>NW_026622985.1:12393013-13006925 GCF_023065955.2 Ursus arctos | reverse complement strand
AAAGTGCATTGGGATCTTCATAGAAATTGTGTTGAATCTGTAGATGGGTTTGGGTAGTGTTGACATTTTGACAATGTTAATCTTCCAGTCCAAGAGCACGGTAATCTTTCCATTTAATGTGTCTTCAGTTTCTTCCGTTATTGTCTTATAATCTTCAGTGTATAGATATTTTATCTTTTTGGTTAATATATTACAAATATAGTTTTTAAAGATATTATTTATTCATTTGAGAGACAGAGAGAGCACAAGCAGGGGGAGAAGAAGAGGGGGAAGGAGAAGCACACTCCCTGCTGAGCTGGGTGCACGATGTGGGGCTCGATCACAGGACCTGGAGAGCATGACCTGAGCCGAAGGCAGATGGTTATCTGAGCCACCCAGGTCCCCTGATATTTTATTGTTTTTGATACTGTTATAAATGGGATTGCTTTCTTAATTTCTCTTTCATATAATTTGTTGTTAGTGCATAGAAATGCAACAGATTTTTTAAAAATTTATTTATTTGATAAAGAGTGTGAGAGAGAGCATGAGTGGGTGGAGGGACAGAGGGAAAGAGAAAATCTCAGGAAGACTTCCCACTGAGCACAGAGCCCAACATGGGGCTCGACCACAACCCAGAGATCATGACCTGAGATGAAACCAAGACTCAGATACTCAACTGACCGAATCCCTGAGGCACCTCAAATGCAGCAGATTTTTGTATATTGATTTTGTATCCCGAAATTTTACTAAATTTCAGTTTTTTGATGGAATCTTAAGGGTTTTCTATATGTAGGACCATGTCATTCAGAAACAGACAGTTTTACTTCTTCCTTTCTGATTTGGATGCATTTTATTTCTTTTTCTTGCTTAATTGCTTTGGGTAGGTCTTCCAATACTGTGTTGAATAGAAGTGGTGAGAGTAGGTACTATTGTTTTGTTCCTGATTTTAGAGGAAAAGCTTTTAGCTTTTCTCCATTTGGTATGGTGTTAGGTCTGGGTTTGGCATATATGGACTTTATTATGTTGTGGTACATTCCCTCTATACTCAATTTGTTGACAGTTTTTATTATAAATGAATGTTGAATTTTGTCAGGTGCTTTATCTGTATCTACTGAGATGATCATATGGTTTTTTCCTTCATTTTGTTGATGTGATATATCACATTGATTGATTGTGGATGTTGAACCATCCTTGCATTCCTGGAATAAATCCACTTGATCATGGTGTATTTAAAAATGTTCTGTTGAATTTGGTTTGCTAATTTTTGCTGAGGACTTTTGTATCATCAGGGTTATTGTCCTGTAATTTTCTTTTCTTGTAGTGTCCTTGTTGGTTTTAGTGTCAGGATAATGCTGGTCTTGTAAAATGAGTTTAGAAACATTCCCTTCTCTTCTATTTTTTGGAAGTATTTGAGAAAGATTGATATTAAATCTTCTTAAAATATTTAGTACAGTTCACCAGTGAAGCCATTTGGTCTTGGACTTTTGCATTTTAGGATGTTTTTGATTACTGATACAATCTCCTTACTAGTAATTGCTCTATTCAGATTTTATATTTCTTCATGATTCATTCTTGGTAGGTCATATGTAGAATTTATCCATTTATTGTAGGTTGTCTGGTTTGTTGTTGTATAGTTGTTCATAATAGTCTCTTATGTCCTTTTTATTTCTGTGGTATCAGTTGTAACTTGTCTTTCATTTCTGATTTTTCTTATTTGAGTTCTGTCTCTTTTTTTCTTAATTATCTAGCTAAAGATTATTTTGTTAATTTTTTCATATTTGTTCTGATCTTTGTTATTTCCTTCTGTCTGCTAACTTTGGGCTTAGTTGGTTCTGTTTTTCTAGTTCCTTGAGGTGTAAAATTAGGTTGTTTGAGATCTTTCTTTTTTTCTCATTGTAGGCATTTGTCACTATAAACTTCCCTCTTAGAATGGCTTTTACTGTATCTTACAAGTTTTGTTAAGTTGTATTTTCATTTTCATTTGTCTCAAGATTTTTTTTGGTTTATCTTTTGATTTCTTCTTTGATCCATTGGTTTTTTTCAGGGGCATGTTGTTTAATCTCCATGTATTTGTGAATTTTCCAACTTTCTTCTTATACTTGATTTCTAGTTTGATACCTTCATGATCAGAAAAAGTGCTTAAGAAGGTTTCAGTCTTCTTAAATTAATTAAGACTAGTTTTGCAACCTAACATATGGTTTATCCTAGAGAAGTTTTCATGGATATGCTTGAGCAAAATGTGTATTTTGCTGCTTTTGGGTGGAATGTTCTATAAATGTCTGTTAAATCCATCTGGTTTAATGTGTAGTTCAAGTGCAATGATTTCGTACTGATTTTCTTTCTTTATTACCTACCCATTGTTGAGAGTGAGTTATTCAACTCTACTGTTAATGTATTGCTCTCTATTTCTCCCTTCATGTCTATTAATATTTGCTTTAAATATTTAGTTGCTTCTATGTTAGGTTCATAAATATTTACAAATATTATATCCTCTAATTGGATTGACTTTTTTAATCATTATGTAATGCCCTTCTTTGTCTCTTATTAGAATCTTTGGCTAAAAGTCTATTTTACTTGATATAAATATAGCTACCCCTGCTTTCTTTTGGTTCCATTTGCATATAATATTTTTTTCTATCCCTTCATTTTCAGTCTGTGTACTTAAAGCTGAAGTAAGTCTCTTGTAGGCAGCATGTAGTTGGGTCTTTTTTTAAAATCCATTTAACTACTCTATGTCTTTTGATAGGAGAATTTAGTGCATTTGCTTTAAAGTAATTATTGATAGGTATGGACTTTCCTATGTAATTTTGTTAATTCTTTTCTGGTTGTTTTGTAACTGTTGTTTCTTCCTCTTTCGTTTTCTTCTTTTATGATTTGATGATTTTCTGTGGTGGTATGCTTAGATTTCTTTCTTTTTTGTATATCTGCTATAGGTTTTTGCTTTGTGCTATCATGAAGCTTATGTAAAACATCTTATAACAGTCTATTTTACTTTTTCTTTTCTTTTTTTTTTTTTTTAAGATTTATTTCTTAGAGAGAGAGAGCACACAGGGGCAGAGGGAAAGGGAGAGACAGTCCTAAGGAGATTCTCGCCGAGTGTGGATCCTGATTCAGGGCTTGATCTCTTGACTCTGAGATCATAACCTGAGCTGAAACCAAGAGTTGGACACTCAACTGACTGCTACTCAGGCACCCCATAACAGTCTATTTTAAGCTGATAATAACCTAACTTGGGTGTATACGAAACTTCTGAATTTTTACATTCTCCCCTGACATTTTAAGGTTTTGATGTCACAATTTACATTTTTTAATGTATCCATTAAGAAATTACTGTCATTATGGGAGTTCTTAATAAACTTTTGTCTTTTAACTTTTATATTATAGTTATATAAGTGACTTACCCACCACCATTACAACATTAGAACATTTTGAATTTACCTATATATTTACCTTTTCTGGTGGGTTTTATACTTAGATATGTTTTAATGTAACTAATTAGCACTCTTTCATTTCAGCCTGAAGAACTCCTTTTAACATGTCTTATAAGGGTGGTCTAGAGGTGATGAGGTCCTCCAGCTTTTGTTTGTCTGGAAAATTCTCTATCTCTTCTTTGATTCTGAAGGATAACTCTGTTGGATAGAGTGTCCTTGGCTGGCAACATTTTTATTTCAGCACTTTGAATATCTCATTCCATTCCCTTCTGGCCTGCATGGTTTTTGTAAAATCTACTGATAGACTTATGACAGTTTTCTTGTATGCTTTTCTCTTGCTGGTTCTCTCTTTGTAACTTTTGACAATTTAATTATAATGTGTCTGGGTGTGAATCTCTTTAGATTCATCTTATTTGGTACTTTTTGGGCTACCTGGATCTGGCTATCTTGTTTTTTTTTTCAGATAAGGGCAGTTTTGAGGCATTTCTTTAAATAAGCTTTTGCCTCTTCCTCTCTCTCTCTTCTTCTTCTAGGACCTCTTTGATGAGTATATTGGCCTTTTTGATCACGTCCCATAAGTTCCTTAAGCTATCTTCACTCTTTTTCCTGTTTGCTCCTCTGATTGGATATATTCCACTGCCTGTCTTCTAATTTCCTACTTTTCTTCCAGTTGATCTAGTCTGTGGTTGAGTGTCTCCATCGAATTTTTCACTTCAGTTATTATATTCTTCAGCTCTATGATTTCTGTGGTACTTTTTAATAATTTCTCTCTCTTTGTTGAAATTGTCACTTTGGTCATGCATTGCTTTCCTGTGAAATTCTCACTTTATTCATGCCTTGCTCGTCTGATCTTGGTAAACATTTTTGTGATTGTTATTTTGAGCTCTCTATCAGATAAATAACTTATTTCCATTTCCTTCAGATCAGTTTCTGGAGATTTACCTTTTTCTTTTGTTTGGAATTCCACATATTCCTGTTTCTCCATTTTTCTTTGATTCTCTGTTTTCTGTGTATTAGCTAAAACAGCCACCTCTCTCAGTCTTGGGACTGGTCTTGTGTAGGAGATGAATCTCATCAATCAGCCTGGTCTGAGCTCCAGGTTCCCTCAAATCTTTATGATTGCCTTTGTTCTTAGTGGCTTCTAGGGGTTGAGGGTGTGCCAAGATCCATTAATGTCCCCAGGGGGATGATAGCAGTTAGCACCTAGGTGCAGGTTGATTAGAAGCTGGACCTTAGACAACGAGCTGGGAAAGTATGCAGTCAGACCCTTCTGGGGAGTAAGTGAGAGACAGGTGTTTTTGCCTTCTTCACTGAGCCCAGATGTATAGCCATGGAGTTTGCTATTCAAAAACTACTACTTTGTTTGGTATAGCCCTGTGGGACTTGTGAATGCAAAACCCATTGTCTGTCGGAGCCAGATGATCTGGGGTCCCATCCCTTGGGCAGTAGGTGCAAAAGCTGGTGTGCCAGACATGTGTAGAAGCTCTTTCCAGAGAGACTCTGTTGACCTGGTATTGTTGGAGTGAGCTTGAGTGTGACCCACCAGCTCTTTTGGGTTCCAGGTGGGATTGTAGTCAGCACCTAGGTGTATGTTAATTACTGTCCAAATCCTCATGTAGCAGCTTGTAAAGTATGCAGTGAGACCTTTGGATGGATGGTTTTGTCTGATCCTTCTGTGCTGATCCCTGGGAAGATAGCTGTGGTTAGTGCTCGTGTACCTGTCAACAACTTCTTTTTCTGTTTGTTATAGTCCGATGGGACTTGTGAATGTAAGCTCTGCTGGGTCTCAGAGCTAGGTGCTTTGGGGGCCTGTCCCTCAGGTGGGAGCCTTAAAAGTTGGGGCACCAGATATGTGGTCCAAACCCTTCACTCCTTGAGGAGAAGCTGGGAGTTGAGGGTTCCCTCCTGATTTTATAGTGTTATGCCTGGAGTGGGGTTTAAACACCTATTTAGATGTGGGTATTTTCTCTATCACCAAATTATAGGAGTCAAACAACTAGTTCTGGATTTTTCTCAGAGGGAGTTGCTCGACGTGGAGCTATACATTTGTTGTGTCTGTGGGAAGAGAAAAATTCAGGAACCTCCTGTATTGCCATTTTGGTAAAAAACAAAACAAAACAAAAACTTCTTTAGTTTCTTTATTAATTTAGTTGTTGTAGATTATTTGTTTTTTTAAATTATTTTATGTGACAAGTATTTATTCATTTATTCAATGAATGTTATTGAATACTTCTCTAGATGCTGTGAATACAGCAATGAATCAAATAGAAAAAAGTTCTGGAGCATACATTTTGGTAGGGGAGGAGACAGAAAATAAATCAGTAAAACACATAGCTGTATTATGTATCTTGTAATAAGTGTTACAAAGACAAATGTAGTCAGGTAAAGGGGATTAAGAGTGAGAAACGAGAGTGCTCTTTTATAAAAGTTCTCTGGCGAAGGTCTTTCTGGTAAGGAAATGTTTGAGTGCAGATTTGGAGGATGTGAGGGAGTGTGAGGTGTGTGGATATATGGAGTGAAATAGAGGGAGAGTGTTCCAGGTGCCTGGAGAAGCAAGCGAAGGCCCGGAGGCACCCCTTTTTGATCTTTCTAAAGTGAGGTATGTAGGAAATTTCAGCTAATAGCTGATGGCTGTGGAAGGTTTTTCATGTATCCTATCTCTGGTTGATAACATAGGATACGGGGACAGATTCGTGTAGTACCTGAAATAACCTGTATTGTTCAACAATAAGTGCCAGGACTGAGGGGAGCAGGAGAAACCATTGTGTTCTCTTGATTTTTGTTGATGGCAAAAAAAAAAAAAAAAAAGAAAAAAGAAAAAAGAAAAATACCTTCACCTTCTTTTTGTAATCTTAAAAAGCACTGTTAGTTCATGTAATCATATTATTTATGTTCAAAAATTTAGTTGGAGCGCCTGGCTGGCTCAGTGGGTTAAGCGTCTGCCTTCAGCTCAGGTCATGATCCCAGGGTCCTGGGATCGAGCCCCACATCAGGAGCCTGCTTCTCCTCTCCCTTTGCTCCTCCCCCCCCCCCCCCCCCCGCTCATGCTCTCTCTGTCTGTCAAATAAATAAATAAATAAATAAATAGAATCTTTAAAAAAATTTATATTTCTATCTGTCTATCTATCTATATATCTGAGAAAATATGTGAACAGAATCCAGAGAGACACTATTTTATTTTACTTGGTATATTGTTTTGTATAGAACAAGAGTAGTGTATATGAATGGAGTCTGGGAGGTAAGATTAAATGAGTGAATCAGGCATAAAGTAGTAAGAGTTGTGGAGGAATGACAAGTTAGAGAATTTATTTCCCTGTGTATAGGGAAGAGCTGTTACTTAACTCTAATCGTTTGTTGTGTGGGCCTAGTTTTGAACTTATTTTCTGAATTTTCAAGAAAAGCCAGAAATTTGCATTTTATGTGCTATCTCCTGTTTTTTAAAATGTTGGAAACTAAATAAAAATGAAATTCAGGACACTCTTCAGGCCAGACAGAACATTCATCCAGGTGGGATCTGGCCCTCAAGTTACCAGTTTGCAACCTTTTGGGGCATAAGATCATAAATAATTTTTATTGCTTCCTTTTCAAAGGATGCCATCAATCTCATAGTAATAAATTGCAGCAAGATTTCTGGCCACAGAAGATTTTAACACATCATTGTACTCTTGCTCTCCCTGCATGATGCTGACTATGTCTATTCATCTCATTTTAGGGTATGGTCAGACAGGTCCACTGTCTCAGCGAGCTGGTTATGATGCTGTTGCCTCTGCTGTTTCTGGTCTGATGCATATCACAGGGCCTGAGGTAGGTATCATTCTTTAGAATATTCATAAATTTCCTCCTGTTTATTCCAAAGGGATTTTCCTATTCACTAACCTATAAGCTTAAATTTGAGTTGATTTTAGAAAGAAGCTAGGGGAAGTGAATTCTTACCGAAAATGGATGTGTTTATTACAAATGTACTTGAGGTTAAATGTTAATATGGCCCCATGGAAAATAACAATTTTTTTTGGCCCCATGGAAAATAACAGTTTTTTTTAGCAAGAAGCAACAGATCAATTAATGAACACTTGATCTGTTTTGGTATTATAATTTTGCATTTGTATCATAATTATTCAAGCTTGGTATAGGCACCTGGGTGTGACTTCTGAATATTCCTTCTGTGAAGTAGAATGGCTGACTAGAGCAGACCACATATGCCCATTTCTATCAGAGTACCTCATGTGTACACAGTAGAGGGTCTCATTTCCCTCTGGAATATTAATAGGTAGTTATGGGTTTTAAAATTTGTTACTTAAAGCCTCAGGCGGATGGTGTCTGATTGTTACATACATTAGGTCCTGACAGTGGGAGAATTATTTGATTTTAGAGCAATCCTTCTTTATTAATAATAGGTTGGGAATTTCTTAAGAAATACACAGATGGCTAAAATGTGTTTGCTTATTAGATTGAAGGCAGACTCTTAGGAAACGGACTCTTCGAGAAAACGGTGAGAATGGCATGAAAGTTAAAGAAAAGTGTGATTCCCAGTTTGTTTCTCAGAGTCCATAGTCTCTCGTGGTTCTGGGGGCTTCAGGAGTAAGGGGGTGGGGGACTGGGATAGGCCGGTGATGGGTATTAAGGAGGGCACATATTGCATGGAGCACTGAGTGTTATACACAAACAATGAAGCATGGAACACTACATCAAAAACTAAGGATATATTGTATGGTGACTAACATAACATAATAAAAAATTAAAAAAAAATAAAAGTGTGAGAGCCTAATAAATAAAAATAATAAAAGACACCCATTTCCAAAACAGCTTGGATTGGTAGGCGTAAAACCTTTTTCCACTTAGGTGTTCCTTCCCTGAATCACTTGCGTCAGTGAGTTCTTTAGGAAATACGGCTGCAGTTCTGGGATGAATGGAGACAGAGTGACCGTGAGTCTTTTGCAGCCTTTACTTCTTTTTGTCAATTTTAAAGCAGCTGGTGGGATTTCGCTGACTTGAAATACAAGTATTTGTACTTTCATTGTCTGTTTCATTTTCATGAGTCTAAGAAGAAAATGTGTGACCTTTCCTTAAAACATTTAAGGGCACCAGCTTTCTTTCCATCCGCTGGGAGAATGGAGCATGGATCTCTCTCTCCGCTCTATTCCATAGAAGTGTTTGTGTGTACAAAACATGATTATTGTGAGTGGTTTTATTTTAAGAGTTCTGAACTCAACTGTGAATATGTGAAAAGATCTCCAGGCTATTCAATTTGTATATTCACATGTTAAAATGAATTAACTCAGAAACCACTGTTGAGAAGGATTACTGTGTTTCCTTTCCTGTGCTGCACTCTACTCTCACGGGGATAACCGCACAGCGTGTGCTCAACCCCGTCATTTGTCAGCCACTCATGGCCTTTCTCTCTTCTGTTATCCTACTTGGGAGATTTTTGTCCTAGCTAAGCAAATGATAACAGCATTGATTGAGGGCTTACTAGGTGCCCAGCACTATTTCATAGACTTTACATGTATTAAGTAAACTTAACTTCCGTACACCATATTTCTTTCACGTGAACACACCCTTATGTCTTAATTCTTCGATCCAGTGACTGGTTATTACACATACTCCTGTATGCTGGGAACTGGCAGGCACTGGTGATACAGTGGGCGACGGGGTAGGCACAGTTCTTAAGCGGAGAAAACAAACATTAACAGAAAGTAAACTTTAGATACAAATAAAGGGAACTCCGGAAAAGGGCTCGATATACTATTAACATATGTCACAGTGTGCCTCAGACCATTTTCATACTTCCAAAATTCTCTGCAAAGTGCGGTTTGACAACCAGGGATAAAAGCAGAAGTGAAGAGAATTGGGCCATGTTGGGAGTTCCCCTTAAGAGAACTCCCCATTATCAGCAATGTATTATAATCCTTGTGGCAGAGGAGGGATCACTTCTGAAAGTCCTGGCTAATATTGTCAACTAGCCAGTGCAGATGCATTATTGCCAGTTATATCACGCTACTGGGGAACTTTTATCGACCTGCACCCGTGTGTATTTGTGCCATAGCGTAACTCCATCTTGTCAGATGACTGATTGAAACCCAGGCTTCTCCATCATTATCCTGAGGCTTCTCCACATCACCCTGTACAATCCAGCCCAACCTTGCCAGAATGGATGGTCGGGGAGGGGTTCTCTGAGGACCAGATGTTTAAGGTGGGACCCCGTTAGGCATTAGGCTGGTGACCAGAGGGTATCGCCATGCATGGTGTCTATCTGTTGGACAGTCTGGTAGGTTTGAGGAGCCAAAGGAATGCCAATGTCACTGGGTTGTTGTGAGCTGGCAAAGAAGGGAGAAAATTAGGTTGGAGAGGTAGGTCGTGGGAGCCGAACTTACTGTTTAGGGACTTATTATATTACTTAAAAGTTTGATAAGAGAAGACACATTAGTATATATACACATTTTTTTAGTGACGATCTAATATATTTCTGCCTAGAAAATGAGTGATAGTACCACAAATAGACTAGTATCATGAGGAAAAAACCCTCAAAATTCATGTTTGTTTGTTTTTTTATAACAGGATCATATTGTAGTTTTTATCCCAAAGGGGCATCATCTAAGTAGATAATATAGGATAAAATTTGTGAAAGCAGTCTTTATGATGAAATTTAAGCAAACTAGTGACAGTTGACTTCCATTAATCTAAAATCTAGCCTTTTAGGTTAGGTATGTTGTGGTGTTGTCAGGTAAGATTCCTATTTGATTATGGGGAAAGAGAGAACCAGTAACATGGGCCAACACTCTGCTAGACCCATGCTTTATCCTCGCATTGATCCTTCCAGATAGTTATTGATGAATTCTATAACTAAAGCTTAAAGGCTTAGATAACTTGTCCAGAGTGCTGCCTTGGTATATAAAGCACTAAAGCCAGACTTTGAATCCGGGTGTGCTCTACTCCTTATACCCTGATGCTTATATCCACACTCCATATTGCCTGAAGAATGAATCCTGATTTTTATTGTATTTGCATCTTGCTTATGCATGTTGCATGAGCATGATATGATATGTTACAGTTAGTGAATCAACCATTTGTTATCGTGAGAAAGCATTCGATTAAGAGTCTGGAGGCCTAGCTCTATCTAATTTACTCTTGTTGTGTGTTTACTGGCTGCCTAAAATGCACCCCAGGAGAGTATAAGCTTCCTAAGACCATGGTCTTTGCTTGGTTGCTGTTGTATCTCTATGCTTAGAATAGTCTGGAGCTTAGTCAGCAGTCAATAAATTCATGTTGAATGAATGAATAAATGCATACCTGGTATGTGATCACGGACATGTCATATAGTCTCTGTATTTCAATGAAGTGTATCTGGAAGTGTCACATGCTTTCTCTTCAAGATATTGTAATAAGTGGGCGCCTAGGTGGCTCAGTTGGTTAAGCATCTGCCTTTGGTTCAGGTCATGATCCCAGGGTCTTGGGATCGAGTCCTGCTCGGGCTCCCTGCTCAATGGGGAGTCTGCTTCTCCCTCTGCCCTTCCCCCGGCTCATACTCTCTCTCTTCCTCCCTCTCTCTCTCTCTTGCAAAAATAAATAAAATCTTAAAAAAAGATATTGTAATAAGCAAATAAAATGTCTTTTGTTAAACATAAAAGGACACAATTGTGTATAATGCAAGACAGTACACAAAATAATCAGCCAGTGCTTGATATCTGCAGATTTCTCAGCTCCACTCTTGTGGGCTTTAGCATTTTACCAGAGTTCATAGTTTGAGAGTCAGTCCTCTCAAACTGTGCCATTGTTTTATCAACTAAGGTTATGTCATATTCTAAATCTATTTTAGTCATTTCAACAGTCTTCACAACATCATCATCAGGAGTAGATTCCATATCAAGAAACCACTTTTTTGCTCATGCATCAGAAACAGCTTTTAAACAGATAAAACTGTTAAAGTTTTATCATGAGATTGCAGCAATTCAGTCACATCTTCAGGCTCCAGTAGTAACATCAGAGATCACTGATCACAGGTCACCATAACAAATATATAATGAAAACTTCTGAAATATTGTGAGAAGTACCAAAATGTGACACTGAGAAACGACATGAGCAAATGCTGTTGGAAAAATGGTGCTGACAGACTTCCTTGATGTAGGGTTGCCAAAAACCTTCAATTTGTAAAAAATACAATGTTTGTGAAGTGTAATAAAGCAAATTGCATTAAAACAAAGTGTGCTTGTAACAGAGATATGGCTCCTCTTAAACCCACAAACACAAACACATACTTTCCTTTTTAAAAAATTTTACTATACTTGATCATTGGTTAAAATATATGCTCCTCAACATATTGTTTTTATAACACTAGTGCCTAGTGTAGAACTTTGTACTTACTAAATATTATAAGGATTGTGAGTTCTTAGGCTCATCAAGTGTATTTTCTTATTTTGTGACTCATGACTCATGCCAGGATAATATGTTTCCTTGATCTTAATCTTATTCATTACTTATGAATATTAATATATTAATAAAAGAGATTAGTCTATATTAAATAATCAACTTGCCCTTAATTTATGTACCATTCTAAGGTGACACTGCTTAAATATAGCTGATCATTCGTTAGAGTTAGTGGTGAAGTAACTTGTAAGTTTTATTTATATTTTATTTTAAATTATTTTAAAAAGTAACTGGTTTTTATAAATAATATATACTCATTATAAAAAGTTAGTCTGTCACCACTAAAACAGCCTTCAAGAAATATTAAAGGGGACTCTCTGAGTGCAAAGGAGAAACCAAAAGTGGCAAAGACAAGGATAAGAGAAAATCTCTAGAAACAATGACAAAACAAGTAATAAAATAGCAATAAATACATATCTATCAATAATTACTTTCAATGTAAATGGACTAAGTATGCCAATGAAAAGACATAGGGTGTGAGAATGGATAAAATACCAAGACCCATCTTTATGCTACCTATAAGAGACTCATTTTAGACCTAAAGACACTTGCAGATTGAAAGGAAGGGGGTGGAGAAAGATTTATCATGAAAATGGGTGTCAAAAGAGCTGAAGTACTAATACTTATATCAGACAAACTAGACTTCAAAACAAAGACTGTAAAAAGAGACAAGGGCACTATATAATCATAAAGGGAACAATGCGACAAGAAGATGTAACAAGTGTAAATATTTATGCACCCAAAATGGGAGCATCCAAGTATATAAAACAATTACTTACAAACATAAAGGAACAGATTGATAATAACACAATGCCAGGGGACTTTAACATCCCACTTACACCAATGGACAGAGCATCTAAACAGAAAATAAACAAGGAAACAATGAGTTTGAATGACACACTGGACCAGATGGACATAACAGATTTATTGACAATGTCCCATCCTAAAACAACAGAACATAAATTATTTTCATGCATACACAGAACATTCTCCAGAATATATCACATATTAGGTTGCAAAACAGGCCTCAACAAATACAAAAGATGGAAGTTATACCATGCGTCTCTTCTGACCACAATGCTATGAAACTGGAAGTCAACCGCAAGAAAAAATCTGTAAAGACCACAAAGACATGGAGGTCAAATAACAGGCTACTAAACAATGAATGGAAAACCAGGAAAACAAAGAAGAAATAAGAAATATATAGAAACAGATGAAACTGAAAACACAATGATCTAAAACCTTTGGGATGCAGCAAAAGTGGTCCTAAGAGGGAAGTATATAGCAATATAGGCCTACCTCAAGAAGCAAGAAAAATCTCTCAAATACAACCAAACCTTACACCGAAAGGAGTACAAAAAGAACAACAAATGAAGCCTAAAGCCAGAAAGAGGAAGGACATAATAAAAATTAGAACAGATATAAATGATATAGAAACTGAAAAAAAACCCCAATAGATCAGGGATGCCTGGTCAGTCTGTTAAGTGTCTGCCTTCAGCTCAGGTCATGATCCCAGGGTCCTGGGATCGAGCCCTGCATCAGGCTCCCTGCTTTTCCCTCTCCCTCTGCTGCTCCTGCTGCTTGTGCTTTCTCTGACGCATGCTTTCTCTCTCTCTTCCTCTCTCACTCAAATAAATAAATAAATAAAAATTTTAAGAAAAAACCCCCAGTAAAACAGATCAATGAAACCAGGAGCTGGTTCATTGAAAAAATTAAAAAAATTGATAAACCTCTAGCCAGACTTATCAAAAAGAAAAGAGAAAGGACCCAAATAAATAAAATCACAAATGAAAGAGGAGAAATAACAATGAACAGCACAGAAATACAAACAATTACATAAGAGAATATTATGAAAAACTATATGCCAACAAATGGGACAACCTGGAACAAAAGGACAAATTTCTAGAAAATATAAACTACCAAAACTAAAACAGGAAGAAATAGAAAACTTGAACAGATTGATAACTAGCAAAGAAATTGAATCAGTAATCAGAAGACTACAAGCAAACTAAAGTCCAGGGCCAGATGGCTTCACAGGCAAATTCTACCAAACATTTAAAGAAGAGTTAACATGGGGTGCCTGTGTGGCTCAGTCAGTTAAGTGTCCGACTCTTGATTTCGGCTTAGGTCATGATCTTAGGGTTGTGAGATTGAGCCCTATGTCAGGCT
The DNA here is from genome assembly GCF_023065955.2 of Ursus arctos. NCBI lineage: Eukaryota > Metazoa > Chordata > Mammalia > Carnivora > Ursidae > Ursus > Ursus arctos. The sequence continues at coordinate 12,992,925 of NW_026622985.1, read as the reverse complement.
GTGCAGTGAGTGTGGACCCTGCTTAAGATTCTCTCTCTCCCGGGGCGCCTGGGTGGCACAGCGGTTAAGCGTCTGCCTTTGGCTCAGGGCGTGATCCTGGCGTTCTGGGATCGAGCCCCGCATCAGGCTCCTCCACTATGAGCCTGCTTCTTCCTCTCCCACTCCCCCTGCTTGTGTTCCCTCTCTCTCTGGCTGTCTCTATCTCTGTCGAATAAATAAATAAAATCTTTGAAAAAAAAAAAAAAGATTCTCTCTCTCCCTCTCCCCTCCCCTCCTCTGCTTGCATGCTCTCTCTCTCTCTAAAAAAATAAATAAATAAAGCAAGAAGAGTTACTCGTTATTCTTCTCAGACTATTCCAAAAACCAGGAAAGGAAGGAAAACTTCCAGATTCATTCTATGAGGTCAGCATTAGCCTGATACCAAAACCAGATAAAGATTCCACCAAAAAGAAAACTATAGGCCAATATCCCAATGAACATGGATGCAGAAATTCCCAAAAAAATACTAGGAAACTGAATCCAACAATACATTAAAAGAGTCATTTCTTGATCGAGTGGGATTTATTCCTGGATTGCAAGGGTGGTTCAGTATTTGCAAATCAATCAATGTGATACACCACATCATTAAAAGAAAGGGTAAGTCCATATGATCATTTCAATAGATGCAGAAAAAACATTTGACAAAGTACGACATCCATTCATACTAAAAACCCTCATAAAAGTAGTTCTAAAGGGAACATACCTTAACATAGTAAAAGCCATATATGAAAAACCCTCAGCTAATATCCTCAATAGGGAAAAACTGAGAGCTTTTCCTATATGGTCAGGAACAAGACAGGAATTTCCACTTTCAACCCTGTTATTTAGCATAGCATAGCATTAGAAGTCCTAGCCACAGCAATCAGACAACAAAAACAAAAGGCATCCAGATTGGCAAGAAAGAACTAAAACTTCCACTATTTGCAAAATGACGTGATACTACATATGGAAAACCCAAAAGGGCTCCACCAAAAATCTGCTAGAACTGTTGAATGAATTTAGTTAAGTCGCAGGATACAGAATCAACGTACAGAAATCTGTTGCATATCTCTACACCAATAATGAAGTGGCACAAAGAGAAATAAGGAATCAATTCCACTTACAACTGCACCAAAAACAATAAGGTACCTAGGAATAAATCTAACCAAAGAGGTGAAAGACCTGTACTCTGAAATCTATAGAACACTGATGAAAGAAATTGAAGATGACACAAAGAAATGGAAAGACTTTCCATGGCCATGTGTCGGAAGAACAAATATTGTTAAAATGTGTATACCACCCAAAGCGATGTACACATTTTATGCAATCCTATCAAAATACCAACAGCAGTTTTCACAGAGCTAGAACAAACAATCCTAAAATTCGTATGGAACCACAAAAGACCCCAAATAGCCAAAGCAACCTTGAAAAATAAAAGCAAAGCTGGAGGTGTCACAATTCCAGACTTCAACTTATATTACAAAGCTCTAGTGATCGAAACATATGGTGCTGGCACAAAAACAGACGTGTAGATCAATGGAACAGAATAGAAAACCCAGAAATGAACTGCAGTTATATGGTCAATTAATCTTGGACAAAGCAGAAAAGAATATCCAATGGAAAAAAGACAGTCTCTTCAACAAATAGTGTTGGGAAAACTGGATACCCACATACAAAAGAATGAAACTGGACCACTTTCTTACACCATACACAAAAATAAATCCAAAATGGATTAAAGCCCTAAATGTGAGGCCTGAAACCATAAAAATCATAGAAGAGAACACAGGCCGTAACCTCTTTGACATCAGCCATAGCAGCTTCATTTTGGATATGTCTCCTGAGGCAAGGGAAACAAAATAAAAAACTATTGAGACTACATCAAAATAAAAAGCTGCTGCACAGCAAAGGAAACAATCAACAAAACTAAAAGGCAACCTTCGGAATGGGAGAAGATTTTGGTAAATGATATATCCAACAAAGGGTTAGTATCCAAAATCTACAAAGAGCCTATAAAACTCAACACCGAAAAAACCAAATAATCCAAGTTAAGAAATGGGCAGAAGACATGAATAGACATTTTTCTGAGGAGGACATCCAGATGGCCAACAGACACATGAAAAGAGGCTCACCATCACTGATCATCAGGGAAATGCAAATCAAAACTACTATGAGACCTCACCTCACACCTGTCAGAATGGCTAAAATGAAAAACGCAAGAAACAGCAAATGTTGTCGAGGATGTGGAGGAAGAGGAACCCTCTTGCACTGTTGGTAGGATTGCAAACTGATGCAGCCACTCTGGAAAACAGTAGGGAGTTTCCTCAAGAAGTTAAAAATAGAACTACCCTACCATCCAGCAATTGCACTATTAGGTATTTACCCAAAGAATGCAAAAGTACTAATTCAAAGGGGTAGATACACCCCAGCATTTATAGCAACATCATCTACAGTAGCCAAATAATGGAAACAGCCCAAGTGCTCATCGATGGATGAATGGGTAAAGAAGAGGTGGTATATATACATGTGGAATATTACTCTGTCATAAAAGGAATGGAATCTTGCCATTAGTAATAACATGCAATACTCGAGCTAGAGAGTATCATGCTAAGCGAAATAAGTTAGTCAGAGGAAGACAAATACCATATGATTTCACTCATATGTGGAATTTAAGAAACAAAACAAATGAGCAAAGGGAAAAAAAAAAAGAGGGAGACCATCTAGGAAACAGACTCTTAACTATGGAGAACAAACTGATGGTTACCAGAAAGGCGGTGGGTGGGAGGAATGGGTTAAATAGGTAGTGGGGATTAAGGAGGGTGCTTGTGATGAGCCCCAGGTGTCGTATGTAAGTGTTGGATCAATATATTGTACACCTGAAACTAATAATACACTGTATGTTAACTAACTGGAATTTAAATAAAAATTTAAAAAAAGTTAAGCAATGCAGGAAATAATGGATTAGAAAACAACAAATTATCCTAATTTCACCACTCAGAAGTTACTAGTAATAATATTTGGTGAGCATCATTCCAGACATCTGTTTATGCTTTATAAGTGGACATATTCACAAGGCATGAGGAATGGAAATAATTTCATAACAACAAGATCATAATATATCTTGATCATAATATTCTTGTTAATTTAAAGCAAATAAGTATTAAATTTAGTTGAATTTAACAGGGGAACAATAAACTGAAGTGAAATGGAACGCATTGCTCAAATTTTGCTAAATGCTTCTTTATAAAAATAATTGTTCATAACAGATCCTTTCAAGGTTGAGACGAGAGATTATGAAAACCTTTAAAATGACGCTGGAGTGATTTCATGCTTTGTTAACTACCTTCATGTTCAATTTTAAACATTATGTGTTGATTTCGTGCTATGAGTAATTATTAGCAGTCTTAGATTTCTTCCCTCTATCTCCCTTTCGTCACTTTCCAATTGTTGCTGATTAGTAGTTTTACTTAGTCAAAGTTTAGTTAGTATTTATACTTAAGTGCTTTTACTTACTCTCTTTCAGCTCTAAGTCAAGTTCCAGCACTGAAGTTCTGGAATACAACAGTCATTTCTCCAACTTGGAGTTGCTTGAAGAATAGGAATAGGAGTGGGGTGAGGTTGAAGAAAAGGTGTGGTGTGAGGCCAAGTCTTGCAGGACTGCAAGCTTTACTGGGGCTTAGTGTTGCCTTCTTTCTTAGACCCCAACAAGTGCACAATGCTAAGCCTGCTTCAGCCAGCTACGGGTGAATGGAACTCACATATGTATGGACAAGGATCCTGGTGGCACTTTTTACCTTGGTTCTGGGCCTTAGATTTTCTCCTTTAAGGTTATTTTTTAAAAAAAGATTTTATTTATTTGAGAGAGAGACAGAGAGTGAAAGCACAAGCTGGGAGTCGGGGGTGGGGGGAAGGGAGGAGGGAGGGGGAAAGAATCTCAAGCAGACTTTGAGTTGAGTGTGGAGCCTGACATGGGGCTCGATCTCACAACCCTGAGATCATAGCCTGAGCTGAAACCAATCAAAGTCAGATGCTTAACCGACTGAGTCACCCAGACACCCCTCCTTTAATGGTATTTTGTTAACTTTTCTGAGAGTTTCTTTTTTTTATTCCCCCTTTCATTGTGCTTCTTTCCTATTAGAGGTTTTTGATCTGGATTCTTAGGATTTGGTCAACTAAACCTATCTTTCCTTAATACTGTCTGGGCAAGGAAGAGAGGAGCTATACCTCATGGGTGCACCTCAATCTTTGGCTCTTTTCATGGCCTCTGACTTTCAGAGTTATCACATAAGTTTTTCCCCAGTCCTTCTTTGGTTGGTAATAGGACCAATTTGTATGACCTAGGAAAAACAAACAAGCAAACAAAAAAACCAGAAAAACCACACAAACAAGATGATGGGGAAAGTATAAATGGGTTGGTAGAATTGTGCTTTAATGTGTCTGTTCACTAGCAGAAAATAGGAATTCCAATTGTACTTGTATTTTTCTGAATGAAACGATGTGTAATAACATTTTGTTTATTAAAATTATAACTCTGTAGGTCACATGAGATTTCAAGATTACAGATACCCTAAGGATAAATCATACATTGATAAATCATAGTTTTATTATAATAAATATTTTGGGATAGCATGCAAACAATGGAAGATGTTTTGTGAGACACAGCAAATTTTAGTAAGAATTTTCAAATATTACTACAGAAGTTATAAATAATAATTCTCAAAGCACTGAATTTTTAGAATTAAGAGCATATCATTCCTCTCATTTCCTAACATCTCTCAGGAATATAATGTATCAGAAGGATTTGATTCATTAAAACTTATTAAAGCTAGTGAATATTATAACTGTGGTAAGGAACTGTAGTTTGGAAACAGTGAGGCCATTTTGATCCATATCAGAGCAGTTGTGTTTTAGTGCAAAGAGCATGGACTTGGGAGTTACAGAGAGTTTGAATGTAGGCTCTGCTATTTCTTACCTAAGTAATTTTAGACAAGCTACTGTGAACCTCCATTTCTTCATCTGTAAAATGGTAATAACATACCTATTTTTCATGATGGTCATTAAGATTACACCTATTTTGTGTCTAAATAAGAGTATGGGCTCAATAAATGGAATACTTGAATTAGTGTCCTATTAAGTAGAGTTCAGTCCTGAAAGAGCAGCAACCCTTTTAGCTTGTCCACCCATCCTACAAGATTTCCAGTTACTCTCCAACGCCTTACCCTCCTTTTTTTCTTCATCATCATTTTTGAAATGTGTGAAGTTATATTTCATTCTTATCAGTTTTATCATTACTGTCTGTTTTCACCTTTAAAATGTAAGCTTTGTGAGGTCAGGAACTTGCTGTTGCTTTACTGCCCGAATCTATGACAATGCCTGGAACATAGCGGGCACTCAAATATTGGTTGACCAAATGTAGATATACATTTACATGTGTTAAAACAACTAGATCCTAGGTCAGTTCAATGACACTGCAAATAAATTTAGAGAAAAGAAATAATCATGTTTTCTCCCCTTTGTACAGCTGATTTGTTGGTTGACTTACTGACTATTCAATTTAGTTTAATTAGTTTAAGTAGAATTGGATTTATTTATTCATTTCTTTCTTTTTTTTTAGATTTTATTTATTTATTTGAGAGGGTGAGAGAGAGTGAGCGAGAGCACAAGAGCAGGGGGAGGGAGAAGCAGATTCCCCACTGAGCAGAGCCCAACCCAGGACTCCATCCCAGGACCCTGGGATCATGACCTGAGCTGAATGCAGATGCTTAACTGACTGAGCCACCCAGGAGCCCCTACTCATTTATTTTTTAAAGTGTTATTTATTTATTTTAGGGAGCTCAAGAGAGCATGAGTGGAAGGAGGGGCAGAAGGAGAGGGAGAGAGAGAATCTCAAGTAGACTCCCTGCGGAGTGTGGAGCTGGACAACCTGGGGCTTGATCTCATGACCTGAGAGCATGACCTGAGCCTAAATCAAGAGTTGGAGCTTAACTGACTGAGCCACCGAGGTGCATCCCAGAGGAACTGACATTAACACTACTGATATTTATTACTGAAGCTTATATGATATTTTAGCCATTATTCCATAGAATGTATTTGACAATGTAGTTTTGATTTGCTTTTCTCACATTTGACCCCTAAATGGAAGTAAACACAAAGAAAGACAGAGTCATCTGTGAAATTAATGAAAGAATGAGAAAATCCTCAAATTCCTCTAAAACAGAGTTGTAGTAAGAGATTTCACACACATGCATGCATAGACACACACACAATCCCAGTTTTTCAAGAAATGAACTGCATTTCTTTGGGGAGGAAAGGACTCCTTTATTTGAGATAAGGGTTTTCTTTCAGAGAAAGCATTTCGTTTTGGAAGGATTATGTCTTATTCTGAAATAGCCAACGCTTGCTAAAAATTTCTTTATAGTATGAAAAGTCATGCAGTCTTCTATAGCTTAAGATGTTAAATTTATTCGCTATCACTGTTTCTTTTTTCTGTAACTCAGATGCTTTTAAAAATGTACCTGTTCTTTTTTTCTAGAAAATTCCTTTTTCAAAAATTTAACACATGTACGTTTAATGATACCTTAGTTTTCATAGGATAAAAATCAAATATTTGCTTTAAACTTTGAAAGAGAATAGTAATAGGGATGTCCTTCAGTTTGAATTTACCCATGAATTGCAATAGGAAAGAAGGAGGTTTAGATAAGGTGTGATTTATTTGTTTATTTTACTTATTTATTTTGGGGGGTGCAGAGGGAGAAGAAGAGAGAGAATCTTAAATAGGCTCCATCTCACAACCCTGAGATCATAACCTGAGTCCAAATCAAGAGCAGATGCTTAATTGGCTGAGGCACCCACGCACCCCAAGATGTGATTTATTTTTGCTTCGTTCCATGAAAGAGTTAAAAAGGAAACAGGCTGAGTAGTCTGCTTATAGTCTGTAGGTTTGCATTATTTTCTCTTACTCATAATCTCATTTTCCCCTGACATTTCCTTTTGATCATCAGTTTAAGATTATCTCATCTAAAAAATTGTATGTTGGGATTACGTAGACTGAGGAGTGAGAGTTTATGTGTATCACCCTTTTTTGGGGTGAGGAAGTCTCAGCAACTAGCCTGTTTGCGAGTGAGGATTCTTAATGGTCAGTAGTTCTTGTTATAGAGGCTGTTATTGTTACCATCTTTCTAAACTGTCTAGTGAATACGATCAGAATTTGAATAAGTTATTTTTATTTAGCATTTTACTCAACCAAATTATTTATGTTGATTCTTTTGATATTGTCAACATCATTTTGAGCTCCATCCACTTGTTTCACATTGCAGAGCAAGAAGATTATTATAGTTTATCTATATATAGCACTGGTACTCCTGGAATTGTAATACTGAGTTGATTTGTAAACACCAAAAATGCCAGAGAAATGTCAACAAGTTGGAAACATCCCAAAGAAATGTTAAAAAAAAAAACTTTTTTTTTAAACCAGGAGGAAAGACTAAAGTAAATATAAACAGTTTATTTAAATGTTGTAGGACAGGAGGGGCATTTATTTTTTATTTTTATTTTTTTAAATTTATTTATAATGATTTTTTATTATATTATGTTAGTCACCATACAGTACATCCCCGGTTTCCGAGGTAAGGCTCGATAATTCAGTAGTTGTGTATAACACCCAGTGCACCATGCAATACGTGCCCTCCTTACTACCCATCACCGGCCTATCCCATTCCCCCACCCCCAGGAGGGGCATTTAATACCAATATAGAAAGGGATTATAGATTGGGATAATTCTTTTGAAATATTATTTGTGTTATGTATGAGTAATATTTACTTTTTTCAAATTCCTCTCAATTGGAGGATGGTCATTTTTGGATATTGCACCTTCTGCAAACTTCAAGCTAGGGGTGGTGTCCCAGTCTTCTTGCTGTCCATCCCAACATCTAGTCTGTGGTTCTACAATGTAGGCCAACACTCACTCCACTTCCAAAATCTCTGCTCAAACTCTGTTTCCCATGCTTCCAGCTTCAGTCATCCTGGTCTTTTCTCCCTTCTGCCATGTTATCCAGGAACTTGACTTTCACAGTTGTCTTGTCAAGTCCAGTTCCTGTCATTGTCTTGAACAGTTTTTAACATCTTCATTGATGACCTGTTTAACACCTTCATTGACTGGTGTCAGGAATTAGAAATCTGGGTTTGAATGTTCATCCTGTCATTCAGTGTAACATTAGACATGTTGTCTGCATTTAGTTTCTCCCTCTGTAAAATAGAGAAGACATCATTTTAAAATGGTGGTTGTAAAGTTGTAAAGTGATGGTAGAAACATCACACAACTTATAGGTGAAACCACACTGTAGTCTTGCTCAGTGCCTGTTCTAGAGTTATGTTTACTCAGTGACAGTTTGATATACCAATTTATATGTTCACATTTTATATTTTGTATTATATATGAAGATTCCATTTTGGGTGGTATTCTCTGATTGCATCTTCCATACCACAAATTCCTTGACCATATTATCACGTAATCTTTTAAGCCCTTCTCCCTGTTCATTTAGTCATTCACCTTTCTTTTACTTCATTTCCTCTGCTGCTGTCCACAGCTAAGAATAGGATGATGAGTCTCTTCACTGTGTCGGTTCTGAGCTTGCAGTATCCTGTGCTCTAGCAATGGTTTTCATTTGGGGTACTAGTCCCCACCCCTATGCCAGGGGAGTTTTAAAATGACATGTGAGGTATTTGGGTTGTTATTAGCATTTTAGTGCTTGGAGTTGGAATGGGTAAACATCCTTAATATATGGGATGGGCTCACGAATCTAAAATTCTCCCTCCAAAATGCCAGTGGTGCTCCTAGGTATCCAGGACTTTTGTTCATCCTTTAGTTACTTTCTTACCTTTCTTGGGCAAAACTTGCCACTTCTTTCTCTATGTTCCTATATAATTTTCATTATGCTGTCTGTCTCTGTCTTTAGAATATAAGGGGCATAATTCAGGGAAGATGTCTTAAGGACACTTACTTTTGTATCCTAGAGTATAATACAGATCTCCTACATAGTTGGTACTCACTGATGGTTCGCTGCCTATGAATTGGAATCATTGTTCCAGGAGGGATTCAGCTTTCATTTGATAATAAGAGGTTGATAGAGTGTAGCAACCTCTGTAGCATTTGAGTTTCTTTCTGAGGTTCTTTAAGAGACATAAAAATAAAAAGAGAATCTTTCCAATTGGGTAGACCACTTCATGTAAACATCTCATTCTCAGAAAATGTGAATAAGAGAATTTTTGGGTTGTGACTGTTTGGAAAAATATGGTAAAAATATTTGAAAAATGTACAGCCTGAGGTAAAGATTAAAAAGTATTTAAACAAGTTTCTTTCTAATGTTTTTGTTTTTGAATCTTATAATAGAAAGATCTTTCCCCTTCTTTTTTTTCCTGTCTCAGTAAATGGTTACTTTTGAGAGCTTTGTGTTTATTTTGAGTCATCATGCTTTGAAAAAGTTTATAATCAGAGAAGATCCTGAAAAGAATGACCAAAATTATCCCAGGGATATAAAATAGTGTTTTTTGTTTTGTTTTGTTTTGTTTTTTCTCAATGAAAGCCTATAGGGACTGTATTTGTTTACTGTATAGGGGAAAGCAATGATTTGATTTCTGTTTTTATCTATGTTTGGGGAGAGAATGTGGAATAGTTATTTTCATTGTTCATAGAATAGTAAATAAGAGAACGTAAGCTCACATCAGAGAAGAGATTTTAGTTAGCTGAATGAAGAGCTTTCTAGCCATTCGGGTGTTGAACAGTACAGTGCCTAAAGAAACAGGTTATGCCCTTTCTCTTAGCATGGTGGGGTGGAAAGATATTGGCCTTGGGACAGGAATCCTAGCCACACTTAACATCTCTGAACCTCATTTTTTTTTTTTTTATTTGTAAAAATGAGACTACTAAAGCCTGTCCTGAAAGATGTCCTCAGATTAAATGAGATAATGTGTAGGCAAGCACCTGGGAGGTAATGCTAGCTCCGTTCCCCTTTCCAGCGAGTGCCTGGTATGTACTAGATACTCAGTAACGGTTCTCCTTCCTCTGGAGATCTTTAAGGAGAGGAGGATGAGCATCTCTATTGAAAAATCTAGAAATGTACCTGTCTAAAGGTAGCACGTTAGACCTGATGCGCCTTTGACAGTTTTTACAGCTTTAGGAGTCTTTATTTATTGTTTTAGTTTGGAAACTAAGTAATAGATTTTTTTTTTAAAGTTTTTTTCTGGAAAAGATTGACCAGTCAAGGATGTAGTGTTTGATTCATACTGTAATTATACACTGTAAAAAGAAAGATGCAGAGTGTCTTGAATTACCTTTTGAAACATACAGAATTTTGTTGGAAAGTTAATGAGAGCTTAAATTTTGAGTTAGCCTCTCCCCTTAGAGATTGGGCTGCAGGGCAGAACACAGTATGCGTTCTGCACCCTGGCATTTTTATCTATGGAAGATCAGGGTAAAGTGACTATAAGGGAGTTTAAAGGGGTCCCTAAGGGGCAGTCTGCAGCTTTGAGGAAATAAGATTTAGCTTAGTTAGTCTTAGTTCTGAACCACATTCTTTTTACCCATTGTTGTCCCTCTGAGTGGCTGTCAGGAACCATAACCCTGTTTGGTGGGAACTGAGGAATAGTTTCCACATTCATTTTTGAGAGGGAAGTTTAATTTTCTCTCTTTTACTACATGTTCAAAGAGGAATGGATACCTGCATTTTTGGCATGAAAAATTCTAAACTATTAGGAGGAATGATACTGAAGTCTGCGTCAAAAGCAGTACCTTTCTGTAGAGTCAAATGCGATTTTAGTCAAATGCTGGAAGTAGTGTTCCCCTTTATAGGTTGAGGATAAACAAGTGCACAAGTATTAAATACTGGGCTTGTAGTCAAAGTCACTGGAAGAGAGAACTTTGGATTTTTAATAGAGTTCACATTTGTGTTAGTAAATCATACTTCCTCTCCTGACAGGTAAGGGAGGTTAAGGAACTGTCACCAGAGAAGAGGGTCAAGAACTACAGCCATATCCTGGTGCTTCCTAGGTGCTTCATCCACAATGTGTGCCAGTTTTCTTCTTGTTCAGTTGAAAGCCCTGATTTCTCTTCTGCTAACAATTGCTGTGTAATAAGTCACCCCAAAACTTAACGACTTCAAACAGGAACAATTATTTTATTAACTCTCATAGTTTCCATGGGTCAGGAAATTCGGAAGGGCTTAGCTGGGTGGTTCTGGCTTGAGGTTTCTCAAGCAATTGTAGTAAAGCAGGAACAGTGGGGGCCGGAGCAGCTTGGGGCTGCCAGGCATCTCTCCATGCAATCTCAGGGCTTCTCCATGTGGACTGTTCATGTTGGGGCTCAGGGCTCTGTTCACACAAGTGTTTCAGTGAACCAGGCAGAGACACCATTTACATGTATGTTTTGTGATGTAGTCGTGGAAGTCACGCTCTAAGCATTTTATTGCTTCTCAGCATGTCACAAGCCCACCCAGATTCAAGGATCAGAAAGTGGCAAGGTACTAGAAGGGCATACGGAATGGGAGATATTGCAGCCGTCTCTGGGAAGTACAATCTGCCCCACAGTCTCTCAACATGCCGCAATGCTAGGTAAAGAGCAGGTGGGATTTAGGCGCAATCTTCCCACTTTCTGGAGAAATCTATTAGAAACAATGGACTTTTTGTAACTTTAATTGATCTTTTTGTGGCTTTGTCTGTGGCAAAAATTGGTTATGGACTAAGCTTCAACGATCTCAATATAAACCTTCTTTACTGTTAGTGTGGTTATTAACCTAATGGCCAAAGAAGGAACCGGGATGAAAGGAACAGAGCAGTTATCTCTTGACACATGAGACAGCAGTTTTGAGCCGGTAGAAAGGATAGTTTTCACTATTTATTCTTCACCTTTTATTTATTTTTATTATTATTATTATTTTTTTAAAGATTTTATTTATTTGAGAGAGAGACAGCCAATGAGAGAGGGAACACAAGCAGGGGGAGTGGGAGAGGGAGAAGCAGGCTCCCAGTGGAGGAGCCTGATGTGGGGCTCGATCCCAGAATGCCGGGATCATGAGCCGAAGGCAGACACTTAATGACTGTGCTACCCAGGCGCCCCTATTCTTCACCTTTTAAAACTTGTGTCTTAATGACTTGATAATCCATTTGGATAAAGCAAATGCACTGCTATAGACAGCAGAAAGATAAATTTTTTTTAAATAAGCTATTATTGTGCACCAAGATTGGCCATAACATGCTACTGGTTCTATCTAATTTTTGTCATGATTAATAACGCTAAAATAATCATTTTCACCAGATTATTTCATGCTTTTATTTGGCTTATTCTAGCAATTCCATGCATGTGGAGGGTTTAGGAAGAATTATATTGGATAACTTGTAGTACTGATGTAGAAAGATTTTTCCATCAAAAGTAATTGCACTCAGTGTTCATAGCGTGGGTCTTTGAGACATCACTTATTGATGGGAAATGAAATTAAATGAAATAGGTAAAATCATAGGACAGGAGAAGCCCTCAAGAGTTCATCTGTTTTGTTGCTTCTAGGTATGGCTTACTTAAATCGTACCAGCTATAGACTGCTCCTGACTAAGGTCTGGGGTGGTCTTGAGCCACTTGCTGAAATATAATATAAGACTGTTCAGAGGAGGTTTGTTAAATGTAGATTTGATTATATGCAGATCTTAGTGGATATGAATGTTATTTCATCTCAGAAGTTAGAAACATTGACTTTTAGTCTTCTTAAATTTATAATATTTGTTATGTCTCTTTTTATGTGATTTGACCAGGGAATTCTTCTGTGTGTATGTAGAGAAAACGTGTATTCTATTTTTCTTGGATGGGATGTTTTATCTGAATCTTTTAGAACCATGTATTCTGAAGTATGCTTCAAGTAAAAAATGTTCTTGTTGAAAAAAACACTTCGAGGGTACTCGTTTGAAATAAAGCTATCAGAGGGAGGTGGGTGGGGGGATGGGTGAAATAGGTGAAGAGGATTAAGAGTACACTTACCACAATGAGCACTGAGTAATGTTGTATAGAATCGTTGAATCACTGTCTTGTGCATCTGAGACTAACATAACATTATATGTTAACTCTACTGGAATTAAAATAAAAAATTTAATATAAAAAAGAAACATTGACTTTTAGATTTGTTTTTGCTTCTCTCTGATGCATCACAGAAAGCTATAACACAGAAACTATTCTTGAAGAACAACATGGAAAGAAGTAAAAAAATTTCCAAATTATTTCTTAGTCCATCTCTTAAAATATCACAATTCCCTAACCATCCATTCCATTTTCTCCCAGTCTTACCCTATTTAAACTCCAGAGGACAGCCAGGCGGGGTGATATTTTGGGCATCTCACTGTGGGAGTTAACTCAAAATGATTTAGATGGTATTTAATCGCTGGATAAGAAAATATTGTAATTGGTATGTTAAACATTTTTGAAAGTTTGTAATTTTGTCTATGTTTTAATTTGGTGGGCTCCCAATGAGTGGATTTTTCTAATTTTCTGAAGAACGTCTGGTTTACATTTTTCACACTGGTAAAATCACATTTTTCTCTAAGCGCATTAGATTGTTTGCAATTCACTTGAATTGCATTGAACAAACCATCCATATCAGGACTGATTACTTCTTAACTGTGGTTGTAGAAATGACAAATCACCTCACATCTTTAAGATTTTTGCTCTCTGGTTATTGTCTGAAAAGGAAAGATGATGAATATTGGAATTAGAAAAATGTATGGAGGCACGATGGCTGTGAAAAGAACAGAAGCTTTAGGGTCAGAATTGGAGAGTTCTAGTTCTACCACTTGCTTTCTTTGATTTTGACAAGCTCATGTGTCATCTAAATCCTTCCTTCCTAATCTGTAAAATGGAGATAATATTGGTAATTTGAGGATTATTGTTGAGAGCTAAATGTAACAGCATATGTTGAAGCATCTTGAAAAGCATGACATTTTATATAACATCGTAGATATGCAGGAGACTTGAGCTTCTTACTGGCTTACCAAATAGAAGATAGTTAAGAATCCAGACCTGGTCGTGAATCCGTAAGGAAGACAGTTGAATGCTAGCACATTCATCAACTACATGATTGTAATATCTTACAGTATTTAATTAACCTAGCTGTTCCTCAGTTCCTTCTGTAACAGGGATTGCTTACTTCCAAGGATTGTGCAAAGAGTTAGGTAGATACTGATTCTAAAGTGCACTATAGAATGTTATAGTCTGTAAATTTAATACCTCTAAGTTATACTTTTAATGTTTAGAAGTACAAAAAGTTTTAATTTATTACCAGAAAGAAATTTATAATGGGTAATGAAGCATTCACAAGCGTCCAGAAAATGGCATGAAATGGTTTGTTACATTTTCCCTTGAGCTGCCTGTCTGCTATGAACTCTCTGATCTTCTCTCCCTTGTCCTCTCAGTTTTTCTTTTTCTTCCCTCTTTCCGGGGTCCCAGTTTGTTGTAATTTCGGCTTCTGATTCTGTGCTTTGTCAAGGCTGAGATGGAGTTGTGGGGATGATAGATGGGTTGGAACTTCAGGTCTTTTGGTTTCTGATGAAGAAATAGGATCTTCCTGTTCCAGTCTCGAGGTGAAACATATGAAGATTTTTCTCTTGTTGGTACTGTCCACCCCTAATAGCCTAGATTTAATGTATTACAATTGGAACACTATTTTCTCTTTCTTACTGGGTATCTGTTTGCTAGTAAGTAACAACTATACACTTTCCTGCTTTTCCACCTTCACTGATAAGGGGACTGAACTATTAGATCCTTTCAACTTCTAAAAAGATGTGATTTAGGCTGGCGGGCTCCGTAGAGTCTGTGAGGCACGTGATGGTAGATTTTGTTGTGCCTGTTTATTGGTGGGAAGGTGAAGGCCCCTAGGAGTTGTATCTACAGCTCTGAGTTCAGTGTTTCAGCCATTATATGCAATTTCCTTCCTGTAAGGGAAATACTGCTTTGTAGAAATTTGTGTGTGAATGTCTCTATAAGCATATTTTTAGCTTCAATGAGTGGTTTGAGTTAGAGTGTGTGTTTAGAACAGATACTGTGTAATTCCAGAGTCTGCGCCCATGAAATGTGAAGGCCATGACTATAGTGACTGTCTGCATTCTTGTGCACTAAAGTACTTGTTTGATCTGAGTATAGCATTTTTTTGTTCTCCACGTTGCCCTTTGTACTAAAGATATTTTTCCTACTAGTTGGGGCTGTAAGTCATACTTACAGTGGTTTTCATAATCAAAATATTACTTTCATATTAAGAAACTTAATTTCCTGTTGATTGTTTTTCCAGATTAATTTAATTTTAATCTTTCTTTTCACCTAATCAGTAGTCAAAGTCTAAGAATTCAAATTTATAAGTATCTCTGGAGTCAATGCATGCCCTCTTCCTTAATTGAGGTTCGCTTTGGCTCTCTCCCTTGGACTATTGCTAAATGTTTCTGATGGGTCTCCTAGCACGACACCAAGTATCTTATAAAAAGTCACATTTGTGCATAAAGTGCTTTTATATACCTTTTCTTATTTAATTCTCATACATACTGATGAGGTAGGTTTTATCTCTACCTACCTTTGACAATTGGGAAAAAAATAGAAAGGCTAAGAACTTTTCAGAGGTTACACGGTTAGTAAATGGTGGAAGAATTCATATTTCAGAAAATAGGTCACTAAAAAATCCATGGGCCCCAAGGTAGAAACAAAATTTTCTGTAAATTGCGTTAGTATAATGAATGACTCAGTTTGAAATAAAAGTATGACATCTAGACGGATACATTTAAGGATAATTTTTTTATTTTGGAAATGAAGACAACTATTTTAAAAATAGTTTTCACATTTTTGTTGTTTTATGAAGTAATTAGGTTGAATAATATAACTAAAAAGAAAAATGCTTGCGTGACTTTTCAAATTCATGCCACTTTATTGAACATCTGCCAGAATTGATTTATAGTTTCTTACATATTTTTTTTCCAAACAAGATTTTAAATAATAACTTAGAAAAACACATGATTTTTCTTTCGCCTACCCTTCTTTCCTTTCAAAAATCTATTTGGTAAGCTCTGAAAGCAGTGGGAATAGATATGGAGAAATAAGTGAAAATATTATACAGTCTTAAATCATGCATGGGAGATAACCTTTTAAAAATCACTGTGATGACCTAAATTTCTATACCCTTTACCAATACCCTTACCTATACCCTATACCCTTCAGCCCATACCCTATACCATTTTGTAATGTTAACACTTTACAGAACTGTAGTACAATGATCAAAACTAAGAAATTAACATTGGTGCAGTACTAGTACCTAAACTCCACTTTATTCAGATTTCACTAGTTTTTTTTTTTTCCCCTAAACTAATGTTCAGTTTTGTTTTTGAAATGCATGAATGAATGGGGATGAGGGAGTTTAAGAAAGCAACATTGGTAACAGTGAGAGAGCAAAAATACATGAATGAATATGAAAAGTGACTAATTGGGAAGACTTAATTTTAGAAAGATTTTTAAAAATTATTTATAAAATTATTTATTTATAAGATTTTTATTTATTTATTTGAGAGAGAGAGCTCACAAGCAGGGGGAGTGGCAGGCAGAGGGAGAAGCAGGGTCCCTGTTAGAGCCCTGGGATCCTAACCCGAGCCAAAGGCAGATGCTTAACCGACTGAGCCACCCAGGTGCTCAGTGGCACACTGTAAGTTATTGTTACCAAACAATACCAAACAGTACCAAACTATTGTTATTTTTGAATGAAATGTAACTTCTAGAGAGTCCACCAAATACGTGTTCTTTAGCAGGACTTTAAAAAGACTTTTTAAAAACTTAATTTCTGGGGCGCCTGGGTGGCGCAGTCGTTAAGCGTCTGCCTTCGGCTCAGGGCGTGATCCCGGCCTGGGATCGAGTCCCACATCGGGCTCCTCCGCTGGGAGCCTGCTTCTTCCTCTCCCACTCCCCTGCTCTTTTCCCTCTCTCGCTGGCTGTCTCTCTGTCACATAAATAAATAAAATCTTAAAAAAAAAAAACAAAACAAAACTTAATTTTTTTTTAAATGATTTTTTATTATATTATGTTAGTCACCATACAGTACATCCCCGGTTTCCGATGTAAAGTTCGATGATTCATTAGTTATAACACCCAGTGCACCATGCAAAACTTAATTTCTAATTATTTCTATTTTTTCTGTTTTGTTTCATTATCGTCATTATAATGGTGTTTTAAAAAAATGAAACAGCTTTATGGACGTATAATTCATGTACCATATAATTCACTCATTTAAGGTGTACAATTCAATGGTTTTATATTCACAGTGGTTTTCATATTCACCAAATGGGGCAGCCATCACCATAATCAATTTAAAACATCTTCATCTCTCTTAAAATAAAAACAAAACCAAAAAACCCCAGACTCGTTAGCAGCACTTCCTGTTCCACTTCCTCTCAGCCCCTGGCTCTACTTTACCTCTCTATGGATTTGCCTATTCTGGACATTTCATGAAAGTAGTATCGTATAACGTGTGGCCTTTTGGGACTGGCTTCTGTCACTTAGCATAAAGTCAGCATGTATCAGTACTTTACTTCTTTTTATTGCTTAACATATCCCATGGTATGGCTGTCCCACACTTTATTGGTTAATGGACATTTGCGTTCCTTCCACTCTTTGGCCATGATGAATAATGCTGCTCTGAAAATTTGTAGGTAAGTTTTTTTGTGAGGACTTATGCTTTCATTCTTTTGGGTGTATTTCTGGAAGTAGAATTGCTGGGTCATATGGTAACTTTATGTTTAACTCTTTAAGGAATTGCCAGATTGTTTCCCACAGTGAGCACAGCATTTCCAATCCCACCAGCAGTGTATAAGAATTTTTATTTTTCCACATCCTTGCTAACACTTGCTATTATCTCTCTTTTTCATGACAGCTATTCTAGTATGTGTGATGTGGTATCTCCCTGTGGTTTTGATTTGCATTTCTCTGATGACTAATGATCTTGAGCACCTTTTCATGTTCTTATTGGTTATTTATATGTCTTCTTCGGAGAAATGTGTGTGTAAACCCTCTGCTCATTTTTAAATTGGGCTGCCTTTTTGTTGTTGGGTTGTAAGCTCATTGTGGTTTTCATTTGCATTTCCCTGATGGCTAATGATGTTGAGTGTCTTTTCATGTGCTTATTGGCTATTTGTATATCTTTTTTTTTTGAAAGTGTGTCAACACTCTGCTCATTTTAAAATTGGGTTGTCTTTTTATTGTTGGGTTGTAAGCTCATTGTGGTTTTCATTTGCATTTCTCTGATGGCTAGTGATGTTGAGCGTCTTTTCCTGTGCTTAAAGACCATTTGTGTATCTTCTTTGGAGAAATGTCTATTCAGATCCTTTGCCCATTTAAAAAAAATATAGGTTATTTGCCTTCTTATTATTTGAGTTGTAAATTATTGAGTTTCTTTATAAATTCTAGTTATAAGTTCCTTATCGGATATATGACTTGAAAAAACTTTCAAGTTTTCTATTCATTTTCTTGATGGTTTCCTTTGAAACACATATGTTTTTAATTTTAATGATGTTCCATTTATCTGTTTTTTCCTTTTGTTGCTATTGGTGTCATAACCAAGAGATCACTGCCAAATTTAAGATCATGAGGGTTTTACTTCTATATTTTCTTCTGCTTTATAGTTTCAGCTCTTATGTTTACGTCTGTGATCCATTTAAAGTTAATTTTTTTTTAATGTGGTGTAAGGAGGAGTTCTAACTTCATTCTTTTAGATCACCATTTTTTGAAAAGACTATTCTTTCCCCATTGAATGGTCTTGGTATGCTTGTCAAAAAAGAATTGAAAGTATACCTGAGAATTTTCCATTGTCTCTCTATCTGTCTTATTCTAATACTCTGCTGCCTTATTTACAGTAGCACTGCAGTAAGTTTTGAAATTGGGAAGTCTGAGTCTTTCAACTTTATTCTTTTTCTATATGGTTTTGGCTATGGTCCCTGGTATTTCCATATGAATTTTAGGATGAGATTTTATTTCTACAAAAAAAGGCACCTAGCATTTTGGTGGGTGAAATTGCATTGAATCTGTAGATCAATTTCGGGAGTATTGCCATATTAACAGTATAGTCCTCTGATCCATGACAGTGGATGTCTTTCCATCTATTTAGGTCTTCTTTAATTTCTTTCAACAATGTTTGATAGTTTCAAAGTATAAGTTTCTATTTCTTTTGTTAAATTTGTTTCTAAGTATTTTATTCCTTTTGGTGATATTGTAAATGGAATTGTTTTCTTAATATCATTTTTTGTTTTTTGTTACTGTGTTGGAAATACAGTTGATTTTTATATATTGTCTTGTATCTTGCAAACTTACTGAACTTATTTGTTAGTTCTAAGAGTTTTTTAGTGGATTCCTAAGGATTTACTATACGTAAGATTATGTCATCTGCAAATATGGTTTTACTTCTTTCTTTCCAGTCTAGATTCCGTTTATTTCTTTTTCTCCCCTCACTGCACTGGCTAAAACCTCCAGTACAACGCTGAATTAAAGTGATGAGAGCAGGCATCCTTCTCTTATTCCTGATATTGGGGGAAAGCATTCAACTTTTCACATTTACTTACGATGTGACCTTTTTTTTTTCACATATGTCCTTCATGAGATTAAAGAAGTTCACTTCTCTTCCTAGTGTGTTGAGTATTTCATCATTAATGGTGTTGAGTTTTATCAAATGTTTTATCTGCATCTGTCGAGGTGATCATTTTGCATTTGTCCTTTATTTTAATGATTTGGTCTATTGATTGATTTTCAAATGTTAAATCAACCTTGTTCCCGAGAAAATTGATCCCAGTTACTCATGATGTATAATCCTTTTGTATATTGCCAGATTCAATTTGCTAGTATTTTGTTGAGAATTTGTTTGTGTTCACACTCATAAGAGATATTGGCCTTATAGTTTTATTTTCTTGTGTGGCTTGACCTCATTCTTTGTGTGGCTTGACCTCAGTATATTACTGGCCTCATAGACGAAGTTGAGAAGTGTTCTTTCCTCTTTCAGTTTTTGGAAGCATTTATGAGGAATTAATGTTAATTCTTCTTGGTAGATGTATGATTTTACTCATAAGTGGAATTTAAGAAACAAAACAAAGGAGCAAAGGGGAAAAAAAAGAGAGACAGAAGCAAACCAAGAAGTAGACTCTTAACTATAGAGAACAAACTGATGGTTACTGGGGATAGGTGGGTGGGGGGGGACAGGTTAAACAGGTGATGGGGTTTAAGGACCGCATTTCCTATGATGAGCACTTGGTGATGTATGGAAGCATTGACTCACTATATTATACACCTGAAACTAATATTATACTGTATGGTAACTAACTGGAATTTAATTAAAAACTTAAAAAAAAAATGCGTGGTAGAATTTTCCAGGGCTTTTAAAATCTTGTTGGAAGCTTTTTTAATTCCAAATTCAGTTTCTCTAATTGTCATATATCTATTCAGTTTTTCTACTTATTTGTTAGTTAGATTTATTTTTTACTTTTTTTTTTTAAAGTTCAGGTACAGGGGTGCGTGGGTGCCTCAGTCAGTTAAGCATCTGCCTTCGGCTCAGGTCATGATCTCCGGGTCCTGGGTTTGAGTCCTGCATCAGGCTCCCTGCTCAGTGGGGAGTCTGCTTTTTTCCTCTGCCACTTCTCCCTGCTCATGCTCTCTCTCTCAAATAAATAATAAATAAATAAATAAATACATCTTAAAAAAAAACAAATTTCAGGTACAGATTTGTCACTTTTATTGATCTTTTCAGGGAGCCAACTTTTTT
Source organism: Ursus arctos (assembly GCF_023065955.2). NCBI lineage: Eukaryota > Metazoa > Chordata > Mammalia > Carnivora > Ursidae > Ursus > Ursus arctos. Next base: position 12,972,112 of record NW_026622985.1, on the reverse strand, counting down.
TTTTTTTGCTGTTGTTGATATTCTCCGTTGGACTAGTATTCTCTATTTCATTATTTCCTGCTCTAATCTGTATTATTTCCTTCTTTTTACTTGCTTTGGGTTTAGTTTGCTTTTCTTTTTCCAATGTCTAAAGGGAGAATGCTAAGTTATTGATTTGAAATATTTCTTCTTTTAAAATATAGGTATGTACAGCTCCAAATTGCTCTCAAATAGTTTTAGCTCCATCTCATAAATTTTGGTATGTTGTACCTTTATTTTCATTTGTCTTTTTTTTTTTTATAAAGATTTTATTTATTTATTTGACACAGAGAGAGTACAAGCAGGGGGAGTGGCAGGCAGAGGGAGAGGGAGAAGTGGGCTCCCTGCTGTGCTTCTCAGAGACCCAGAACCCTGGGATCATGACCTGAGCCGAAGGCAGGTCTACTTTTGTCTACTGATGGAAATTTACGTTGCTTCCATAGCTTGACTATTATAAATAATGCTGCAATAAATATAGGGGTGTATATATCTTTTTGATTTAGTGTTTTTGTTTTCTTTAGGTAAATACCCAGTAGCGGAATTATTGGATCATACGATAGTTCTATTTTTATTTTTTGGGGGAATCTTTATATTTTTTTCCACAGTATGAAGTGTACCAATTTACATTCCCACCAACAGCACACAAAGGTTCCTTTCTCCCCATGTCTTTGTTTATACTTGTTATTTCTTGTCTTTTTGATTTTAGCCATTCTGACAGGTGTAAGGTGATATCTTATGGTGGTTTTGATTTGTATTTCCCTGATGATTGGTGATGTTGAGCATTTTTTCATGTGTCTGTTGTCCATCTGTATGTTTTCTATGGAAAAGTCTCTACTGAGGTCCTTTGACCATTTTTAATCAGATTATATCTTTTTTTGGCGGTGAGTTGTGTAAATTCTTTCCATATTTTAGATACGAACTCTTTATTGGATATATCATTTGCAAATATCTTCTCCCATTCATTAGGTTACCTTTTGGTTTTGTTGGTGGTTTCTTTTACTGTGCAAAAGCTTCTTATTTTGTTGTAGTCCCAATAGTTTATTTTTGCTTTTGTTTCCCATGCCTTAGGAGACATCTCTAGAAAAATTTTGCTACAGTTGGTGTTAGAGAAATTACTGCCTGTGTTCTCCTAGAATTTTTATGATTTCAGGGCTCACATTTAGGTCTTTATTCTCTTTTGAGTTTATTTTTGTGTATAGTATTAGAAAGTGGTCCAGTTTCATTCTTCTACATGTAGCTGTTTAGTTTTCCCAGCCCCATTTATTGAAGAGACTGTCTTTTCCCCATTGTATATTCTTGGCTCCTTTGTAATAGATTAATTGATTGTATAAGTGTGGGTTCATTTCTGGGGTCTTTATTCTGTTCTGTTGATTTATGTGACTGTTTTTGTGCCAGTACCGTGCTGTTTTGATTACTACAGTTTTTTTGTTTTTTAAGATTTTATTTATTTGAGAGAGAGCAAGAGAGTGAGAGAGAGAGAGCATGAGCAGGGTGAAGAGCAGAGGGAGAAGCAGACTCCCTGCTGAGCAGGGAGCCCAATGTGGGACTCGATCTTGGGGCTCCGGGGTCACTACCTGAGCCGAAGGCAGACAATGACTGAGCCACCCCGGTGCCCTGATTATTACAGGTTTGTAATATAACTTGAAATCTAGAATTGTGATACCTCCAGCTTTGTTTTTGTTTCTCAAGATTTCCTTGACTATTTGAGGTCTTTCGTGGTTCCATATAAATTTTAGGATTATTTGTCCTATTTTTGTCAAAAAACACCATTGGTATTTTGATAGGGATTGCATTGAATCTGTAGATTGCTTTGGGTAGTATGCACATTTTAACATTATTGATTCATCTAATCCATGAGTATGAAATATCTTTCCATTTGTTTCATCTTCAGTTTCTTTCATCACTGTTTTATAGTTTTCAGAGTCCAGGCCTTTCATTCTTTAAGTTTATTCCTAGGTATTTTATACTTTTTGGTGCAATTGCAAATGAGGTTGTGTTCTTAATTTCTCTTTCTACTATTTTGTTATTAGTCTATAGAATGCTACTGATTTCTGGGTATTAATTTTGTATCCTGCAACTTTACTGAATTCATTTGTTACTTCTAGTAGTTTTTTTGGTGAAGTCTAGGATTTTCTATGTATAATATCATGTCGTCTGTGAATAGTGACAGTTTAACTTCTTTTTTTTTTTTTTTAAAGATTCTATTTATTTATTCGACAGAGATAGAGACAGCCAGTGAGAGAGGGAACACAAGCAGGGGGAGTGGGAGAGGAAGAAGCAGGCTCATAGCGGAAGAGCCTGATGTGGGGCTCGATCCCAGAATGCCGGGATCACACCCTGGGCTGAAGGCAGATGCTTAACTGCTGTGCCACCCAGGCGCCCCGACAGTTTAACTTCTTTACCAATATGGATGCCTCTTATTCATCTTGAGGTATTTCCTAATTTCTTATGTGATTTTCTTTGTTACTCATTGGTGTTTTGGGATTATGTTGTTTACTGTCCGCATACTTTTGGGTTTCCACAATATGCCTCTGTTAGTGATTGTAGTTTCATTCAGTTGTTACCTGAGAACATATTTTGTATGAACTCACTACTTTTAAATAAATTTATTTTAGCTTGTCTTAAGGACTATGATATTTTCTGTCCTAGAGAATGTTCCATGTGCACCTGAGAAGAATGTGCATTTTGTTGGATGAAGTGTTTTCTGTTTTCTAGATATTAGATATACTTGGTTTATGGTGTTCAAATCTTTCTTTTTTGATTTTCTATCTAATTGTTCTATTCACTATTAATATTTGAGTTTGAAATCTCCTTCTATTATTCCCGAAGTGTCTGTTTCTCCTTTAAAATCAGTCACTTTTTGCTTTTTGTTTTTTGGCAGCTCTGTTGTTGGGTGCATATTTGCTTATAGTTGTTGTATCTTCCTAGTGCAATGACCCCATTTTCTCTTTTTATTTTCTCTAGTGACATTTTTGTTTTGTTTTGTTTTAAGATTTATTTTGTCTGATATTAATAGAGCCACTCCAGCCTTCTTATGGCTGTTGTTTGCATGATATATTTTTTTCCCATGCTTTCATTTTTTCAGCCTATTTGTATCTTTGAATGTAAAGTGTGTTAGTAAGCCTGTTTTAGTTGGCATTTCACTAAAATTATTTGGCACAAATTGTCACTTTTAAAAGTGATAATGTTGTCTCTAATATATTGATGAGTTAACATTTATTTAATGCTTATACATCTCATACTGTTATTCTGGGTAATGTAATGATGTTTTTGGAATATTAATCAGGAATAGTTTCCCCTTTTCAGGAAGTTTACATATAAGATAATGGATTTATTTTCTATTTTATTCCTATTGGTCTGAGAAGTAGAGCAGATAAAATATGAGTTTATTCATTTTATAGTGTAGAAATGTGTCTATAAACTTAGATTTGAACTTGTCTCTCAGTTTTAACACTATAAATAATCTTAAATCCCAATGACAAATTTAATTTTAAATTTACTGATTCAAGCCACTACAAGTTTTTCCTATCATAATAGGTAGGAAACAGCCAGAGGTTTCCAATTTTCATTGCTATATCTTCCTTGAAATTGTGTTGAAAAGCAAAGAAAAAGTTTAGTCATTATATATTCTCATTTACTTGGTTTTAACATAATTTGGCGCTCTCATAATTGACATAGTCCATGTATGGATTGCAGGAAAGGAAAAACTAGCTTCTGAAAATGATTAAATAGCAACTGGAATTAATGAATAAGCAAGTGGTTGAGTGACTGTATCAACCAGATGAAATGTAGGCTTTTTTTAGGTATTCCGTGTGATGGAAGGGTTAACAATTCAAGGTAGTGCAAAATAGAAACTCTGTCATATAACAATGACTGATAATAATGTTAATGATAGCATTAGCTAAGTTTTATAGGATACTTATTGTTTGCCAGGCACTGTTCTAATATCTTTATATATAGGTCAACGATTGGATTGTCAAATCAGACTGACATGAATTGAAGATGTTAATCAGTATTAAGCTTTACTTGTAATTTTAAGGATTCAAGGAACCAAAAGGCACAGGAAAAGCAGACAGACGTCCTGGACATTGAGAGAGGCCCCCAGATTTTTTCTTCCCACAATAAACAAAACTCTCAATCCCAGAGCAGTAGATATGATCTCTAATAAAGTACATGTATTACCTCATACAACAGGGAACAATATAGGCTGTGAAACATTCCATTTTATACTCTAATAATTGCATAGGTGATGTCCGATTCCTTATAAACCTATAGATTCTAGGTCGTTCTCCACAGTAATTCTAAAACAAGAGTATTCTGCTAAAAGTCTTCTATGGATAAGTACTCTTCTTCTTTTTTTTTTTTTTTTAAAGCAAATACCATTAGTATATTTGTCAGTAATTAGCGTGCTTCTAAGGAGAATAGACCAGGTCTTCTGCCTTCTTTTTTCCTGGGAGAGCCTCCTACCCAACAACAACAAAAAAAACACAACTCTCTTTCATTTTCAGTAGATTTACTCATTTAAATTCAAATTCAATTATTTATTTTTTTTAGGATAAACAAGGTAAAATATTTTAAGAAGGAACTTCAGACATGTTTTTTTTTTCTTTAAGATTTTTAAAGATTTATTTGACAGAGAGAGATAGCGAGCAAGAGAGCGAGAGCACAACCAGGAGGAGCAGCAGAGGAAGAGGGAGAAGCAGGCTCCCCGCTGAGCAGGGAGTCCAATACGGAACTCAATCCCAGGACCCTGGGATCGTGACCCAAGCTGAAGGCAGACACTTAACTGACTGAGCCACCCAGGTGCCCCTAGACATGTTTAAAAATATTTGATTTAATTTGATTTGATTTGGTTTAGTTTGGTTGGTAGGAGATGGAGTGAGAAATACAATAAATATAAATCTATTCTTCCCAGCAGCAGATACACGCTGTGGCAGCTTGTTGTATTCTTTTTGTGTGTTTGCAAGCACATGTCAAATACAATTCTTTCTTCTGTTTGATCTTACAGTATTTGAGAAATCATATGATGGTTTCAATTTTCATTTGTCTCTGTTTTTCTCACCCCAACCCAGGATGGAGATCCGGTTCGTCCAGGAGTGGCCATGACTGATCTCGCTACTGGCCTCTATGCTTATGGAGCCATTATGGCTGGATTGATACGAAGATATAAAACGGGAAAAGGCCTGTTCATTGACTGTAACCTACTGTCATCTCAGGTACCAATCCAAAGAACATTTGAGATTGTGGTGTAAAGACATGTATATGGGTTATACTCGTTCATATCAAATCCTATGGTCACATGTGCAAAAACAAAGAAGAACAAAACAGAAAAAACCCACTAACGACAGCAGCAAAGCTGTTCTGTTTTGGTGTACTTAATTATTGTTAGGTTAAAATAAATAGACCATGAAGATTTTGTTGTATGTAGACATTTCTATTTGAATTAGAATTTTAATCTATTTATATTAAAATGAGTCTATTACTGCTTGTGAGACAGGAGTACATTTGGTTCTATTTTATTGTCATATGAGTTCTTTTGACCAGAGTTTCTTGACCTTATTTGTACTGTGGACACTTTGAGTAGTCCGGTGAAGTCTATGGACCTTTCTCAGAATTATGTTTTTAGATGCGTAAAATGATATACTTAGGATGGCAAGGGAAGCCAGTTATATTAAAATGCGGTTATTTCAATGTAAAAACCAATTTTGTATTGTAATAACATATATGATTTTTTACTAACACATTAAACCATAAGATCTATTATTGGGCTTAGTAACTATTGCAATTTTGAGGTAATGTTGAACATAAATGATATTTTACGATATCTGTAGTAACTATAATATGATGTGAAAATATGTGTAATATTTACTGGTGATCAAACCATAGGTACTACTAATACTCCTGTGGTTTGTTGCTGACATTCATAACTGAAGAAAATGCTAAATTTTAGTCAGAAGTTGGATGGAAATAAAGATACTATTTTTTTCCATTCAAGTTATTTAGTTCCCAGAATTCTTTCCACAGACTCCAGGTTAAGAACCCCTGGTTAAGATGGTTATCAGTTATGTTATGCTAAATACTAAACTGGTGGAATAAAAAGGGTAGACTAACTCTCAAATTGACATTTTGCCTCCTTTTTATTGGAGCAGACCCAGATGCTGATTCAGAATAGATAATTTTTCAGGCATAGAAAAAAAGAAAATACCGAATTTGTGTAAGGAGATATTTTACCAAGGGAAAAATTACTTTATAGATGGAGACCTCAGTTAGGAATTTCAGATTTAAATGGCATACATGGGAGACTACTAACTTGGAAAACTGCTTTAGAGATTTGTTCTCGTAGACAAAATTAAGGAGTTGTCTAGAGGTAAGAAAAACATCCAAATGGTTGAAAGTAAAATACTATGTATGGGGTTTCAACATTAGCTTTGAGTCACAGTGAGCATTTTAATGGTTATATAAAAGGGTAAAATAATTCTCTCCAAATGAATGAACTGTCTTCTAAATAGAGAAACACAGATGTTAGTTATGGGAAGAAGCTGAAAGCCTTTTCTTCCCTCCTCTAATTTTATAGCTGTAAGGAATGTGAGGTAGGGTAAGTGACTGGCTACAAGTTACGCATTCAATATGGATGGAAGCCAGGAAGGTTTCATGGGTGTTTGACCTATGCAATCACAGAAGGTCCTAGGCTTTGTTTAAATTCTTTGTTATCACTGCCTTGAGATTCTTACTTATTTTTGAATGAGAGGCCCTACATTTTTTTTCACTTTGCACTATTACTTGCTAATTATGTGGCTGGTCCTGGATTTGGGACTCTGTTTAAGTCTCCTGATCTTTACCTAGACTGCTTTACTTATATGTCAATGATTAATTAGTTTTGGAAGAAATTCTCTTGTAGCGTATGGTAGCGTTTCATTCTCCTCCAACACCTAACACAATGATTCACGATGTGGAGGTGTGTGGTTTCCTGGGGATGGGAGTGGAGGGGGGTGGTGTCACTGGTAGGGCTGTTTCAAAGTGAGGGTACAGTAAGTACAAACTCATGCATGCATACACACATACATGCATTCCAGTCCTTTTGGGTATGTGTCCGTGTTTGTTGTTCATGTTGTCCCCTGAACCTGTAAGTTCTGTGAATGCAGGAATAATGCTTGTTCCTGCATACAGTGGTATCCTCGAGGCCCAGCCTAGTATTTGTCAAATAGCGGGCTCTCCCAATCTTTTGAGATCAATAGGAGATTCGCTGTTAGCAATGAGTATGTGTTTTGGCCCTTAGGTTTGCTAGGAAAGGTTAGGAAAAAGTAGAAAACCATGGAGTTAGGATAAGTACTTGATAAACAACTAATGATAAGATGATTTGCTTTTAGCAAACCTGGTAGCAGTGATTTAGCCTCTTTGCTGTAGCTAATTTAGTCAAAGGTTGCTGAAGTTATTAGTGTGTTTAAGACTCATTAACTACCTTTTTTAAAATTGAGGGAAAACTGACATATAATATTATATTAGTTTCAGATGTACAACATAATATGATATTTCTATATATTGCAAAGTGATCACCACAATAAATTTGGTTAATATTCATCATGATGCGTAGTTGCGATCTTTTTCTCCCATGATGAGAACTTTTGTGATCTACTCTTAGCAACTTTCAAATATGCAGTACAATATTTTTAGCTATAGTCACCATGCTGTACATTACGTCCCTGTGACTTATTTATTTTATAACTGGGAATTTGTACTATTTGACCCCCTCCACCTATTTTACCACAGGATTTCCTTCTTTTTTTTTTTTTTTATGGCTGAGTAACATTCCATTGTGTGTGCATATATGCACAACATTTTTTTATCCATTCATCCATTGATGAACACTTAGATTGTTTCCCTATCTTGGCTATTGTCATTACCTTTCAACAATAAAAATCGATTAAGTCTTATTTTGGAGCTATGGATTTTCAGATCTACTGTTTTATATAATCTTCATATTAATCACTTGAGGTTAGGTAGGGTAGGAATTTTTAAAAAGATTTTATTAATTTATTTATTTGAGCAAGAACACGAGAGCGAGAGCAGGGTGAGGGGCAGAGGGAGAGGGAAAGAATGCCAAGCAGACTCCATGCTGAGCGCGAGTTTGGGCTCCATCTCCTGACCCTAAAATCATGACCTAAGCTGAAATCAAGAGTTCGAGGCTCAACTGCCACCCAGGTGGATAGGGCAGGAATTTTTATTCCTATTTTACTTACAAAGAAGCTGAAGCTGGGAGAGGTTGATCTGCTTGAACCGCAGAGTTACAGCAAGAATTCTGGATTCTGATATCCTGACTGGTTCTCTTTTCCCTGCGTCATAAAGACAAAGCTTTGCACCAGGGACAGGCAAGATGCAGCTTTCCTATGGTGATGCTCCAGGGGAGAAGGCAAATTTAGTAAGAGGCAGAGGAAGCAAAGGATCACTCAGTAACAAGGGCACACATAACAAGACTGGCCCCCCTGCCCCCACCCTGCATGCCAAGAGCCAGAATAAGACAGTGTGACAAAGTGGACCCCTCTGGAGCATTATTTAATCATGTTTAGATCCAATTAGTGAAAACTATCACGGAATTTAACCTGATGGACGGGTGTTTCTGTTGAAATATGAGAATTTTGAGAAAGGGAACATTTGGAGTGGGTTTTTTATGAGCTATCATCAACTGAGGACTCACTGTGTCCCAGGCGCTGTGGTAGCTCGGTTGGAGTGGGAGGTGACACATCTGTTCAAGGCTTAGTAGTAGAGGCGGCTGTGTCATACGGGAGAGCTGGAGGTGATGCATAGTTCTCTGTAGGATAGGGTTTTAGGATACAGTTGGGCCAAGAGTATTAAGGGCCTTGTATGTCATGCTTAGGAATCTGGACTGTAACCTCTCAAGGCCTCTATTTTTTTATCTAGCAATTCCATTGTTGGTGGTCTTTTCAACCAAAGACATTGTCTCCTTGGATACATGCTATTGTTGTCATGAGCAGAATAGCGTCTGAGCTGTGAACAGTGCTAAGTTTCTAAGGGCAGTGGTACAGATAATAGTTTATGTTGAAGCCAGTCGGAAGTGCAAGACAGGGGGTGATAAGACCATTTTCATTCTCTTCACCCACTGCCGCCCAAACTCTATTCATCTCTTTTTGCCTCTACCCTATTTCTTGACTCTGTGTTACTTCTTTTCTTCTCATCTCATGTGTGCTTCTCGAGCCTTGGGCATCTCTTTTTCTCTGTTTGTCTTTTTCCCACCTGTCTTTCTTTACTTCCCTGTTTTCACTCCTATCCTGCGCTGTCTGCCTTTTCCAAGTCCCCTTTTCTCCATCTTTCGTTATGTGGAGCTATCGTTGAAGCAGCTCTGGTTCCAGATCTTATATCTTTATACTGTACCTTGAAGGAAACTTACAGAATCTTTTAGCAGTTTCCATGGAAGAAAAAGGAAGGCCTTTTTTGTAGAAGTCCCAGAAAACAAGACCATATATTTCACTGGGTTAAGTGACCATTCCTGAACCAATTAATGAGGACTAAAAATTATGCTATTTAGCGTAAACCGTTCTAGGTACTAAGGATGGAGTTAACTCTCTCTAAACAATATGACTGTAACTGGGGAGATATGATGTGTGGTTATTTTTTGGCCAGAGGCAGGGGAAATATTTGGGGGGCCAAATTATACTAACAGTACTGGGTTGTTTTGAGAATCTAGTGCACAAAAGGTTGTGAAAAAAATCTTTGTAAATTAGAAAGCATTCTGATGACTAGCATTAATTTTATTAGGTTATTGAAAAAATATTTTGTAATGTTAGAAATGTGCTGAGATTAAAAAGGTGGTTATTGACATAATTATTTTATCATAATTATTTTAACTTTTCATAATAGAGAAATCTTAACTAACTTTACTTAGTCTTTCAATTTAAGATAATATTTATAGATTCTAGATCCAGATACCAAAGCACAGAATGATTAAACTCTGCTTTATGTAAATGCGAAGTGCTATTTGTAGGTACTTTTCAAAGTAACATAATAGGAAACTTCACCTTTTAAAAAATGTGTTCATTTTCTTTTTTTATATAAATGTTCACCTGCATTAAGCAGATAACATTTGAACTTAATTTCAGCTGCTTGGAAAATGACGGCGATTTCATGCAGTGGGCAAAAAACATACTTTTCTACTCATTTTGATTGCATTACATAGGATGACAAATGAATGATTATAACATTCAATATCAGTTGCTAAAAATGAAATTTTGTACTCCTTCTCTTAAAAGTGATCTAGTGTACAATTACACAAATTGCACTTGATTTGAATAGTAGCTAATTATTAACTCAGAGTTGATTGCCTCAACCACAACAAAACCATTTCATTGTAGAGACACGACAGTTGCCAGGATGTGGTTTACAAGTGGGCACCAAATTTTTCGTAGTTTCAAGGCTATGAACTTTTAACCCTTGTCATAAAATTCTTTGATTTTTTTTTTTTTAGTCTTAATACGATTTAAAGTTGTCAACTGAAGATTGTCTAACGTCAGCATCTAAACAGTATTCTTTAGATGATATTGGTAAATAACAAGGAAGTGGGTTTGGATGTGGTTCCAATTATTCTCTTGCTCTTATTCTTCTGTTGTGGCTTACAGAAATATCTTTTGGAAGTTTTAATATCCTTCCTGTACTTAATTGCAACCAGGCTCCCCTAATTACTACTACAATGAGTTTTTTTAGCACCAAACTTCCATAATTATTTTCACATATAGATTGTTTTGGCATTTTTGATGTCATTATTCTTTCTCCATGTTCATATTTAGGGTAGATAAAATTTCAGCTGTCATTATTGTAGCACACTTCTATGGATAAGTTTCTGAATTTCAAACAAGGATAGTAATCTGAAATTCATCTTTTTGTGTCTTTAGATACCTGTGTTTCTACTTTTTAAATTTTATATCTTTTCTAAAAACAGCTTTAATGCAGTATATTTTTTGAAAAATATTTTTATTTATTTATTTGAGAGAGTGATAGAGCACTAGTGGGATGAGAGGCCGAGGGAGAGGGAGAAGCCGATTCCCCACTGAGCAGGGAGCCTGACATGGGGCTTGATCCCAGGACCCTGAGATTGTGACCTGAGCCGAAGGCAGACGCTTAATCGACTGAGTCACCCAAGCTCCCTAGTGAGGTATGTTTTGCACATCATAACATTCACCCTGTTTCAAGGGACCATTTAATAATTTTTAGTACAGTTAATGAGTTATGCAACCATTACCATAAATCAGGTTTTGAAATAAATACTCATACAGTCACTTCTGGTCTGGGTTGTACCCATGAGGCTAGAAAGGAGCAGGTTTAAGTGGGGAAGGATGTAGGGCTGGGTTGACTCAGAATTCGGGGCCCATTATGATTCTGTGGGCCTTAGATGATTTTGCCTTTGTGGGTCCTTTCCTCCATAAAAATACTAAGAATTATAGCTGCATTGGTATAAAGATGAATATAATCCATTATCATGTATTATTATTGTGTTAATTTTTTTCTCATTCTGAAATTAAAATTAGAACATTTTGTGTACCTCTGAAGTATGGTGAACACTATGCCTAATTGATAAGTCAGCCCTGGAAGAAATCCCTTAAGAACAGTCTGTAAATGTGCCAGATTTGTGAGGAAAGAAATTATACATCCAGGAGGGAAGTGGAGGTTGAAAGTTAAGATTGTGCTGAAGGGTGAACAGAGGGTGGGAAGGGAGAGAAGCAGCAGCCTATGACCAAGGAAGTTGACAGCATGGAGCAGGGAGAGGAAGAAAGAGGAGCTAATATCAGAAAGCTTGAGAAATCAGAGAACTGTGAGTTTGCATTTGAACCTCCCTTTTCCGGCAAGCCTGTTGCGTTCCTGCCCTGAGCGCCTGTGTCAGCCTGATTATCCTTCCTTCGTTACTTGAGGCCAATTTTTAATCCTCGCTCAGTTTCCATTCTTTAGCCTGCATTCTCCCTAAGGCATCCCACTGCTTTATTAAAGTGCAGGGGATACAAATAGATACTAACATTTATGATATCAAGATGACTTAATTAGGAGGGTAAAGACACACCCAAAAGTGAAAAATCAGATGACTTCCAAAGAAAATTAGAATTTTTGATAATCTATTATTTTATGTTATTATTTTATACTATTGGTTGGATTGAATACAAGTTGCCTGCAACAGAAAACATGGTTTGCTGTTTTTTTTTTTTTTTTTAAAGAAAATCCAGTGAAATGTATGTGTGTTGGGAGGATACTCTGGTTTTGTAGAACTGAAATCCTTCGTTATAGTCATTGGCATTGCATATTTTTATATGACATGAACCACAGTGAGGGAAACTAGAGCTTTTAATTTGTAATAATTGGTAATTACTAGTGGGAGAATATCTCAAAGGAGAAAAGAATAAAACAGGACAAATTTCATTGTGATCTAATTTAATTCTCTTATTAAGAGACTTTAAAATAATTTGGTGCTTTCAAAATGTTCTGAAAAATAGAAGCATAATTAAGATCAAGATATAAAAGTGTTGAGGAGAAAGATCCATTGGTGTTGACAAATATTCACCAAATTTAGATTTTGTCTTCGCAGAATCTTGTAGAATAATGAGTTTAATGGACTGTTCCTAAAGGTGGGTTTAACAGTATAAGAATCACCTATATTCTCTCTTACTAGAGTTAGAACAATTTGTTTTTGTTGCTGAGTTAACTGATCTACCTTCATCCTTGTACTTTCTGGGGTTTGAAAATTTTATGTGGAATAAGATGTTGTAATCATATCCTTCTGTGTTGGCTGATTAATAGTGGCTCTATACCTGCCGTAAGTTATGGACCAACCAATTCCTAGTGGAACATGTCTATTTGGCCCCAACTATTATGCCATCATTGTAGCTAAAGGATAAGTAAACCACTAACATTAAGCATAGTGGCTGAGATTTAATTTCTAGGAAAATCACGTTAGTTCTTTACAGAATGTAGATGAAGTATAATTGTAAATATTTTTTATAGCCTTAGAGCCAGTACATGCCAGCAATATATAATAAGGTCTTGATTAGCTCAAGCACTTGGCAATTTGGATATTCTGGTTGATTTCATTTTCTAGATGACTGAAGGCTAAAAGGAAACTATTTTGGTTTCAACTATTTTCTTTCTTTCTTTTTTTTTTTTTTTTAAAGATTTTATTTATTTGACAGAGAGAGAGACAGCCAGCGAGAGAGGGAACACAAGCAGGGGGAGTGGGAGAGGAAGAAGTACGCTCCCAGCAGAGGAGCCTGATATGGGGCTCGATCCCAGAATGCAGGGATCACGCCCTGAGCCAAAGGCAGATGCTTAACAACTGAGCCACCCAGGCGCTCCGGTTTCAACTATTTTCATAGAAAATCTTCTGAAATGCTTTAATTTACCTTTCTGTTGTGGTAAATGCCATATACTAAATATATTCTCACCTTAAAAGTTATTATTCACATCTCTTTTTTAACCTATTGATACTCCCTTTAGGCAGTAAGAAGTGAAGTTAAATCTGCACTAACAGAATCTATTTGTCATCCGTCCATCCATCCATCCATCCATCCATCCATCTGTCCATCCCTGTTTCTCATCTGCTATATGCCAGAGTATACAATAAATGATAAGTAAACCAGCAAGTTCCCTGCCGTATCGAATTTACGTAATCACCGAAGATGTAGATAAAAAACAAGTAATAAGTAATACATTTGCAGATGGAAATAAACAGTGTAATAAAGATAACAGGGGCATTTCTGTTAGGCAGGGCAAAATTATTCCAGAGAGAGTGGACAATAACTGCAAAGACCTGTTGCAGGACAGGACTTGGCATGCTCTAGGAACGGACAGAAGCTTGATGTAACTGACTGAAAGACATCCCTTGAAGTTGACACTGGCACTAAATCTGGCCATTTTTTAAATAATCATCTGAAGAATAAACATGGGTTGTGCCATTAATAATAACCCAATAATCTATAGTTAGGAGGCCCATTAGAAGTTAGGAGTCAGTAACAGAATCTTTTTTTAGTGGGGAAGGAATTTATTGGCAGGGCGCTAGGTCAAGCCCATAGGGTAAGAGTTGAGTTCTGGTGCTGTTTTAGTGGGATGATAGTAGAAACAACACAGGACTGCAAACAGCTTTAATCTTTTCTGCCACTTGGGCTGATTGGAGACCAGTACTGAGAAGATTGAGACAGGACTGTTGTGGTTATTAACAACAGTGTCTGCCAAGGTGCAACTCTGGGAAAATGCTATCAACTTGCTGACCTTGGTGTGGACGCTGTATTATGTGGGCTGTTGGTTTTCTCCAAAGTTGAATTATTGAGAATGTCTTCAATAACATAGCAAAACTTGTATAATGTCTACTTTACACTAGACACTGTTCTAGGCACGTTGCATATATAAACTAATTTATTTCCTCAATGGCTCTATTCCCATTTTACTGAGGAGGAAACAGAGGCACAGAATAATACTGTAACTTGACAGTGTCACAGCCATTCACTAAGTGGTAGAGCTAGAACCTCAACTCGGTCTGGATCCAGACACTGCTACACTTTTACTCTCAAGTGTATAAGTCCCTCCCGGTATTCATTAATTTATTTATGGACTTAAATATTTAAATGTCCAATGCTAGTAATACAATGTTATGGCAAATAGGGATGTTTGGGAATATGTTTTAGCTATTCCAAAGGGTATGCAAAGATAATAAATCTTGACTTGTCTTTTGGGAGAATTTTTTAATAAGTACAGTGATCAGCACTGAGCAATAGAACTTAACATGATTGTGTATTGATCTCATATCTTGCAACCTTGCTGGGCTCATTTTTCTAGTTCTAAGTGTATTTTAGTGGATACTGTGGGATTTTCCATATACATGACTACATCATCTGTGAATAGAGATAGTTTTACTTTTTCCTTCTCAAAATGGATGCCTCATATTTCTTTTTCTTGCCTAATTTCCCTGGGTAGAAAGAACTCCAGTACAATGTTGAATAGAAGTAGCAAGAGCAGGCAACCTTTTCTTTTTCTTTATTTCAGAGCAAAGCATTACCAGTATATATGAGGTGAGCTGCGGTGTTTTCATTGATGCTCTTTAACAGGTTGAGGAATTTCCCTTTATTTTTGGCTTGCTGAATGTTTCTTTCTTTCTTTTTTTTTAAATCAGAAAAGGTGTTAGATTTTGGCAAATGCTATTTCTGCAACTATTAAGATCATGATTTGGCTTGCATCACTCATCCTGTTAATATGTTATTTGATATTGATTGGTTAACATTGATTGATTTTTGTTAATGAACCAATTTTGCAATCCTGGGAAAAATCTCACTTGGTCATGTTGTCTAATCTTGTATATATGTTGCTGTATTCAGTTTGCTAGTATATTGCTAAGGATTTTGGGGTCTATTCAAAAGGAGAATTGGTCTGTAATTTTATTCTTCTGGATTTTTTTTCCTGTTTTTGATATCAGGTATATCTCAAGAATGAGTTGTTCCCTTCTCTCTTAGTTTTTGGAAGAGTTTGTGAAGAATTGGCATTAATATTTCTTTACTTGTTTGGTAGAATTGATCAGAAAAGTGAAAAAAGCCCTGATTTTTAATTTTTTTGGTAAGTTTTATGAGTACTAATTCAATCTATTTGTTATATATTTATTTAGTTTTCTGTCATTTAGTTTCAGTAATTTGTGTCTTTGTAGGAGCTTGTCATTTTATTTAGATTACTTAATTTATAGGCATATGATTGTTCATAGTATTTTCATATAAACCTTTTTACTTCTGTTAGGTGAGTAGAGATGCTCACTCTTTTATTCCTGATTTTAGTAACTTGAGTCTTCTCTCTTTTTTCCCCTCAGTCTCCCTTAAGATTTGTTAATTTTAGTGATCTTTCCAAAAAACTAACTTTAGATTTCATTGGTTTTCTCTATTGGTGTTGTCCATTCTATTTCATTTATTTCTGCTCTTTATTATTTCCTTCTTTTTGCTAATTTTGGGTTTAGTTTACCCTTCTTTTTTTGGTGTCTTGTGGTGGTAAGTTATTGATTTGAGGTTTTTTTATTTTTAAATATTGGCGGTGTCAACCATAAATTTCACTCTAAGAACTGTTTCACCTTCATCTCATAAGTTCTGGTATGTTGTGTTTTCCTTTTCCATTATCTCAAATTACTTTCTAATTTCCTTTTGTGATTTCTTCTTTGATCCATTGGTTTTTAGGAATTTGTTGTTTAATTTCCACTCATTTGTGAATTTCCCAAATACCCTTCTGTTATTAATTTCTAACTTCATTCCATTGTAGTTGGAGAACGGTCTTTTTTTTTTTTTAAGATTTTATTTATTTACTTGAGAGAGAGAGAGAACATGAGCAGGGGGAGGGGCCCAGGGAGAAGGACAAGCAGACTCCCTGCTGAATGTGGAGCCAACTTGGGGCTCCATACCAGGACCCCAAGATCGTGACCTGAGCCGAAGTCAGATGTGTAACAAACTGACCCACCCAGGCATCCCTGGAGAACATTCTTTGTGTGAATTTCAGTCTTTGAAAATGTACCAAGGCTTGTTTTTGGCCTAATGAATGGTCTATCTCAGAGGATATTCTGGGTGTGCCTGAAAAGAATGTGTGTTCTACTGCTGTTATGGGGTGTTACATAGATGTCTGTTAGTTCTGGTTGGTTTATATGGTAATGTTATGTTTAATATTTTGAGGGCCTGTCATGTTTTCCCCTAAAAAAGCAACATGATTTTAGAGTCTCACCAGCAATTTATGAAATATCTAATTTTTCCTGGTTCTTGCTACCACTTGCTATTCTCTGTAAGTTTTACTTCAGCTACTGTAAAGTGGTTTTGATTCGCGTTTATACCCTTCTGTTTCTCTGTTGATTTTCCACGTAGTCATTCTATCCATTACTGAAAGTGAGATATTTAAGCCTCCATCTTTTACTGTTGGATTGTCTCTTTCTTCCTTCAGTTCTCTCAGTTTTTGCTTCAGGTCTTTAGTGCTCTGTTGTTAGGTTCATATATGTTTATAGTTGTTATGTCTTCCTGATAAATTGACCATTTTATTGTTGTAAGATGAATTAATTTGCCTCTAGTAACAATTTTTTGGTCTTAAAGTCTATTTTGTCTGTTTTTTTGCTACCATTTTCATGATGTATTACTCCCCGGGGCTATTATAATAAAGTACCATAGACTGGGTGGCTCCAACATTAGAGATTTATTTTCTCATAATTCTGGAGGGTTGAACTCTGGGGTGAAGGTGTTGTCAGGGTTGATTTCTTCTGAGGGCCATGAGGGAAGGATCTGTTTCAGGCCTTTCTTCTTGGCTGGTGGATGGTCATGTTTACCTGTGTTTTCACATCATCTTTTTTGCACATCTGTGTCTGAATTTTCTCTTTATTTTTATTTATTTTAAGACTTTATTTATTTATTTGAGAGAGAGAGGAGAGAGCACATGAACGGGGGAGAGGCAGATGGAGAGGGAGAGGCAGACTTCCCCGCTGAGCAGGGAGCCCGATGCAGGGCTTGGTCCCAGGATCCTGGGATCGTAATCTGAGCCAAAGGCAGACACTTAACCAACTGAGCCACCCAGGTGCCCCCAAATTTTCTCTTTTATAATAAGACATCAGTCATATTGGATTAGGACACATCCTAGTGACCTCATTTTAACATAACTGCCTCTTAGAAGACCCTGTCCAAATATGGTCATATTCTTATTTATTTTTTTTAAGATTTTATTTATTTATTTATTTATTTATTTATTTATTTATTTATTTATTTGAGAGAGAGAGTGCAGGAGACTGCAAGTGGGGGGAGGGACAGGGGAGAGAGGGGGCAGAGAATCTCAGGCAGATTCTCTGACTGAGCCATCCAGGGACCCCTCCAAATATGGTCACATTCTGAGGCACTAGGTTAGGACTTCAATGCATGAATTTTTGAGGAGACACAATTTAGCCCATGACACATGGTATACCTTCTTTCATCTTTTTAGTTTGACCTCTTTGTGGTTTTGAATTTAAAGTGTGTCTCTTATAGACAGAATATAATTGGATCCATTTTTATATGCATTCTACTAATCTCTGCTTTTTTAATTTGCCATTTGCTATTGACTTTATATATCTTATGTCTTTTTTGTTTCTTTGTTCCTTCATTAGTACTTTTTTTTTTTTTTTTTGGTTAAATAGATATATTTTCTAGTATACTACTGTAATTCCCTTAATATATATGAAATATATATATATTATTTTTTTCTTTGTTTTTAGGGCTGCTCTAGGAATTACAATTAACATCTGAATCTAAAACAATCTATTTTGGATTAGTATCAACTTAATTTGAATATTATATAAAATCTTTGCTCTAATATAGCTTTCTTTCCTTCCCTCTTCCTTGTTTTTATTGCCATACATATTACATCTTTATACATTGTATGCTTATCAACACAGATTTACCACCATAGGCTCTATTCAGTTTTCTTTTAAATCAGGTAGGAGAAGAAAGATTTATAGGCAAAATATATTTGTACTGTCTTTTATGCTTACTTATTTTAGCTAGCTCTACTGGTGCTCTTTATTTCTTTGTGTGGATTTGTGTTATGGTCTAGTGTGTAGGTTTTTTTTTTTTCTTTTCATTTCTGCTTGCAGGACTCCCTTTGGTATTTCTTGTGGGGCAGGTTTGCTAGCAACAAATTCTTTCCTTTTTTTGTTTATCTAGGAATGTCTTAATTACTCCTTTATTTTTGAAAGATAGTTTTGCCAGATATAGAATTTTTGATTGACATTCTCCCTATCCATAGCACTTTGTATATGTTACCCTATGGCATCTGTGATTTTTAGTGAGAAATGAGGTAAGAAATCTTGCTGCTTTCAAGATTCTTTCTTTGTTTCTGTCTTTTGACAGTTTGTTTCTGATGTGTCTAGATTTGGATGTCTTTGGATCCTGGTTGGCTTTCATTGAGCTTCTTGGACGTGTAGATTAATGTTTTCCGTCAAATTTGGAAAGTTTTTGGCTATTGCTTTAAATACTTATTCTTCTACTGTATTCTTTCCTCTCCTCTGGACTCCACTCTTGTTGTCATTCTTACACTTTTCTTTAATTTTTCAGACTGGGTTCTTTCAGGTGTTTGTACATAATAATAGTAGCTGATTTAAAGTCTTTGTCTAGAAAGTATAACACCGGGACTTCTCAGTGATAGTTTCTATTGACTGCCTTTTTTTTTTTAACCTGCGCTTGGCCATACTTTCCCATTTCTTTTCATATCTCATAATTTTGTTGTTGAAAACTGGATATTTTAAATAATAGAATGTAGAAACTATGGAGTTTGAATTTTTCCCATTCCTGAGGGTTCATTGTTGTTGCTGTTGTTTGTTTAATGACTTTACCAAATGAATTCTATAAAGTCTTTATTCTTTGTCTTGTGTAGCCACTGAAGTCTGTGCTTAGTTAGTTTAGTGGCCAGCTGCTGATTAGGCAGAAAATTTCTTTCTTGCTTTTTTTTTTTTTTTAAGGAAGTTAGAAGTTTTTTTTTTTTTTAATAATTTTTTATTATGTTATGTTAGTTACCATACAGTACATTCTTAGTTTCTGATGTAATGTTCCACGATCCATTATTTGCGTATAACACCCAGTGCTCCATGCAATATGTGCCCTCCTTAATACCCATCACCGGCCTATCCCAGTCCCCCACCCCCCTCCCTTCTGAAGCCCTCAGTTTGTTTCCCAGAGTCCATAGTCTCTCATGGTTCATTCCCCCTTCTGTTTACCCCCCCCTTCATTCTTCCCTTCCTTCTCCTACCGATCTCCCTGCTATTTCTTATGTTCCATAAATGAGTGAAACTGTATGATAATTGTCTTTCTCTGCTTGACTTATTTCACTTAGCATAATCTCCTCCAGTCCCGTCCATGTTGCTGCAAATGTTGGGTAATCGTTCTTTCTGATGGCTGAGTAATATTCCATTGTATATATGGACCACATCTTCTTAATCCATTCGTCTGTTGAAGGGCATCTCGGCTCCTTCTACAATTTAGCTATTATGGACAATGCTGCTATGAACACTGGGGTGCATATGGCCCTTCTCTTCACTACATCTGTATCTTTGGGGTAAATACCCAGTAGTGTAATTGCTGGATCATAGGGTAGCCTATTTTTAACTTTTTAAGGGACCTCCACACTGTTTTCCAAAGTGAAGAAGATAGAAGTTTATTGAATATACTGCAAGGGACCTGCAGGCAGGACAGGAAAGGAGAGACTGTTTGCCAGGTAGTGATGGGGGGTGATAGTTAAGAGGGGAAGTGAGGAGGTATGGGAATGTGTGGAATTTTCCTTTTTTGGTACCTGTGACCGGTTGTAAGTAACACATTAGTCAGCTAGGGCTTATGGATATTTTGAGGTGGGTCACCTAATGAGCCTGTTTGCTTCCAGCCTGGTGGTCACTGTGGGCCCTTTTACCTTACTCAAGCCTGTTGCCTAAAAGTGGCCTCTACATTCCCCCTGACAATGGCAAATTTTTGGCATTTGGGTGGAGGTCTCATCTTTAGTAGCTGGTTCATGCTGGTTGGGGGTGGGGGCAGCCTGTCTCTACCTAAACTTGTTGATCCATCAAGGGTTCTGTGCAGTTATAGACCAGAGCATGGTTATTATATTAATGTACTGGTAGGCGATTTGAATGAAATTCCTTGGTGGCCAGGTCCATGGGATTTAGGGGTAGGGGGTCCTCTGATGGTATGTGCTGGAATCCTTGTTGAATCATCATTTGTATATGGAATTCTTGGATTCACTCCAAACGTGTAAGGATGTATTTTGCCTGAGATCAAGGTGGTGGCTGGATCCTCAGGAACAAACGAAAAAAGGGGGGCCTGTAAGAAGTAAGGCAGCTGAGAGTCAGCCAGCATCAGGAAGGGTCCTATCTGAGTTCAAAATGTGTGTGGTTTGGCCCTGGACAAGCTTCTGCTGGCAAGCGCATCACGTGTTGGGAACGGAGGCCTCAGGGGGATAGAGTGGGAGAGGAAAGGAAAGGGGTTTTTAGTCCTCACAGGCATGGGCAGTCTGACTTGTTTGTCCTCAGACCTTCAGACCACACCGGGGAGCCAACCTGGCCAGAGATCTTCAGTTGTCTGAGGAGAAGTAGGGTTAGACTGCTGAAGGTAGGCAGAGCATTTCTTAACTGCCTTTAACCAATGTATCTCTTAGCTTTTGCTCTGTGTGTGTTGGGGTAGAGTTCAGAACTCTACCTTAGCCTTCACTTCATGTCTGTGCGGAATCTGAAGGTTGGCTGTTAGTGAAGCATTAGGCCTTCTCAGGTCTATCTTGTTCATGCACATGGCCATGCACATGCGTGTGGCCTTCTAGAATCCCAGGGAATATGTTGGAGCTTTTGGATATTCCCTATGGACATCTCTTTACCCAGCGTTTCTTTTTAAGTTTTTGGGTAGCCTCTTGTTTGTCACCTCAGCTAGCTGTGATATTAACCCTTATTGCTGATTGTTTTTCACAAATGTCCTCAGGATAGGGCTTTTTGTACTGAGTAAGCTCTGAGGCAAGTCAAATTAAAGCAACCCTGAAAATGGGGCTTTTCCAGGGCACTGCCAGACAGGTTAAATAGTGACAGTTTTCTGGTGGTGGGGCTTTTTCATAAGCTTCAAACTCTTTCTGCTTAATTCTGTGGCTTCTCGGTTGCTGGTGTTCTCAGCTACCCGTGAGGCTGTTGATTTTCAAGGTTGCCTCAGAACTGGTCGAGGTGGAGGGAATTATGGCAAATTAAGACATAAAGCTTACTGTTCTTAGTTGAAAGCAGTCATTTTTCTTGAATAATCATTCATCAGTTGTTCCAAGGCTTTGCTTAACTTCCAGGTTCTGAAAAAGTTGATCTTGAGAATTTTTCCAGTGTTTTCATTTTGGAAGTTGTATTGATTGGAGTTCTCTAGAGAAAAAGACCTATAGTGTATGTGTATATGTGTATAGCTACACACTATACATAGTGTGTATACGCCATACACACACTATACATAGTGTGTATACGCCATACACACACTATACATAGTGTGTATACGCCATACACACACTATACATAGTGTGTATACGCCATACACACACTATACATAGTGTGTATACGCCATACACACACTATACATAGTGTGTATACGCCATACACACACTATACATAGTGTGTATACGCCATACACACACTATAGCTATATATATATATATATATATATATATGATATAGCAATGCCAATAATGTAATTCAGTTCAAGTCTGAAGGCCCAAGAGCCAGTATCACTGATGTCCAGGGGCAGGAGTAGATGGGTGTTCCAGCTTAAGCAGATTGGATGATGGATTGGATTGGATGATGCCAGCTTGAATTGGTGAGGTGATCTTCATTTGCTCTTTATTCAAGTGCTGATTTTCTCTAGAAACACCAGAAATAATGTTTTACTAGATATCTGGGCATCCCTTAGTCTGGTCAAGTTGACACATAAAATTAACCATCAAAGAAGTACTACTTCCCTACATAGGTAATTAAAAATCTTCTAATAGCCACAGTAAAAAAAGTAAAAAGAAACCAATGAAATTAATTTTAATTATATATTTCATTTAACAAAATATACCCAAGATATTTTTATTTCACACTGTAAAATTGATACAGAATTAAGAAGGAGATAGTTTACATTTTTTGTTCTGTCCTAAGTCTTTCACATTTGATATGTGCTTTATACTTACAGCACATCTTAATTTGAAATATCCTCATCAAGGGCTCAATGGTCACATGTAGCTAGTGGCTTTTGCAGTGGGCAGAATAGTCTTAGAACTCTGGAGAATGGGTAGATATGTTGAAATTCTAGTATTAGAAATTCTAGTAAAAGAAATCCTTTGCCCACTTGTGTTAAAAGGGAAAAGTAATGTTTAACCGTTTGCTTCTTATCTGTTACCATCTATGGTAGACTGAACAATGGCCCTGAAAGATGTCAATGTCCTTATTCCCAGAACCTGTGAATATGTTATCTTCCATGGTAAAAGGAATGTTGTGGATGTGATGAAGTTAGGAGTTTGAGATGGGGAGATTATCCTTTGTACTTACAAAGGTCCTTATAAGACGGAGGGAGGAAGATCAGAGTCAGTAGTTTGAGATACAGCAGTGATAGCAGGAAGGTCGAGTGGTGTGAGGAAAGAGGCCACACGCATAAGGAATGCAGATGGCCTCTGGAAGCTCTGAGAGGAAAGGAAACAGATTCTCACCAGAGAGCCTCCAGAAAGAACCAGCCTTGCGGGCCCAGTGACAGTGATTTTTAGACTTCGGACCTCCAGGACCGGAAGATGACAAATTTGTGTTGTTTTGAGCCCTTACATTTGGGGCCATCTGTAACGGCAGCAATAGGAAACTAATTCACCACCATAGCAGGCACAAGTGACTGTGGCAGAAAGTTTGGTTTTATGTATAAATTTTTGTTGATATTAAAGAACTCATGTTCTGTGCGTGTGAAGGTCCGTATCAATTCTGAGTCAAGCTTTGCATCACCGGTTATGGTACTCATTTTTAGTTTCAGCAGTATTATATTTTAGATGACTTTTCACAAGGGCAGAGGACTTAAAAAACATTGCTGAGAGACAATTGCCAGAAATTTCAGGGTAGCTCTGGAATCCATATATTTATCTCTTAAATTCCAGGAACACTGTGTCCTCTTGGTGGGATAGTTTGTTTTCAGTTCAATCAATTCTTTGTGAAACTGAACCACACTTACAGGATAGATGATAATAGAAATGTATTCTGAGGTTTTCTCTAAAGGAAGCTGCAAAAACTTAAAGCGTGATTTGAAATCACATAAATCATCGAGTCTTTTCTGAAATGATGACTTCCTTTCCACCAAATAGTTCTATAATTTTTTATATTTTTGATTTTATTGAACTCAAGCCAGGCCACAATAGTAAGATGAGTACATTATCTTTTTGTGTTTGGTTCAGTCTGTAGGCCCAGTTTGAGCCTGAAATTTGCACTTCTTTGGGTTGAAATGTGCTTTTTAAATTCTGTGACTGTAGTTTTCCACTGTGTTTGTATATATTGTCTCAAGTTTAATAACGTGTTGTCTTGTAAGCCACTGAGCGAAAACCAAGTGCGTCTGTCAAGTCTTTTTAACCACAGAAAAAAGATTTGACCTGAGAAATCATTTTATTTCTCTGACATTGGTACTGAATCTAATATTTAGTTTGTTTTCATACACATTCTGCTTCAGCATCTTATAAATATCCCCAAACAGTTGCATATTGATTTGTAACAGTGTGAAAAAAATGTACAATATTTGTCACTTCCTCCATCAGTTATGTAATGAAACTGATTTACAATATTCAGAGCATAAGTTTTCTGTCAATGAAGGCTGGACTTAATAAGTTTCCTTTTTGTTTGGCTCAGACTGTTGAAAAACTCCCCCCCCTTCTTTGTATGTTGTCATATTGGTAATAAGTATTTTTCCATGTTTAAACCATACTTAACATTTTTTCTTAATGGCAGGGTGTTAGGTTTTATTTGTTGCAACCATGACTAAGTGGGTATTAAACATTTTTTCTTGTTGTTATTGTTAAAAACTTTAAGTTGAGTGTGCCTAGACACCAAGGAATACTGAATTTGGTCTGTGAGCTATCCCTTCATAACCAGTGCTCACACTTGGCTGCACATTGGGATCACTTGGAAATTACAGAAGTGCTGCCTGTCTCCCACCCTCAGAGAGATTCTGGTTTAATTGGTATGGGATATGGCCTGGGCATTGGGATTTTTTTTTTTTTTAAGATTTTTTAAATTTATTTATTTGACAGAGATAGAGACAGCCAGCGAGAGAGGGAACACAAGCAGGGGGAGTGGGAGAGGAAGAAGCAGGCTCATAGCGGAGGAGCCTGATGTGGGGCTCGATCCCATAACGCTGGGATCACGCCCTGAGCCCAAGGCAGACGCTAAACCGCTGTGCCACCCAGGCGCCCCGTGGGCATTGGGATTTTTGAAAGTTCTCCAGGTGATTCTAATGTACAGCAAAGTTTGAGAACTGCTGCTCCACAGACTGATTCCCAAATTTAGGCTGTATGCAAATCATGAAGGAACTTTTTTTTTTAAATTTTTTTTTAAAGAGTAGTTTTAGGTTTATAAAAAAGTTGAGAGTAAAGTACAGAGTTGTCTCATATACTTCTTGCTCCTACACTGTTATCAACATTACTCTCCAGAATGGTACATTTTTTACCAAGGATGAATCTATACTGATATATCATAATCACCTAAAGTCTGTAGTTTAACTTAGGGCTCATTCTCGGTGTTGTACATTCTGTGGGTTTACATAAAAGTATAATGACATATATCCATCATTATAATATATAGAATATTTCCACTACCCTAAAAATCCCCTGTATTTGCCTACTCATTCCCTCTCCACCCCTGCAACTGCTGATCATTTTGCTCTCTCTCGTTTTGCCTTTTCCAGGGTGTCATATAGTTGGAATCATACAGTAAGTAACCTTTTTAGATTGGCTTCTTAAGGTTTTTTCATGTCTTTTCATGGCTTGGTAGCTCATTTCTTTTTGGTGCTGAATAATATTTCAATCTCTGGATGTAGTGCAGCTTTGGTAATTATGAATAACCAAAGTTTTGGCAATTATGAATAAAGCTAAGGTTTGGAAATTATGCATAAAGCTATTATAAACATCCACACACAGGTTTTTGAGTGATGTAAGTTTTTAAGATTTTTGGGTAAATAACACTGAGTGTTATTGCTGGATCGTATGGTAAGAGTATATTTAGTTTTGTAAGAAACCACTAAGCTGTCCTTTTTTTGTTGTTGTTGTTAAGATTTTATTTATTTATTTTAGAGATTGAGAGTGTGAGTGGGGGGAGGGCCAGAGGGAGAGGGAGAGAATCTCAAGCAGACTCAGCACTGATCATGGAGCCCAATGTGAGGCTTGATCTCACGACCCTGAGATCATGACCTGAGCTAAAGCAAGAATCAGACACTTAACCGACTGAGCCACCCAGGCTCCCCAAAGCTGTCTTCCAGAGTGGCTGTACTGTTTTACATTCCCACCAGCAGTGAATGAGAGTTCTTGTTGTTCTACATCCTTGCCAGCATTTGGCAATGTCAGTGTTCTAGATTTTGGCCATTCTAATGGCTATGTTGTGGTTCTGGAGAGATTAAAAAACAAACAAAAAACCCAAACAGATTCCTGGGCCTCACACTCAAGCATTCACTTCCAGTGAGTCTGGGGCAGGACTCAGGAGCCTGCATTTTTTTTTTTTTGTTTTGTTTTGTTTTGTTTTTAAGATTTTATTTATTTATTTGTCAGAGGGAGAGAGAGAATACACAAGCAGGGGGAGCAGCAGGCTGAGGGAGAAGCAGGCTCCCTGCTGAGCAAGGAGCCTGATGCAGGACTTGTTCCCAGGACCCTGGGATCATGACCTGAGCCGAAGGCAGATGCTTAACTGACTGAGCCCCCCAGGGTGCGTCCCAGGAGCCTGCATTTTGAAGCAGCATCCCAGGTGACTCTGATGCAGTGGACCTGTGTGTTATAATTTTAAAAGAAGGTGTGTCTTAGAGTAAACCTGCAAGGTATATCTCTTCCATATATCATCTTGATACTCTTAAAGTTAAGTGGCATTAAAATTCCCCCAAATAAATTTTTTAAATAAGATTTTATTTATATGAGAGAGAGAGGGAGCGAATGCACATAGGAGCGAATGCACGTAGGGGCAGAGGGGGGAGGGAGAGGGAAAGGGAGAGTATCTCAAGCAGACTCCTCGCTGAGTGCAGGGCCCTGAGACAGGGCTTAGTCTCACAACCCTGAGATACTGACCTGAGTGGGAACCCAGAGTCCGATGCTGAATGGACTGAGCCACCCAGGCACCCTGATCCCAAATAATTTCTAATGAAAACACGAGTCATACCTGATGTAACTTTTTTGGCTGGCCTGTGGGTTTAGTTACAGGCATCACTGTACTTCAGATTTTTGCTCTGCAAGCTTCCATGGGACCTTTAGCTAGACAGGGAACTAAAAGAACATAGAGTGGTTTAGAAAGAACCTTAGTTTTCTGACCGTCAGGTAAATTGAACACAACTTTAGGCAATGACAGTGTGGATTAGCTGAAAATCAGTCGCTGACTGGTCACTGTGACTTACAGTGTCTAGGAGTGTGGGAACTCTTCTTCATTCTGAACCCTTGACTTAAAGGAAAACAGCTGGAAAGAGGGACATTCCAGGGACCACAGACATGAACCTCAAGTCAGACTCCACTTCTCACATACTGGTGACGAGAGTTCACATATTTGTCTTTTTAATCATGTTTACACCCATAGACATGTTATCAATCATGGCATTTTAAAAATGAGAGAATTTAAAAATCTGGCTTAGCTAGTAACTGGGAAATATACTCGACCAAACAACTAGATTTGTAAGTAGTTCTTTGTTATTTGTTATTTTAAGCAAAAAGCTGAGTTTTAGAAGTGTTATGTGAACATATCAATTGCATAATGATTGAAATGTATAAGGGATATATAGAAAAGAGAGATGAATGTCTTATTAAGGGCTTTTTCCTGATGACTGTAATAGAGTGAGCACAGGACTTTTCCACACTTTCAACAGAAGAAACATTCAGAAAAAATGTTAAAAATATACAAATGTGTATAACTTAGTAACTGGAAGTTTTTTCAAATTCCACTCCTTAGCAATAACTACTATTAAAAGTTTGGTGAATATTTCAGGGAAAAAAAGGTTTTATTAAAAGAACTCACTAATGAATTTTTCTTGAATGACTTCCAGGGACATATATAATTATTTTGTCTTAGGATATAACCAGCTATATAATATGGTTTTAGATGAAAACTGAACTTTAGAATTCAGTGAAGTCATATTGCAAACATTCCTGGTGGGAGAATTTTTTAAAAATAATTACCTGTCTATTTAAGTCTGTTGATAAATTTTGCCTTGTTTGATGCTTGCTCAGCTCCTCTCCCTGCACCTCTGTCTCTCTTCCACCTCTGTGTGCTACATCTGCTTCCTTTTGGAGGTCCACAGTGCAGGTACTGCTGATGGGGTCTCCCCGCAATTGGCGTTGCTCTTTGGAGTGGGTGTTTCAGCCCTCGGCCCGGACTGGTTCTGAACTCCATTATCCACGAATTGAAAAGTTATATTGAGAGGCACTGCAGTACTCTCAATGGTGACAGTATTGTAATGTGACTGAGTGACAGATGCTATGAATAAATAGTTTGAATGATTTCTTGAGGAAAATGAAGTACTCTACTAAATTACCAGCAACCTTTCTTACCCCTCAAGTTAATAGTTTGGGTTGTTCTTGTCAAAGTCATATTGTGTTTAATTAAGAAATGAGTGGGGGGAAACTTAAATGTAAGGGTCATTTGGCAAAAGTTATAGTAAATTAAAAGACAGGTATTACTCATGTAAGTTTGCTTTTTTTGTGTGAAAATTCTGGATTAGTTGTACAAAAAGATTATGGTAACCTGCAGAAGACGATGGACATGTGATTCACCTACCTTATCACTGGATGGCACTGTGGGCTCAGGAACTGCACTAGAAATCCGCTCTCTTTGGTGTTTGAAATCTTGTGCTCCCATCTTTCTGGAGAAGGCTTTTTATATGCATTTCTAATGTTTGTAATTGCACTCGTTACCTGTTGCCAAATACACATTACAATTTATATTGTGTTTATCAGGTAGAACATTTAAATTTGACTGCAACATGTATTCCTTACAAGGTAACGTCTCAGTTCTTGTTTTTTTTTGTTTTTTGTTTTTTGTTTTAGAACTTAAATTTAAACTTATTGTTGAATTAACATCTCTCCATTTGGTAACCTTCCTATTTAGACTATGGCTAGTGGGTAGGAACATGGACTCTCCAGCCAGGGTGCTGAGATTTGACTCCTCAGTGTGCTACTAGTAGCTGCCTTGGGCAAGTCATAAAATGGCTCTCTGCCTCAGTGTCCTCGTTCAGTAAATGGGCTAACAACAGTTTGCCTCCTACGGTGGCTGCAAAGATTAAAAGGCATTAATGTACGTCAAGGGCTTCCTGCAGGGCCCATTACATAGGAAGCACTAAAGAAGCGTTAACTTTTATTATTATATTATCAGTATTACCGTTGTCTCTACCTTAGTTTTCCTGTTTTGTTTCCTTTCCTCGACCCCTCTTCTGCACACTCACCGTATTACTGCCTTCCTTAACTTTGCATGTCCTGACATTCAGGAGCATATTGGTTGCAGCAGAGGCCGATTTTTTTACCCAAAGTCTTTACTTTTGATTAAGTCTTACGGTTATTTAGAATATAGACATTGAAAAGTAAAAGTCGTACTTTGCTACTGCCTTTTTTTTTTTTTTTTTTTAAGTTGAGGGAATGTGCATGCTACAATGCCTCAACCAAAATTACACTAAAAACACTGATGACGTATTGCTTCTTGTCGTTATATGCAGCTGAGACCCGCGGATGCTGGCTGGAGCTTAGTCTAGGCAGAGGGCTGAGATCACTTGTTCTAAGTCCAGGAGATACTTCCTTACCAGTTAGCTGCAGTAT
Organism: Ursus arctos; assembly: GCF_023065955.2. Classification (NCBI taxonomy): domain Eukaryota; kingdom Metazoa; phylum Chordata; class Mammalia; order Carnivora; family Ursidae; genus Ursus; species Ursus arctos. The sequence continues at coordinate 12,942,583 of NW_026622985.1, read as the reverse complement.
AAAACCTGAGAATTTTGAGTGGAAGCACTCAGGCTCACCTTGAGTTCTTGTAGTGACAGAACTCAGTACATCTGAAACTGATACAACACTGCATGTTAACTATACTGGAATTAAAATACAAAAAACCAAAAACACTCCGTTAATCTTATGGTAACCGAGGCCCAGGCCTTTAGCATCGTATCAGTGAAAATCAATAGACTGAAACAAAGCTCGACATAAATTAGTACAGCTAGTAGAAATTACTGAATGTAGGTAAAATTCGTGCTCTTTTTGTTATTGTTTTGCTTTGTTTTTGTTTTTGGCAATATCAACAAACTCCTTTTAAGTGTAGCTGGATCATTTCCTGAGCTTTCTTTTCCATTTCCCATACTGGAGAATGTCCCACATATGGGACATGATGTCGAAAATCAGAGGCAAAACGTTTTTCACAGTGATCAATAATAATATTTGGATTCTACCCCAGCTCAAAATTTATATTAAGGGTGATCTGCTGCTTTCCCTCTTCTTTTTTTCATCTTGGTCCCTTTCTTTCATGTTACCTCAAAACACGCTTTTGTCTCTTCTTTGCTCTTCCTCTCTGTGCCTCCCACCTTTCCTCCCTTTCTATTTCTTTCCTTTCTTCCTGTTTCTTTACTATCCTTGATTCGTTGCTACAGTAAAATTGAGCTTATTATAATTTTGGGGGCTAGGATAGAATTCCAAATACTTGTTATTTTGGGGCACCTTGAAAAAAAGAAAAAGGCCAGTGATCATGCTAAAGTAGATCTGAGGCTGAAAACAAGTTTAGTGGGGAGTACAGGAGAGGAGATTGAATTTTAAAAGTGCTGCACTGAGGTGAGACTCCTGACAGATGCCCATATTGCCCCTTCCTTATGGTGGTGGTGATTATTGCTAGGACAGTATCCAGAAATACAGAACCTCGGTGGGAACTGTTTTGGGAACTTCCATTGGTCTGTGTTCTTTCCCAGATTTTGTCTTCTGTCTTTGTTCTTGGAACTGTGGTAGTGGTTTCTGGAAAATGCTTTTCTTCTGGTGGGTAGGACTCTGATGCTCATGCCCCAAGGGAAGGCAGGGATAAATGAAAGCATTATTGTCTTTGGCAGCACAGACCTATGTATTAGGGCAGGAGAAGCAACAGTCATCTGTGTGTGAACCCACGTAATGTGACATGAAAGGGAGTTTTCCTGACCACTATCATATCTGATTTCATGTTCAGACATTCTTATCGAGAGTCATTTAATCAGAGGTTTGTCTTGTGTCAGAATTTTCCTGCCCAGGTTTTCAAGATTTCTGTCAAATAGCCATTTGTCTGCAGACAAACCGAAAGCCTTCATAGTTTTGTGAAGCAATGATGATCTTTTCCCCCTAGAAATAAAAATTGTTTTTCATTTTTTGTTTCTTTATACAACTAAACAATATTCTTATTTAAAAAATACCTATTTTTGCTAACTGTTTAATTTATGACTTGAAAATCATCACAGTGTTCTTTTTTGCCTAAACAACACCGTGGTTAGAAAAGGGAGAAGGAATCTAAAGATGGTGTTTCAGTTTGTCCAACAGTATTGAATTTAAGCCTGGTCTTTGTTTTTAATTATCAAGCAAGCATAGTGGGTTAGTTTTTTTTTTTCCTCCTTTGTTATCATCTAAGAGGTTTTTTTTTGTTTTGTTTTGTTTTTCATCTGAGAGTTATTTTGAAGAGAGTATGACTGTAAACCAGGAGTTGCAAAGGTAAATACTAAAATACGCCAGACAGGTAATTAAAATGAGTGAACTCACCCTGATAAACAGTAGGGAGTGGTGGTGGAGATGGGCTAAGGAGGGCGTCGTCACCACTCACTCCAGCATTTGCCGCCATGTGAGATTGTGGTCCCTAGTGTGGCATATGCTTGGAAATGTTCCACTGGCTTTCTTCAAGAAAAAAAAGAGCTGTGATTTATAGCATTTGATAGTTCTCATTTGTGTAAATTTTTCCACGTAGCTAATTTCAAGCCTCTACTGGAATTGTTAGTGAACATGTTTGGAGGAGGTATTAACAGTCAACTCTGCGGAGCCAGCATAAACTAGTTCTACCATACCACTGCCCAGTGTAGCCAGATTTCTGATTTTTGAAGTAAGAGGTTTGAATTTTTATATAAAACTTTTCAACTTTGGAAATAGTACTACATAGCCCAAACAAAATACAGTGGTGAACTGAATCATGCTCATGAACTGCCAGTTTGCAACCCCTGGCAGTCAGTCGCTGATAACTTGTCTTAGAAATCTTATTGGAAATCATTTTTTGCTACTTTATAGTCCAACTGCAAATTTAATCAATGGCTTGATTCAATCAAACATTATTTTTTTTTAATTTTTAATAATATTTATTTTGTTATATTAGTCACCATACAGTACATCCCCAGTTCTTGATACAATGTTCCATGATTCATTACTTGCATATAACACCCAGTGCACCATGCAATATGTGCCCTCCTTAATACCCATCACCGGCCTATCCCAATCCCCCACCTCCCTCCCCTCTGAAGCCCTCAGTTTGTTTCCCAGAGTCCACAGTCTCGGGTAAACGTTAATTTTTAAAAAAAATTTTAATTCCAGTATAATTAATATACAGTGTTATATTCATTTCAGGGGCAAATGTTGATTTTTAATCAACAGTTCCACTGGTAGTTTTCTGAACCAACAGCGTTTTAATGTGTGCTTAATATTTGTAAAAGTTAAAAAAATTTGCAGTTCAGAAATTTCTTTCATTAATAAAAACAATCAATATACTTGGAATTTCTAAAGCTGACTAACGTGTTTTGCCATCTGTGGAAATTGTTTTTCCTAGATGGATTACTTGTATTCATGAAAGATGGGAAACACCAATCTAATTCATAGAAATTGCTAAATTGTTATATAGTAAAACTCCATGTTAGCTGTTTGGTCTGTGTTTGCTTGGATCAAATATATTTTTTTAAAGGATAATTTTTCATGATTCTTCCTTTTGCGTACTTTCAAAGTGCTTTTACAATGTTATCCTGAAATCATACAAACAGAGCTGTGAGAAAGTTGGTTATGTTTTGCAAACTTGAGTCAGGGTTCAGAACTCTGTTGTGAGGAGCTAAGCTGAGACGGAGACTCAGGATCCAGATTTCTTTCTGCCAAACTGCTGAGGATGTCAAAAAGAGTCAGAGACTCTGCCCTCTTCAGAACTGTCTCGCCCTCCAATTGTGGTTAAGGAGTAGGTGGAGGATGTGGCTAAGAGAATGATCATTGTCTGATGAATATGAGAATTGACACAACAAAGCAGAGTGGCTCCTTAAGGGTTCTATCATATTACAGTCTTCTAGCATATAAAAACAGATTTGTGGCTATGTTAGAATGCAGATCATATGCAAATGTCCCAAATTAGGGGCATACGAGAATATGGATATATGATACAGTCTGTCATCAAAGGCTGATTATGTCGGTGTACCTTTGAGGTCTCTTAGAGGTGATGTTGAAAAGTCCAAACACGTCCACAATTTGCAGCTTAGATCTTAAAACCCATCCAGCTTCTGCCACGTGGCCTGTTGTGGATGAGTTCTGTCTGTGATGTAAGTTAGCAAAGCTCTGAAATCAGTTTCCTTGATTTTGATCTCTGGTGAGATGTTAGCAAGAACAAAGATGAGATTGTGTTTGTATAGATCGCGGAGTATTCTTGTTTCTGTTTCCGGGAAGTGACTCTCAAATTAGTAAAGATGGCTGTAATATGGCAGTTATATTTGCCAAAAGCATTTTGTGTGTTGGTGGCAGGAGGAGGCAGGGAAGTGTGAAAAGACTGTGGTTCTCATGCAAAATCAACTTCGAGACTAGTCCCCGAGGCCTGCTTCCAGTCAGATGGCTGCCCCCAAAGTCTTCACTAGACTTTACGTGTTTAACAGGTCTTCTCACTAGATTCTGCGTTCCACGAGGACAGAGAATTTATCTTTCATGACTATGCTTCCAGCACCTAGCGTGCTGCCTGTAACAAAGCAGTCACTCAGTAAATATTTGCTAAATGAAGCAATGAAATGTAAATTCAAGATTAAAGCTTTCGAGTTAAACAGAATTAGTATATAAAATTTTAGAATGTGTTTTTTTCTCCTTAGAGTTGTTTTTTTTTTAAATCACTGAGTTGGTTTTGTTAACTAACATGGCAGTCCTTGGCACTGTGTACCTATATTCATTGCATGAATTTTTGCTTGAAGTGTAATGACATAACACATATTTTACCTGCTGAATCATTTGGTCACTGACATGATTTCTTGTCCTAATTCACACTGGGCTTTGAGCCTTTCCCTTGAACTCCCATGAGGACACTTCAAGAAGAGTCACCACTAAAGAACTTAATCAGGTAGTGCGTGCAGGTGAGTCTGTTATTCTGGGAACTGTTCCACAGAAGCTCAGGAGAGCAGTGCCACGCGACATGGCTAGAGAAGAATCATCATCTGAATCACCTTTACATGCTTGGATTTTAATCAGTGAGATGGATCAGATGTAGTCAGAGTGTGTAAATTAATTTCTGTTCTCATGTCAGGGCTGGGTTGATAAGCTGTTGTTGTATGCAGGGCTGTTTTATATAGCTCTGCGACTTAGAGGTTTTAGGAAAATGACTCAATTATAAAATCTTTCTCCCATGAACTTGGGGGAAATGCCTGAAATTCCACTAAGAGAGATTCATTCCTTTAGCTCTAAGGCTTTTGTGTCTTCATTAATTTTCTATTAAAGTCTATATACCCTGAAAAAGGTAAGCTCGCGAGCAGTCTTCCCTTGACACCATTTTTGGTAATTTGGCTACACATTCCAGCTATTGTTTTCTTTCCCCCTTTCACTACCAAATTTAGTATATTATTTGTATTTGAGTTTTCTGTTTTCTACCCACTTTTCTTAATCCTTTGCATTATGATATCCACTCCAGTCACTCTTCCGACAGATACTGCCTTTGAAGGCTGATTTCTTTTTGCTGAGTCCAAGATTCTCATTGTCCTCCTTCTTGACCTCACTTGGCTATTTGACACACGTTCAACACTATTCCTTCTAACATGCTTCTCCTTTGGCCTCCAGACACCGCATCTTTCTGTTATACTTACTACCTTTAGATTCCTTACAGTTCTCTTATATTTTTTGTTCCCTCCTTGGTTGACTCCAGTGCTGTGCCCTTGTCCTCTGCTTTCCCCTTAGTACCCAGTGTAGTCATCTACTTCGATGGCTTCAGCCTTGTATTAATTCTCTATTGCCACATAGGAAAGTAACACAAGTGTGGCTTGAGATAGCAGAGCTATCACCTCATAGTTTCTGTGGGTGAAGAGTCCAGGAAAGGCTGGATCATCTGCTCAGGTCTTAAAAGCCTACAGTCAAGGTGTCTCCTGGTCTGTGGCTCTCACTTGGGGCTCAGAGTCCTCTTCTAAACCCATTCAGGTTGTTGGCAGGATATAGTTCCATGGCTGTAGAGCTCATGCAGGCTATGTTGTCAAGGCCAGTGGGAGCATGTCTCCCTGAGCTTAACTTTAATTAATTAATTAATTATTTTTTAAGTTTTTACTTAAATTCCAGTTAGTTAATATACAATGTAATATTAATTTCGGGTGTACAATATAGTGATTCAGTACTTCCATGCAGTACCCAGTGCTCATCAGGACAGGTGCCCTTCTTAATCCCCATCCCCTATTTCACCCATTCCCCCCACCCCCTCCCCTCTCGTGACTATCAGTCTGTTCTCTATAGTTAAGAGTCTGTTTCTTGGTTTGCCTCTCTCTTTCTCTCTTTTTTCCCCCTTTGCTCATTTGTTTTGTTTCTTAAATTCCACATATGAGTGAAATTACATGGTATTTGTCTTTCTCTGACTGAGTTACTTCACTTAGTATTACACTCTCTAGCTCCATCCATGTTATTACAGATGGCAAGATTTCATTCTTTTTTATGGCTGAATAATATTCCAGTGTGTATGTGTGTGCACACGCACTAGTGTGTGTGTCTCTGTGTGTGTGTGTGTACCACATTTTCTTTATCTACTCATCAGTTGATGGAACGTGGGCAGTTTCCATAATTTGACTATTGTAGATAATGCTGCTGTAAACATTGGGGTATGTATATCCCTTCAAATTACTGTTTTTGTGTTCGTTGGGCAAAAACCTAGTAGTCCAGTTGCTGGATGTAAACCGCCATACTGTTCTCCAGATTGGCTGCACCAGTTTGCTTTCCCAGCAACAGTGCAAGAGGGTTCTCCTTTCTCCACTTCCTTGCCAGCACCTGTTGTTGCCTATGTTGTTGACATTCTGACAGGTGTGAGGTGATATCTTGTAGTTTTGATTTGTATTTCCCTGATTCAATGATGTTGAGCATCTTTTCATGTGCCCGTTGGCCTCTGTCTTCTTTGGAAAAATGTCTGTTCATGTCTTCTGCCCATATTTAAAACCGAATTATTTGTCTTTTGGGTGTTGAGTTTGATAAGTTCTTAAATGTTTTGGATCCTAACCCTTTATCAGATACGTCATTTGCAGATATCTTCTCCCATTCCACAGACTGACTTTTAGCTTTGTTGATTGTTTCCTTGCTGTGCAGAAGCTTTTTATTTTGATGTAGGTCCAGTAGTTTTTTGTTTGTTTGTTTGTTTCCTTTGAGACATATCTAGAAAGAAGTTGCTATGGCCACTGTCAAAGAGGTTACAGCCTGTGTTCTCTTCCAGGATTTTTATGGTTTCAGGCCTCACCTTTAGGGCTTTAATCCATTTTGTTTATTTTTGTGTGTGGTGTAAGAAAGTGGTCCACTTTCATTCTTCTGCATGTTGTTTCAGTTTTCCCAGCACCATATGTTGAAGAGACTGTCTCTTTCCCATTGGATATTCTTTCCTGCTTTGTCCAAGATCAATTGGCCATATAATTGTGGGTTCATTTCTGGGTTTTCTATTCTGTTCCATTGATCTACATGTCTGTTTTTGTGCCAGCACCATACTGTTTTGATCACTAGAGCTTTGTAATATAAGTTGAAGTCTGAAATTGTGACACTTCCAGCTTTGCTTTTCTTTTTCAAGGTTGTTTTGGCTATATGGGGTCTTTTGTGGTTCCATACAAATTTTAGGATTGTTTGTTGTAGCTCTGTGAAAATGCTGTTGGTATTTTGACAGGAATTGCATTAAATCTGTATATTGCTTTGGGTATTATATACATTTTAACAATATTTGTTCTTCCAATGTCTTTCCTTTTCTTTGTGTCGTCTTCAGTTTCTTTCATCAGTGTTTTATGGTTCTTAGAGTACAGGTCTTTCATGTCTTTGGTTAGATTTATTCCTAGGTATCTTATAGTTTTTGGTGAAATTGTAGATGAGATTGATTCCTTAATTTCTCTTTCTTTTTTTTAAAAGATTATATTTATTTATTTGAGAGAGAGAGTGAGTGAGAGTGAGAGAGCATGAGCAGGGGGAAGGGGCAAAGAGAGAGGGAGAAGCAGACTCCCCGCTGAGCAGGCAGCCGGCCGCAGGGCTCCATCCTAGGACTCTGGGATCATGACCTGAGGCGAAGGCAGACGCTTAACTGACTGAGCCACCCAGGAGCCCCTTAATTTCTCTTTCTGATGCTTCATTATTGGTGTATAGAAATGCAACAGATTTCTGTATATTGATTTTGTATCCTGTGACTACTGAATTCATGTATTAGTTCTAGCAATTTTTTGGTTGAGCTTCACCTTATTTTAAAAGTTTCTCTGACTAGATCAGGCCCACTCAACATAATTTTCCTTTTTTATTAACTGATGGTCACTTGATTATTAATCTAATCATGGAAGTGACATCCCATCAGAAGAGGATAGGAGTTCTGGTGGCTGTCTTAGAGTCATGCCACCGAACATCTGTGGCTTTCTCTCACCATCCTCCAGGCTCCGGCAGCTGGATATATAACCAGCCATGGGTATCTCCACTTGGACATGCCAACCACACCTTAAAGTCACTATATTTCCCTCCCAAACCCCCCAACAAACAAAACCCCAGCCTGGTTCTTCAGCAGGAAAGCCATTTCTGTAAGTAAATTCACATTCCTTTTAGGGTCCAGGCTGAAACCACTGGGGCTTCTTTGTACCTTCTTTTCTATTCCCTGGAGTCTATTCCCAAACCTTGCAATTCCTTCCTTCAGATATCTCTCAGGCTTGCCATTTCTTTTGTTCTCACAGCATCCACACCTTAGACCCATGCAAGCCCGTCTGCCTACTTGCAAGGAAGGTACACAGTCTGAAGCATGCCTGCTGTTTACTGTATTCTGTGCCTGCGTAGGCTTGTGCTCGCCTCCCCTTTTTAGGTGGATAATACATTATTGAATAGTGTTGAATAGATAGTGACACAATTTTGGTGAAGGTCACCAGGACAGAAAGGCAGAGGTAATCAGAACTAGAGGAAAATTGTGGCAAATAGAGAATTGGAGAAGTTACCCTGGACTAGCACAGCTAAACAGAGTATCTGAAGCTCTTCTTAAAAGGAACCACAGCTTTCTATAGAAGAACCAGCATCTTGGGCTCCATGGAACATTAAAAAAGTTTTTTTTTTTTTTTTTTTTTTAAGATTTCACTTATTTATTAGAAAGCACCATGCACAGGAGGGGGATTGGGGCAGAAGGAGAGGGAGAAGCAGACACCCTGCTGAACAGAGAACTGATGCAGGGACTTGATCCCAGAACCCTGGGATCATGACCCGAGCCGAAGGCAGATGCTTAACCAATTGAGCCAGCCAGTGTCCCCGGGCTTTATGGAACATTGAAGGAGATCAACCGGGTCAGTGGGAGTCAGCCGTTAGTCAACTTCTTAGCTTCTGAATTCCCTCCTAGGACCTCTTGGTACCCCTATTACAGAATCACCCCACCCCCCACTCCCAGGCTAATTCTACTCACTTTTAGCCCAGTGAGGTCTTGACTCCTGAAGATTCCCTTTTTCTCCCTGGGCCACTTTTGTTGTTTTCCTTACCCTGAAGGTGAGGCCTTGGGCCCTGACATGGCTCTTTAACTGAGCCTCTCTGCTTATCCATTTAGTACATGGTAAAAGAATGATTGGATTTATTCTGTGTGACTCCAGTGGGCAGAGCCAGGGTTTAGAGGGACAAAGAGGCAAATCTCAACCTATTCTTTGCGTTCTATGAAGATGCCTCCTACTCTTCTGCTTTCCTGTGGGGATTGCATCCAAATTTTCTCTTTTTCATTTGAAATATTTCTTCATCAGGGGTGCCTGGGTGGCGTAGTCTAAGCATCTGACTCTTGGTTTTGGCTCAGGTCACGATCGCAGGGTTGTGAGATTGAGCCCTGTGTTGGGCTCTGCAATCAGCATAGAGTGTGCTTAAGACTTTCTCCTGCTCCCTCTGCCTCTCCACCCCCCACCCCCCAAAATAAATAAATAAATCTTAAGAAAAAAGAGTCTTCTCCAAAATTAGAGGAAAACTGTGTAATTCACTCATTTTCATGAGTTTAATAATTACTGAGGGCCTGCAGTATCTCTCAGGTAGTGTTCCTGCTGTTGGGGAGAGCAGCAGACAGATCACACAAGTCCTTTCCCTCATGAAGCCTCCATCCTAATGGACAGAGAGCTAGAAGAGGAAATGACTGCTGCTGAGTCATTATTTAGGGAAGACATCACTGAGAGATGACATTTTAAACCATAACCCCTTCACTCATATTTCCTTTCTTATCCTTGTCAATCTTCCTTAAGACTCCACACCTTCAATGATCCCTTGTGCTGGCCTAATTAAATGCACTTCAGGTGTTTTTTTATCTTCAAAAATAAAACCTTCATCTTCCTGCTCAAACTGTGTGAGCTGCTGTCCACTCTCTCTCCTTCCCTTCTCTTCTTCTTTACATAAGCCTCAAAAGTACTCTCCAGGCTCCTGTATTCTTTTCATTCATTCCTTAGCCCCCTTTAATCTTGCTTTTGTTCTTACAGCTTTCCTGATATTGCATCGTAATGAGCACTAATGATCTCCTGTTCATCCAGTTTAATGCCTTATTTCAGTTTTTATTATTCATTCATTCATTCATTCATTCATTCATTCAAAAAGAACCAATACTTTTCTGTCTCTGCCATGACTTTGCCTCCATTATTTCTTTCATGTGAAAGGCCCTTTTCCTTGTTTTTACATGACTACATTCTCTTTATCAAAGGGTCAGCTCAAGTGTCATTTTTTATCTCTACTTGATTTTTTTTTAAAGTCTCTTGTAGGGCTGATTATTTCTATTTTGGATTATAGATTTTAACTGTATTGAGAGAGAAAACTCTCTTTTATTGATTTTGGGATCTCTGACTGTACCTGACAGAGTGCTCTGCATGTAATAAGGGCTTATTAAATATCTGTGCTAAACGCATGAAGGAAGCAGTAAACAAAAGCGACTTTCATTTCTCATAACTTCTTTTTAAAACTAGTGTTGCAGGACAATGTATTACTTTATTCTAAAAACAGACATTAAAAAAATATTTGAGTATAGTTGACATACAACGTTACATTAGTTTCAGGTGTACAGCATAGTGATTCAACTTCTCTATACTTATGCTGTGTTCAACACAAGTGTAGCTGCCATCTGTCACCATATAGTTCTGTTAAAATATCATTGACTATATTCCCTGTGCTGTGCCTTCTATTCCTGTGACTTACTCATTCTGTAACTGGAAGTCTGTATCTCCTACTCCTCTTCACCCATTTTGACCACCCCCTATTACCCCTTCCCTCTGGCGATCATCAGTTTGTTCTCTATAGGTCTGATTCTGCTTTTTGTTTGTTTATTCATTTGTTTTTAAAAACACATACTTTAAAGATTTATTTATTTATTTGAGAGAGAAAGAGAGGAGTAGGTGTTGGGTGGGGGAGAAGGAGGGGCAGAGGGAGAAAGAATCTCCAGCAGACTCCCTGCTGAGTGCAGAGCCCAACATGGGGCTTGATCCCAGGACCCTGAGATCATGACCTGAACGAAACCAAGAGTCAGATACTTAACTGATTGAGCCACACAGGCGCCCCAAATACAAATATTTTAAAGAATGAAGTTATTTAAAATGTAAAACCATATTTGAAGAAAACATTTGAAACTGAAGACATCACAGGACTAAATAAGTAAACCATGTCATTAAATGTTACTTTTCTATATTTCCACTTACTCATCACATTTTTTTCTTTTAGTTATTTATAACCACTTTTTGAGTGAAATGATTGACTGGGTCAGTGGTTAATGGTAAGAAATATGTTTGATGTGTTATCCTAAACATGCTTTTGAAATTCTGTCTCTCTGTGTTGTCTGGTCTTACCTTCTGGCATTTGATATCTAGTTTCCTCATGTCTGATTTTGATTCAGATGAATTGGCAAAATTATTCTGAATATAATGCAAATATTTTTTTCTTTTGAGTTCAGTACATAAACATCAATATGATTTGACTACCATTAGTGATAGTTCAGAGAAGTGTGAAATATGTATGTTCCTTTCATTAAAAAATTGCCATGAAGAGAAGGATTTGATATTATGTTCTTCCTTTGCTAAACAAATAAAAGTAGAGATTTTAAAACTACGTAACAGCTCTACTGTCTTTTTTCAATGTTTACTGGTAAAATGTTTATAGGTTGAAGTTTATTTCTAATTACGTTGGAATAGAAGCTAAGACATAGTTGCAGCAAAGCAGAAATCTTTGAATCTCAAGTATTATGTAATAATTAAGGTCAAACTTATCTGTAGAGGTTTACCTAATAGAAAAGGAGGTTTAATGGCAGATTTTTCTTTACCAAGGTAGGACAATCCCGTAAAACTTTCCCAGGATCATGGCCATTCAGAAATTTTGAGTCTGATTCTATATATAATGTAGTATGAATGCCAGAATCTAGGCTAGCTGAATTCAGGTCCTGGCTTGTCCATTTACTAGGTACACATCCTTGGGCAGATTCTAAACTGTTCTGTGCCTCAGTTTTCTCATTTGTAAAATGGGTTCATCATAGCGCATCCCTCATACAGTTGTCATGTGGATGAAATGAGGTAATTCACATAAAATGCTTAGAACAGTACACAGTATGTGCTTAATAAGCATTAGCTTTTATCATCAGCTTCGAAGCTTGAAATGGTAAATGTAGTATGAATAGGTAGAATTCTTATTCTTTTTTTAACATGGGACAGCCAAAATACCTTCTCTACTCCTGAATGTTTTTCTTCCTCAGTGCTAATGATTCTGAAGGACTTGTTTACCTTAAGCTGTGAGGGACAGAGTGTGGTGGATTAAATTGCATAGGAAGTTTTGACATGTAAAGTAATGGTGTCAGGATGAAAAGGATGTCAGATCTTAACAGTTCTTTCTGATGGGAGGATAATTCTTAAAAGTCTTCATTTCTTTTTTTAGTGTATTTTCCCAGGAAGATGTTTTATAATTAGTGAATGAGTGAAGTTCAGCAGAAGAACAGGAGGAGAATTATTGATTCAGTTAGTGATGTGCTTTCTAAGCAGATGTGGAGGACAACTGAGTGATTGTGTAGGGATTCCAGTCCACTTGAGTGATCTGGGGGCCTGTGCAGGGAATATAGACTGTGAGGCCAAGGATATGATGAAGGATGCAGAATGTGCAACCAAGCATAATGAGGGTGAGAGAGTGGGAGCCGAGAGTCTGTGAAGAGAGAGAGAGAGAGAGAGAGAGAGAGAGAGAGAGGTAAGTGGTGTAGGGATGGATTGGAGAGTAGAGTGACCTGCATGTAAGTCATAATTCTGCCGTTCAGCAACTCGCTGTTTGATCTAGGTGAGATACTGAATCTCCGTAGCCTTAGTTTTCCCATGTGTAAAATAAAGGTTCTAATACCGACCTCATGTGAGATAATTTGGTTGCCCCCTTTATATTCCATATAACAGCCAGCTGATCCAGTTCTTACAATCAGTGGCTTCCCATCACACTTCGAATCATATCCCAGATCCTTCCCCAGGTCTGCAGAACCTACATGCTCTGGCACTTGCATACTTCCTTACCCTGTCTGGTACTACTGCCTCTTCTACTTACCATGTTTCAGTGCCAGTGACCTTCTTTCTGTTCTGAACTATGGTAAATTTTTACCACAGTAAAGTCTCTTCATTGACATTGTTGCCTAGAAACATTGCCCTAGATTTTTCACATGCTTTCTACAGGTCTCAGGTTAAGTTTAATATCTTCCAAGAGGCTTTTACTGCTAGTAACCTACTAGTCTAGAAAAGCCCTATTATCATTTCTTAATATTTTCCTGTTTGTTTATGCCTGAATGCACCTTACCCTGGAGTGTAAGCTTTGTGAGAGTGCAACCATGTCTGTTTTGTTCATGGCTATATCCCCTGTGCCTTGAACAGTTCCTGGCACATGGTAGGTGTGATATCAAGATTTTTGAATAAATGAGTGAATGAGTGAATGAATGAGGTGCTGGTTAACACTAAAATAAATATTTATAATATAATATATATTAATATAATATAAATAAAATAAACATTCCCTTTCTTTACCTTATGACTCCTCTTCTTTTTATGCTTTCCTATAAGACTGGAACAGGACATTTACAGATGAGCCTGGGGGCGACTGAGTGGCTCAGTCAGTTGGGCCTCTGACTCTTTGTTTCAGCTCAGGTCATGATCTCAGGGTTGTGAGATCGAGCCCTGCATCCAGCTCCATGCTTAGCAAGGAGTCTGCTTGAGATTCTCTCCTTCCCTCCCCCTCTCTCTCAAATAAATAAATCTTAAAAAAAAAAATAAAGATGAGCCTAGAGCATTTTGTAGTGCCACAAAAAAAGGAAGTGCTAAAAAGGGACAAACCTCATAGTGATGGGGGTGTATGTCAGAGGGACACAGGACCAGTTGTGAAAGAGCTTCCAGTGGCCAAAATGGAATGATTTGAGCAACAAAATAAAGTAGTATTGGATTATAACCCAAAGTATAAAATAAATACCCATGACTCTGTGCTGATACAAATAAGGGATTGAATAAATAAATAGGGAAAGAGACAAAGTTCCCGTGCAGAATTCTAATAATTTGTGGGGACAGTTCATTCTCAAGAAGGAGGAGTATAACTCCCCACCCCTTTGGTGTGGGCTGTGCTTGGTGACTTCCTTCCAAAGAGTACAGTGTGGAAAAGGGGAGAAGAAAAAAGAGTGATTTTGCCATGGAGATACCTGATAACCACCACTCAGGCAGGTGATCAAGGTCAACACCAACAGTGATAAGTCCTATCCATAGTTTGTACCTTTGATATAATGTGATGAAAATGGCCCTTTACTTTTGTGGGCTTTCATCCAAAAATCCCAACCCCCATAAATCCAAACCCATAATTTAATTATGAGCAAAACATACAAAAAAATCCCCATCGAGTAACATTCTCCAGAAATATCTTATCTGTACTCCTCAAAACTGTTGAAGTCATCAGAAGGAAAGAATGTATGATAAACTGTTACAGTCAAGAGTAGCTTGAGGAGGCAAGAACTAAATAGGGTGTGATAGGTACCCTGAGTGGGATCTGGGAACTGGAAAGAACATTAAAAACTAAGGAAATCTGAACATACGGGTTTTAATAATAATGCATCAGTGTTGGCTCTTTAATTGTAAAATATGGATCACACTGAGGTAAGATTTAATAGTAGGGGAATTGGGATGAATAAGTCATGGGGATGAAAGGCGCAGTAGGGAATATAGTCGGTCGTGCTGTAACAGCGTTGTATTGTGGCAGATGGCAGCCACACTTGTGGTGAGCACAGCATAAGTATAGAGAAGTTGAATCACCATGTGGTACACCTGAAACAAATGTAACATTGTGTCAACTAAAATTTCAAAAATAAATAAAAAATACAATCAAGCAGAGAAAAAAAAGAAAAGTAATAGGGGAACTGGGTGTGGAGTATATGGGAACTCTTTACCATCTTGGTAAGTTTTCTGTAAATCTACACCTGTTCTAAAATAACAAGTTGAAAAAAATTGTAAACGTTTCCCCACATGGTACTCTATTCTTCTGTTGTATCATTTGGAATGCCTGCTTTGTCTGCTATTACATATGGATATCGTAGTTTAACTTACCCCCTGTTTGGGGGTATATTGGCGCTGGTAGTTTGTACTTGCATCATTAGCCATACCTATGATTAGAGGAAGGGCTGTTTTTGACATGGAGACTTATCTTCTTTTGCTTTATCTTATTTCTGATTTCTTCTCTAATTTTCTCTCTCTATTTTCCCTTAGGGAATGACTTTAAATACTTTCTATATGCTGATGACTCCAGCCCAAATGATTGTCTCACAGGCATCTCCAATTCAACATATGCAAAGGTGGATTCTTATTTTCTTTCCCTTCACCTTGTTCCTCTGTCTGACTCCCTTTTTTCTTTTGTTGCCTTCAGAGCTCACCCAGATATTCAGGCAGAAACCTAGGAATTAAGTGTAGCTCCTTCTTCTCCCTCACCATCTTATCTGCCCTCCTCCTCTCATACAGTCTTTCTTTCACATGTTCTGTCCATTCTGTCCCTAACATATATCTTAAACCCACTAATTTTTCTATTTCTACTGCCACCACCCTAGTCTGAGCTATCATCAACTTATGCCTGGACTGTCACAGTCTGCATAACTGGTCCCTTTTCTTTCTTGTCTCTGTTCAGTCCATTCTTTGGATTTAATTGCAAGTGCAGTGGGAAGCCCTATGAGTTTTAAAAGAAGGATGATGTGCTATAATTCTTGATTTAAAAATGATCATGGTGAGAGGCACCTGGCTGGCTGAGTCAGTGGAGCATGCAACTTTTGATCTCAGGGTTGTAAATTCGAGCCCCACATTTGGTGTAGAGATGACTTAAAAAAAAATAAAATGATCATTCTGAAAGGTGTGCAGAGACATTTCCCGTCTTTTTCTTGTCATGCTTCCGTTACATTGGTCTACTTTCAGATTTTTTTCCTTTTCCCTTTTTTTTCTTTCCTGTATGCTACTCTCTTGCCTGAGGGCTTTCACCCATGTTATTTTTTTTTGTTTTTAAACTTCTCCCCATGGCAGTGCCTGTAACGGGTTAGTTGTCTTCTCCACTTTTCTTGAGTCCAGAGAGGGCAGGCCTGCATCTTTCCATTTACTTTTGCATACTCAGTACCCAACACAATGCCTTCTACGAAGCAGCATTCTATATTTGTTGAATAAAGAAACTAATAATTATTGTTTTCATTTGTGTGCTTAAAAAAAATTAGTGTAGAAGCTCTATGTTAGGTACTGTGAGAACGTATGAAAGGTTTGCAGTACACAGTTCTTACCCTGAAATAGTTCCAATTTAAAAGGAAGGATAGCATCGGCTATGAATAATATTGTAGCATGGAGGACACTGAAGTTGGAGTAGTTTAAAGTTCTGTCATTCGCCAGCTGTGTGACCTCAGATAAGTTATTTCCTTCTCTGTTTCTTTCTTTATCCTTCTTTAATATTAAGGGGTTTGGCTAGATTTTCCTGAGGTTTTTGGTTCTCACATTTGGTGTGCAGTGAATGATGCGTTGGTTAAATTATTTTTTTTCCCCAGGCTCCATCCCTGGAGAGTCTGATTCACTAGGCCTGGGGTGGAGTCCAGGAATTCTCTAGGTGATTATTATGATGCATGGCTAGGTTTAGGAACCAGTGATCGAGGTCTTCTTAGCTTTGCCATCTTATATGTGTAGTTGTAGTACAGGGTAGGCTATGAAGGTACAGCTGGAATTAGGCAGGTTAAGGTGTGGTGTTTGTTCAGAGGCGGGGAAAATAGTTTTTTGCTTTGGCGATGAGAGGGACTTAATGGAAATGGTGGTGTTGAAAATGGGCTTTCAAGAGTGGATGGAAAGATGGGCAGGTGCAGAAGTGAAGCATGACTGGTGTTCAGCCCAGTTCAGTTGGAGGCCAGACTATGTGCAAGGGAGCAGGAGGGAAAAATCCACCAGTTATGATGTAATGCACCAGAGTTCAAGTGTTGTTTTCCCCACTTGTCTCGTCATAGTTGATTGTCCTTTTGGAGATGAAAGATTCTATTATTGCAGCTTGATCCTCTTTTGGTGGAAGTGAGACATGGGGTGGCAGACAGCATGGGGCTGCCTTGGGAAATAATTGGGTGTATTCTTCCATGATCATGTCTTTTGGGGCTGTGCCCTTTGAGATCCACTTTGACCACCCCATTGGTTTTCTGGTTAGACACACAGAATACCGGGACCCACTATGTTATCTAAAATAATAGTTTTGCTGTCAGAATGATTATTATTAAACCAAAGTTGGCCTTTTTGTTTAGATGAAACCATATAAAGGCAACATTCTGAGTAAATTATATAGCGTCCACATGATGAAATAATGAGCCTAAGTTTAGGGGATGAAAGTAATGATCTAATGCAATATTTAGAATGGATATACAGTATGTAGTTATTAACCTAAAAGTCACATCCTGCATTCTTTTGATTTGTGGAAAATTTGTCATTAATTGCCAGGAAGCCTGATTTTTCATACATAATCACGTCATAGCTGTTGACTTTCTCCCCCTTCTTCTGCCTTAAAATACTTCATTGTAAATAGTAGATTACTCTCAGATTTGCAGTGCCCCTTTTAAACACTGGGTTGCTAAGTTTAACCCTGTTGCTCTCTTTTTTATTAAAAATAGAATTCTCCCCCCACCCCCAAATTTGCCTCTGAATAGTTACTGACAAATCATGCTTTGTTTTTGGGTGGCCCTGGCTTAAAATCTTATCTAACTTTTCTGCCCAGTGGGAGCCTGCTAGTTCTGAAATGCTTTTTTGTTTTCATGAGTTACCATTGTGTGGAGGAAATTGATAGGGCATCTCTATGAGATGAGTTTTGGCTGTCCATTCAGACTTACTCTAAATAGGGCTACTTTTATGAAATAGTTGTCAAAGATACAGCTTAGCAAGGTAGGGTCAGAAACACAGAAGTCAAAATTGAGAAGAAAGAAAGAGGTCGTGGATCAGAAATGAGGCAGTCAAGCTGATCTCCAGCCTAGAATCCAGCCCATACCTACTCCTGTCAACCACCTCAGATCAATCTAGGATTCAGAGGTTAACCTGTGATCATCCAGTCAGTCCTACCTTTTTTTTTTTTTTTTTTTTTTAAAGTTTTTATCTATTTATTTGAGAGAGAGAGCAGGAGCAGAGAGAGGGGCAGAGGGAGAGCAGGCGGGGGCTCGATCAGAGGACCCTGGGATCATGACCTGAGACAAAGGCAGAGGCTTAACTGACTGAGCCACCCAGGCGCCCCAGTCCACCACCTCCTGCAGCTATGCTAATGTTGGTCTATTGTCTATCAGTTGACTTTGAAATTAAAAAAGTAGGAATCCCAAGCCTCTTTTGATTCTTTGCTTGCAAAGAATTACCTTTATTAATGTGACTCCTTGGCCTCCAGTAACACCAGAGCAACTTGAAGAGTGACTTTCACCAGAACTTATTTGAAAGGAACAACCCCCACCCCCACTCCTAACAGAGGTAGATCAAAGAAAAACCTTTCTTAGAGAAAAATCTCAGACTTGAGAACATTTCCCCAATTTCAGGAAAAGCTTTTATGGGAAAATGACTACAATTGCATCCCTGGTACCTGCCAGACTATTAAGAACAGTACTCAGAGGTGTAGACCTTGGAAGCAGATGTAAGACTATTTACTGTTTTGCAAATTGTGTTCTGTGTTCATGCCACCCAGGGGGACATCGGAGACCTGCTTCTGCTTCAACCAGAACACTTGGGGTATTACCTGCTCACATTTTAGGATTTCATGCATTATTCGGTTTGATACAGGAATTCTGCTTTAAAAAAAAAAGAGATAGAAAACCAGCCGTTTTGGTCAAATGCCCAAGATTTTATAGAGAATGTGCCTGAAGGTCAAAGTAGTTCAATTAAATACCTACAGTCGTACAACTACTTGGAGTTGACAGAAATGAAAAACCATGAAACCCCACTTCCCATCCAGTGCATTTTTTACTACAAAATGTTGATTTGATTTTGCATTTTGGAAGACACAGAAGTGATCTGTGAAAGGGTGATTAGCACTAGGCAGCCCCGGGCAGCCCTGGAATGCTCCATGGTTCAAATGCCTGAGACCAGATGGAGGTCCAGAAGTGGATGACTCAAAGTTTATTAGTTTTGCCACCTGGGCAGTACAGCCGAACCAGCTGCCATAAGGCAGTTCCAATTTCAACAGAGCAGTAAATGAACATAAAAATGAGTGTAAATCCCAAGAATAAAGTAAAGGAGAATGTCTGCTGCTCTAAGGAGATTCATGTAGGCTGAGCCCAGTCGATAGGGCTGTGTGGGAGGCAAGCTGCCGGGCCAGGTAGAGGCCAGTCACGGGTTGCCTTCCCAAGCCCTGAAAAACCACCCCTTGAGTTGTTCCAGGAGCCAAACTCAGTCTGGGATCTGTTTGAATTGCTGGCTTTGGAGACTCCCCATCACATCTGATGATCTAGGATGGGAAAAATGAGCCCATGGTAGATCATGATTATGTTACGAGGCCAGAAGCTTTTTCTCTGGAAACTATGGAAGGTTGTTATTAGGTTTGTCTTTCCACAGTTTGGGACCCTTGGAGGCATGGATATTTGTGGGAACATAAGCTCCTTGTGGTGGGTCACCGGGAATCAAGTTCATTATCCTCCTGTTATCCTCATATGGAATTGGATTATAGGTTTTCAAGCTATGTGTATGAAATACTGCAGGAGTCAGAGGTTGACCCTAAGGTTTTAGATGATCCTTTTAATAGATCTAGGTCTTTTGAACTGAACTAAGTATAATAATGAGGGTGTGGGATTAGGACTAAGTTGAGAGAGGTAAGAGCACTTTTTGTGTAAATGAGGATGATTCACTGGGGAATTTTAACAAGTCAAATAATTTGGATCCTCTGTGTCAGTAAGAATGCTTTGGGCAGCTAGTAACAGAAAACTTGACTGAACTGACTTAAACATAATAGAGGTTTATTATTGTTATTTTTGTCATGAAATGAGAAATTTAGAGGAATATGGCTCATGACTGGTTCAGCTGCTCAGTGATGACACAGGCTCTTTTGTTGTCATCTTGACAGTAAGTAAAAGGACGTGGGTGAGGAGGGGAAAGGAATGTACTGACTGCTGATGTATTTTGCCATAGTTTTGATGCTAACGGCTGGCCCAAGGTTTTATCTACTGGGTCAACCTGTCTTCAGGTGATCTTTTCGAGTGCCGAACGTTATTCATACTTACTCTCACGCAATAACGTAATACTACTCTTCCTTTCTTTGTATGATGATGGAGTTGTTCCTCTCTCTCTCTCTCTTTTTTTTTTTTCAGTGACATGAAATAAATTCAAATGAGAACTTTCGTAGTATAATCTTCTGCTTATGACTGTGGCTAAACTATCTTTTTTTTTTTTTTCCTTCTTTTCTCCTGGCAGGTGGCATGTTTGACCCAGGTAGCTGCTAATTATCTTATTGGCCAAAAGGAAGCGAAACGTTGGGGCACAGCTCACGGCAGTATTGTTCCTTACCAGGTAGGAATGATACACACAACATAGGGTTGGGCTACTCTGATCTGCAGTTTTGGGAGATTATTTCCCTTTTTTAGAAAAAAAAACCTTTCAGGATATTCTGTTATATTTCTTTGTCTGACTACAACAAGGTTCTGTTGTTCATTTTAAATTCTGTGTTTTGCACATTTCTTCATCGGAAGATTAGTAACAGGACACTTAAATGGATCAAAGGAACTTGCTGAAAGTGAGTGACTTTTGGCCTCATATGATGGTTTGTTTTTTTTCACCCCAAAGAAAAACTGATTGTAGCCATTTTATAAAGCATGGTTTGTTCACCATGTCAATTATAAACCAAATGTTACCTACCCCAGCTGACAATAATATTCTCACAGGGTTGGAGTAAAATGAAAATTTGCATGTGACGGATCTTTATTTTCAGAGCAAAGCAGATGGTTCAGGAACTGCTGTTCTTTATTAAGTGTCTAAACTTGTCCTTAGAAATTCTTGACGTTGGCTAGTGTGAGTGAATATGTGAAGGAACTGTGATCCTTCGCAAATGAAAATGAGAACAAAAACTCCAACTCTTCTTCCAAACCCCTAACCTTTGGCTTGACTCAGTTGTATTATTTTGCACTGTATTTACTGATATATCTGTTACGTCTTCTGTCAGATGTTGGAAGTTTAAGAGTAGAGTGTCTTTTTCATCACTGTATCCTTTCTCACATCCCGCAGAATTATGTACCAGGCACCGTATTAATATCTGTTGAATGAAGGAGTGAATTTTACTGTGGCCATTTTGGAGCGAGTGCTCTTGACAGAACACATCAAAGCCAGCATTTCCCATTTACCAGCAAATCCATCAACACTGCTAATCATCCTTTTAGTCTTAAGAACATTATTGCCTTCGGCCAGACTAGTTTGCTTCCCATTTTTTTAAATACAAATTTGAGCAATTCAGTGACCCAATATGAGCCTAGAATTTTTCTCTATTTCTATTTATGGTCTCTTTACACGTCAGGCGTTACTATGATTTCCCTGTAGAACTGCCTTTTGACATAGTTACAGTTGTAGAACATTTTCTTTAGTGCCTGCCCTTTTTTCTTCAGCAGCGCGTTTATGACCAGCATTGGTGACATTTTGGTTCCCTACTTCTGAGCGCTTTGTGGCTAACCCTTACACTTCTTAGCCAGACCTACCACGCTTCACAAAATTGACAATTTTGTACTTTTTAGAAATCATCAAATTTAGCCTTCTCACTTCTCAGATAGGAAATTTGACACCTGTATTGAATACATGGATGCCAAGTCTGATCTGCCTCCTTGTGGACTAGTCTTTCAGATACTGCTACCTTTGACAGGAGGGCGCTGTGATTCCAGTGCCGCCTTCTACTCCAACCCACACCCTCCCCATCAGACTTGCTCCTAGCTAAAGGGTTGCATCAACTAACTGAGCCTCATCATTGACAATGGAAATCCCATTCACAGGCATTTTAGCAGAGGGAAACGTTGGAACCCATGGGAATTCATCGCTAATAATGGAAGTCCAGCCTTAAGTTTTTGGTGTGTGGAGAAAGTGTTTTTGACTTGGAGCTCTTTCTGGTATAATTCCACATCACATCACGTGAGAGGTGTTCACTATGTTCTAGTATAAGGTTTATAGTTTATTTTTTGCTTATTTTTTTTTAAAGAATGTCTTTTAAAAAAGTTTGTCGTAGACCTCTGCTGTCCCTCCTGAATGTTCGCACCAAGAGCGCTGACATCTTGGGTATGCTCTCAAGTATTTCACTGTGAGGTAAAAAGAAATTTAGAATCCTTGGCTTTTATTATGCTAGGCAAAGGATATGGGAGATTCTGTGTGTGTGTGTGTGTATGTGTGTGTGTATATTCTTTAAAGACAGAACGATACTTTTCCTGCTTGAATTGTCCCAGTCACATAAAGTGGATACTGTACTTATTTGATCTAGTTGATTGCAGCTTTATTATCTGTAAGAAATAAGAGAAGATCTACTAGGGTCTTTCCTCAGGAACTCAGAATTAATTTGTTTCCTCTTGGTAGAGGACTGGTTCAGCACTATGATTAAGGAACAAATGCAAATTCAGCTTGAATGAAACTAGCATACTAAGATGGATCCTAGATATGCTTCTAGACCTTGGTCTGTTTTTAATTTTTAAAATAGATTTGGGAAATATTTTTATGGGTGAGTGCCAGGATAATTATAATTCAGTTTTCTATAATAATTATAGCTTTGCATCTAATATGAGTTGTCTGAGTTTTGAGCTGAAAGTCTGTAATGGAAGACCCTGATGGTCTCAGGAATTAGTTCAGTACCCTGCTCACTCTCCTTAATTCTTGTTGAACCCCATCTGAAAGATCACAGACCTTGAATGCATGAATGTAAATTTCTGAAAAGTAGTGATCCTTGATTTGTGTGTTATTTTACATACATGCAATTTTTAATTTCTCAGATTGATTATCCACTTGTGTTCTTTCCTCACTATTCTTTGCCAACCTTTGAAAATGAGTAAGCTAAACAAAAGTAGACAGCATTGGGATAGTCCTTTTGCTGCTTGTTGAACATATTGGTGGATGCTTTTCAGATTTTTAGATTTTATTTATTTATTTATTTTAGAGTGGGGTGGCGTAGAGAGGGAGAGAGAGGGAGAGAGCGAGCACAAGGAGGGGGAGGAGGAGGGACAAGCTGACTTGGAGTATGGAGCCCAACTTGGAGCTCGATCTGACAGCCCTGAGATCATGACCTGAGCCAAAGTCAAGAGTTGGATGCTTAACCAACTGACCCACCAAGACACCCCGTGACAATTCAGATTTTTAAAAAGAACTTATAGATTTCAGTGCTTCCATTACCGTTGGGCATTGCCCCTGGGAAACACAGAGCCCAAGGGATTAATAATTACATAATGTTCATGTAAATATATATATATATATATATATATATATATATATTTTAAAGAATTTATTTATTTGAGAGAATATGAGCAGGGGGAGGGGGCAGAGGGAAAAGCAGACACCCTGCTGAGCAGGGAGCCCAACATGGGGCTCTATCCCAGGACCCCAGGATCATGACCTGAGCCGAAGGCAGAGGCTTAATCGACTGAACCACTTAGGCGCCCTGAAATGTTTCTCAGCCTTTCAGACAATTATATTTATGACAGGAGGGTTGTGGGGGATGGGAGAGGAGAGTGCAGAGAAAGCAGTTGGTGGGTCTTTAAAAAGAATATCTTTTATTGTGTAACATCGTTATCAGTGGGGCCACTCCCTTTTACATATATGGTTAACATCATAATCCCCCTACTTTCATAACCTGCTTTTATCCAAAACTCTCTCTCAGATTTCTTCAACATCCTGGGAGCCTGTAATCTGCGTGTTCTCCTCTGTTTTGTGGGCTCATGATCCTCACTGACCTCTAGCTCTCTCCAGTATCATAAAAGATCCACAAATATGTTCATGAAGAGAGGAGACTATACTGTATATTTTCAAGGAAAATGGGGGAGATTTTTATAGACGAAACTTGTACAGCCCCAGATAGGAGGCCTCACCTTTCTTAACCGTATACTTTGGCTGCTACTAGGGAGTTTCACTTTCCTGAAGAGCATATGAATCTCCCCATCCTTTCTGTTCTTCCTCTTCCTTTTTGTTTTCTGCTTCTCTTTGAGGTCAATGAGTTTCTCTACTCTTAAACAGAATTATTGTGTTTGCTGGGTGGCCACCTTTATCCTAGATGCTTAACGATGTACTTACTGCTTCTGTGCCCTAAGGAGCATGCTGGCGTGCGGTTCTGATGGCAGCCTACTCAGCTCTCTCTGTGTTCCTGATAAGACCATCTCTCTCCCAGTCTGTGCTGCTTGCAGCAGGCCCTCACGGGGAGCTCACGGGGTTCTGTATGCTCCTCGTAAAACCACAGCCTCTTCAGTGACAGTGTCGCCCTCGCGATTGGTATAAACTGCCCAAGAGACCCATCTGGAGGAGGAGACAAACGCAACTACCTCCTTCCCTTAAAAGAACAGCAGTCCCAGCATCCTTTACACATTTGCCTCAATCACCACCAGGACTCCAAGCCTTCCAGGTCACCTGTTATGACCTGGACAGTCATTCCCATATGGCTCTGTGCATCTCTTCCTTTGACCCAGTTATTTCTTCTGTCAACAATCTTGGTGGCTTTACAATCCATGTAGATGACCCCAGCGACAGCCTGGCCTCTCATTTCTTTAACCTCCTGTGGCTCTTAATGATTTTTCTTGTTTTCACTTGGCCACCACTCAGGTATTTCTCAGACTTTCACACGCATCTGAATCTCTAAATAGAGATCTTGTGAAGATGCGTTGCCTGATTCCAGGTGATATTGATGCTGTGCTAGGAGCAATAAGGTTCCCGATCGAGACTTTATTATTCTTAGGGACTATACCATCTCCTTTGTATTCAGCAGGCAGAATCCCACTGCCGATTAAACTTAATTCTCCTTCTATTCCATGCCCACAGTCACGTAGTGTATGGCTGGTGGAAAACATAGCTACCACGTTGACAATCTCACGCTCAGTTCATGACCGTCTTTCTCAAGTGGTCCCTCAGCCTTACCCACAATCCTGGCACACTACCTACAAATGTATTTTCTCTGAGATGACTATTTCACTTCTTTTCCCTCCTCAGATCTTCCCCTCCTCCTCATCCTTAGCCAAAGATGGTTTCTTGTTTCACTGAAAACGGA
Organism: Ursus arctos; assembly: GCF_023065955.2. Taxonomy (NCBI): domain Eukaryota; kingdom Metazoa; phylum Chordata; class Mammalia; order Carnivora; family Ursidae; genus Ursus; species Ursus arctos. The sequence continues at coordinate 12,917,464 of NW_026622985.1, read as the reverse complement.
TGCAGTTGGAAGAGAACTATTTCATCTCTCCTCTGCCATACTCCCCAAGCTCCTACTTGTGTGTTCACTTCATTCCCTCCTGTCACAATGGATGACTTGTACTTTTCCGTATTTTCCCTACTTAAAACTCCCATATTTTCCCTCTTGCACCTTATCTCCTCTAACACCTGCATTATTTATCAGTGGGTAATCATATGACCATGTCCTTAACCTTAAAAAAACCCAGCAACCTTCCTTAGACCCCCAGGGCATCTTTTTCCATCCACCATCCCATTTCTCCATGCTCTTCTTTACAAAATTCCTCAAAAGAGTTTTGGCTGTTATCTGCTGGGAAGAGGCACTAGTGTACAATTTACTTGTACCTCACAGGCCAAGAGATGTTATAGTCCTCAGTCCTCAGCAGTTTGGGTGCTGTGAAGTAACTAAGGGAAGTTGACTTTCTGAGCAGTTCATTAACATGACTCTTTTTATGCTTTTTCTTGAGCCTTTCAGATGGAGGGCCTTCAAAAAGAATTATTCCTTTAAATGGCCTGATAATTCACATGGCAATTTCTTTTAAACCTTTTTCTTTTTATTTTTTTTCTTCCCTGGAGTACCTTCTAATTCAAGAAATTGAAGAAAACAATTATTCAGATGATTAAATAAAATCATGTCTCCCTTCCCTCAGTTTGGGCTCATTCAACCAAGGAATAGAACAGGAAGCTGTACTGTGTTATTTCTGGTATGGACATTATACTGTATATTTAATTTGGCACAAGCAGAGACTCAGACAGGCAGTAAATTCCAAGTTTGAAGAGATGCAGCACTTTGCTATCATTCCTTAGAAAACGTTAAAATACTGTTCAATCATAACAGATTAGGTAAGCTTGGGAATCTTTTTTTTTTTTTAACCTGTGTTAAGGATTTTTCAAAAAGTGAAAATGTAAATGATATACATGTGCCTCTTGTGTGACTTTTTTTTTTTACCAGAGTTACACTATAAACCAATCACCGAAGTTTGAAAGTATAATTTGAATGTATTGCATATTTAATTTAAGTGATACCTTGGTAATAACAGTAAAATAATGATGCAGGCTTCCATTGAACATATACTCTGTCACCATTTTATGTACATATATATATATGTATATATATATATATATATATATATAATTTTTTTTTCTTATTTTATATTGACAAAAGGGAGACCAAGAGAGAGAAAACAACTTTGCTATGGCCGTAGGTAGAAAGTCAAAGAACCTGGATCAGAACCGTGGTTTTAATATTTCAAAACTTGTTTCCTTTCCTGCCATATCCAAACTTGTAGTTCTTTTGGTGCTTGATACATTGTGGATGCCTGTCTTTTAGTTTCTTTGATAGATGGTAGAATTCTTTTAATCTTTTTCCATCATCTCTTTGACAAATAACCTATTTATTATGATTCTAGAAGGTATCAATCCTTATAAGTGACCTGGAAATATATTTTAATTCTGAGCTATGGGACAATTAATTGTAGGTTTCTGTCCACCACGTTTTCAATTTATGCTTTCAAATGACTCTTGATTCTTCATTTAAGCAACAATTTCTTGAGTCTCACATGGAGTAGGCAGCGGTTTAGTTCCTGAAGGCTTCCAGGTGAAGAAGAACTGGGCGCTTGATCTCAAGGAGTTCAGAAGCCCTACAGCGGGCGCAACTGGGGAAGTGTGAGCTTTGGAGTCAGACCTGGGTTCATAACTTGGCTCTGCTACTTACTGACTGTGATATCATGGACAAGTCTTTTAATATCCCGACTACTAGTTGCTTCCTATGCGAAAAGGTCAATAATGATGGTTGTTTCCATGTTTTTGAAGGAATTAAATGAGATAGCGTATGCTAGGTGTTTTGTGCCGTACCTGACTCTTGTAAGAATTCAATGGAAAGTGGCTTCTATTATTATTTTTGTTGACTTAATGATTATAACTTTGTAAAATAGTTTCTAGGAAGCTACCAAATAATCTCTATGAAAACTATGCATGGCAGCTTAGGGGCAGAGAAAATAAAGAATAAAGATACGTAGCTGAATTTCTTTCTTAAGGGAATTTCTACTTCAATTTCTTTTTTTTTTTTTTTCTCAAATGGAAAGGAGAGCAATGTGCTGTGGTATTTTTGTTTGTTTTAAAAAACTGTTCTTAGATCATCTTTTAAAGAAATTATAGAGTTGAGCCATTACCAAAATGTAGCATTCTTTTTTCCCTCAATTTTATTGAACAATAATTGATATACATCACTGTGTAAGTTTAAGGCATATGATGTGATGGTTTAATATGGTTCACATATATTGTGAAAAGATTACTACAATAGCTTCAGCTAACATCCATATTTTCTTATAGTTACAAAGAAAAAAAGAGAAAAAGAAAAAAGGAAAAAAAATTCTCCTTGTGCTGAGAACTTGAGCTCTCTTATCAACTTCTTGAAAGAAATATAGTTTGAGGAGAATTGTATATACCAATATCACCTAGTTGTCAAAGAGAATAGGTCTTCTAGTTTACTGAATTATCTAGTTATTGGGATTTAGTCTAAATTCATGGCTAACAAAATGAAGCATGGCAAAAATGATTTTCAGAAGTAATCTCTGAGAAGCCCACAAGATGGGAACCTATCTCTATAGAAGATACATCTCCCTTTGAGAGCCAAAAATTGTGGCAATTGGTCCCCCAGTTTTAAAAAGTGAGAGAACTACAGAATATTTTAAACATCTCTTCTTGTAACCTTAAGACTGAAGTGAACTTTGATAATGTTTACCCAGTAAAAAATACCTAGAGATTCATTTGAAACAGAAGTGCTGATGATAGGGAAGACATTAGATTACATCTCACAGGTTTCTGAGAACTTTTGGATTACTCAGAACTGACATGTTAGAATATTCACAAGTCTTTTTTTTTTGGTAAATTAAGGCATGAATTGTCTGAATTTCTCCCATCCCCCTTTGTTCTAAAGCTTTTGACAAGGTAGCTTTTGAATATTTGTTATGAAGCTTATGTGTGCCTCAGGTCCTTATGAATTTTGGATTCTTGTTAAAACAAGACAATTTTTTTTTTTTATTTGAAGATTCTGGTTACTTTGAAGTCAAGTGGCCAGGACTTTGGCACAGTCCTAAGAATATAGATAATTGAGCAGTGTGGCAGGCAGATAAAAAAGGGCAGATATGCCAAGCTGCTGGCATGATAGCTGCTACCCTCTGGGCTTCTCCCAAGAGAAAGTTCAGCTTGCTTTGATTTCAAATAAAATTCTTAAATTTAAAATAAATTAGACAATATGATGTTTAAGGAGAACATACTGCACAAAGAATAATCATAGTTATGACTGTTCAAAAACTAATCTAATTTTTAAAAATCAGAATTGCCTCCAGCTGACAACTGTGTTTTTTTTAAATGCATTTCACTAAGAGGTGAACTAGAAAGAGACACAAGGACAGGCACTGTATGTTAAGGAATATATCTGAACTTCGTTTAGGATCTTATTAGCTTCTCTTGCATTCTCAGTATTCCCAATACATATGCAGAATCGATGGGACTGTATGTTGTTTATGCCTCTCAATTTTGACTAAAATTTGATGGTGGGAATGCAAATTGGTGCAGCCACTGTTGAGGACAGTATGGAGGTTCCTCAAAAAATTAAAAATAAAATTATCATAAGATCCAGTAGTTCCCAAAGACAACGAAAATACTAATTTGGAAAGATATATGCATTTGGAAAGATATATGCAGCATTATTTACAATAGCCAAGATACGGAAGCAACTCAAGTGTTCATCTGTAGATAAATGGATAAAGAAGATGTGCGTGGACACACACACACACACACACACACACACTGGAATATTACTCAGCCATAAAAAAGAATGAAATCTTGCCATTTGCGAAAACATGGATGACCTAGAGGGTATAATGTTAAATGAAATAAGTCAGAGAAAGACAAATACCAGACGATTTCATTCATATGTGAAATTTAAGAAACAAAACACAAATAAACAACAACAAAAAAAGACAAACACAAAAACGGACTCTTAAATACAAAGAACACACTGGTGGTTGCCAGAGGGGAGGTGGGTGGGCAGTGGGTGAAATGGATAAAGGGGATTAAGAATTCACTTATCTTGGGGCGCCTGGGTGGTGCAGTCGTTAAGCGTCTGCCTTCAGCTCAGGGCGTGATCCCGGCGTTATGGGATTGAGCCCCACATCACACTCCTGTGTTATGAGCCTGCTTCTTCCTCTCCCACTCCCCCTGCTTGTGTTCCCTCTCTCGCTGGCTGTCTCTGTCAACCAAATAAATAAAATCTTTAAAAAAAAAAAAAAGAATTCACTTATCTTGAGGAACACTGAGAAATTTATAGAATTATATTGTTGTACTCTATACCTAAAGCTAATATAACATTGTAGGTTAATTATACTTGAATATAAAAAAAGGAATAAATCATACCTAAAAATATTTGGCTACAATTATCCAAGAGAATCAAATACCATTTTGAATATTCAGTTAAAGAAGAATATTAATAAGTCATTATTCTTAATAATATTGAATTAATAATTGTAATCATCATTAGAGGTAACATTTATTGAATGATGACTCCGTTATTAACTACCTTGCATATATTAATTCAGTCTTCACAACAGCCCTGTGAATAGGTATTGCTGCTGTACTCACTTTCAGATGAGGAGACTGAGGATAGAGGTAACTCACTTGCCCCAGGTCCCATGTAAGTGGAGTAACTGGGATTCTAACCGAGGCGGAGGCTCCCTGGTATGTTGGCAAGTGATGCTATGCTACTTACTGAAACTGGCATGTTGAGTTTCATATTCTATCTTCGTCCCCCTTTTGAGAAAGAATTCTGTGACATTTTCCTCTACCTATTTTCCCCTTTAGGACTGCCAAGAGTAATTGAAGAGGTATAAACAATTCTGTTGTTTACTCATCACAGAGATCCTTAATTATGACTTAAAAGCAAATTTCCATCAGGAAATCAGGTTGTACATCTTTGGAATAAATCCTTTGATTGCCAATGCTAAAACTGTTAGCAACATAACTAAGTTGAGTTATAGTGAAACAGGTATCTCTAGCTCCATCTGGGTAATGAAAACAATATTGTCCTTGAGTGATAAAGGAGTTTGGGATAGTTTTAGCTAGTGTGAGACCCATCATTTCTGATTCAAACTGGGTGGTAGGGGGGGTGGGGTTTAGGGTGGGAAGAAGTGTTTGGGGCATGAAGAAGGGCATTCAAGGGTGTGGGGCGAGGGGCAGCCTGGGGGAGAAATCAAGTAGGCAGATCTCCAAGTATTCCAGCTCTGTTTCAGCCAAAACAGCTCCACTTTGATTTGTTTGCTTGTTTGAAATAGGAATTCCACTGCTTAAGAAAGGATCGTCTTAGATCAATCCACGTGTCCTAAAGGGTTTTACTGGACTAGAAAGCGGGTTTTGTACATGTTTGCGTGCGTGTTTGGAGAAAGAGAGACTGATTTTCCTCCCTGTTGATGGCTCCCAGAACTGTGACCTAGAACCAAAGACAGGGTCTACCGTGGCTGAGGTGGAGGCTCTGGAGCGAGGAGTCCGAATGGGGCCTGGCAGAGCCCCTCTGTGGAGCAGCTCACACCTCACCTTACAGCGGAGAGTCTAGCCTGCTGTGCGTGGAGGTCAGGGTTCTCTGGCTCAGATAAATCACATAGGACTGGATTCTGAGAAACGGCTGGATTTGGATGTAGTCACACATCCTGTTCTGTTCTTTGGGGTGTCCACAGCAAATGTTGCTGAAATTCTGAGTAGGTGTGCTCGGCGCTTGGACAATACCCCGATGGCTTCCTGCTCAGGTGCAGGGTACCTGGGGGAAAAAGAACCGAGTTCTGATATGGTACAAATTACTTTTTTTTTTTTAAAGATTTTATTTATTCATTTGAAAGAGAGAGAGAGACAGCCAGTGAGAGAGGGAACACAAGCAGGGGGAGTGGGAGAGGAAGAAGCAGGCTCCCAGTGGAGGAGCCTGACGTGGGGCTCGATCCCAGAACGCCAGGACCACGCCCTGAGCTGAAGGCAGACGCTTATCGACTGAGCCACCCAGGCGCCCCGGTACAAATTACTTTTATATTATAATTCAGTATTGGGCAAATAAAATAATAACAATGAAAGAAAACTTGCAAGGTGTTAAGTTCTGAAGTGATCCTGTGTTGGGGACTTGAGCAAATCATCTTACAAATAAATGTGGCTGTGAAGGAAGGTCTTTTCCTTCTTAGTTTTTTTTTTTTTTTTTAAGATTTTATTTATTTATTTGATAGTGAAAGAGAGAGAGAACACAAGTAGGGGGAGCAGCAGGCAGAGGGAGAAGCAGACTCCCCGCCGAGCAGGGATTCCCGATGCGGGGCTTAATCCCAGGACCTCGGGATCATGACCTGAGCCAAAGGCAGATGCTTAATGTCTGAGCCACTCAGGCATCCCCTTCTTAGTTTTGTTTCTGGCATTTAGGACAAGGAATACTGGTGTCGGGACTCTGTGCAGGCAGAAGATAGTAAGTGTGCATGCTGAGTTGGACTAGTCAACTAGGAACTAAAAAAAAAATCACGTTAATTCATTTGGCCTAATTTTAACCTGGAAATGATTCTCAAATGTCCTTTCCCACTTTTCTTTCCTGAGGGTAAAAGCAGGTGCAAAATGTCCTAGGTCCTTGCCACTCTTAAAGGTTCAGAGAACGGTGGCATCAGCATTACCTGTAACTTGTTAGAACTCATAGATTCTCCTTTATTCTACTGAATCAGAATCCACCTTTTAACAAGATCCTCAGGTGATTCTGACTTCCCTTTAGATTTTGAGAAGCCCTCGTCTGACGTCCATGTGAAATCCTTTCGGTCATTGCATTAAGAGTCCACTAGATGTCACTCTTGTAACCTGATAATGGGATGGCACTTTTCAATGAGGACTTGGAAAAGATCTGTGAATAATGAGCACATTATTAGGTGATTTCCTCCCTATCCTTAGAGCTGCTGATGTTCACATTGATTATTTAAGGTAAAGCTACCTTTCTTTTTGGTTCAAAGTCCTGGCGAGTGATTCCTGGGGTTGATTTTCATTTTGTTGAGTTAGCACTCATGCCTTCCATTTCCCTCCTTTGAGGCCCCTGTTGCTTGGGCCAGTTCTGTCATTATATAACCTTAGCACAGAATATGCTGCAGTTGCTCGGACTGACTGGCTTACGGAAGGAGCAGCATCCTGGCCCACCCAGCACAGTGATGCAGAATAAACGTAAAGGTTTGATTTCCGTAGAAGTGATTGAGAGCAGAAAGGAAGCAAGGCTGTATCCTGAAATTAGCATCAATCTCTATGTGATTGTGGGAGGAAGTCCAGACCTTTCTGAATTCTTGGGGTGTCTCAAAGGTGGTTTTACAAAAAAGATCGAGTTCACTTCTGCTTAGAAAGACATGTCCCAAGTATAATCTTGTAGGGCATTAGTCCAGCCATGAAGATGAATATAAGGGACATTTATGGGTAGTTTTTACTGTAGAGTAGACTCCACAGGGAGATGACATACTTCCAGAAACATATGAGGCCTCTAGGACAAGTCCTGTTAACAACTGGTTAGGTCTGCGTATTAGGAAAGGGGGTGAAAAGGTTAAGGACTATGCTTTACAGTATCCTTTTCTTTTTCTTTTCTTTTTTTTTCTTTCTTTCTTTTTTTTCTTTTTTTTTTTTTTGCCAGATGCCCAGCTTGAGAAAAGTTAGTTCTTGAAATAAATCAAACCCTTGCAAAACTCTCCTCCCTCTGAGTCTGATGTGGTTTTTCATCTGTTTCAGTTAACAAGGGTAGCAAACAACTCATAAAGTAGCAGGTGTGTGTGTGTGTGCTTGGGTATGTTTGGTGAGTCTATGTTTCCTCTTCTCGGTCTGTGGGAGGGGCATTTAATTTATAATATTACCATAGAAATGCAGAATGTTTAATTGGATTGATTTCAGTCAAGTAAATATTTTTATTGATGTGAAAACAACATGGTTCTAGCTTAAACATAATTTTTCTTTTGTTCAAAATAAGGTGGCCGTTATATTCTAAGCTTTCGAGTTCTTTTTGCAACTTCATTTATTATGATGTGATTCTTAATGACAAGGAGCAGAAGGAAGCATTCCAAGCATTTTACTGAAAATCAATTTCATTTTTTTTAAGCAGTATCGAAATTATGGAAAACAAGCCCAAAATGCTCATTCCCATTCCTAGCCACGGTCCAGATTTCTGCTTCTGCAGGGATAGGATTTTCCACCACCATCTCCTTTACTGTTGAATTTCCTTCCCTCCTGTCTTTTTAATTGTTGCTGCTGAGACATCAGATGCTGCCAGATACAGCAGCAGACTTCAGATGTATTATTTAAAATCCTGGGCTTTGGAGTCAGACCTTGGGCAAACTGCTTCCTTTCACTGAGCCTCAGTTTCGTTTGTAAATTGGGTTAATATTTCCTGCCTCGTGGGTGGTGGTGATAATTCAGCAAGACAGTGCGTTTAAAGTATGTGGCATAGAGTCTGGGACATTCATGGTTAGTTGATGGTAGCTTTTATCATCATTATTGTACCCATCCCACAGACCCCAGAGCTGTGGCTTATCCCCAACTCTCACCTCCACCATCTGTGGCAGGAGCCCCCGTTCCTATACTTTGTCTCTTAGACAGCTCCAAGTCAAGGAGGAGTCTTCCTTTCCTCTGCCTGGCAGATGTGTGTGTGTGTGTGTGTGTATGTGTGTGTGTGTGATGAGGAGGTGGGTCAGTGGGGAGCAGATCAGTAGGGTAGTAGAGTGATGGGGAGGACGTGGATCCTAGGACTGCAGCAAGAAGAGAAGTTCTCCCCACAGCCTACACTGCAACTCTCAGTGTAACTTTCCCTCCATGTCATAAAATGGTGATCGAGTTTGGCAGAACTGGGAGCATTGTTAGGATCCTGAGTCGGTACATCCACGTGACAGGCTGGCCCAGGATCCTGTTCACCAATTTAAATGTTGTTTCTTTTTTTTTTTTTTTTAAAGATTTTATTTATTTATTCGACAGAGATAGAGACAGCCAGCGAGAGAGGGAACACAAGCAGGGGGAGTGGGAGAGGAAGAAGCAGGCTCATAGCGGAAGAGCCTGATGTGGGGCTCGATCCCATAACGCCAGGATCACGCCCTGAGCCGAAGGCAGACGCTTAACCGCTGTGCCACCCAGGCGCCCCTAAATGTTGTTTCTAATGGACAAAAACCCCTGAGATGCAAACTGCCAAATCTCCACGTATTTCTGCAACATACGTTTTAGCTTGCTTGCTCTTTATTGGCTTAACTGCTTTGGAATGACCTTTGTGGTCCTGGAGCACCTCTGGACCGTGGGGTCACAGGGACATGACCTGGTTAGCAGCAGCCTCGGTAAGCTGCTGTGTGGAAGTCTGAGGAGATCTTTCATCCTGAGAACATCCTTGTAAGAAGAGTCTTTGCAATTGCATTGTAAGCCGCCCTATGGTTTCATTTGATAATATCCTGTTGATGAAGAACAATGGAGATTTTGATGTAACATAACTGTCTGAGTCTGCTGCCTCAAGTAGGAGAGGATTTAAAATATTAAGAATCATGAGCATGATGCATCTTAAAAATACACTGCCACGTTTTTTGGTAGACTTTTGGGATCTGCATTGGATTATTTTTTACATAGTTAATTTTAATATATATTTTTGGTAATTGTTTAAGATGTGTTCTCAAAAAACCTGATAAAGGGCTCAGAACATTCTTTTTTTTCCCTCCCATATCATTTCTTGTTTCCATTGCAAGGAGTCAAATCAGTAAGTTCAGTCCGGTTCAAAGAAGAAGGGGGTAGGGCACAAAACTTATAATGGTGTTACTGTGTAGATTGCAAAAGAATCTGAGGTTTGTTCAGCAAATATAATGGTGCATTGAGGTGTTGTGTTAATGTGGGGGGCCAGAAAATGAGCTCTGTGTGTAGCAAATCTGTTAAGTGGCAGTTTAGCGTTTAACCTAAAAATTGGGAGAAAGTTGATAAGTGCAGAGGAAGCATGAGACCCAATTTGACACAGACCTTGCTAGGGCGATGCTGGTGGGGTGGGGAAGGAGGAGTGAGAGGAGAAGGGGATTCTGTGGTGTGTTGGATGAAGATGGGATGGCAAAACTATCCATCCGTATAAACGGAAAATTGACAGTTTTGTAGAGAAGCAAAGCCTCAAGTATTTAAATGCATACTGGATATATAAACTCCAGAAGTATAAAAAAGAGTTGATAGAATGATTGGTAGCAAGTAAGGATCCCAATTCCATTTTTCCCCCCTTAGGCTTGGTAGAAGGAGAAAACTGATAGAAACTGGAGAAAACTGGTACTGTAGGGTTAGGAAATCTATGGGAATATAAGGGTGGGTGAACCAATGGGGTTATAACATTTTATATACAGAAATAATGAAAACAATAGGTATAATAAAACAGTAATCAACAATGTACACAATAGTGCTGGAGAAATAAATTCTCTGTGGATGAGAAATTCATGCTCAATAATTATATATTTGGGAACATTGTGGACCAGTGGCTCTTAAACTTCTTTGTTTGTTTGTTTCATAATTCCTGAGAGAAAATTGATGAAAACTATGGAATTCTTTGTCAGAAAAGTACACATTCCTATAGACATACATGGTTTTGCCTATGATTTCAAGAGCTTCTCAGACCTCCTAGAACCCATCCCTGGACCCCGGTTAAGATTCCCCACCAAAGACCAACCAATTAGGGTAAGGATATTGAAATTCTGTAGATAACACTGGAAAATTAGACCAAATAATAGTTATCAGGGAAATCATAACCTGAGACTGGAAGATCTCACACAAATACCTGTTTCATAAGGCAGGAAGTTTTGGAATTAAGGAAGGAATGGAATTATACTGGACTTGGGCCTAAGATTAGACAGGGATTGGTGCAGGAAATTATCTGTGACTATTGTAATAATGCTCACAACTCAATTACATTCAACCTTCTGAAGGGGAGTAAAAGGCAGAAAAAAAAATCCTGTCACATTATTATTCAGTTTTAGAGAATGGAACTATGATCAAATCAATGTGTGCATGAAGTTAACATTGAAAGTAATATTTTAAAAAGTCTGTAACTTGTAGGAAACCTGGAAATGCTTTAAACACATTAATGGAAGGGCAGGAAAATATGTCACATACCAAAGATTAGGAGCTCATATAAAAACTTTTGCATCCATCTCATGAAGTGTAGAAGAAGCAAAAGTAGGGGTGGGGAGGAGAAGTAGGCAAAAGATCGTTCAAGTGAGAACAGGGAAGGCCTCAAAGTGTGACAGGTCAGGTGTAAATAAGTCAGACTGTAAAGGAATTGAAGAAACAGCACAAAAAGGACCGTCATCCAGAAATAAAAGCTTTTTTATACATGAAAGACAGAAGGTCAACTGGGGAATCAGTGGGACTGCTTCATGATCAGGGTGCGAAAGATGTGCTCATGGGGAAGAAAGGAGATCTGGAGCCTCAATGAATTCTTTGCTTTGGTCTTTGTTGAAACATAGAAATTTCCACTGTCATCATGTCTTTTGAAGCAAAGAGGCGAGAGATGTAGTATTAGATCAAATGGCAGTAAGGGAACCGGATGTTCCACCTGCTTGGTGTGCTCGATATAAGTAAATTGCTGAAACTTTGTGGCATCCATTATAAGGGTCTGAAGAAACTCAAGGGAATAAATCCCCAAGTGTAAGATAAGTTACTGCACTTATTTTTCACTATTAGTGACTTCCACTCTTGTTTCCATTCTAAGGTAAAGACCCTGAAGTCTACTGGTGAATCTCATTTATACTGGTAAACTCCAAAAATTGTAGGATCATTGGCCACTTAGTGTAATGAATGGAGAAAAGCATTCTGTTTTCTAGAACATGTCTGAATTGTTGGAGGAGACACAGAAGCACCAGGAAAAGACAACAAACGTAATTTGTTTGGACTTTCAAGGAGTCAGTTACAGAGTTTTACAACAAAGCTGTTCCAAACTGTGTTGCAGTGGTATTAGGAGGACGATTTTGTCACACATAGGTATGAATGGAGGAAATGAAAAAAGATGTGTGAGCCTGCAGTTGATGGAGACGTGTAAACAGGGAGGCCCCTCCAGGGATTTCTGCTGGGCTTCATTAGTAAACATGTTTATAGATAATCTGGAAGAGTAAGCACGCAATGAAATTTCAGAAGGTGCAGTACTGCGCTCTTTTGGCCAGTGAAGTTAGAAATCAACAGGAACGAGCTTTTAAAAGATCGTTAAGTGGAGAAGAAGGTGGCAGGGAGGCTCTGGTCCCGTGAGAAGTGCTTCCCAATTAGGGAGAAACCAGACTCAACTTGTAAAATTGTGGGCTCCGAATGATTTAGAAACCTGCTGTCATTTAGGAGCCAGGAAGGGACTTTGGCGCCACTGTCATTTCATCCTTATGAACAGGCTACGTGTCGGAGGATCCCATGTGAAGCAAGACCATTGTGTCTGTGCAATGTTTTGGTTTTGACTCTCCAATCTTAGAAAGGAGCATGAGATATACCTGGTTTCAACTCCTGACACAGTCCTCAAAAGATTGTTACGGGGACCAAATTAAATATACGTAAAATTGCTCAGAACCACAGTCCATGGCAACTCTTGAATGCAGAGTCTCGGAGGGGACCTGATGACATCAGACCCACTTTGTTGGAAGAAATCACTCATTCTCTCACCTGGCCCAGGATATGCCATTCTGGATGCTGACCCAGCTTTTCTCCAACTCCACTATAAGGAACTCCCTTCTTACAAGGAAGACGATTTAATTTTTAAACAGCTCTAATTGTCACTAAGGACTTTATACTTAGTTGAAAGCTACCTTTCTGTAAGTTATAGAATAGCAGAATAACGGAGAAGAAAGACCAGAGATGTCACTCCTTGCTTTGTGGACGAGGGTGAGGAACGTAAGGTGAAACCAAATCTCAGGGAAGTACATGAGAGACAGATAATCAGTTTCTGAACTCTGATTTTTCAACAGAGTAATCAGTCATTAAGGTCCCTCCACACAAACGTACACACCGCTGTTTCGTTAATAATTACTAGATGTTTAACTCAGAGTGGTGGGCCCTGTGGAGAGTGTATAGAGTACTTGGCATTCATTCTCAAGAGCCTTTAAAAAAATGTCTGGGCAACTTATTACCCGTATCAACACCTTCCAGTCCCAGAATATCAGAAGTTAAGAGAAGATCCCAGTATCTTAATATTTGGTCTCCCTTAGTCTTGAAGCGAGGTAGCCTGAACTATCTTAGTGGTTTTAGAAGTATGGCATATAAGAAGCTTTCTATGTGAAGTAATGACTGTTGATAAACATCTTTGTTTGTTTGTTTAAAATCAAGGCTAAGCAATGGAGTGATTTCCATAGTTATATGCAAGTACACACATCTACATCAGCTTTTCACTCTCATGTTTATCTCAACATGTTATCCTAATTCATCTGTTAATTCCTAAGATTGTTATTGTTATAGTTATTAGAGATTACTGTTAGCTCCCTAACTCACAGCTATTATAATTACTTGCAAAATATAACTTAATTTGTGGACTGGTAACTCATGATACTTATCTATAATAATTACCAGCATGCCACCTCATAGAATGTTTCTGGGCAGGGTGACAGCAAATGAGACAGACTTGGGACTTAAATCCAGATTTTTCCAAAGCCAAGGAATCGGAAACCTCTTTGAAACTGTGACTGCTGTTTCAGCCATAGAATCTTTTAGGAAAAAAGAAAAAGGAAAGGTAACCATAGATACCTATAGAGATGATGGCATTTCACAAAATTTATCAAGAGCAGAATCTCTTGGGCTGATCCTCAAACTTGAAAATATATCTTTTTCTTCCGACCATTCCTGGCCCCTTCTTCACCTATAAAAATTTCTATTAGTAGGAAGTCTGATCTCTTTCTCCTCCCCACCTTCCATGTAAACCTCACGGCTGTTTCCAGAAGGGTGAATAGTGGCCACTCCACATGCTTGTATTAGGCCCAATGCAACTGTGGTTAGCTACATTCTGGTTCAATAATTGCACTCTGTTTTCTTTCTTACTTCCTAAAGCTCAGAAAATTATAAATTTAAATTGCCAGCTTGGGATGTGTTTCCCCACACATGAGTTCCCAAAACATTGCCTTATTGACATTTTTGTTTGCATTATTTATTAGCATGTATATTTTATTTTGATATTTACAAGCTCTTCATATGCACGCCCATCTCGCCCTTCCACTGTTTAGCATTCATTATGAGCTCCCGGTACTCATCCTGCCTTCAGGTTGATTTAGTTCATTTCCTGTATTGCAACAGGCAGTCCTTTGGAGCAGGGGTTGGCAAACTATGGCCCATGGGCCAGATTCAACCTGTGCCTGATCTTATGTGGTCTTTGAGCTAAGAATAGTTTTTACGTTTTTAAATGGTTAAAAAAAAAAATCAAATAAATATTATGTAACACATGAACAAATGGATAGTATGTAACACATGAACATTATGTGCAATTTAAATTTCAGTGTTCATAAATAAAGTTTTATTTAATCACAGACATGGTCATTTGACCATGTATTATCTATGGCGGCTACTATGCGACAACAGAAGAGTTGTGACCGAGACTGTATGCCCTGCAAAGCTGAAAATATTTACAGTGAGCCGTTTATAAAAAAAGTTTGCTGACCCTTTCTTTCAAGTGTCTCCAGGGCACCTGGGTGACTCGGTTGGTTGAGTGGCCAACTCCACTGTGGCTCAGGTCATGATCTCAGGGCCCTGAGTTTTAGTGTCACATGGGTTAAAAATGATGATGTGATGAACGGGCATTTATAGGACTATCAAAGATTTTTAGAAGAGGAAATTACCCACTTGGTTTTCCTAGCATTTTTATGGATTTGATTATTATGTTTGATTATTGTCACTTAGGACATTGAAAAGCATCAAAAGTACATCTTTTTCACTTGAGTTTAAATGTAAACTCCTTAACATGTCATAGAAGGGATGTATCCTGTTCTTTCCTATTTCAAATTCTTAGTATCTTGTCACTCTCTCCGCAGCTGTCATCAGCACCTGCTCTTTGTCTTGTGCTCTAGCTCAACCCTAGAGGTTTATATGCTCTGCTTCCTTCACCTACACTACCGTTTTTCTGTTGGTTATTGGTTAGTAAGCTTATTTGCATTTCTTGTTCTGTTAACTATTTGTGGAGTTAATCTGTTCTTATTGATTTGTAAAACTTTTTATATGTTGAAGGTATTAATCTTTTGATACGTAGTTGCAGTATTTTTCTTTTTCTTTTTTTTTTTTTTTTTAAAGATTTTATTTATTTATTTGACAGAGATAGAGACAGCCAGCGAGAGAGGGAACACAAGCAGGGGGAGTGGGAGAGGAAGAAGCAGGCTCATAGTGGAGGAGCCTGATGAGGGGCTCGATCCCATAACGCTGGGATCACGCCCTGAGCTGAAGGCAGACGCTTAACCGCTGTGCCACCCAGGCGCCCCTGCAGTATTTTTCTTATTCACATGTGAATTTTATATGTGGTGGCTTTATTTATATGGAATAGTTTGGTTTTTAAGTGGGATCAAATCCATCACTCTTTTAAGATTTATGTTTTTAGAGTAATTCTTAAGATTACTTTCATAATTTTGTTTTCCCATTTTTTGGATTTTAAATTCACCTGCAATTTATTTTGCTATGTAATATGAAGTAAATTTTAACAGTATTTTCCTCTTAATAATATGCTAATTATTCCAGAATATTTAAATAATTCATTATTTGTCCACTGTTTAAAGTGTTAATTTCGTCACATATTAAATTTACGTATGTTGGTCATTTTCTGACTTCTCGATTCTGTTGATTCTACTGATGTCTCCTCTCAAACCTGTGTCACGTTGGGACTCTATAATGTGCTCTAATAGTCTATGGTGAACATCTGCCCCTTGTTTTCATTTTCATCATTTACTTAGATTTTTTGTTGATGATAGCTTTCAAAATAGGTAAAAAGTTTTTTTCAAGTTAAAAACCCCTTTCAAGGGGCGCTTGGGTGGCTCAGTTGTTAAGCGTCTGCCTTTGGCCTAGGGTGTGATCCCAGGGTCCTGGGATCGAGCCCCGCATTGGGCTTCCTGCTCCGCTGGGAGCCTGCTTCTTCCTCTCCCACTCTCTCTGCTTGTGTTCTCTCTCTTACTGGCTGTCTCTCTCTCTGTCAAATAAATAAATAAAATCTTAAAAAAAAATCCCTTTCAAGTTTTCTTAGGAATTGCACTGAAGATACAAATTTTTGGGCAAGAATTTTCCCTTTCACTTACTAATTAATGCGTTAGTGTAATAGATTTCTTAATATTGAGCTATTCAAATATTTCTGGGGCCAATTGTATCCAGTCATAATTTATTTTTCTTTAGTATGCTGCTGATCTAATTTGGTAGCATTTTACTTAAAATTTTTACATCTATTTTTCTAAGTGTTGAGTCTTAAGTTTTCTTTTTTATGTTTTAGGTTATAGTTTGAGGGCAGTGCTAGATTTGGGAATCAAAGTAAGTTTTCCAGTTTTATGAAGCTTTGAACTTCTTTCTTTAAATCTTTTTATATTATTAGGATATAACTGACACAGAACGTTGTATAAGTTTAAGGTATACAACACATTTATTTGATACATTTGTACATTGCAACATGATTACCACCATAGCATTAACTAACACCTTATTATGTCACATAATTATCCTTTCTTTTTTTTGTGGAATATTTAAGAGCTAGTCTCTAAGCAACTTTGAAGCTGACCTTTATGTAATAGGAGAGGTATGTTTTCTTTGAATGTTTTGTAAAAAAAACTTTCCTAAAATCTCTGACTCCGGGGCTTTTTCTTGGGGAATAATTTTTAGTTCATTGTAGTTTCTTGTCTCTTCAGCTGTTCAGATTACTTTGTGACCGCTGCTCTAATTTTGTAATTTTTCTTATAGTTTTATTAATTGCCTTTATTTGTCACCAGGTCTTTGTTCTAATTTTGGGTGTTTAATTATTGCTCTTATTTCAAATAATTCAAGTTTAGTTTTAGATTTTTTATAAAAACAAATCTCATCTTTGATTTCTCAAAATGATGGGTTTTTTTTCCCTTGGAATTGAAATTTGCAGCAGGATATTTTTATGTTGGTCTTCATTTGGTAATTTTTTGGGTCTTTAATTTACAAACCTGTCTTTTTTTTAATTAAGAAGATGTGCTTCCGTTATCTTTTTATCTCTTCTTTAGAAATACCTGATTATCTCTATATCAGGTGTCTGTCTGTCCTCCATATTTATTATGTCTCCTCAATTTCATTCTTGTTCCTTTTCTTCTTCATTCTGGAAGAACTTTTGAGGTTTGTCCCCTACATGGCTTACTCCAGTCTCTGCAGTGCTGAAATTTGCTTTTTGCTTTTAATATATTTTGTCATAGTATTCTTATCTGCCTCTACTGTAATTTCTTCTGGCCTCTCAGCTCATGCTATTGTCTCAAAATCTTATGGCTTACCTCCTATTTTGGAAAGACCACACATTTCCTTGAATTTTGTTGGGCGAATAAAGCACATGCATAAATAATTTTGAAATTTTTGTCTTTTCATGTTTCTGGAGTTTTATGTTCTTTTTCTTCTATGTTGTAGAGTATATTTTTAAAAAGATTTATTTATTTATTTCAGAGAGAGAGAGAGAGAGAGCACAAGCAGGAGGGGCAGAGGGAGAGGGGGAGAGAATCCCAAGCAGGCTGTCTACCGCGCTTGGATTCCCCTTGCGGGGCTCGATCCCCAAACCCTGAGATCACAACCAGAGCCAAAACCAAGAGTCCCACACCCAGCTGACTATGCCACCCAAGTGCCCCTATGTTGTTGAATATTTTTAGGACCTCTCCATCTCTCTTCTGTATAATCCTCATTGAGTGAGTTCTCATCTGTATTGTCTGGTGTTTGCTGGCAAACAAAGTAGGTGGCTTCGCTTCTCTTTAGTGCTCATCACTATCTGTTCTTTTTCTTATTTTAAAAATCATTTCACTGGGGCCCCCAGGCTGCTCAGTTGGTTAAACGTGGGGCTCTTGATTTCTGCTCAGGTCGTGATCTCAGGGTCATGAGATTGAACTGCCCATTGGGCTCCACGCTGGGCGTGGAGCCTGCTTCAGATTCTCTGTCTCCCTCTGCCTCTCTGCTTCTCCCTGTCACGTGTGCATGTTCTCTCTCTCTTCCCCCCGCCCCCAAATATATATATATAATAAAAAAATCATTTCATGTGTGTAATAATACATCCACTCAAATGGAGGTATGGGAAGAGTAATAGATAATACTTTACACTTTTCATAAGTTACACATTGTTTAAAAAAATCTTTGCTTATTTGATAGATGAAACATACTCTTTACTGTTTTGTTTTTATTTGTTATAGTAATAATTTTGAATGTTTTTTCTCAGCTATTAAGTGTGTCCTGAATTGACTGATTTTTGAGTGTTGTGTAGTCAGTCCTCTCACGGGCTGGCTGCGCCATCAGCAATACCACTCCCATCTCACAGTTGTTGCAACTGCTTTTTTCCTCGCTTGTTTTTTGGCTTTGTTTCCGTGTTTAATGTATAAAATGTTATGCTTAGGTATTACATTTAATAATTTTCCTTTGGTGACCTTGCTGTTTTTATGCTTGAAAAGTATGTTCCATCCTGAAATATGACAATAATTGATTCCCTTTTGCCAAATTTTTATGATTTCCCATGAAAATATTTTAATATTTATTTCCCTGTTTTAAAAAATAAACCAGTTATGTTCCTATTTCCTTGAATGTATTGCTAGATTCATTTTGGGATTCCATATAATATTCTAATAATAGTATGTATTTTCTTCCACTATCCTTCCAAGATTCTCCAAGCCTTTACTAGCATTATCTCATTAATGCATACCACACCCTTGTGGGTTAGGTAATAACTGTGATCAGAGTTCCGAGGCTGTTTTTAGAAAATCTCCAGAACAAATAAGGCTTAATTTTGTCAACAAAACATTTATAAGCAGTCTTTAATGACTGCCTGACATCACGTTTAGAGTTTGGGATAAAAAGCATAGTTCTAGTTAATGGCAGCTTTGCCACCTTTTGTTTTCTGACTTCATTTTTTAGTCTGTGAAAAATTTGCTAATCTTGTACATCTTTCTTAAATGATGTAAGGTGGATTATGATTGAACAGATAGTTTAATTCTAGACTAGTGGTTCTCAATCTTGGCTTTACGTTAGAATTATCTGAGAAGCTTTTTAGAAAATACTAATACTCAGGTTTCACCCCCCAGAAATAACTGTTTGATTCTTCTGTGGTGGGACTGAGTATTAAGAGATATTAAGAAGCTCCCCAGGTGATTCTAACCTGAAGCCAAATAGTGGTTTTGTATTTGACATCACCGGTTCTCAAAGTATGGTCCCCAGACTTGCTGCATCACCTGGGAATTTGTTAGAAATGTAAATTATCAGGCCACATCTCAGGTCTGTTGAATTAGAAACTCTGGGGTTAGGACCTAGCAATCTGTGTCTGTGCGCGTGTTAACTTTTTGTTATAATTGTAGATTCACATGCAGTTGGAAGAAATAAATAGAGATCCATTTTTACCAGCTTAACATACACTGGAGTGTGTGTTTAGTTAAATGAAACTTTATGTGTCCTACCACCAGAGTCAAGATACAAGAATCTGTGTTTTCTCAAGCCTCCAGGTGATTCTGATGCAGCTAAAGCTTGAGAAAAATCACATAATAATAAAAAAAATAAAAAAATAAAGTGAAACTGCAAGAGCAGGAATAGACAGTCTAACTATTCAAGACCAGCTGTATAGGTCTCACCAGGGAGCTTGGCAGAAATGCAGAATCTCAGGTTCCATCTCAGACCTAATGAATCAGAGTCTGCATTGTACCAAGATCCCCAGGTGATTTGTGTAGACATTGAGGATGAAGGATACCTGACAAGTGGGTAAAACAAAAACATCTCAAACGAACAAACAAAAAATTCAGTTTTCAGAGATTAGGCTCAAATATTTATTTTTGTAGTAAATAACTCTTGTAGTAAAGATAGTTTCTCTTGTAGTGAAGATAAAATCAATTTTTAAAAAAGGTATTAATTATTTATTTGTGTGAGAGAGAGAGAGAGCGAGAGCATGAGTTCGAGCAGGGAGAGGGAGAGGGAGAGAATCTCCAGCAGACTCCATGTTCGGTGCAGAGCCCAATGTGGGGCTCCATCACATGACCTTGAGATCATGACCTGAGCTGAAATTGATTGTCAACCTACTGAGCCACCCAGGCGCCCCAATAAAATCAATTTTTAAGCCAAACTAGTATGTTTTTCTGCTTTTATAGCCTAATCATTCCAAGATTCTATTATGCTGTTGCTTTTGTCTGATGGAGTTGAATTTTTTTTTTACCACATAGGATATAAAATTTGAGATTTTTTCATTAATTAGTCTTAATATTATACCATCTTAAGTATGAGAAATATGACACCCATCATCAGCTTCAATATCAAACATGAATGGGTCTGAACCTCTTTCCCCATCTCTCTTTCTCTCTCTTTTTCCCCACTCCTTTCCCCACTTCCTCTCTCTTTTTTTTTCAGTCACTTCTGATAATATTGAAGATTCTGGGTTTGTCTCAGGTTCATGTTGCAGCTATTTTGATGACTATCACTATTTTCTGCTTTCATTTTTATAATATTTGTTTTGAGAGTCTGAGAAAGTATTTTAAGGAAAAAGTGCTACATTGAGGAAAACAAGTGAGGTGGGGAACCCTATCGATAGGCCATTATTTTAGGCCATTTTCCAACTCCCTCTGTCTTGCTCTCCACCCAAGAGTAAATGAAGACATTTACGGTTTTTCCTTGTCTCCTCCCTCTCTTTTTCCACATTATATAAGGTGCCAGAGATTAATCAGTGAGCAAGGTATGATTCTGTTTCTTAAGGAGCTGACATTCTGTTGGGACATGTAAAACCAATCACAATATGATGAAGTATGAGAGGAACACCAACAAGGGAGTCCTCACAAAAAGTGTTGCTGAATAGGATTTCATTGAAGTGCGTCTGTGCAGGCCGAGTGTAGAAGGCTGAATAAGAATTTGCTAGGCAGATTTATCAGCCAGGGGGTCAGCAGGAAACAAATTCAGCCCTGACAGTTTAAATGCAGGTACTGCATGTGACAGCATAGGCAGAAGGCAAAGAAGGGATGGAGAGGCACACAAAGTGGGAAACCATTCCCTCTTTATACAGCCAAAGGGACAAGAAGGAAACAGAAGTCCTGAAGCCCAGTGAGAGCTGGAACTGTGGCGGAGGGGCCCCCTGGTTGAAGCTGCAGTAGCAGAGGCACCTGGCTACTTCCAGAGATACAGTGCCTAAACTGGGAGGGAGCTATTAAGAAATTCCTTGATCTCTTCCTCTTCCCATTGGTGCCTCCCATTGGTCAAATCTAATTAAAAGTCAGCTGGCAAGGGAACTGGGGTCCTGCAGTCCTTACGGTCAGTTGTCAAGAGCACTTAGCAGGACAGAGCACACTGGGAATGGATGGAGCTTGGACAAAGTACAACAATCAGGAGATAAGGCAGAAATGGCAATTTCAGGGAGAAGGAACATTATGTGCTGATGCACAGAAGTGCAAAAGATTGGCAACTCAGGAATAACAAGGAGCACAAGAGGCAAGGAATGTGAAAGGAGAGTAGTAACAGATGTGGCTGGATAAATATTAATAATAGCTGATATTTTTGGTCCCAGGCACTTAGCTAAATACTTTCTATAATTTATTCCATTCAGTTCTCACATGGCTAGGAAGTTGGCCATCTCATGTACAACTATGACTCGTGTCCACAAACACGTATGCATTTTTTTTTTTTTTTACATTGACTCAAACTTGGCTGTGAACCTTTAACCCATCTTGGGAAATTGTATCTTAGTCGTTATTTTGGTGCTTGACCTTTTAATTGAGTTGCGTGGAAATCCAGGAGATTTGCATGGTGCCCAGATAAATAAGGAGGACTCCAATTTCCAGGCCACTGAATCCTGCTGACTTCTTCCTTGTTACTTGACTTCCCTGGATTCTCAACTAGGGACACCAAGCATCTTTGTGGAGGCTGTGGGCCCCAAAACGGAGTCCAGCCTCTTCATAGGTTCTTTCTTCATCATTCCTGATGTGATAATTTGTGTCAGATCTTTTGGTAAGAATCTTAGGAGGTAGGTCATAGTTCATTCCTCTTTCAGACAGGTTATACTTAAGGACTTTTGATTTATATCAATCATGGTCTATGACAATTTTTTATTTTTATATTTTTGTAACCTATTCTGTTTTGAGGAAATATAAACAGCTTATGCTCCTTGAAGACTGTAACATGCTCCATTTTACCATCAACCTTTTTTTTTTTTTTCTTAGAGAGTGAGAGTGAGAGTTGGGAGGGGCAGAGGGAGAATTTTAAGCAGATTCCACATGCAGTGCAGAGCCTGATGCAGGGATCGATCTCATGACCCTGAGATCATGACCTAAGCTGAAATCAGGAGTTGGATGCCTAACTGACTGAGCCACCCAGGTGCCCCATCACCAACTCTTTTGAGCAGGGGTGGGCAAACTTTTTTGGTAAAGGGTTAGATAGTAATTTAGGCTTTGCAAACCAAGAGGGAAAATTGAGGGTATTATGCAAGTACTTCTACAATAAGAGAAAAAACAAATTTTCACAAAATTTTGATTAAATAAGAAATAAAATAATTGAGTACAGTTTTTGTTTGATAAAACAGATTTGCTAATGAGAAGAATGGAATTCTTTTTTTTTTTTTTTTTTTTTTTGGGAAGGTAACATTTTTATTTAGTTGTGGTACAAATTTCATGTTCCCTATCACCAGAATTGATTGCAAATGTTTTCCCCTTAATGTTGATCTCTAGTAAGAATTTACATGTTTTGTCTTTGAGAATGTTTTTTGTTCATACAGAAAAGTGCTGCCAAGTAGTGATATCAATCCACCAGCAGCTGATTTTAATCGAGTGTATTCATTGCCTGGACAGCATTTGTAGAATTTAGTAGATTTTTCTCCTGGTCCTCTTCTTTTACATGTTGTGATATTGCAGATTAATCACTTAAAATTGAAAGTCAGGTGGAAGGTCTTCAATTGAACAATTAAATGGATTTTGAAATGTGGAAGTGTCCTTTGCAATTGGCTGGAAGTCTGAAAAACACTGCTATAGTTTGCACTCAGAAAACATATCCATTGCAAGTTTGTGTGGGAATGGAACTCTCACTTTTTAACTTTTGCCAGCATGGAAAATACATAAAGCAAGCTGACAGTACTTGTGATGCAAACATTAGTTATCAAAAAAATGACTTTATCACCACAAAAGTTTTGCATGTTAGTTCTGTTTTGTCTTATAATTTTGGGTTGAATTCATTAAAAAGTATTATCAATTCTGCAGGAAAAGCTAATTTCCAAAGCTATTCAGTGTTCATTTATAGTGGTTAAGGGTAGTTCTTTTTATTCAGAAAAGACTCATTCTTGACCCTCAGCTTAAAAAAACCCACAAACTTCACCATTGTTAAGCCATAGTACTGCTGTGTGGGAGAGTGGGTCAGGATATTCAGCCTCTTCTTCTTCTTCTTCTTCTTCTTTTTTTAAGATTTTATTTATTTATTTAGGGAGAGAGTGCAAGCAGAAGGGAGGGGCAGAGGGGAAGGGAGAGAGAGAGAGTCTCAAGCAGACTCCATGTTGAACGCAGAGCCTGATGTGGGTCTCAGGGGCTCTCAGAACCCCGAGATCATGACCTGAGCCAAAATCAAGAGACTGAGCCACCCAGGCGTCCCTATTCAGCTTTTATTTTTGAGAAAACTTCATGAGACTAACTATGGGTAAGGCTATCAGAGCAAATGAAAATCACCATTGACACTGCAGGTTTAATGTCACTTGATAGATTGAAATGTTTTCCTCAGCTGTACCTGCTGATGAATAATACAAGAAATAGCCCTTGGCTTTAAACACCGGCATTTTTACAGAGCTCTGCAAAGTTGTCCAACTAAGTCTCTTTTTGCTCCACACATATTTTTTACCACCCTAAGTCGTAACACATCTTAGCGGATTCCACTTAATAGCTTAAGTTGTATTGAATTAGTGCTTTTTCAGCTTCTTTGGAAATATTCTTGTTTGTAGTTGTGCCATGTGCAGCCTATTCATAGAGGCTAAATTTTCAGTCACTTCAAAATCAGCAGAACTGACTCTTTTTATAAAGAACAACTGAGCAGTATCCATAACATCTGTCAATTCATCAAAGCCAAGGAAAACCACTCAAAATAATGTGCCTCATTTTTAAATTGACTATTGATATTGCTCCCAGTGTCTTCAACTCTTTGAACAACTGTTCTTACCAAAAGATTAATAGTCCTAAACAAGTTTATTTTCTTTGGACACATTGCTTTAGCTGCTGCAGTCAAACACAATTTAATTAGCTCACCATTGGTAAAAGGCTTTCCTTGCTTGGCTAACACGTGAGCCACTCAGAGACTGACTGTGGTTGCAGTCTCATTTTTATTATTGTATATTTTTGTGAAGAAATTCTGTGTTGAGATACTCTGTTTTAAATTTTATGATTTTTCTGACCACTGCTTTTCCTATGAGTTGGGAATATGGGGATGAGCACTTAATTGTGTATATTGTATTCTTCTAGCATGGATGTAATATCACTGAACAATAAACAAAATACTTTGTTATCTAATTTAATAAAAAAAGAGTCCATGTTCCAGTGTGTGCTAAAAGTATGGCACACTTCTCCTCTTGATTTGTTTTGACATGATGGGTATGCATTGGTCATAAAAAATTGTGGTAAGGTAAGACATCTGAAAAGCTGTGGAGTTATAGCTGGATCCCTGTGATTTGTAGTGCTCCAGGCAGGTGTGCAAAGCCATGAGAGTGAGAGTGCCATGTGGGGTCATTGTCACGACCACTCGACTTCTATAGTTCAAAAGCAACCATAGATGTGAACAGGTGAGCATGGCTGTGTTCTAATAAAAATTTTATTTATGAATCCTGAAACTGAAATTTCATATAATTTTTATCTATTATTAAAGATTGTTTTTCTTTTGCTTTTTGCATTTAAATATGTAAAGATAATTCTTAGTTTGTGGATTGAACAAAAATGGACAGCAGGCTAGGTTTGGCCTGTAGGCCATTGTTTGCTGACTGCTGATTCTACTGATTATCTTAGAATCTCAGAGACAATGAAAAATACAAATGTTTTGGCACTGTGTAAGACTTGACATACAAAGTTAGGAAAAGCTGACTGTCTTGTTTAGCATTAAATCTCCAGCACATAGATGCCCAGTAAGTGTTTTTTGATTAAGTAAGTGATAGACAATTTCTGGCATATAAAAGCCTATAATAAGTCTGTTGAATGAATGATTTATTATATATAGTACACATATATGGAATCAGGTAATTCAGGTGTGCAGGAGGTATAGCAGGTATGCAAAACACTCTGTAGACTATTTCAATTAAGACTCTTTACCATTAGGTATTATCATCAAATCTCTTAAAAATGTTATGCAGACTCTATCAAAATTCCAGTAGCATTTTACACAGAACTGGAATAAACAATCCTAAAATTTGTATGGACTCACAAAAGATCCTGAATAGTCAAAACAATTATGAGAGAGAAGAACACAGCTGGAGGTATTACACTCTTTGATTTCATACAATATTATGAAGTATTAGTAATCGTAACACTGTGGTATTGGCATAAAAGAAGACATAGAGATCAATGGAACAGAATAAAGAGACCAGAAATGAACCCAGGCATATATGGTCAATTAATTTATGACAAAGGAGGCAAGAATAGATAATGGGGAAAGGACAGTTTCTTCAAAAGATGGTTCTGGGAAAACTGGACAGCTGTATGCCGAAGAATGTAACTGGACCACTGTCTTACACCATACACAAAAATTAACTCAAAATGGATTAAAGACTTGAATGTTAAGACCGGAAACTGTAAAACTCCTAGAAGAAAACATAGGTGGTAAGATCCTTGACATTGCTTTTGGTGATATTTTTTTGGGTCTGACTACAAAGGCGGTGGCGACAAAAGCAAAACTAAATAAGTGGGACTATGTCAAACTAAAATCCTTCTGCACAGTGAAGGAAACCAACAGCAAAATAAAAAGGCAACCTACTGAATGGAGCAGATATTTGCAAATCATGTATCTGATAAGGGGTTAACATCTAAAATATATAAAGAACTCATATAGCTCAATACCGAAAACCCAAAGGGTCCAATTAAAAAATGGGTGGAGGATGTGAATAGACATTTTTCCAAAGAAGACACCCAGATGGCCAGCAGACACATGAAAAGATGCTCAACATCACTAATCATCAGGGAAATGCAAAACAAAACCACCATGAGATATCACCTCACACCCGTCAGAATGGCTATTTTTAAAAAGACAGGCTGCAACAAATGTTGGTGAGGATATGAAGAAAAGGGAACCCATATTCACTGTTGGTGGGAATGTAAATTGGTGCAGCCACTATGGAAAACAGTATGGAAGTTCTTCAAAAAATTAAAAATAGAACTACCGTATGATCCAGCAATTCTATTCTGGGTATTTATCTGAAGAAAACAAAAACACTAATTTGAAAAGTTATATGCACTCTGATGTTTATTGAAGCATTATTTACAATAGCTAAGGTATGGAAACAACCTAAGTGTCCACTGATGGATAAATGGACAAAGAAGATATGGATGCACACACACACATGCACATACACCCCCCCCCCAAGTGTCCATTGATGGATAAATGGACAAAGAAGATATGGACACACACACACACACACACACACACACACACACACACAGAGGAATAATACTCAGCCATAAAAAAGAATGAAATGTTGCTATTTGTGACAGTGTGGGTAGACCTTGAGAATATTATGCCAAGTGAAGTAAGTCAGATGGAGAAAGACACATACCATATGATTTCATTTATATATGGAATCTTAAAAAAAAACAAATGAACAAATAAAGCAAAACATAACTCACAGATACAAAAAATAGATTGGTGGTTGCCAGAGGGGAGAGTGTGAGGGATGAATGAAATCGTTGAAGGGAATCAAGAGGTAGAAACTTCCAGTTATAAATAAGTTATGGGGATGTAATGTGCAGCATGTGGCTATAGTCAATAATATTGTATCATAAAGTTGAAAGTTGCTAAGAAAGTAAATCTTAAAAGCTCTCAGCACACACACAGGAATTGTTTTGTAGCTTTGTATGGTGAGGGATGGTAACTAGGCTTACTGTGGTGATCATGTCACAATGTATACAAAGGTGGATTCATTATGTTGCACACCTGAACTAATATGTTGCATGTCAGTTACACTTCATTAAAACAAGTTACGTAGAGAAAAGGGAAGAATTTTCAACAAGGAAAGAATTTCAAGCCAAAGAAGGTAGTAGCTAAATGCATTTTCCAGGAGGGTGAACTAAGTGTATTTTAGCTATTTAATATGCTAGAGTATTTAATTAAAGTTCCCCCTCCCCAATTAATGTGTACTTTCAGGAATGTGGTTTGACTCTAGGATACAGGTAACTGTGACAGTTAGCCAAAGGTGTACTTTATGCTATATTTCAAACTTATTTAGATCACATGCAAGTGAAGAACTCAGTCAGCTCTTAAGCTTTGGCATGGGGCTGTGTTCCATGGATATGCACTATATTATCAATCCCGCATCCTTAACTTTGTGTTCTGTTACTAGAGCAAGATTAAACGTGACATCGCTATGTAAGTACAAGTTTCCTGTATATAAGAGAAGGGTTGCTATACTGGCTTTTTCACATCCTGTGTTCTGTAGGCAAGGTGCTTACCCTTATTGAGCCTTGGTTTATTCCTCTGACAAGTCGTAATATGATCTACTTTAGAGCTTGATTATGGAGATTAAATGAGACAATATGTGTCAACTGCTGAGCACAGTGCTTGGAGAATGGTAATGGTAGCTATTATTTATATTAAATGACAGATTTCATACTTTAATATTTCTTAATATGAGATGACTAGGTGACTGTTGACACTGCATAATACAAGGTCATTATGGGCAGAGTTAAACAGTAACTACTTACAAATGTTGGGTAAATGAACTACAGCCTTTTAATATCCACAGGGTAGCCCATGGGTCTGCCGTACATGTGTGTGCAAGATTTTTTTTTTAACTACTGTTTTCCTTGTATTCTAACTTTTCTTGAAGAGAATTAATGCTAATTTTGATGAGATTTGTGAGAAGGGATGCCAAGGGCTATTATTAAATAATTAATTAATTAATTGTTTATTTCAACAATACTGAGCACCTGCAATGTGCCAAGCACTGGGTGACAGTGAAGAGTAAGACATTGTCTCTGCTCCTCAGGAGCTCACTTGTAGCTGGGAAGACAATCAAGTTAGTGATTGTTGCAGTAACAGAGTAAAGCGCATGATGATATGGGCATGAATGAAAGGGGCACCTAACCTGGTCTTGGGAGACAAGAAATTTCCCAGAAGAGGAAATCTGAAGCCAGGTGAAGCAGTGATGGGGGCATCCTGCTAGCAGCAGAGGGAGCAGTGAAAGCATCTGGAGAGGTTTGTATGAGCGTTGTAAACCGTGTTATGAAATGCGAACACTATCCTGGGGGCAGGAAGGTTTTATGTACACAAAGACATTTGCGTTTAGAAATACAATTTTGGTGGTAGTGCAGAACAAGTAAAGATTGTGGGTAAGAAGAGCAGTCAGGAGGCTGCTGCAGTACTCCAGGTGAGAGGAAATGGTGGGTGGGGGGATGGAGAGAAAGCAAACAGATAGAAGACCTGCGAAAGAGTTAGAAGTGATATTACTTGGTCTCTAATTGAAGGTGAGGGTATATGAAAGATGGAGGATTTAATCATGGTTCCTAAGTTTTTTACTTCAGCCTCTGGGTAGATGTTGGTGTCATTCATCGAGATAGGAAACATGAGAGGAAGAGCAGGTTTTGTCTGGGGAAATGGGGAAATGATGAGTTCTTTATTAGACACATTGATTTTTTTGTGTGCTTATGGGATCTTCAGATGGAGACCCCCCCCCCCCGCTCCAATGTCTGCAATTTAGGAAAGGAATCTTAGGAAAGGAAAGGAAAATTCTAGCATGTGTCTAATTTCCTGGCAGGCATTCTAGTCAATTTTTTTGGGAAACCAGCAAAGCACAGGCACCTCACACCTCAAAAA
Organism: Ursus arctos; assembly: GCF_023065955.2. NCBI lineage: Eukaryota > Metazoa > Chordata > Mammalia > Carnivora > Ursidae > Ursus > Ursus arctos. The sequence continues at coordinate 12,888,281 of NW_026622985.1, read as the reverse complement.
AGAGAGAGAAAATTAGAAAAATCTAGAAAGAAGTTACTTAAACTTGAGCATACTTTTAAATTTTATGTTAATTTAAAAGCAAAATTTTATTTTGTTGTTCAGTGTTTTTTTTTTTTTAAAGATTTTATTTATTTATTTGACAGAGATAGAGACAGCCAGCGAGAGAGGGAACACAAGCAGGGGGAGTGGGAGAGGAAGAAGCAGGCTCCCAGCGGAGGAGCCTGATGTGGGGCTCGATCCCAGAACGCTGGGATCACGCCCTGAGCTGAAGGCAGACGCTTAACCGCTGTGCCACCCAGGCGCCCCTGTTCAGTGTTGTTTTAATTTGAATGGTGAAGATGTGGGAACCTGAGATACAGATTTGTGAGTCATTGGCATAAAGATGCTAATTAAGGTGACTGACTGTATGAGATTATCTAGGGAGGGAATGAAGAACATTCATTTTTTCCTGACTGCACATTGGAATCTTTTGGGGGAACTTTCAAAATATTCTGATGCCTGAGACCTGTCCCTAGAGATTCTGACTTCACTGATCCAGGGTCGCCTGGGTCAAGGTTTGAGAAGCTCTGGCTTAGAGTGAGAAGAGATCCCAGACCATAACACTTAAGAGTCAGGTCACAGAGGAAAGTAAAACAGGTGGTCTGACTCAGAGTCCAAGGAAACAGTACTCTTCAGGGGCATCAGGTGTAGCTGCATCATATGTGCTTGATTCAGATGGTTGAGTTCAAAGACCAACCAACCAACCAAGCAACGAATCAATCATCGTAATCCTCGAAGGTCTCCATCACTGCCAACTAAAGTATCCCTGCTGAGATGTGTAGGATGAAAATGACTAACATGGTTAAAGACTTGGGTACTAAGTCTGCGTGCTAGAGAAGGGAGCTTGGCAAAGGCATTCATATGTGTATCTGGCCTCAGTGTGTTTGTGTGTGTGTGTGTGTGTGTGTGTGTGTAGTTATCTTTTTCTGTTGTCGTACTATATAGCCATAAGTATTAATGATTACATCACACAGAGAGGGAAAGTTGAAAGTGGAAGCTTAAGTCTGGAAGCAATAATATAGTTTTAAAAATTGAGATATAATTCCTATACAATTAAATTAATTCTTTAAAAATGTACAATTCACTGGTTTTTTAGTGTATTCACAAGCTTGTGTAACTATTACTAGTATCTAATTCCAGAAAAAAAATGTAGTTTGGACCTATGTGATAGGATAAGAATTTGGTTTTAGTCATTTTATTTGTAAAATATGATTTAATCTAATAGTATATGAGAACAGTTCTAGTTTCAAAAATTAAAAAGTGAAATGTAAACAACAAAAAAGAAACCAAAAAAACCCAGCCCATATAAAAAACTGCTGGCATTGAGATATTTGCTAAAAGTATATCAACTCACTAAACAACACCAAAAATATCCCTTATTTAAAAAAAAATGTTGGGGTGCCTGGGTGGCTCAGTCTGTTTAGTGTCTGATTCTTGATTTTGGCTCAAATCATCATCTCAGGTGGTGAGCGTAAGCCCTGTGTCGGGCTCTGTGTTTGGTGTGGAGCCTGCTTAAGAGTCTCTCTCTCCCTCTGCCCCCCCACTCCATGCGCGCGCGCGCGCGCTCTCTCTCTCTTTCAAAAAAAAAAACAAAAACAAAAAACCAAAACTGTTTTACTTCCATGCAGTGAAACCCAGCACCATTTGCCACAAATAGGAAGGCAAGAGTAAGAATAAATATAATGGAAATTAAGAACGTAAGATTTAACTAAGGTAAAGATATTTATATCCAATGTCTCTCTCAGATCTCTCCTGTTAACGTCCAGTTACCTCCATTGTTGCTGCCCCCACTCCGCTCCATCATCCCTCAGAATACTGCAGATTCTCATTGTTCCCCTCCTTCCACTATTGCCTCACAAGCATTGAAGAGCCAGTTTTTAACTTGGCCTTCCTGGCTGGCGTGATCTGTCCTTGCTTCCCTGCCCTTGTTCATTTCCCATCATTCTCTTCCATCTTTACTGCACTCCATGTAAACTGCCTGCTCATTTCCTCACATTAGTCACTCTTCTTTCAGCCTCCAAGCCTTTCTTCCTGACATTTTCCATCTCCCTGGAACACTCTCTGCCTCCTCTCCTTGCCTCATAAACTCCGATTAATCTTTTAGTCACCTCCTTAGGAAGTCTTTCCTGACCACATTCTTCCTACTGAGTCAAATCTCCCTTTGTAAGACTTTATATATATGTGTGTTGTTTTTTTGTGATTATTTGTGTAATGTTCATTATCTGTCTTAATGGATCATAAATTCAGTAAGGGCTCAAGGGCTTGATCTGTTTTGCTTATTCTTGTATTCCCCTCACATAGCACATTTTTTGGCACATAGTAGGTTCTCAGTATATATTGTCTTGAAAAAAATGAATGAATAAGTAAACAAATGGATCCATTGTGCTTGACTGCTTGTGTTCTGAGTTCTGTATTCTTTCTTATTCTCTCTTGACTGGATGCTTCTCTTCCATTGAGCTGATATGATGATGGCAGAGAGTTGTCATCTTTGTCTGTGGTTGTCTGAAGCTCAGACTTTAAGGACAGTATATTCATTGGCTGCATATCCATGGCTGACATTAGTACTGATTCTAATTTACCACTACTCGGAACTGGGCAATCACAAAATTGAAGAAAGTCCATTTTCCTATAATGTATGGATTCACCAATTTTCTGCTTTTCAATATCATCTGGAGACCTTTTCAAAATGTAAATTCCTCTTCATGGGAGATTTGTGGGACTCTAAACTCTACCTGCTCCTCTCTGCACACATATTCTTCTAACTCTGCCCAATCTAAAGGAGCAAGAGTAATTTTCCCCCAAAGGGGTAATTGCTAAGTCTCTCTGTATGAAGTTGATTGCTTTATATGTAGCTGGGGCTACAGGCTGAACTATACCTAGGGATCCTCACCTGTAGGGGTTCTTTTCACCATGCTTAGGATGGGTGTAGAGTGTAAAATGAGAAAGGGAGAGAGAGAGAAAGATAGAAGGAGGTGGAGATATACCTAAAGGTTAACTGTGGTTATCTCAGTTTTAAGATTTGGGGTGATTTTCATTTTTTCTTTTGGATCCAAGTGTTTTCTAAACATTTCTACAATTTATGTATATTACTTTTTAATAAGAAAACAGTGTTTTTATAAAGTACCTCAGCTATAATTTGCATCTGTGCAAAAATGTGAACACAATTTGCTTTAAACCAACAAATAAGAAGCTCCGTGCTAGAAGATATGAACAGACACTTTTCCAATGAAGACATACAAATGGCTAACAGACACATGAAAAAATGTTCAAAATCATTAGCCATCAAGGAAATTCAATTCAAAACTACACTGAGATACCACCTTACGCCAGTTAGAATGGCAAAAATAGACAAGGCAAGAAACAACAATTGTTGGAGAGGATGTGGAGAAAGGGGATCCCTCCTACATTGTTGGTGGGAATGCAAGTTGGTACAGCCACTCTGGAAAACAGTGTGGAGGTCCCTTAAAAAGTTAAAAATTGAGCTACCCTATGATCCAGCCATTGCACTACTGGGTATTTACCCCAAAGATACAGACGTAGTGAAGAGAAGGGCCATATGCACCCCAATGTTCATAGCAGCAATGTCCACAATAGCTAAATCGTGGAAGGAGCCGAGATGCCCTTCAACAGATGACTGGATTAAGAAGTTGTGGTCCATATATACAATGGAATATTACTCAGCTATCAGAAAGAACAAGTTCTCAACATTTGCTACAACATGGACAGCACTGGAGGAGATAATGCTAAGTGAAATAAGTCAAGCAGAGAAAGACAACTATCATATGATTTCTCTCATCTATGGAACATAAGAACTAGGATGATCGGTAGGGGAAGAAAGGGATAAAGAAAGGGGGGGTAATCAGAAGGGGGAATGAAACATGAGAGACTATGGACTATGAGAAACAAACTGAGGACTTCAGAGGGGAGGGGGGTGGGGGAATGGGATAGACCGGTGATGGGTAGTAAGGAGGGCACGTATTGCATGGTGCACTGGGTGTTATACACAACTAATGAATCATCGAGCCTTACATCGGAAACCGGGGATGTACTGTATGGTGACTAACATAATATAATAAAAAATCATTAAAAAAAAAAAAAAAAAAAAAAAAAAGAAGCTCCGTGCTAATTTATCGAGCACCTGTCCTGTGTTAAACACTTCATCTTAAGTAACTTCTAGTAACATTGTGCAACATATATTATTATTATTTTACAGATGGATAAACTGATGCTGGGAGAAGTGACATGACTTGCCCAGAGATTTTTGTAACAAACGGCACAGAACTAGATAGTCCCAACTCAAAAGACCATAAATGTTTCTTTTATGCTAATTGTTTTGTTATTACAAACATTCATAAAAAATGCCAGAAAAGAAGAATCCATTTTGACCAAGTTCTCAGCTGTGGCTTATTCAGTTTGCATTTTCTCTCTCTGTCTCTCAGTTACTTGAAAACAGTTTATTGCTATGTAAGTGCTCAGTAAATGTTGTTTGGTTACTTTTCATGACTCCAGAAGGCAAATACAGTGCAGGATGAACCAGGAACTCTTTTTTTATGCTTTGCATTCAGTGCTTTGTTTGATTTGTTATTTTGATTTCTCCTACAGCTTGTGAGGACATAGACAATAAGCAATGATGCCAGTGGAGAAAGACTAGGAAAGGTTACTGCACCAAAACAGTCAGTTGTTAACCTTCAGGAATGGAGGTGTGGAGTCAGATGAAGGCAAGGCATAATTTCCTACGCACTTCAAATTTCTAAAGTAATTTAAAAAAATGTAGATAATGAATTCATCATTTTTTGTTTTCTTTCTCCTGCTGAGTATGTTTGGGAACTTGACAAAATATTACACATTGTTTAAAAATATTACTAAGAAGTCTCAGCTATGCACCAGAGATTCATTAAATTTAATATTTTTAGAAGATATTTATTTTCAGTAGTTAAAGACTTTTGGTATTGTTTCCTTGGTACCTTAATCATCACTGCTCAGAGATAACATTCAGCATTGTACTGATATTCAAAAATATTATTAACAAAACTTCCATTTCATTTCCTGAGGTATGGGAAGAAAAGAATCTTTTGATTTTCTCCTCCCTAATTTAAAAATCATGTTCACAGGAAATTCTTTATAATTCTTTTAAATAAACAGGAAACATAATTATTTGCTTGGGGGTGTATATATGTGTGTGTTAAAAATAGTATAGGTTGAGGAGTACAATGTGTTTTGTAAAAAAATCAGGATTATGTAACATGCTTCAAATGAGATCCAGGGTTGTGTGTGTGTTTTTGACATGGTCTTACTGGCTCGAGGGTTTTTTGGTTTTTTTTTTTTAAGTTTTGTTTTTGAATTTTCTTTTTCTGACGCTCTTCCTGTTTTCTTATAAGTCCAGCAATGGAATAAGAGTTGAAGAGCTGGTGGATTCACATGGAGACAGTTTTTGTAACATCATCTGTCAGGTGTCTGCTTTTTTCTTATTAGTCATCTGGCATTTTGAAGACTGATTGAGGCCATTACAAAATGTACTGCAGATCATAGACCTTACATCTTTAATTAATTAATGTTCACAAAGCACTGTGCAATTGATTAATAAAACTGACTGTTGAAACATACTGAATGGTTAACTCTTTTCATATTTTTCTCTTATTTCCACACCAAATGCATGAACTGATTTTTTTTTTTAAAATGAGCCAAAGCTGATCTTAGACACTTTTTTCTTTTGAGCTCTTTCTACATTATTTACCATGTGTATAGGGATATCTTTCATAGTTTTGCTTCTTCTGATTTTCCTGGCACATATATATTCCTGATGGATATAGATTTTTCTCAGCTGGAAAACACCATTCAAATATTATTTTCATTTTTAATATAAGAATTAATTTTTGATGCCAATGGAAAAAAATCTGTAAAATTATTCAGGCCACTAAACCAACATCTATTTAAACTTTGAAAGAGAAAATTAACAGTCATAGGGAATGCTTTCTAAGAAAAAAGAATATTCCATGAAGAATGTTTATTTACAAGAAAAGGTACTATTCGTTTTAGAACACAGCAATAAATGTAACTATAAGGAGCAGATATATCATGAATCAAATAACTGAAAGATTCAGTGCAAATAACCTAGATATGCTGTTCTCTAAGAATTCATAATCTCAAATCCATATTGATTTTTCATAAAAATAAGTTGTAACACAAATTTATAAAGACAGAGAGGATTATTAGTTTGCAAAAGCCAACTCTAAAAGTAAAAATTTATACTGTATATAAAAATTATGTCATGTGGCTTAATTGTATGTCATAGCAGTAATTATTACTAAATAATTTCAGAGAATTCACAGTGGAAAATACTATCAGTGAAACCCGAAGGAGTAAAACTGTAATAGTGTGAATTCCTTGGTGATGTGATTTGAAGTTAGAAAGTCCCATTTTTGTCTCCTTTTACTTTGTATGGAGAAATTAAATGATTCTAGAAATAACAGGTATTTAATTCTGTGGTTTTCCACTTCACTATAATAGAGTAAGATTTATATCACATTTAGATTACTGAAAGGTAATCCTAAAGTTTTACAGATTTTATCCCTGTAAAGCATTATGAGATTTTAAAATGATTTTTAAGTTAATAATATGCTCATAATCTGAGCATATTAATTTCGAATGTGAGAATTGTTCATTGGGAGAGTATGTAGAAAGAATATAATACAAGGAAGTCCTCATATTTAAATCAGGAAGATACAGAGTGTCCATGGCTGTCAGTCTGTCTATATGTGTGTATTTCTGATTGTCCTTGATATTGGAAGTCGAATGCAAATTTATTTTTGTAAGTAACAGCAGAGATAGACAAGTGATTTATCTGTGATTGACTCATTCTGTTTGTGGCAAATCACTTTTGGAAAGTATTTTCAGGGGTTTTGACAAGATAACTGGTTTTAATAGGAATGAGTCAATGACAGGAGTAATAGAAATCTGTGAGGATGTTTCAAATATTCTGTAGATAAAAAGTATATGCAAGTTGAATTCATTATCATAAAGAGTTCACATGGGTAGGTACAAAATAGCTATATTAATTTTTTCTTTTTATGTCTGCAGTTTATCGGCATATATACGTAGGCCGCTCTTTGTATCTGGTCAAATACTAAAATGTTCTGGTAATTAAAAAAAATTTTTTTTTATGTTTTACTGTGAAGTAAGACTTGAAGCTCCTAGTGAAGCATCTGAGTCACATGGCACCATATTAGAGATGCATGGTGCTACCATATAAACCATAAGACAAAACATTAATAAAATGTGTCGGGTACTTTGCTGGGCAAGTGTTTATACAGGAAAAGATCCAGGAAAGAGGGATATTAATTAATCTAGCCCTAAGCAAAAGCTATTTCTGGGTTGAGGATGAGGAAAATCAACAATTGCAGTTTGAATTAATATTTATATGGTGATTTTTGCACGTATTTTATTTTTTAAAATATATTTTTATTGACATATATTATTTGTTTCAGGGTTACAGGTCTGTGATCCATCAGTCTTACACAATTCACAGCGCTCACCATAGCACATAGTCTCCCTGGTGTCCATCACCCAGCCACCCCATCCCTCCCACCCCCCCTCCACTCTAGCAACCCTCAGTTTGTTTCCTGAGATTAAGTCTCTTATGATTTGTCTCCCTGTCTGGTTTCGTCTTGTTTCATTTTTTTCTCTCTTTCCCTGTGATCTTCTGCCTTGTTTCTCGAAGTCCACTTATCAGTGAGATCATATGATAATTGTCTTTCTCTGATTGACTTATTTCGCTTAGCATAATACCCTCTAGTTCCATCCACGTCATTGCAAATGACAAGATTTCATTTTTTGTTGGCTGCATAATATTCCATTGTGTATATATATATATACCACATCTTCTTTATCCATTCTTCTGTCGATGGACATCTAGGCTCTTTCCACAGTTTGGCTATTGTGAACATTGCTGCTGTAAACACTGGGGTGCCCGTGCCCCTTTGTATCACTACATTTATATCTTTGGGGTAAATACCCAGGAGTGCAATGGCTGGGTTGTAGGGTAGCTCTATTTTCAACTTTTTGAGGAACCTCCATACTGTTTTCCAGAGTGACTGCACTAGCTTGCATTCCCACCAACAGTGTAGGAGGGTTCCCCTTTCTCCGCATCCTTGCTGACATCTGTCGTTTCCTGACTTGTTAATTTTAGCCATTCTGACTAGTGTGAGGTGGTATCTCATTGTGGTTTTGATTTGTATTTCCCTGTTGCCAAGTGATGTTGAGCAGTTTTTCATATGTCTGTTGGCCATTTGGATGTCTTCTTTGCAGAAGTGTCTGTTCATGTCTTCTGCCAATTTCTTGATTGGATTATTTGTTCTTTGGGTGTTGAGTTTGATAAGTTCTTTATAGATTTTGGATATTAACCCTTTATCTGATATGTTGTTTGCAAATATCTTCTCCCATTCTGTCGTTTGTCATTTGGTTTTGTTGACTGCTTTGCTGTGCAAAAGCTTTTTACCTTGATGAAGTCCCAATAATTCATTTTTGCTCTTGCTTCCCTTGCCTTTGGCGGTGTGTCTAGGAAGAAGTTGCTGTGGCTGAGGTCAAAGAAGTTGCTGCCTGTGTTTTCCTCAAGGATTTTGATGGATTCCTGTCTCACATTTAGATCTTTCGTCCATTTTGAGTCTATTTTTGTGTGTGATGTAAGGAAACGGTCCAGTTTCATTCTTATGCATGTGGTTGTCTAGTTTTCCCAATGCCATTTGTTGAAGAGACTGTCTTTTTTCCATTGGATATTCTTTCCTGCTTTGTCAAAAATTAGTTGACCAGAGAGTTGAGGGTCCATTTCTGGACTCTTTCTTCTGTTGCATTGATCTATGTGTCTGTTTTTGTGCCCATACCATGCTGTCTTGTTGATCACAGCTTTGTAATATAGCTTGAAATCAGGCAACGTGATGTGCCCAGCTTTGTTTTTCTTTTTCAACATTTCCTTGGCAATTCAGGCTCTTTTCTGGTTCCATACAAATTTTAGGATTATTTGTTCCATTTCTGTGAAAATAGTTGATGGTATTTTTTTGATTGGGATTGAATTAAATGTGTAGATCTCTCTAGGTAGCATAGACAGTTTCACAATATTTGTTCTTCCAATCCATGAGCATGGAATGTTTTTCCATTTCTTTGTGTCTTCCTCAATTTCTTTCATGAGTATTCTGTAGTTTTCTGAGTACAGATTCTTTGCCTCTTTGGTTAGATTTATTCCTAGGTTTCTTTTGGTTTTGGGTGCAATTGTAAATGGGATTGATTCCTTAATTTCTCTTTCTTCTGTCTTGTTGTTGGTGTACAGAAATGCAACTGATTTCTGTGCATTGATTTATATCCTGCCACTTTACTGAATTCCTGTATGAGTTCTAGCAGTTTTGGGGGTGGAGTCTTTTGGGTTTTCCACTTAAGGTATCATATCATCTGTAAAGAGTGAGAGTTTGACTTCTTTGCTGATTCGGAAGCCTTTATTTCTTTTGTTGTCCAATTGCTGAGGCTAGGACTTCTAGTACTATGTTGAATAGCAGTGGTGATAGTGAACATCCCTGCCATGTTCCTGACCTCAGGGCAAAAGCTCTCAGTTTTTCCCCATTGAGAGTGATATTTGCTGTGGGTTTTTCATAGATGGCTTTTATGATATTGAGGTATGTACCCTCTATCCCTACACTGTGAAGAGTTTTAATCAAGAAAGGATGCTGTACTTTGTCAAATGCTTTTTCTGCATCTACTGAGAGGATCATATGGTTCTTGTTCTTTCTTTTATTAATGTATTGTATCACATTGATTGATTTGCAGATGTTGAACCAACCTTGCAGTCCAGGAATAAATCCCATTTGATCATGGTGAATAATCCTTTTAATGTACTGTTGGGTCCTATTGGCTAGCATTTTGGTGAGAATTTTCACATCCATGTTCATCAGGGATATTGGCCTGTAATTCTCCTTTTTGATGGGGGTCTTTGGTTTTGGGATCAAGGTAATGCTGACCTTATAAAATGAGTTTGGAAGTTTTTCTTCCATTTCTATTTTTTGGAAAAGTTTCAGAAGAATAGGTATTAATTCTTCTTTGAATGTTTAGTAGAATTCCTCTGGGAAGCCATCTGGCCCTGGGCTGTGGTTTGTTGGGAGATTTTTGATGACTGCTTCAATTTCCTTGCTGGTTATGGGTCTATCCAGGTTTTCTATTTCTTCCTGGTTCAGTTTTGGTAGTTTATGCAACTCTATAAATGCATCTATTTCTTCCAGATTGTCTTATTTGTTGGCATATAGTTGCTCATAATATGTTCTTATAATTGTTTGTATTTCTTCGGTATTGGTTGTGATCTCTCCTCTTTCATTCATGTTTTTATTTATTTGGGTTCTTTCTCTTTTCTTTTTGATAAGTCTGGCCAAGGGTTTATCAATCTTATTAATTCTTTCAAAGAAACAGCTCCTGGTTTCGTTGATCTGTTCTACTGTTCTTTTGGTTTCTCTTTCATTGATTTCTGCTCAGATCTTTATTACTTTTGTTCTCCTGCTGGGTTTAGGCTTTATTTGCTGTTCTTTCTCTAGCTCTTTTAGGTGTAGGGTTAGGTTATGTATTTGAGACCTTTCTTGTTTCTTGAGAAAGGCTTATATTGCTATATACTTCTCTCTTAAGGCTGCCTTTACTCACCCCAAAGATTTTGAACAGTTGTGTTTTCATTTTCATTTGTTTCTGTGAGTTTTTTTAGTTCTTCTCTAATTTCCTGGTTGACCCATTCATTCTTTAGTAGGATGCTCTTTAGCCTCCGTGTGTATTTTAGTTCTTTCCAACTTTCCTCTTGTGTTTGGGTTTGAGTTTCAAAGCATTGTGGTCTGAAAATGTGTAGGAGATGATCCCAATCTTTTGGTCCTGGTTGAGACTTGATTTGTGAGCCAGGATATGATCTATTTTGGAGAATGTTCCATGTGCACTAGGGAAGAATGTGTATTCTGTTGCTTTGGGATGGAATGTTCTGAATATATCTGTGAAGTCCATCTGGTGGTCCAGTGTGTCATTTAAAGCCCTAATTTCCTTGTTGATATTTTGCTTAGATGATCTGTCCATTTCAGTGAGGGGGGTGTGAAAGTCCCCTACTATTATTGTTTTATTGTCGATGTGTTTGTTTGATTTTGTTATTAATTGACTTATATAATTGGCTGCTCCCATGTTGGGGGAATAAATATTTACAATTGGTAGATCTTCTTGTTGGATAGACCCTTTAAGTATGATATAGTGTCCTTCCTCATCTCTTATTAATAGTCTTCGGTTTAAAATCTAAATTGTCTGATATAAGGATTGCCACCCCAGCTTTCTTTTGATGTCCATTAGCATGGTAAATGGTTTTTCACCCCCTCACTTTAAATCTGGAGGTGTCTTTGGGTCTAAAATGAGTCTCCTGCAGACAGCATATTGATGGGTCTTGCTTTTTTTTTAATCCAATCTGATACCCTGTGTCTTTTGATTGGGGCATTTAGCCCATTTACATTCAGGGTAACTATTGAAAGATATAAGTTTAGTGCCACTGTATTGCCTGTAAGGTGACTGTTACTGTATATTGTCTCTGTTCCTTTCTGGTCTATGTTACTTTTAGGCTCTCTTTTTGCTTAGAGGACCCCTTTCAATATTTCTTTTTTTTTTTTTTTTTAAGATTTTTAAATTTATTTATTCGACAGAGACACAGACAGCCAGCGAGAGAGGGAATACAAGCAGGGGGAGTGGGAGAGGAAGAAGCAGGCTCATAACGGAGGAGCCTGATGTGGGGCTCGATCCCATAACGCCGGGACCACACCCTGAGCCGAAGGCAGATGCTTAACCGCTGTGCCACCCAGGCGCCCCCCCCTTTCAATATTTCTTATAGGGCTGGTTTGGTGATTGCAAATTCTCCTGTTGAATTCGCACGTGTTCAGAATGGTTTGATATCTAGCTGAATTCCTGGTCTCCTACTCCTCTGCCATCTTGCTAGCCAACTGCATGTATCTTTTGATTTAGCCTTCAAAGTGACCACCTGAGGTAGGTGTTATCTTATTTTACACATGAGGAAACTGAGGGTCAGAGATACTACCTTCAATCACAGGTGAGCACGTGAGTTTAACTCAAGTCGTCTGGCTCCATATTCTTTACTTTTTCTTTCTGTCAATTGGAGACAGAGACAGTGTTAGTCCATATTAAAGGGATCAGCACACATGTTATGGGAGAGGCAAGACTTGAAAACCTTAATGGAAAAGGCAAAATCTAGATGTGTGGAACTAGGGATGTCACATACTGCATGAGTGATCCATTAACTGGATTCAGCCTACAGATGCGTTTGGTATGACTAGTCTGGTGTTTTTTAAAAAGTCTGAATTTGAATGCCTTCTGTAGAAAAAGCATTTTCTAGTCTCAGTCTTCATTACTCTCCTATCTAACTGCACTCACTTATAAATGTCTGCTCAGACTCTGATGTCCTTTGAATATGCAGTCCTGAGCTGAATGAATCACATGAACAAGAACGTGGAGGAAAACATGAAGGTGAACATAGAGAGCAATTACCTGGGCTGAGCATAGGTTTTTATTTAGGGAACTTTGGTAGGAAATTGTTAAGGACCGGATTATGGATGCTGTTTGTCCTTGTATATCCCCCAACTGCTCCCACCTCTTCCATGAAATCTAGGTTGGATGAGTTGGCCACAGTCCCAGTGAGTAGGAATTATATTGTGTTCTACGAGGCTGAGTTCCTGAAATTTCAAGCTTAATTGAGGTAGGTCCAATTTCTTGGGACAGCACTAGTGTAGACAGGGTCAAAAACCTGTCTTCTGAGCTTGGAAAAGGAATCATAGTAAGTGAGGTAAGGTCCTGAGTATTGTTCTGAACATTGGCTGATGTTACTAGTACACTTTTATGGGACACTGGAAGTATGTTATTTTATTGATAAATTTTTTAAGGGGCAAGAGAAGAGTAGAAAGGTACAATCAGGTTTTTTTTTTTTTTTTTGCATATACGTAAGATTGTTTCCTGGGATACCTAATTAAGGCACAAGTCTCTTTGATTGGATACTTTGTGGGGGACATTACTTCTTTTCTTCCAATGGACTTTTGAGCCTTTGGAGGAGAAATAAGGTTATGAGTAATTACCTATGTATATCTATATCTGTATTTATATCTATATCTGTATTTTGAAATTGTGGACTTCTTTTCCACCTCAGGGCCTTTGCACATGCTTTATTTCCTGCACAGAATGTTCTTCTCTGATGGAGAAGATGGAACTGATTTGTTTTTATCCTTTAAATTCTTTACCTATCAATACAACTATCCCTCCTTTGAGAGGTTGTATCTGACCCATCTAAAAAGTAAGTTCCTATCTAAGCCCTATCTAAAAAATAAGTTCCTTCCACCTTTATTCTGTTTTTTATCTGTTGTTAATTTTCACCACAGCATTAATCAATTCATAATTATTTTGTCTACTTACATATTTGTAGTAACATTCCCTCATAGTAATGTACCTCACAGTATCTTCAGAGAATGTAAATTTTGTAAGGACAGGGATTATGAACCCAGAATCTAGTTCCACAACAGAATGGATCCTTAAATAAGTATCTGCAAATGAATAGATAGTTGGAATAAATTGAAGGAAAAAATACGATGGGTATTGATAAGAGAATGTACCATAGATTCCCATGTCAGATGAAGGGTATGGAAGATGCTTTTAAGGTATGTACTGTAACAGGAATTTAATGTGTAATAGCAACAAGGGATTTCATATATATATGATATATCTATGTATATATCTGATGAAAGTTTCATACTGCCGAAGTAGAATATTAATTCTTTAAAAAATTGTATAATGAATACACTTTGAAGGTAGAAAGTTTAAATGACAGAAAAGACTGTAAAGAGAAAGTAGAATTTTTCCTTCCCCCAGTTCCATTTTTAATCACTATTAATACATTCTTACATATTTTTCTAGAAATTTTATGTGGTATATATCTGTCATTGGTTTTATTTATCTTTTTAGATAGTTAACTAGTTATCTGCTTGTTATCAAAATTATTTTGATTATAATAGAAATATGATTCTGCCATTTGCAATTTTCATTTAATATATCTTGAATACTTTTTCATGTGAACCCATAATATCTTGTTTAGGGTGGTACATGGGTTAGGTACAGTTAGGCATCTGACTCTTGTTTTTCCGCTCAAGTCATGATCTCAGGGTTGTGGGATCAAGCCCCCTGTAGGGCTGTATGCTCAGTGCAGAGTCTGCTTGTTCCTCCCCCTCTGCCCTTCCCCCAGCTTGCATGCACACACACAGTCTCTCTCTCTCTCAAATAAATAAATAGAATCTTAAAAAAAATCTAGTTTATTTATTTATAGCCACTTCATTTCAATATTTTATAAAACTTTGTTTCTACAGCTCCATTTTCTCCATATTCCTTTTTGCTGTGATTTTCATACAAATTTTATCTTTATAATTGTATATCCATCAACATGGACTTATAATTATTGCTTTATGCAGATGTCTTTTAAACCAGGAGGAGAAAAAAAGAGTTACAAATGAAGATACATTTATACTGTCTTTTATATTTGCTTATGTAGTTGACTTACTGGTATTCTTTATTTCTTTATATGATTTTGAATTACTCTCTAATGTCCTGTCATTTCAGTTAGAAGAACTCTGTAGTATTTTCTGTAGGGCAGGTTGCTTCCAATGGATTTTCTCATTTTTTATCTTAATTTATCCTTAATATTTGAAGGATAGTTTTGCCCAATACAGGAGTCTTGGTTGACATTTAACTTTATTTTTAGCACTAATAAACAGGTCATCCCACTATCTTCTCGCCCCCATGGTTTCTTATGAGAAATCAGCTGTTAATCTTATTTAGGAGGTCCTCTATGTGATCAGTCTCTTCTCTCTTGCTGCTTTCAAGATTCTTTCTTTGTCTTTATCTTTTGATTGTTTGATTATGATATTTCTATGTGTGGAACTCTTGATTTAACCTACTTGGAGTTCACAGAGCTTCTAGGATGTATAGGTGGATTTTAAAAAAATATTTTCATCAAAGATAGGGTGTTTTGGCTATTAATTCCTTAAATTTGTTTTGTTTTCTTTCTCTCTTTTTGTTTCTTCTTCATCTCTTCTTTCTCTCTTTTCTTTCTTCTCCTTTTTCCTTTTGGATTCCCATTATGCCTATATTGGTACACTTGATTATGTTCCACAGGTCTCCGAGGGTCTTTAAATTTTTTTTTTTCATTTTTTTCTCTTTCTGCTATTCAGACTGGGTAATCTGAATTGACCTATCTTCAACTTTGCTTTATTTTGTCAGCTCAAATCTACTATTGAGCTCCTCTAAGTGCATTTTAATTTATATTATTGTAAGTTTCAACTTTAGAATTTCTATTTGGTTCTCTTTAAAATTTCAGTTTCTTTATTGATATTCTTTATTTGGTGAGACATCACTTTCATACTTTAGTTCAGAAGCCATGGTTTCTTTTCATTCTTTGAAGATATTTTAAATAGCTGATTTAAATTTTTGTAGTGGGCTGAATGGTGGCTTTGATGATATATTCATGTCCTAATCCATGGAGCCTACCTTGTATGGCAGAAGAGTAATATATGGCAAAATATGTGAATAAGTTAAGGATCTTGAGAGATGGGAGATTTTCCTGGATTATCTGGGGTGGCTCTAAATATAATCACATGCGTCCTTATAAGAGATAGGGAGAGGGAGTTTTGAGATACACAAAATAGGAGAAAACAATGAAGATGGGGACAGGGATTGGAGTGATATAGCCTCAGGCCAAGGAGTGCTGGCAGTCATCAGAAGGTGGAAGAGACAAGGAAAGGAATCTTCCCTAGAGACTCTGGAGAGAATGTGGATGCCAACCTCAGTTTCAGACTTCTGAGCTCCAGAACTATATGAGAATAAATTTATGTTGTTTAAACCCACGAAGTTCCTGATCATTTGTTATGGCAGCCATAGCAAACTAATCAAGTCTGTCCAGTAATTCCAATGTCTGTCCTTCCTCAGGAATAGTTTCTGTAGACTGCTTTTTTCATTGTGAATGGCCATAAATTTTGTTTCTTTGCATATTTCATCTTCGTTGTTGTTGTAAATTGCACATTTAATATACTATGTGGCAGGTTTGACTTTTGCTGAGTCCTGGGGATGATGCATGTCAGGCCCAAAGTGCTGTTGTCGACATGGCTCCCAGCCAGGTGACTGGGTTCTTGCTTTCAGCCTTTGGGCTGCTTGTATCTCTAACAATGTGACCAGGATGCTATCTAAGGCATTGGTGGGTCTTGGTTCTATCCATCTGGATCTCAGCCTGGACACCATGCAGAGGGGATGAGGTTTCATTCTCGTCCCATTAGCCGGTCTGGTGATTTTAGTGAGATGCTGCTCTCTATAGGGATGCTCATTCTGTCGGGCACTCAAGTCTATACCATCTTGACTGTCCAGCTCTTTGCATTCTTAAACCTACTATCTGTAGAAGCAGGTATTTTAGCATATAGTTTTGAAAATACATCTAGGATATTTGATGACTTTCCAGTAAGATTTGGTTATAGACTTCCAGCTGAAGGTTTAAAGGGTTTTTTGATTAACTCAAAACCAGAGAATGCCTAGGAACCCATAATGCCTCCACCACTGAAAGACAATTCACTGGCACTTTCGTTGTGTTAATTAGAAGACTTGATTATAATTTTGATGTAACGGTTTTAAATGCACAGAGAGCAGGATACGAAGCAGCCATAGTTCACAGTGTTGACTCTGATGACCTCGTTAGCATGGGATCCAACAACACTGATGTGCTAAATAAATGGACATTCCATCTGTCTTCATAGGGGAATTATCAGCTAATTCCCTGAAAGATGAATTCACATATGTAAAAGGGGCCATATTTTCTTAGTTCTAGAATTTAGTCTTCCTTTGGAATGCTACCTAATTCTTTTCTTTATTGTAGTGCACATCTGTCTCAGCTTGATAGTCATTTTCATGAAGTAGGTGAATTAATGTTAAATATATTTAAAAAATAGTATGGATGGTTCTAAAAATCATTGTATTGAGTGAGAGGAACCTTACATAAAGGAGTACATATTGTATGAGTCCATTTATATGGTTGGGTCTGGGAAAGGTAAAGATAACCTGGGTAGAAAAATTGGAACAGTGATTGCTTCTGGGGGCTAAAAAAGGGTGAGGGATTTACTGAGAAGGGTATGAGGGAACTTTTTGGGGTAAGTCATGTTCTGTATCTTGAGAGAGGTTTAGATTTCTGTATACTTAAATTTTGTGCATTTCACTGTATAGAAATTTTACCTACGGGAAAAAAAACCTAAAAAAACATTAAACTCTAAGTAATGATACATATGCTAAAGTATTTGAGGGGGCAGATACTGATTATCTGCAACTTGCTTTGAAGTGCACTATAAAAAATGAAGAGGAAAAGAGGTGTATCGATGGGTAGATAAAGGGATGGATAGGTGGGTGATAAAAATGCAGTACAATGCTAATTGTAGATTCTAGGTACTGAATATATGGCTATTATAAACTTTCTTCAACTCTTCTCTGTATTTGAAATTTTTCATGTTAAAATGTGAATAAAGGATAGATTGAGGACTTGAAAAAAAATGTTTTGTGGCAAGTCTGAAAATCAGACTCTTCTCTCTCTTTAGGATTTGTTGTTGCTGTTTGCCTAATGGTTTTTCTGAGCTAAATCTGTAAGGTCTGTGTTCTTTGTTGTGTGTGACCAGTGTTAGCCAGGTGACCAGTTAATGATTGGACAGAGATTTGCATAAATGCCTGGAACCAATAAGTTTCCCAGTTCCTGCTGAGGGGATCCGTGTGTGTGCTGGGCCATATGTCTTTCACACTCAGCCAGGCAGTTGACAAGTCTGCCTTCCTCTTCACTTCCTGCTTGCACAGAGCTTCAAGGTCAGTCGCAGCTGAGAACCAGGGTCTTTTCAGCTCTTTTCTGAGCATGTGCACAGCCCTGGGCAAGCGAACAGCCTTATACATGTGAATGGACCTTTTAGATTTCTAGGAATATTTTCAGGTTTTTCAAAGCTCCTTATGGACATTTCATTCCCCGAATTTCCCTTGATAAGCTTTTTGCTTAGTCTTTTGTTTGCCCTAATTGTTATCCATTGCCTCAGTCAGCAGTGATGTTACACAATTAACAAATGCCCCAAGAGACAGGGCTGTTCACACTGAGGGAAGCCTTCCGTAAAGGGTGCACTTGTCGTGATGAGCAATGAGTAATGTTTACAGTTGTTGAATCACTATCTTGTACACCTGAAACTAATGCAACACTGTATGTTAACTATATTGGAATTAAAATTTTAAAAAACTTAATAAAAAAGCCTTCCAAATGGGGTCTTCCAGATAGGTCAAATACAATTATCTGTTAATGAGGCTTGGAAAGTTCCAACCCCATTCTGTATCCCCTAGTGGCTGCTACACTGCTGTTTTTCACCGTGATTGCAGACTATTGATTTTCAAGGCTACTGTGTAGCTGGGAGCTGGGGGATGGGAACAGGTCAAGTTAAAATGCCATAAAGCTCACTGTTCTGTGATTCAGCTGTTTTTCTGGATTGCCTCAAGCCTTTCGTTAATTTTCAGAGTCCTGAAAAAGTTATTGACTATTTTTGCCAACGATTTTATTGTTATGTGGAGGAGAGGATTTTTGGGGTCTTTAGCCTTCCTTTTTTTTTTTTGATGTCACTCCAACATGTGGCTTTTGGTTAAAGTGGTTTTTTTTTTTTTTTAAAGATTTTATTTATTCATTTTTTGAGACAGAGAGAGAGAGCGAGAGAGCGGGAGTGTGTAAGCTGGGAGGAGGGGCAAAGGGAAAGGGAGAGAGAAAATCCTTAGGCAGACTTCCCGCTGAGCAGGGAGCCCGACACAGGTGATCCCAGGACCATGGGATCATGACCTGAGCTGAAACGAAGAGTCACGCGCTTAACTGACTGAGCCACCCAGGCGCCCCTTAGGTAAAGTGTGTTTAAAGGATGGAGGGGAGAGACCTTCACAATAGTTTCACCTCATGACTCCACTATAGTTTCAGCATGATTTCTTTTTTCTTTCTCTTTTCTTTTTGTAAATCCCTGTTTCTGTTCCTTTTTTGCGGTAATGAAGAGTGTGTAGCCTGCCTCCTAAACAGGGGATTGCCAAATGGCGCATCCTTTGAGTCACGCTTGCTGTATTTATGGTTTACTCTGGAGGGACTAGATGCTCTGCTTTCGAGTGGCCTTTTTACTGGCCTTTCCTCCACCCCCCCCAACATTCCTACTGGCCTTTTCTTTGGGTTGCATCTCATCCCCTAGATTCTATTTCATTCCTGATTGGGGAATATCAGTAAGAAGTTTCAGAATTTTCTGGATTCAGTTTCTCTCATCTCTACAGTGCTTCTTGACAATAATGAAAGGAGCTGAAGGTTGATATCCTAAATCTTCAGTCTCTGGTCTCTGATGGCACTTACCAAAACCCGTGGTGTTATTGCTGTCTTCCTCCATTTGACTGCTGCTTGCACATTTTCATTCTTTTTCCTTTTTGTATTTATTTTGTTAAGTTTTAGGGATAGAAGTTTAGTGATTCAGTTTCTTCTTTGTACTGGCTTTTTGAAATGATACAGAATTATTTAATTTAAAATAAATAGCAAATGTCTGTCAAATGAGAATTTGGGTTTTAAAAAATAAATGTGTGTGTAGCCTTTTCTTTCTGGTTGTAGTTTGTTAGTGAGGCCAGTTGCTTGCTGTAGTCACACCTAATTTGTGCCTCTGAGGCAATGCCATCTCCACGTAGGATATACTAATATTTCTTCTCACTAGGAGGAGTGTAGTGGAACGTGTTGAGAAAAATGAGAGATAGAATCCATTTTGTATTAACTCTTTACATCAAGCCATTTGATTCTTCAAGAGTCAACTCGATTCTTATAATAGTATTATGCTGCAGGTCTGTATGACCCTGAATGTGGCTGGATATGTAATATATAAATAATAGAAATAGTAGTAGTAGTAATAATAATAGCAATGAGAAACTTTTGATAATATGTAAATTGTATTTTTAGTTCACTTGTGCAGGAATGTTATAAGGCAGTTGTATTATTTAGATTTGTTAGCCCAAGTCCTATAGTACGTTTTCTTTTGTTCACATGGATAAAATATTAAGATGGGAATATGTCATCTTTACAATTTTATGTTCTTTTAAACTCCAATTCCTTTAAAAAAAACCCCATCTACAAAACATTACCAGTTTTGCTTTTGTAAAAAACAAAATAACCCCCTCCCCACAAGAAAACCCTAAATTTATTGATTGGTTGTTCAGAAAAAATAAAATTCAGTAATTTTTAAATCAGTATGATATTATTTCCATGTCTCAGGAGACACCCTAGACCCAGTGGTGTTGTCCTACTGTGGATGTAATGAAATGTAATACCTTGAGGATTATATTGGCAAGTCCGTAATATGTCATTCCCCTGTCTCTCTCACTGTACCAGATATCCTAATTATTAAAAAATCACACAAAAATTCCATCAAATCAGATAACTACACAACATCTGGAAAAATGATTTTGGTTAAGGAACAAAACAGTGAGTGGTCTTTTTTTCATGCTAATCATTTGTGTTTATATTTATTTTACATTTTTTTCTTTGGACAGATTTATTTATTTATTTATTTATTTATTTATTTATTTATTTATTCATTTTAGAGAGAGAGAAAGAGCGCACATCTGAGGGGAGGGGGAGAGACAAAGGGAGAGGGAGAGAAGCAGACTCCTTCCTGAGCATGGAGCCTGACACAGGGCTTGATCCCAGTACCCGGTGATCATGACCTGAGCTGAAACCAAGAGTCAGACGCTTAACTGACTGAGCCACCCAGGCATTCCTGGACAGTTATTTTAGAAGAGGTTGATGAACTGAACTTATTCATGTAACACATCATGCAAGTGCTGCTGATTACATAGACCTGGAGTAACTGTAACTCCTACCATCAAGGGGGGGCGGGTATTGTATAACCCTAGAAATTTCTTGAGTCTGGTAGTTAAGATATGGACTCTTATTTAATAGTGGTGGAATTATTTTTCAAAAAACACCTAAGATATTTTACATATAAGCACTGCCCTGTCGTATATTTACTTTCATATGTCCCTGGGTAGCCTGTTCTAAGAGTTTTATGGGCATGTGGCTTTTCTGATAGACTGAATACATTTTTCAGGATCTTGCATAATCTAGTGACTCTCAGAATTATGTTGTCAGGAATAGAATTTTATTGCTTGTAGGTTTGCTCTTCACATGTTTATACTCTTCATATATTTATGATTAAAAAAGTGAAGAGCTATTTTTAGGTGGAAGGAAGTGAGCTTAGCTCATCTTACGTTGTCCCTTGAGAGAACATCACTCTCAAGGATTTGGCACTTCACTCCACTTTATTGGATAGGAAGAGGTCATGGGTTACTAGTTTCAGTCAGTTTCTCCATTTTATGGAAAAGAATACTCCCCAAGTGTTTAGAAAGGAACATGTGAAAGAAGATACAAAGCTTTGACTTTGTGTCTAAGATCATACCTTTAACTCATAATTATAGTGCTAACGGTAATAGCTTATGTGGACATAGCGAGGAATAAAGTGTTACAGCTTATTAAGTCTACTATATTTGTGTTAATTCAGATATATTCATGAGATAAAGAAACCAGTAAGTTTCAAATGTTCATATCAACTTGAGCAATTCAAAGTTTATTTCCTACTTCTTTCATTAGCATTTTGTCCTTAAGACAAATTGTAGTCTTTCCTTATTATTCACATAAAAGATTTGCATTTGTAAAAGGTGATTTCATTGATATTTCATTTAACTAATTAAATCTGTTTAATTTTTATTTGTTGATTTAAAAATCAAATATTAGGGGCGCCTGGGTGGCACAGCAGTTAGGCGTCTGCCTTCGGCTCAGGGCGTGATCCCGGCGTTCTGGGATCGAGCCCCACATCAGGCTCCTCCGCTATGAGCCTGCTTCTTCCTCTCCCACTCCCCCTGCTTGTGTTCCCTCTCTCGCTGGCTGTCTCTATCTCTGTCAAATAAATAAATAAAATCTTTAAAAAAAAATAAATAAAAAAGTAAAAATCAAATATTAAATTGTGGCTATTTACAAAGAAACCTTTTTGTTTTTATTCTCTGCTTATAATAGGGGGTTTACTTTCTGTATCATACATAGAATCTCTAAATTGGCATTTTTACCTAACGATCCAAGAATACACATTTAATGAGTTGTTTTATAGATACATTTCTTTTAAATAGAGAAAAAATACAGATGAAAATAGCAAAAAGCTTGAAATAAAACAAAAGAGAATTTAATTTAGGTTTCATGCTTAGAAATGTCTGAGACCATATTCTTTGAATATATAATCTTTGATGAAATGTCAAATTAGATGCTTTGAAAGCTACATTAACTCTTTGAAGTTGTGATCACCTAGCTTTTGTCCATCATCTTTGAAAAGTATTTAAGTGCTGAACATACATGGTTAATATAAGTTACAAAGAAAACGACTGAAAAAAATACTTCTTTGTAAGATTGATATTCTAAGATAGATTACACTCATTTATTCATTTTATTGAATGTAGAGGGGATATACGGGGATCGACTTTAATTAAATAATACAGAAACGAATAAAAATGGTCGCTATCTTAAGACCTGCAAAGTGGAGATTTATAGCGCTGTGAGAGCATTAGGTGAAGGGATTTGATGTAGTCATGGTCATCAGGGAAATTTCTCTGTGGAAGTGATGATGGGTTGAGCTCTGAAAAAACACTGAGAGTTACTAGGCAAAGGGTAAGGAGAATTGTATTTCCTCTGGTTGGAATACATATTTTATACTATATAATATATTGACATGTTTGTATTGAGAGAGCTGCTCTAGTTCATGTCCTTTTTCAGACAGGGAAACTAGAACCCATGGAGGTTAAGTAACTTGCCTAAGATCATAGCTACTTTTGAGAAAAATTGAACTAGGATTTATGATTTATGATTAATGCCCTTTCTATGAAACCAACTTCAAGACATAAGAATAACAGAACAAAGATGCGCTTAGCTTCTTGTTTGTTCATTTATTTACTCAACTTATGAAGCACCACTGTGTGGAAGAGTCTGTGCTACTTGCTGTGAAAGATACAGAAGTGAATAATAGGTGGCATTTGCCTTTAGGGATCTTATCATCTAGTAGGGAATATAAAACAATATCTGAATTTATAGAGTAAAATTACACATATCAACAGAAAAATACAGATAAACTATGGGAACTGAGATGAGAAAGAATTACGTCCATTTGGAATGAGTTCGTGAAGGCTTCCTGGAGGGAATGATAATTGAGCTGGGCTCAAGCATGAAAATGAAGGGCATTTGGTGCAAAATGAACTGCATGAGCAAAGAAGAAGGTTGTCAGGACATCAGCAGGTAGTTCTCTTTAGATGATACTAAAATGGGTCAAGGGAGGGATAGATAGTGGGAACTAAATTTGGACTAGAGTTGAGGCCTGATTGTGTATAAATACCAAGATAAAGGAGAGCCATTATTAAGAAGGGGCATAAATAAATCGTAACTGTAGGTCAATGCTATGGGCACTGGGTAGAAGATAAAGATTGAATGCATAGGTGTTTAAGGGGTGCCGGGGACACAAAGATGAATACATGCAATTTAAGAATGGAAGTAAGTGTGATGTAGGCAATGTGGAGAAAACCAGGTATGAGAGTTTCACGCCACGGTTGGGGGTATAGCCATTAGTTCTCCTGGGAAGAGTTTTCAAAGGCTTTGTAGTTAAGTGGAGTTTCAGTTGTTCATTTCTGCTCTCGTTTTGTCTCTTTGGATCCAATGGAGTCTTACTGAGCCAGGTGTTACTACTATACCATGTGTCCTTTAGCTTACAAGGCTGCCCTGGCTCCTTCAATTATTCATTCACCAAAAGTTTATTGAGAGACTACTATGTGCCAGGCACTGTGATTAGGTGTTGAGAGTCCTGTCCTCAAGGGTCTTGTGTCTGGCATGATAAACAAATAATTAAAAATACTGTGTGATTAGTGTTAATGATAGAGGAAGGGTACTGGGAAGTATGGAAGGTAAAGCCAGGGCTCTTTTCAATGATCATAACATTTTAAGGAAATTGAAAATAGTCCTATTAGTCCATATTTTGGTTGTCAGTGCCAGAGTCTTTGATGGCCACTAGGAAAAAAATCCATATTAATTCTGAAATGCATGAACTCTTCTCACTAAGTGAAGGGTAAAGAGAGAAGGAGGACTCATGGCTGGGAGCATGGCTTTGGAGTCCAACCATCCTGGCTGGATTTCAGTCAGTACTTCCTTGCTGGGTGACCTTGTATAAGCTACTGAATGTCACTCCCCTCAGTTTCTCCAACTGTAAAATGGGGAAAATCAGATCTACCTCTTAGACTATAGTGAGCTGAATATCTGAAGCATATTGCCTTTTATATACTAAGTGTTCAATGAACGACATCTTTTTACAAAAACACAGTGCTTGTAAGAGAATGGGATCTAATTAACACCTTAATCTCCATGTAGTATTTGGATCCCACCTCCACTGATCACTATCCTTGAGCAAGAAACCTGAACTTGTGCTGCTTCTCCCATATACAGAAGGGATTGTGTTGCCCCCTCCTTTTTAATGAAGGCATAAAGATTAATTACACCATATAGTATTTTTTTTCACTTTTAGAGAAGGTTCTACATCAAGAGTGTTTTATTCTTTCCCTCAAATTTATTTTTCTACAAAAGTTGAAAATGCTTCATGTCTCTTTCTAATCTTATTTTTTTTTTAAATGCATGTGGCTGTTTACAGCTTTTAAGGTGATGTGTGGACATTTCTCACGAAACTAATAATTTGTGTCACTTTATAAAGCATTGCCCAAGTCCTTTCTTGCCAATCTTCTTGTGACATGTCACAATTGTTAGGTGGGATGGATGCATATACAGATGCTTAACCAGATTTTATTGATTATAAATAAAATAGCTTAAAAATAAAACTTTAAAAATATAATCGCGGCTGCCATTTTCACAAGAAATTTAGAATAAAGAAATATGGGGTGGTCCCTTAGGGACAGGAACATGGCTTGGTTCTTACTTCATTGCGCTTAGACATAGATGCAATCTGGAAAGCCATTTTCAAAACCATTACAGTACAAAATAGAGTCCAAAAGAAGTGTTCAGAAGACAGGATTGAAGTTGATCATGCTTTCAGGAAGACCTTGACAGTATACTCTTAAAAAAGGGCATATCCGTCTTCTCAGTAAGCGCCAGTGTTTGTAAGAAATGCCACATTACTTATTTCTTTTAAATAAACCTAAATCCAACTCTGAACTCCCATCCCACCAGCTGAAAGGGAATTTAGTTTCGGTCATGAGGGCACTCCCTCTCTCACTCACAAAGTTATGGGATTTGTTTCCTGGGGGTGTTGCACAGAACAGTGTTCAAGGGTGATCCTTGGTCTTTTGGTCTAGGTTAGTTTCCACTTTGATACCCATTGTCCACCAGTTTCTCTCAACAAAGTGGGACAGTTTTTGTGGTGTTGAACTGTCCAGTGCCCTGTAGGATGTTTTTGGCATCCATAACTCTCACTCATTTTGACAACAACGACAACAAAAGCCATCCCTACCTTTCCAGAGCCCCTTAGTTGGGCCCCCCTAATCTGCCGACTTTTATGTCCCCAGGCAATCCCTTGGGATCTGATGGTGTTGTGGCTACTGTGTCACCCAGCACGTGGGGACCTAGAGGGCTCAGGTGCTCTGAATGGAGACTTGTGTGGTCCCCTTGCCGGCATTTCCTGTGGAGACCAAACCTCTTTCCTGAAACTCTGGAAGGGGGATGCTATAGATCCCTTTACTGAAGATCCCACAGACCTCCAGCCCTTCTTAAGCTTGGGACAATCTTTTTATTCCTCTTCTGCTTGTGCCACACCTGTCTCCACCTTTATGTGTGACTCTTACACAGAATGCATTAGCAAAACTCTGGCAAGGAAAGGAGGTTCTCTTCAGGCTACTTCTGTCTCAGCCCTGCAGCCCACACTGTGGCAAGGGAGTGCGGAAGGCCTGGTCATCATTCTTAGAAGGTAGGAGTGGAGGGGTGCCTGGGTGGCTCAGTCGTTAAGCGTCTGCCTTTGGTTCAGGTCATGATCCCAGGGTCCTGGGATCGAGCCCCGCATTGGGCTCCCTGCTCAGCAGGAAGCCTACTTCTGCTTCTCCCTCTCCCATTCCCCCTGCTGGTGTTCCCTCTCTTGCTGTGCCTCTCTGTCCAATAAATAAATAAAATCTTAAAAAAAAAAAAAAAAGGTAGGAGTGGAGTATAAGAAGGCCAAATCGAAAATAGAAACTACTTAATGTTGTTTCACTCTTTTGCATCATTCAAGAGTAATAAAACCAAAAATCTAGTTAATATCTCAATGAATTATCCCACCACATACCTAAGTATAGATTTTTATATCACATCCCTCCAAAATGAATGTTCCAGACCTACCTTTCTGGTCTGATTTCTTTACCACAGGGAATCAGAGCTCTGTAACTTGGGTAAATAGGACCATGGCTGTAGGTTAGGCTGAGGCAAAGGCAGAGAATAATTAGATAGGGTTGAGGGCATATGTACTTTTTCTATTGGAGTTTTTCAACTGAACAAGAGAAAGCAGAAAACTGTTTGAACCGCTATTATTCACAATTCTCCTGTGACAGGAGATTGACAGGAGAGAAGTTAATTTGTTCCATGCAATGGATGCCTTAGGGCATTAGGATTTATTTTTCTTGCTGAACCCTTTGGAGTGGTTAGTGCTAATCCCATTTATCTGGTCCTGTTGTTCTGTGAAATAATCGGAACTGTGGTTTAGAGATGGCTTATCTGTTTAAGGAGGGTGATAATAGTACCTACCCCACTGGGCTGGTCAAGCTTAAAGGAAGCAATGTATATCAAGTACCCAGAACACTGCCTGGTACTCAGTAAGTGCTGTGTAAGGGGATCATGTCTAGGTGTCCTGGCACTATGTCCTTTACATCTTTGGGCATTCTCATTTACACTCCCTAAACCTTCCTGCGATGCATATCCCCATTCCACAGAGAAGGATATGAGGCTTCAAGAGTTTTCTACTTGCCCAAGAAAACACAGGCTGTGAGTGGATGAGTTGGTGTTGGTTACAAGTACAGAAGGAAACATCCTCTTTGCATATGGGAGGTGGAGAGTGGCTCGCACCCACCATACTGTCAAAGCTTCCATCAGTGTTGTGCTGAGTTTTGGTTTCTACATGCCTGCACCCACTTTTCAACTGAAAGTAGAAAAATGTAGTAGAAATCTAATCGGGACTGTCCTAGTGTTAAGACTGAAAAAAAAAAATGAATCTGGTTCAGTCTGGAGAGTAACAGAGTTTGCACCTGGAATATATTTGTTTGAGTCCCCCTTACACACTACTGAAAAATATGCTGTAATGATAGGCATTTAATGAAGCAGGCTAGTGGGCACGTTGGTAATAGGTTACATTTTATTTTCCTTAGGGTAATTATAACAGGCTTATAATATAATGAAAGAATTCTGGTTTTGGAATTGAAATTAGTTTAAATACAAATCACTGGAAAAACACAAGTCAGAACATTTTCACATTTTAAAAATTAGCAGATGTTCTTGTAGAACTTCACATTTTATATTTTCACATCATGCTCTGAAGTAAAATAAAAGCAGGATCTCTTATTATTTTGGGTGTGGATAATTCATAATGATTTAGTTATAAAGGATCTTTTTATTCCTCTATAAAAAATCCTCCATGGTTCGTAGTGTTCGTGTTTTTACCAATTAAGAACTTTAAAAATATGTTTGAGATGTTCATTTATCAATGAGAAAAACTATGCTCCCCTGTCTTTTTGTTGACAGGTTATCGTCAGACTTTCCTTCTTGTTATTGTTTTAATATGTCTCAAGATAATTTCTTTTTGTAAGGAAGAGATATTTGTGACCACTATTAAAACTAACTTGAGATTAAAATGTAAAAATATTTTGAAGAGTCCTTTGTAAAAAGTAAGACTACTGAACACATGCATCAAGTTTTGGGTTCTGGCTTTAAAATCAACAACAAACGTTGATAATAACTAAAATTCTAATTTGTTGGGTCTGTACTCGACGCCAGGTTATAGCATTAACACTTTATCTCATTAATTCTTAATGACAAAGCAATAAGGAGAATATTATCTCCACAGTACACATGAAGGAGCTGAGGAATTAAAGATGTTACATGATTATGTCAGGTAAGAATGTTGACAAATGGTGGAGCAGTGGTTTGAATCCAGATTTCTGTCATTAGCCAGTTTCCTCAACTACTGCATTATGGTATGAGTGAGAAACACACAGGCTATTATGGACATACAGAGGTAGACACTTCACCAAACTTGGGAGACTTGAGTCTTAGAGTACATCTATGAGCTTAGGGTGGGGAGGTGGGGAGAAGAAAGGAATTCCAAGTGGAACATTCTGCAAGTAGGAGAAGCTGTTGCTGTTACTTGCAGTATACTAAGAATATTAAATGAGACAGGAGATGATGCCAGAGAGGTCAGGTCCAAATTGTGGAGAAATCTGTGTTGAAGAGCTTAAGCATGTTCTTATATGATAGAGAGTCACTGATAGTTTTCAGGCATATAACTGCCATGGTTATATTTGTGTTTTAGGTAAATCACTCTTAAATGGGTGAGGAGATGGTTTTCCTAGACAAAACTAGAGGTAGGGAGACCTGTTTCAGTCTTTCCTGTGAAGATGATGAAGACTTTGGATTAGGTCATTGGTCCTAGAGGATCCATTTAGGAGGTAATTAAGATGCAAATTTGCAGTATTTAATGGTGCTTAGCTCTGGGTGATGAGGGAGATGAAGAGATAAAGAGTTAAGTGCCAGATTTCCAGCCTATATAACTGAGTAGATTGTAGAGTTACCGGTTAAAAGTGAGAAAAAATAGAGTAAAAGGGTGAGGGAGAGGATACAATGAGTTCAGTCTGGGACATGTTGGGTTTGATACAGCTAAGTGATAACAGTCAACAGAAATTGACTATATGAGTCTGACATTGTGGGCAGGGATTTGAGGTAGAGACAGGCTTAGGGATCATAAGCATTTTATGGTAGGTGCATCTATTACAGTGATCAAGATCGTGGTGCAAGTGAGAGTAGTGAGCTATTGATGGGCTGCTGGGGTACCTGCGTTGGGTGAACAAAGGGGAGCCTACTAAGGAGACAGAGCAAGAGTAAGCAGAGATATGATGAACCAACAGTATGTGGCATCAGAGAAGTAGAGTTTCAGGAGAATGATAAGCAGGTGTACTGTGCTGTAGAGCGGTGTTACAAGAGTTGAGAAACATCGACTGAACAAGACAATGGAGATAACTGGTGACTTTTGCAAGAGGAGATCTAATACAATGGTGTTGACGGAAATCATGAAACATTGGTTTTAGACATAAATGTTAGGCTGGCAATTGAGATGGCAAGTTAGGAGTTTTCTTTCAGGTATTTTGGTTGATAAAGGGAGAAGATTGTGTAGTAGCTAAAGGTGAATATATATATGTGTGTGTGTATGTGTATATGTATATGTATATGTATGTAATATGCATGTACATGTAGTGTTGTTTTGTTGTTTTTTTTCCCCCCCGGAAGGGAGGGAATAGAATTTAGCAGGTTTCTAGGTTGTGGGTAAAGAGGCCACTGAGAGGGAGAGATTAAAGACATAGGAGAAGATACGACCAATGTGCAGGCCCCAAATGAGGCCCTAGGGCTGGATTAAAGAGATGGGGACCTGGTATGCGATTACAGGGCTGTTCCTTTCCTGGAGGAAGGAAGGAGAGGAATGAAGATGGGTGTACTTGTAGATCACTTACAGGTGATGTGTGTTAGTCTGGTGGTAATGCAGCTGACTGGTTTCAGCCATCTGGAGGAAGAATGAAGCAATGACAATTCTTGAAAATGAATGTGGTGAGAGATGTAGAGTGTGGCGAAGCTTTGTTACTAGTCTTGAAGGGCTGTAGTTAAGAACAGCAACAACAAACACAGAGGCTTGTGCTCGGCATTGTGTCTTAGCTCCTAGTGACCACAATGCAGAGGGTCATGCACGAATAAGCTGTGAGTTCTTGACCTGGACTTCGAGCTTTGACTTTGGTGACCTTCTCTGTAGGTGCTGAGACATGGCTTCGAAGGGAATATTTCCTTTAGACCGGTGGCTTTCAAACCTGACTGCCAATAGGAGTCACTGGGAGAGCTTTCAAGAAATAATGACACCAGCATCACCCTCTTAGCTTCTGGATTGACTGATTTTGGGTGGTACATGGTCACCAATATTTTTTAAAGCTGTGCAGGTGATGTGACCATGCAGCCAGTGTTGAGATAGACTAGTGGTCAGCAAATGTTTTCTGGAAAGGGCCACATAGTAAGTAGTTGAGACGTTGTGGGCTCTACAGTCCCTGTTGCAACTACTTGACTCCGTCATAGCTCAACAGAAGCCATAGATGATACGTAAATAAGCTAGCATGGCTGTGTTCCAGTAAAACTTTGCTTCTGGACATGGAAATGTGAATTTCATATAATTTTCACATGTCACGAAATATTCTTCTTCTTTTGAAACCCACTGCCCTCCCCACCAGCCATTTAAAAAATGTAAAAACCATTATCTCATGGGCCATATGGGTGTGGGCTGCAGTTTGCTGACTCCTGCTTTACCCTCTATGCTCAAAGTGTGGTCCTGAACTAACACTGGCATCACCTGGAAGGTAGTTAGAAATGGACAATTTTGAGCCTTGACCCAGCTCTCCTGAAGCATAATCTGCATTTTAACAAGATTCTCAAGTGGGTTATATGCAGATTCAAGTCTGAGAATCATTCATCTGCTCCAGGCCATCCTACTCCCATTTCCCAAAGCCAGCTCAGAAAATAAGGGAGGGTCTTCATCCGTCCAGTTGTCTCAGCGACCTTTTAATGAAAGCTAAAGAGCATTTGAGGAGAACTCTGTGGCGAGAAGCTGTCATCTGGGTGTTCTGAATTGCTTAACAATTCAGATAGTCTTACTTTAGGTCTTAGAACTTCTAAGTGGAAAGTTAATATTCTTCTATGAAAACAAGGACTTTAATTTCTAGTCTAGCACATATGGAGGATCTGTCTTCCTACAGAACAGACATACTGTGGCTCTTGGAGGCAGAACCAAACTTTTCTTTAAGAAACACCTTGAATTTATTTAATAGCCTCTAACAAGATTTTTTTTGAAACTCCAGAAAACTACATCCAAGAGCCATATAAGAGGTCATCTTAGCCTAGCTTTGTGGGAGGAAAATCATGGAAATCACAGATGAATATTAAATGTCTTGAAATTAGCCTGTACACTCATAGTGAGGCCATTACCCAAAGAAGTGACCCTCGCCTTTTTTGCATTGCAGAGATTCAAAAAGCAAATTATTTAGCAAATAATACTTCCTACTAAGACTCACTTCAGATAAGTTGGAAAGAACATTGAAGTGGGACTCAAAACACCTTTTAATCCAATCCTGACCTGGGAGGCTCTGAAAAGTAAGAATGGATTTTTCTGATGTGGATGAGCTCATGCTACTGTGTGTTTATGAGTTGGGCTAAGGCTGTGTATTTGTGGGTTGACAAAACAACTGTTAGGATGGTCCAGAACAGTCTTCAGGCTGAAGTATTTGTTCTGTAAGAAAGAAACAATTTCCTTTTAGCTTCAGTTATTACACTTCAGCAGATTTACTTCCCATTTGACTCTGGTAAGAGTAAGATTAATAAGGGAACTGTAGCAAGACTAAAATGTTAATTCCCCCAGGATGTGGAGAAAAACCACATGCATACAAATGTGTTTAACATTGATTCCCCACATTATTTACTTTGGCTAATTTCCTTTTAAACTCACATATATGTGTAGATTTGGACACCTGTTGAAGAGAATATTAAGCCTTGACTTATTTTGTTCATTCATCTTTTTTTTTATTACCTCATTCTAACTCTTTTGTAAAACAGTGACCATCCCTTCTTTCTTTAGGTAGTATTTGGACAAACAGAGATAAAAAAGATCACAGACCCTTAACTTTTATGCCATCCTTATATGATCATCAGGGAATGACCCCCTCTGACTTCCTATATTTCCTTTTGACAAGTTTGATATTGTAGACATTTTACAATGTGAACACTAACCTGATTTAAAAAAAAAATGCAGCTGATTGACCTTACCACCAGAGGCATTAATATCACGCCACTTTGAGGAGTTGAAAGCTCTGGTGATAAATTACTGAAATGGTTAAAAATGCATGCAGAGTGGTCTTTTCCAGCCATATCCTCAGCACACCTCTGTGATATGTACATTATGCTTCGGCCAGACCAGACTGTTTCTCAGAGGAGTGTGCAATTTTCTGTGGTTGGAGCTTTGCTTATAATATTCTCTATATTTAGAAAGCCCTCCAGCCACCTTTTACTGACAAAATCCCATCCATCCTTCAAAGCTCAGCTCACAAGCGCCCTCGTTCACATATCCTTCCCGATCCTGCCAACTGGTTGTGATATTTATCTCCATTGAGCCCTCAAAGCACTTTGTATGTACTTCTCTTATGGCACTTAGCTCATTCTGCCTTATGTTTTAGTTATTTGTGACCTTGATTTCTTCCGTGCGCTAGGCAGCTGGAGAGCAAGGACTATGTCTTCTTTATTCCTGAAACTCTTGAAAGTTAATGCTCCTGTTTCCTCAAGAAGATCGTTCTTGAGGAGCCTAAGGACAGACTGGTCAGAAAAAGGACAGATTATATCAAGCATAAGTTTCTTTTGTCTTTTGGATAATATTGATCAAAAGGGAATAGATTATATTTAATATGAGTTCTGTATCTATGTTAGAAGTAGAAATATGATGATTTGTGAAGTAGTGGATGAAGAGGCTCACGGAGACTGTAGAGAGATCCACGAGACACTGAGGAGGAGACAGAAGAATGTTGGTGTTCTTGTGATCACAGAGGTGAGGTGGCTTGAAATGTGCGTAACTGTGTAACTGATGCTGTTGATGTCTCACTCCACACAGCTTGCATCTGCTTCTAAGTTTTCCTGCAGTGTGGTCACAGCTGGCCTCCCATCTCAAGCATTTGTGTCTGCCTGAGGGTTTACTTCCATGTCATAGTTGCTTGCTTAACCCACACAGGCTAGCTCAGAAAGGCCAGGGAGTTCATGCCTCCATGGGCAACCCTCAACCAGTGAGGGATGACTGCCAATGGTTATAGATCCCATCTTGTCCCTTCCCTGATGAGACAGTTTTGAGATAGATTGTCTGTGGTTTGCCGGAAGGGCCCCAGTGGGATTGAGTCTCAGCTGGCCACAGCATTAATCTGATCATTATCTCATTTTTTATTGGTTCCTCCGTCTTCTTGATCTTACTTTTATGTCTCCCTAACTTTGCTGCCCGTGATTACACAGTAAATAAAGTCTTCTTTTGGGTTAGCCCATCCTAAGACATTCTGACCAAGTAGAGCTGAGGTTTTAGAAAAGAATAAATGACTTCAGTTATGAGGTTCAATCTTTATATTAATAATGTCATGGGGTGCCTTGGTGGCTGAGTTGGTTAAGCATCTGACTCTTGATCTCAGTTCAGCTCGATCCCAGGGTCGTGAGTTCAAGCCCCGTGTCGGGCTCCATGCCCAGAGTGCTTTAAAAAACAACAGCAACAAAATAATGTTTTAATGACAATAGCCACAGATACAACAAGTATAGGGTAATCAGAGTGGGAAAAGTGTGGCTTAGATAGCGTCATTTTGCATAAGGATTTTTGTAGGAGTCTAGGAAGAATTTGTGCAATGAACCAAGGATGGACTTATAAAGGGATGTACTGGGGCTGTGGAGAAAAGTAATTGTTCTGAGACTTCATGCTTGAAAATGCAGTGTGAGCTATATACTTCTCATATCTCCTGTTGAATTTGGCCATAATCAGTATAATTAAATCCGTTTTATACATCTACACTGCACAAATCTGCCATGTCTGGGTGCCGTTCCACTGCTCTTGCAATGAGGAAAGTGAATCCAAAAGTATCGCAGATGAATCTACATTGTCAACCTTTGGAAGAGGTTTAGGGAGGATTGGCTTTGATTCACCAGTTAGAGATTAAAAATTTTTTTTCACCATATTGCATTTATTTTTCACACATGTGACAGGATAATATTTTTTATATACTAATTTATGTGTTATTTTACCCATGCAAGGTGTATTTAGAGTCAACCTTTGGGGTAGAAAAAAAAACAGCAGGAAAAGAATTCAAAAGTCTAACCCCTGCGGGGATTTAAGATATGAAAGAAGATATTAGGGGAAAAAAAAAAGACTCTTAGATGATAACCCACATTGGCTTAAGCCAAATAGGGAATTTATTATTTCATATAGCTGAACAGTTCAGGGATAGAACTCCTCTCAAACCAGAGTGATTCATGATTCAATGTCCCTACATCATTTTCAGGGCCTGCACTTAATGGGGTAGTTCTATTCACAGACCATGAGGTGGACCCCAGATACTTGAGAGTCTCTTCACCACAAGAAAAGATAGCATAACAGAAAAGAGAGTTCTTACTAAAAATCAGGAATTGGACCTCACTAGCTTGACTTGGGTCGTATGTCCATCTCCAAACAGAGGCCATGACAGTGAAATGAACACACCAGCTTATTTGGCTTTCTGTTTTCTAATCTGTATGCCAGTCGTGTCTTTTTCTTGAATTGTTGCTCTGACTAGGTCCTCCAGTACAATCTTGCATAGAAAGGGTAAGAACAGGCATCCCAGCTTTTTCCTGATATTAGAGAAAAATGGTTTAGTGTTTTACCATAAAATATGATGTTAGTTATAGGCTTTGTGTAGATTTCATCTATCAGATTGAAGAAGTCCTCTTCAATTCCTAGTTTGCTGAGGATTTTTAAAAAAATCATGAATTGGTGTTGAGTTTTGTTAAATGCTTTTTCTGCATCAGTGGAGATGATTATGTGGAAGTTCTTTTTATCCTGTTAGTATGGTGAATTATGTTAATGGATTTTACTTTGAGTACTGTCATAAACCCTGCAAGGTCATGGATAAGTTTTGTAAGTTGCTGAATTCAGTTTGTGTGTGTGTGTGTGTGTGTGTGTGTGTGTGTGCTTAATTTTTATGTTCATGTTCTCGAGTGATATTGGTGTGTTGCATTATTTTGTGTAATATCTTTATCTGATTCTGGTATCTGGGTAATGCTGGCCTCATAAGATGAGTTGGGAAGCGTTCCTTCTTCCTCTCTTTTCTGATAGAGTCTGTGTAGGAAGATTAACTTACTTTAATTCATGATCTTACTCTGATTCTCAAGGAGTAGAGTCAGTTTTACCCAAGTGCATAAATTGACAACGGGAAAGGGATGGTTCCTCTGAAAAAACGTGAGGTCCAGTTGCCACAAGGAAGAAGAGTGGGAAGCTGGGTGACAGCTTTAAGGTGCAACAACTGGACATTATACCCAATGAGGCAGAACAGGGCTTCTCATCACCAAGACTAGATAAGATTCCTTGGTGGGGCAGAAAGGAGAGAGCGGGGTAGAAGGAGGAACTAGTGCTCTTAATAAGTGGTCATGAATAGGAGCAGACTTAGTTTCTAGAGGTTGCCCAGTGCCCGCTGTGATGGGAACCTCTTGGGAGCCAACTTGAGTCTCCATCTG
Source organism: Ursus arctos (assembly GCF_023065955.2). Classification (NCBI taxonomy): domain Eukaryota; kingdom Metazoa; phylum Chordata; class Mammalia; order Carnivora; family Ursidae; genus Ursus; species Ursus arctos. Next base: position 12,852,574 of record NW_026622985.1, on the reverse strand, counting down.
AGTAAGAATTTATTAATGCCTCACCTGTGGCAAGCATGTGATGAGGTGCTCTTCTGGTTGGCATTTGGTGAGGTCTTCACCCCCTGCCAGCGTGGCTTTCATTGATTTTCAATGATGTGATGCATTTTTGTGCCTCCACATTTTGCTTACTTCCTACCCTACTCTCCTAAGTGGCAACCCCCCTTTCAGTGTCCTTGTTATGCACACCCCCTTCAACCCAATTCTCACAGGTAGAGCATGAGCCTATACCCCAGAAAAGTGGTGGGGTGTGAGGCGGCAAAGATTGCCACACCTGTAGTTGGATGGGTTTGCACAGAGCCCGAGGAAACTTTCTAATACAAGTAATCAAAAAAAGCTGTTTAATTAATCTCTCTGAAGCTGTGAAAATGCTCTTATTTTATGCCATTTTTTTCATCTTAATGTTAATCTATCTGTGATTCACTCCTTTGTTGTCAATCCTGAATTATTCTTCTTAACTTCTGAGATTGAGAAAGATAATTGGCTGATGCTTTTTCCTTCTGGACTAGCCTCAGATATACTTTTTTAAAAATTGCAGTCTCAGGGCGCCTGGGTGGCTCAGTTGGTTAAGCATCTGCCTTCGGCTCAGATCATGATACCAGGGTCCTGGGATTGAGCCTGGTGTTGTGCTCCCTGCTCTGCGGGGAGCCTGCTTCTCCCTCTCCCTCTGCCTCTTCCCTCTGCTTGTGCTCAGTCTCTCTTTCTCTCAAATAAATAAATAAAGTCTTTTAAAAAATAAAAAATAAAATAAAAATTGCATTCTCCAGTCTTAAAAAGGAGAATTTCCCCTTATTACCAGCTGGTTAAAAAATCTGCTTGGGATTTTATTACACTAAACCTAAGAAATTGTAATATGACAACACAGGTTCCGGTAAAGCCCTGCTCATTTCACTTCATTTTGCTATGGGGTGTATTATATACCAGGTCGCAACCGGGCCAGACCTTGGGATGATGTAGACAAAAGCTCTGCCCTCCGGGTGCTCTGCAGCCCTATAGAGTAGAAGTGGTGGGCACTGAAGACTGGATGAGAAGATGGAAGTGGAACAGAATGTGAGAGGCTGCTGGTTTATTAACTTCATGCAGCACACTGTTAGGGGCCAAGCAGAGAAGAGTCAGTTAAATTTGTGAGCGTTCTAGAAAGGTAGGTTAAGGACTCTTTATTCTTTGGGGTTTGTACTTCAATTTTGCAGTTTGGGAGTTGGCCATTCAGTTAATCTAAGGCGTGATTAAGCCCTAGGGAAAATGTACACAATGACCAAATTCTGATTTTAGCTAGAAATGAGTTTAATAACTTAAAATAGCAAATCCTTCTTCCTAGAAGGGAAGTTTACATAAGACCAGAAATAACACGAGCTATAAATCAAGAGAAAGCAACCTGGTGAATATATACTATTTGAATAAAGAAGGATCCCTAAGGAAAAGCCGATCCCAACTCTAGAGTAGTCTAGTTTAGCTAGGGTTCCTCTGTCCTTAACCATGATCCCATTTCTTTCCGCTGATCTTTCAGAAATGCTCCAGGTTGCTCCCTTTAATATTTTTGGTTACAACAATGATTTGTTTTTAACCAAACATTCCAAATTGCCCCACGAAAAGCACATTCAGTAAGCACACATAATAATAGCTGATATTTATTGAACATTTATTGTGTCTTGGTACTGTTCTGAATGTTTTCTGTGGATTATCTTCTTTATCCCTTATGCCCAATCTATGAAATAAGTGCTCTTATCTACCCCACCCCCCAGCCTTTTTCTAATGAAGAAACGAAGGCTTGCGGAAGAAAATAAGGTGTCTTATTTTCACACTGTTAGGGAGGGTGCTTCCAGAACCTGTGCTACCGAGCATCTCCGATCCTCTCAGTCTTTCTTTGGAGCTGGTTGAGACATTAGAGATGATTCATTGTGATCTGTGTTCATTTTTAAGATGAGGGAATAGAGAAGGATTTGGGAGCGCAGTTTATGGCTGATGGACAAAGTCAAGCTGTCCTGTCTTACTGTGCTTTCTGACATCCTATGGCCTGGAAATCAGCCGCTTCAGTTACGAAGGGCAGTTTGTGGCAGAAGAAGCAGACATTCTCTTTTTTCTTTTTATAACCTTCCTTGGAGCAAAATCGATAACACAGGGAAGTAAAGCCCATGAACGATGTACTATCGCAGCGACGGCGGGATTTTTCTTTGTTCTGTAGGGACTCTTTATTCACATCCATCTTCTTGCTGCTCTTTCCGAAAAATCCACTTTCGAAAGTGTGTCTGACTTTTCTATTTTCGGCCTAAATGTGTGGGGATGGGAGTTCCTATTTGTCGTTTATGAAGCGCTGCAGTACATGGTTTTGGAAATAAAGTCTCTCTCTCCCCTCTTTCAATCTCTTTCTCCTCTCAACTTTCGAAAGTCCTCTTCTGTTGCGTCATCCTGACTGGGGAAGATCCACCCTTTTTAGGGTGAGAGGAAGTTCAGTCTCCAAACGGCTTAAGCTTTGGACTCTGCAGAGCAAGCACTGCCAACTTGGTGATTGATGTGTGGTTTTAGTGATGAGGACTACTGTCTTCCATGGATTTAGGTGAGAACACCAGAGACTTTTTACTGGAAAATTCATGTTGTACTTCACTTCATTGCCAATAGGTTAGGGACAGCTTAGTACAGAATCATATGTGGGGAGGCATTATCTGGTCTTGGTAAATGGGCCACTTACTACGTTTCAAGCTGTGACCTTATTCCTCATGTCCTATGTTCATTCTTACATATAGTTTTCCATTTTCCTTCTTTTGCCTTTGGAGAGTAGATAACTATAAACTATATGTTAAACACAATGATTTTCTTTTTTGCTGTCATTTTCCATAATTTTATTAGGTTTTATACAAAAATGCAAGGGCCTTAGCTGCCAACCCAGCACAAAGATAAGGAAGTAGAGAAGCCAAACAACATAAAAATCCTTCTGTCAGTAAATAAAGAGTCCCATGAAAGTTTTGTTCACTAATAGATAGAACAAGACTTGTCATGCTGAATGAAGCTGAGTAGGGTTTTAATCACCACACACTTGAATATGGCACAGTTTCTTTATCTTATTGTATTAAAAACATGATAACACTTTCAGGAACACAGACTTTTGCTGGAGGGACTGCAAGATTGAAGGGAGTAGCATTTGCAAAGATGAACTAATACCTGTATTTTTAACTGTTAGTGTGTTGGGCAAAAGAGGAAAGTTATACAGGCATAAAAATGGAGGATCCATTGTAAAATTCACAAGACATGTTTACATAACCTGAACATGTTCTGTGACCGGAACACAGGTCAGAGTAGCTGAAATGTTTAATCTCAGTCTGAGACTGTCCTTGTCTCTGGCTTTGATGTGCTCAGATGATTCATAACTTATTTCTACTCAATTTCTTCATAGGAGAATGGAACTAATTTGATGCAGTTTGATGGCAAGCATGTTTTTGTTTTTTCTTTGTCTATATGGCAAACAGGTTGAGTTTACAGTGTGAACATGCCTTTTTAATCTCTTTGAAGATTAATTTTGGAAGCAGCATCTGCTCCTGGTGATTCTTTCTGACTGGCTCTCTAGTTGATGAAATGTAATCAGTCTTGATGGAATTGTCATTCCAGTCTTGGCCTCCCCTCTTCTCTTCTCTTCTCTTCTCTTCTCTTCTCTTCTCTTCTCTTCTCTTCTCTTCTCTTCTCTTCTCTTCTCTTCTCTCTCTCTCTCTCTCTCTCTCTCTCTCTCTCTCTCTCTCCCCTTCCGTGTGGGCTTTCTTTCTCAGTTTTTAAGTGACACAGGAAAAGGAGATAAGGCAGGGATCAAGACAGGAACTGTACGGTCTTCATGCAGGGAGCAAACACAGTGCATGGGTACGGGTCACTTAGGAACGGAAGCAGACACAGGAACACTGCTCTGTGCAACAGGAGGGCCCCTGCCTGCATCTCAGGAAGCTCTTCTCTGACCAAATGACCTTGGGCAAGTTGCTGCATTTCACTGGGCTTGAGTTTTCTCATCATTGAGATGAATTATAGCTGATGAGTTTCCTTGCAGAGTTACCGCTCCACGATTCTAAGTAGAAGAGGGAAAGTGACATTGGCCTTACTAACTAGGAAGCTAGGCAAGGCCCCTGACACCTTTCACAAGAGTGTGTACCGTGGCCATGACCTCTGTTGTCCTTTAGCTTCCTTGGTCTGAGGTCTGAGGAAGATGTTCCTTTGGAGAGGTGCCTAATTGCATTTGTTGCTCTATCTCTGTGCATAGAGGAGTTCCTGATGTTCTGGCATTTTGGTAACATAGCTTCTTGTAGAGAAAAGTACTTTTTAGGCCAGTGCTTTGCTATGTCTGTACTGCTGACAGAGAAACGTGCCCTTGTAGTGCTGGGACTAAGTGGTTCCTATTCTTAATTCTAGTGTCTTGATGGAATTAGTTGGGCTTTAGCTTGAAACACCACAGCAAAGCTCCCTGGTATACCAAGCTGGGTTATGTGGTTTAATTTCTGGGCTTCTTCCTCACCTAACACCAAAAGCCACACCTAAACCTCACTGCCTTCCTGCAAGCTGCGTAGGAAATAAAAAATGAGAGCCCCTCAGTAGATCCCCAGAGACCAAAAGAACTGAAATATCCAGGCCCCCTCCTGGACTGTTGGGGCAAGGCTGTGACTTCAGTTTATTGATCTCTAGTCACATAGCTGGAAAGAGTCCCCTTAAGTGAGTCCCCATTAGTGAGGACACAGTGACCTCATTCACACCAGTGTTTGATGCTGGTTTTAAAGAGGTAGGAGATGTAGGTGTGGTAGGAAACTGTTTTAACTGTTAGTATGTTGGGCAAAAGAGGTTACGTGAATATGGACCTCAATTTCTCCATTTCTGTAATGACGATAATGTCTTTTCTTTTTTCATTATCATTAGGTAATGTTTCCTGCTTTAAAGTTAGCATTTGAGTATGTGATGTTTTACATTTCATTTTATGACAAAGCACATTTGACTTTGCTTCTTATAATGTCAATGTTTCTTATTATAGAAAATAGTTCATAAACTTAGCATTTTTCACAACAAGGAAATGTCCCTTTCAATTTCTGAAATCCTGTAATGCTGTCAGAGCAGATTTTAATTGTGATGCTGTTAGGGAAGTGAAGTAGCTTATTTGTGTTGGAGAGCTAATCAGTTCTGAGCTGGTTTATACAAATCTCTTTTATTCAGAAAGTTGTAACTTAGTCGTAAAGAGTAAATAATACTGCTTATTCCTATTCATTGACAGCTTAGAGAATTCTGAATTTTTACAATGATCATTTGGCTTGGGAGTAGAAACAAAAGTTCCTTCTCTTTTTATTTGCTATTTTTGCTAAGCTTTAATTTATGCATGTAAACAGAAAACTGGGAAATATAATGATAGCCTAGGTTCTTAGTTTAAAAACATGTTGAAATGAAGTTCAGCTTATAAAAATAAAACTTAAATACACTTTGTTTTTCAGTAGGCTTCAGATATGTATGTGAGATTGTTAAATACAGTTTTGGGGGAGAAAAAAAGAGTTCCAAGGTCTTCCTTTAAAAGTCTACAACAAAGAAAACAAAATATGAATGAAAATAAGGATTCATGTGCACAAGCTCATAGAAAAATACTTGCAATGGGTTTTGTCGTTATAAGATTAACTTTTGCTGTCAACACCTGTGTGTTGATTGAAGACAAATTTTCCCCTGACTTACTTGGCTCCCTGAATAAAAATATAATAAACGTAGCTATGTAGTATTTTAAGAGCTGGATGAAATGGCTTTTAAATCTAAGAGCAATTCCAGTTATTTTGTTTCATTAAAACCAAATAAAAGTCAGAAAGCATTTGTCAGAATATTATATGAAATGAAGGTAAACATATTCACCTAATTGTAGATCTTTTGATGAAGTTGATAAAGACATCAAATTTTGTGTGTACTACTAATGTGGCAAAAATTAAAAAACAAAATGAATATCATTATTTCTCATCTGATATATATGTTTGAAAGTAGTCCAATTTAAGTTGTAAAGGATAGAAATAGCTTCAGAACTTAGGAGGATCATGCCAAAAAAAAAAAAAAAAAAAAAAGAAAAGAATTGAGCTCAGTCTGTAAGTATTGAAGAATAAACGCCATGGACAATACTTTGCTTTTGATCTTTCCTCATTCAAGTTTGGCAGTCCTCACCAAAAGGATTTGGCAAGTCTGAGCTTTTAGAAGGCTTTTTAAGGAGTATATGTAATAGGAGTACCTTTTTCTTTACCCCCCCCAATTTATTTCTCAATGCACACAGATTTTGGCAACATAGACTTGAAGAGCATTTTCATTTATATTCGATCTAAACTAGACTATCTAAGCTTAAAACAGGACACATTCTCTGAAATAAGAGCCATCTGATTCAGTCCCCAAAGAGGCTGGGATAGTTTTCTATTACCGTTAACTCACTAACCTACCCCTGAGTTCAGATGTTTTCTTTAGTCCTGTTTTACCTATTTCCCTTGGAAGGATATTAATAACTTGTTGATTTGGATGCCAGCAAGCTTTTCCAAGTCATTCAAACCAACTGTACTTTTCTATGATCTTTTGGTGGTCATTATGTCAAAAAATTTAATAGGTAAATTGAAGGTAGTGCCTTTTTGAAAAAAAAAAAATGACAATGTTCTTAGAGCATTCCTTCCAGTTATCTTCTTTCTTTTAAATGACAGGCGCTCCTGATTTCCAGTGTACGATGTGTGTGTGTATATCCTATTCCTCATGTATGTTGGAGCCACTACTGAGAACCTGCTCTTTAGTGAGTTTTTCTAGAGATGCTCGTCTACCTTAGTACTAATTTAGAAAAAATAGTCACTTTCATTTGACTGTTTTTGTTTGAGAAACCTTATTAGAAACAGGACTCTGCCAACTGAGAAGGATGGGCTTTCTTTGATGATTTCTATATTTCTCCTGGGGGGTACCCCCTTCCTCCTCAGAAGGTGGCCTCACCGAACACCTTTCTGACCTGGTTCTCACTGCAGCCTCTCCCCAAGCCCTGCTTTTCCAGGGCAGGGCCCAGGTCACTAAGGCGATTTTCATCCCGTTTCTCCTTCACACATCATCTGGGTTATAGTTTGTTACCAAATCTGTTTGTGTCCCTCAGTTGCCTTTCACTGTGGAAGGAATCTCAAGTTTATAGGATTAAAACAACATATTTTTCTATTCTAATTACAACTCTAATTGAATCCACACCATTAAAATAACATTCATGAGGTTTTTCTAATTACACAATTAAAACCTTCTCCATGTTGGAAATTTGGAGAGCTCAGGAAAATATCAAAATGCTAAGGAAAGGCAAAACAAACAGAAACGCAACAAGATGAAAATTATTTGTAATTTTACTGCCTAAGTCCAGTTCATATTTTTATGGATTTCCTTCAAATAGTTATCTCATTAACTTATAACCACTCATTAACTTAATCCTTCAGTGATATGAACTAATTTTATGAACACACACACAGGCCCATGTAGTTCTGGACTTTATGTTCTGTTCCATTGTCTCCCAGTTAAACTCTATTATCATTATTTTAGCTTTATAACAGTTTCAGATTTATGCTTTTTTTTTTTTAAGATTTTATTTATTTGAGAGAGGGAAAGTGTGTGTGAGAGAGAGCATGAGCAGTGGGGAGGGGCAGAGGCAGAGGGAGAAGCAGACTCCCTGACAAACAGGGAGCCCGATGCGGGACTTGATCCCAGGATCCTGAGATCATGACCTGAGCCAAAAGCAGACGCTTAACGGAGCCACCCAAGCGCCCCAGACTTCTACTTTTATAAGCTTTCTAGCATTATTCTCTTTCAGTATTTTCTTGCCTGTTATTATCTGTGTATACTTTGAGAGAAATTTTGAGTGAAAATGTCAAGTTAAAAACATTGTTTCAGATTTTGATTGGAATTGCTTTAAGTATAAAAAATTAATTTGGCTAGAGTAGACCTGTTAACCATAATTGAATCATCTCATCCAGGAACATGACACGAATCAACTCTTATAGTACACCCCTCAGCCAGGGTTTGCATATTTTTTTCATGTTAAGTCATATGCTTTTTTCTTGTCTGTTCCTGGATATCTTACATGTTTTGGGAACTGTAGTGGGTAGAATCTTTTCCCATTATGTTTGCCAGCTAGTAAGTGCTTATGTTATATATGGCTTATAGCTGGCTACGTCACCAGAATCCTTTATTATTTCTAATTAGCAGTAATTCAGATCTTGAGCTGTATATTAACTTCCCCTCATTCATCTAGTTATTTTAAATTATTTTTTAATTTGATTTCATATTTTTTTATCCTGAATTCTACAATTTTTGTTTGCTTGTATGACATTATTTTATTTATTTGGTATGACTTGGTCCAGAAATGAAGGCTATGGGGAGACGTGACAGATCTGCAGGGGTCATGTTGAGTCACACCCCTGTCTAGCTGTCAGGCAGCAGTATTGTGACTATCGTGTGCTATGGGGCCAGACTGTCTGGGTTTGGTCATGGCTATGCGACTTACTACCTGCTTGACCTCAGGCAAATTAATTAACCACTTTGTACCTCAGTTGTATACCATCTATAAAATGGGGATGTTTTAAGGATTTCAGTCAGTAACTAGATGTAAAATGCCTGTGATGGTGCCTAGAGCTTTCTATACACTATCAGTATTTGCTATTATCATTTTTATTCTTATATATACTTTAAACTTCTTGGAATAATTTTGATTTAGATATGTCTTTTAATATATAATTTTTAAATGAATGCTTATATTCGTATATTACCAATATAGTTGGTTCTGCTACTTGGCATATAATTTGAATTAAAAAAAAAAACCTAAACTTTTCTGTTGTTCCCTTTGTTTTGTGTCTTCTGAAACTTTGCTGTATCATTCTTCCTTTAAGAAAGAGTTTGGAGGGTATATATTTGCTTTAAGTTTTACTAGAAATTATTTTGTGTTAAAAAACTTACTTAAAACTATATTTTCCTAATACCCACCTTAAGAAATAAACTGTATTGATTGTTTCTCTTGATAGGAGTCAAAGGAATTTGTATCTTTTTTTTTTTTTTAAAGATTTTATTTATTTATTTTGACAGAGACAGCCAGCGAGAGAGGGAACACAAGCAGGGGGAGTGGGAGAGGAAGAAGCAGGCTTATAGCAGAGGAGCCTGATGTGGGGCTCGATCCCATAACGCCAGGATCACGCCCTGAGCCGAAGGCAGACGCTTAACGACTGCGCCACCCAGGCGCCCCAGGAATTTGTATCTTTTGATTTTCTTCCCCCTACAACTTCCAGATTTCTGTTTGCATATTTTGTTACTTTTCATCTCAGTTTTCATCTCAGTTACTGCTTATTTTTTTTAAAGATTTCATTTATTTATTTGACAGAGAGAGACACAGGGGGAGAGGGAACACAAGCGGGGGGGGGGGGGGGTAGGGAGTGTGAGAGGGAGAAGCAGACTCCCCGCTGAGCAGGGAGCCTGACTGAGGCTGATCCCAGGACCCTGAGATCATGACCTGAGCTGAAGGCAGATGTTTAAGAACTAAGCCACCCCGTTGCCCCCTGCTACTTGTTTTTTTTTCAGTTACTACTTAACTCATGTACTACTTAACTCATGTATCAGTTCTTTCAATAATTATTATACCATTTTATATTTATATTTTAGTAGCAATGTAGGTATAATTATGAGGTATAATTCCCATTTCTTTCTTAGGTTAGTTTGCGTGTTCATGGGGGTTTTGTCTTATTTAACCTGTCTATGACTGAAATATGCCTCCAAGCATTTTTTTCCCCTCCATCATACATAGCTGGCATATTTTATAAGCCTTTGCATATCAGATAATATATTTCTGTTGTCTTTACAAGTGAGTGACAATTTGTATGACTATAGAATTCTTAAGCAATCTTTCCCCATTAAAAAACTATTTTATTCCATATGTTGTATTGTGAACAAGTGATCTAGACCAATCTACCATTTAAAAAAAATACTTAAGGACTATTTATCTTTGAAAAATATTCATCAGGGTTTTTCTAGGTCTAATTAGTTGTATCCTGTGTAGAGTGAAGCTTTCTGGTCAGATTTTGATTTTTTATTCAGCTCAGTAATCTTATTTTTTATGGAAAAACTGTGATTAAGCTGAAGAAAGAATATAGCCTTGGCAAAATGGCTTATTTCATTCTTCCCTAACCCACTGACATAAGCCAGTGAATCAGGCGTGTAAAAAAAGGAAATTTATTGAGTGTGGTGAACAAAAGAATGTGGTAGGGCATTCTTCCTGCCCCCTTCAATCCACCATCTTGCTTAGTAATCCTGATCAGGTGCTGAAATGCTCCTCTTCTGGTTGGGCATTGTTGACAGCAAATATTTTGGAAATGAATTCTGCTTGAGAATGGAAGTCAGAAGGCGCCAGTAGGGTTTCATATCTGTTCATTCCTTTTATAGTGTTCTGAACCCCCCAAATCTTGTTTGTTAGACCAGAGTTGCTGCTAGTTGTCCATAGTCCTCATCACATCAGAAGCCACTCTCCTCTCATTGACTTATTTTCTACTAAGTTTGACTCACAAATGGAGTGCTAAATTCTTATAAGGTGCATTTATTCTATCCTGTTAGGAAGACAGGGTTTAATTAGGAGCTAAGAATTTTTGGTGGCTGAATGTGCTGACCAAAACAACATTCTTATTACTGCTCAGAGGCATTGTAATTTGTAAAAGTAGCTGATGCTTGTTCTTTCTTTATTCTTCCAAGAGAAGATTAAACAACTGTTCTTTTAAGAGAGCTTTATCATGCAATAGTAGATGTTTTTGTTTCTTTTGTTTAGATTTTTTCTTTAGTGAAATACATTACTTTTATGTGGAATGTCCATTTTATATCTTCTATCTTTTTATCATTTTTGGACCATTTTAATATTTTGTCCCTTTCTTTTTCAATCTTGGCTAAGTATAAAAGTTCATTCTTCTATGACTTATTAGATTTTTTGCAGTATAGATGCTGACCTTTACAAGTTTTAGTTTTAGTGCAATTTTAAATTCTATTAAATCGCTCTCTCTTTACTCTGTTGATTTTCTTTTCCTATAAGGGTTTTTCCTTAGCTCATCTCTACTCTTTTTTGTTTGGAAAGTCCAGAACGTTTTCTTTAATTTACTTGAGAGCATAAATAAGTGCTTTCTAAAATTTACTTAAGTTTTCTGTCATATTTACATTAAAATATGCTCTTACATATTTACATTAAAATATACAGTACCTCTTACATGTTGTATTTATTTTCTTTTATAGGGCATAACATGTTTATGGGTATCATTTCATCTTTATATCGATACATTCTTAAGTGAAAAAGATGTATTCTGACCATGTATTTACCAATAAATTTCATGAATGGATTTTTGGGGGTGTCCTTGACAATATTCTCTCATATAATATTAAGATTCTTGCCTAAGCTCTACAGCGGAATGACTTTATGGGGTAAATTTATATTAGTGACCCAGCAACCTGGAAGAAGTTGGAGACATGGGACACCCAAGCTGGGAAATTTTCTCTCTGTGTGGTTTCTTCTCTAGATGTAGGGAAACTGCAGTTCTATAGGCCAGCTTTGCATAGCTAGTTTCTTTTTCTCCTGGCTTCCCCTCAAATAGACTGTTTGGCTATGTCTGTCCTCCTTCCTGGAGCTCCTGCCTGCTGTTTCAGGCAAAAACCCTATTTCAATAGGAGAATCAGATTCCTAACTCACTTCATCCACCAAAATAAACTACATATGGATTAAAGATTCACATGTAAAAAAATTAAAACTCTGTGAGTACTCAAAGAAAATATGGGAAAGCATTTATATACTCTTTGGGTGGCAATGTACATTTTAAGTCCAATACAAGGACAAATTAAATTACTGATAGATTTAACTATTTGAAAATGTATAACGTCTGTATGTGAGAAAACTCACTCCATATACACTATTATATGGTAAATAAAAATATTTACAACATAATTTGATGGTCGAGGAATAGTGCTTATATGTAAAGAATTTTTGCAAACCAATAAGGAAAATACAGAAATCCTAGTAGAAAAATAGCAATATTAAGAGAGAACTCATACAAAAGAAAATACGAATGGCTAATAACAACATGAAAAAAATCTTTGCATGTCATTAATAAGTAAGTGTAAATCACAGCACTGAATTATATTTTCTTTATTATATTGAAAAATGTGAAGAAAAGGCAGTAATAGCTATCCAGTAATAATATTTATTGTGGAATTTCATTTTTAAGATCTTCTTTCAAAGAGTTGCATAATTTTTCATGGCTTGGGTATAACATGATTTATTTCCCATTGATGGATAATATACTGTTTCCATTTTTTTTGCCATGATAATAAATGCTGTAATAAACATTCCTTTAGATATAAATAAACTATGGCTATTATATACACACGATAGGTTATCAGGAGTGGGATTGCTGTAACTAAGGGAACGAAGAAACAATTCACATTTTTACAAACAGAAAATGAAAATTCTCTTGTCCTACCTCTAATTTTTTCTAATATTGGGTATTATCACTCTTTAAAATTTTTGTCAACCCTAATGGGTAAGAAGTTGAAGAGCAATGCTGTTTTAATGTATAATATTGGATGTTTGTGTTTCCTATTCATATTTTTGCTTGTTTTAATATTTTTTCTTATCAATATGTAGGAATTCTTTTTATATTGGTATTTTCCCATTCCAACTTTCATCTTTGACTGTGTTCGTTTTTAATCTAGTCAAATATGTCTGATTTTTCTTCCAGAACTTTTGGGCTTTCTACCTTTGATTAAAAAGGCCTTGATTAAAAGATTTCTCAACATTTATTTTCTTTTTTTTTTTTTTTTTTAAATATTTTATTTATTTATTTGACAGAGATAGAGACAGCCAGCTAGAGAGGGAACACAAGCAGGGGGAGTGGGAGAGGAAGAAGCAGGCTCATAGCAGAAGAGCCTGATGTGGGGCTCGATCCCATAATGCCGGGATCACGCCCTGAGCCGAAGGCAGACGCCCAACCGCTGTGCCACCCAGGCGCCCCCAACATTTATTTTCTTAAATTTTATTCCATTTTTGTCTTATTTTTACATTTGTATCTTTACTCCATATGAAATATGTTTCTTTATGTGGTGGGAAGTAATGTCCAACTTAATTTACTTACAGATGAACAGCTACTTTTGACAGTATTGTGACTGAATAGTTTTTTATCTCTGTCATATTAAATCCTTGTATACATTGGAACCTACTACTGATTCTCTTCCATTTCACTGAATTATTTATTTCTTGTTTGACTAAGATGATGTTATAGTGTTAGTAGATGGTCGGCAAGTCTTCAATGTATTCTTATTTTCATATTTTTTCTCTTCTTACACATTTATTCTTCCATATGAATATTAAAATCATTGAACCTAATCAAAATGATTATGATTCTAACTGGATTGCTTTCAATTCAGAAGAAGTGAAGAAATGAAACATATATACTTTCAAAGTATATGCATTGGGAGGATATATATTTATAATAATTTGGTATCAAATCTTCCTTTTCAAGGACATGGTTTGCCTCTTGACTTGTTAAAATCTTATTTTGTATTTGAGAATAAAATTTAATACCTCATAGGTTTTTTCACTATTGTGAATAGCAATTTTGTTTTCTTATTTTAATTTCTTATGTTTGTTAGACATAACATGTTGGTTTTGCATATGACATACCTAGTAACCTTATAAAATTACTTTATGAATTGTAGCAGTTTTCTTTTTAGGGTCTTGAATTTTCTAGGTCTGATTTTCTAGGTATGTTAGTTACTTTATTTCTTATCTTCATCTATTAGAACCTCAAAACTCAATTTTGGCTAATTGTGATAAAGGGTCATCCTGATTTTAATGATGTTTGTCTTTTTATATAGTCTTTACTGTATCTATTTCCCTTCAGTTTTACTTGGGGCTCTTAGTAGAAATTATTGCTGAATTTTATAAAGTGACATTTAGTACCACTTATAGAATCATACATAAATATGAATTTTTTTCAAGTTTGGGATGCAATTCATTTGTTATATTTCTTGATCGTCTTTGGTTTTCCTCTTTGATCATAGCATATCATTATTTTGAGATACTGCAAATATTGATAGATTATATTTGGGATAATTTAAATAACATTGGAATTTGAGTCCTGTTGGTGGGAATACAAACTGGTACAGCCACTCTGGAGAACAGTATAGAGGTTCCTCAAAAGGTTAAAAATAGAGCTACCCTGTCCAGCAATTGCACTACCAGGTATTTGCCCAAAGGATACAAAAATACAGATTTGAAGGGATACATGCACCCTGATGTTTATAGCAGCATTATCTACAATAGCCAACTATGGAGAGAGCCCAAATGTCCATCAACTGATGAATGGATAAAGAAGATGTGCTATATATATACAATGGACTATTACTCAGCCACCAGAAAGAATGAAATCTTGCCATTTGCAATGACATAAATAGAGCTAGAGTGTATTATGCTAAGTGAAATAATTCAGAGAAAGACAAATACCATGTGATCTTATTCATATGTGGAATTTGAGAAAGAAAACAGATGAACGTATGGGAAGGGGGAAAAGAAAAAAGGAAGAAAGGGAAACAAGCCATAAAATACTCTTAACAATAGAGAACAAACTGAGGGTTGATGGAGGAAGGTGGATGGGAGATGGGCTAGATGAGTGATGGGCATTGAGGAGGGCACTTTTTGTGATGAGCACTGGGTATTGTATGTAAGTGATGAATCACTGAATTCTACACCAGAAACCAATATTGCACTGTATGTTTACTACCTAAAATTTAAATTAAAAAAAAGTACTGGAAAGAGTTCAGTTGTAAATCTAACTGGGCCTAGTGCCTTTAGAAATAATTAGTTTTAAAATTATGATAATTTAATTGCCTTCATAATCTTCATCATTAGTGGTTTGTTCAGGTTTTACTCTTTCTTTCATTAGTTTTGATAGTTTATACTTTTCTAGAAAATTAGCCATTTATGTTAGGCTTTCACATACGTTCTCGGAGCTGCATATAATATTTTCACTTTTTTCTAATTTCCTCTATATCTGTTATGTATTTGTTTTTATTTCTTTTTTGTAGTTTATTTATCTTTTCTTCTTTATCAGACTTGTGAGAATTTATGTATTTTTTTGGTCTTAGCAATGAGTCAGTTTTTTATTTTTTTCGTTATTTTTCTGTCAAATATTTCATCAGCTTTTTCCTTTGTTAATTTCTGTACTCTTTTTTCTTTTAGTTTATTTTGTAGCTTCTTTTTAAATATTTAAAATATATACTTGGTTCCTTTATTTTCAGTTTTTATTTATTCATTTTCTGTTATTTTTCAGAGAGAGAGAATGCGGGTGTGAGCACATGCATGGGGGAGGGGCAGAGGCAGAGGGAGAGAGAATCTTAAGTAGGCTCCACACCCAGCGTGGGGCTTTCTCTCACGACCCTGAGATCATGACTTGAGTGGAAATCAGGAGTTGAAGGCTTAAGTGACTGAGTCACCCAAGGCGGCCCCAGTTTTTATTTTTTAATAATAATAATTGTGTCTGTACATTTTTCTGTAAGATACAGTATCCCAAAGGTTTTGATATTACCTACTCTCTCCTTTTCATTGTCCTATAGATAATTAGTAATTGCAGTTTTCATTGATTATCTGATCTAGGGTTTACTTAGGAAAATAATTATCAATTTCCAAAGAGATTTATTTTTATTAACTTTCATTATGTTTTTCTGACTTACTGGTTTATAATCAGAAGTGACCCATACAATTTGTCATGTTTTGGATTTTTTAAGATTGTGTGTGTGTGTGTGTGTTCAAGTATGTGAATTATTTAAAAAAAATGTTCTGTGGACATTAAGAAATAAAATGTTCTCCAGTTATAGTATGTGAAATTGTATATTATGTATTTATATAAAATTCTGTTTTCTGTTTATATTATTCAGTTTTTCTATTGATTATATTACTTAATTTTTCTATGTGCTTACATATTTTTAATGTACTAGCTCTATGGTATTTTGAAAGATTAATATGTCTCTCTGATTGTGTTGTTTATGAATTTCTTGCATTTCTATTAGCTTTTGCTTTATTTATTTTGTTTTGTTTATTTTACTTCTGAGTTGCTTTACTTTGTTTATTTAACATTCTTGTTATTTAACTTTTAAGTTATGTGTTTTTGAAATTAAACCTTCCTTGGATAAATCATGTTTTGTATTATTGTGTAATGCCTTTCTCTGTCATGTTTAATCCTTTTAACTTAAATTCTGCCTCATCAAAGATTCATATTACTACTCCTGCTTTCTCTATGTTTGCACTTGATGATGGTTGTTTTGTTTTTCTTTTAATTTTAGTCTTTTTCTGTTATTTTTAAAAAAGTATTAACATTGATTTATAAAATATGTTAGTATAGAATGCATTTAAAAAAAGAAATTGCTAGGTAAAATTATCTTCATTTTATGACCTATATTATATAATGAGTTCTTGTGGGTTGAAAAGAAATACATCAATAGAAAAATGATCAAAGAACACGATTTACATTAATAACAATACAACCTATGCATAAATATAGATAGGCTATTTCAGTCTTACTAGTGATTAAACTAATGTGACTTTAAACAAAATCTTTAATTTTGCAACCTTTAAATTCACAAAAAAATAGATAATACCTTATGTTTTAATGAAGTTAAATAGTTTCGCATTGCCTTGGCCTTGTATAACTAGGTAATCTACTTTTTGAAAACTGCTTGGCAATGCCTTTCAGGAAACACATGGTGATTTTATATTTTGGCTCAAAATTCCCAGTCCTGCAAATTTTTCCTGAGAAATTATATTTATGGCAATAACTAATAACAAATCTAATATCTAATGGAGCATGGTATTTTAAATTATGATATATCAACTTGATGGAATCTTTAGGCACTGACACGTAATAGACTGTATTGGGAAAGGCTTATCTCATTTGCTTCTGTGCTATGACAACCACTGTATAAACATAAATACATGATCTATATCTATTTATCTATCTATCATCTATCTATCTGTCATCTTTCTGGATGATGAATGGAAAATGTTATGGAGAATATTTATCAGTCTTGCCTTGGGATTATGGGATTTGTTCTTTTTAAGATTATTTTTATTTCCTTTAAAGGTGTTAATTTCATAAGAACATTTTTGCAGTTTGGTAATCTGTATTGATTTTGGCAAGTGAGAGTGTATTTTGTGCTAGTTTCAGCCTATCAATAACCAGTGTTGTGGTTGGTCCATCCCTTTTGGTTCTTATGGGATTGCAAGATACCCTTCAGCAACAACCATCAAGAAACTTTAAAAAAGTAAAGGTTTATCACTTACAAGACCTAGAAATTACACAACACACCTGGGGCCATAGTGGGATCACAGGTAGAGAGAGAAAGAGCAAGAGTGGGTGGGCTAGGGGTTCTGCTTTTAGTAGGGTTGAGGGTGGAGGCGTAGGGTTTTGCCACCTCACTCTGTATTGGTGAATTTAAAATATAAGAGGGGAATTTAAAGTGAGGGGAAGAGAAAAGATGGGTGGCCAGATTTAGAAATCTACTAACATCTCTAAAAGAAAAGTGCCTTGGGGGGTTGGTGGTGGTGGCCTGACTCTTTAGTTACTCCTGTGGCTGGCAGTGTGTTTATTCAAGAAAGCCCTGTTTGGGGCACCAGGTTGGCTCAGTCAGTGAAGCATCTGACTCTATATCTCAGCTCAGGCCTTTGACCTCAGGTTCGTGAGTTCAAGCTCTGGATTGGGCTCCATGCTGGGGGGGGGGGGGAGCCTACTTAAAAAAAAAACCAAAAAACAAAAAAAAAACCCAAAACAAAAAACCCTGTTTGAAGTGGATACCTCTTTGAAATAGGTGCCCAGGCAAGCGAAGATTACCGTCAGCACTTACCCTACCAGGGTGTCTGTATGGGACTTTGCATTTTGAACTAATATTTCTTCATAATTTTCTGAAGGCATTTCCAAAGTAGAAGAATTTTGATTAGCTTATTTTGCAAACAGAAAAGGGAGAAGCACAGTACTCAGTGATAATTGTCTGAAGTGGTAGACAGAATTAGGAGATGAACCTCAGTGGTCCCATGCCCTTGTCTGATTCCCTCCCCCAGAAAAAGGTGGAACTTAGGTCTTGCTTCTCTAGCTCACAGAATATTTGGAAGGCAATGGGGCAGTCACTGCTGTGAGTATGTTGCAGTATATGACTCTGTCTGAACGGACTAGGGTGCAAAACAGTCTCTTGATGGCTATAAAGAAGCAAACGGCCATATTGTGACCTCCTTTTGTGGAGGTGTGGCCTCTCGCAACCGGTCCTCCAACCACACGGAAATCAATCAGCCAACTAAGGGAGCTTGGAAGGGGATCCTTTCCTAGGTAAGCCTCCCATGGGAACACACCCTGGCCGTCACCTGGATTTCAGCTGTTGAGACCTGGAGCAGAGAACGCAGCCGAGCTGTGCCCAGATTTGCCATATAGAAACTGTGAAATAAGAAGTGGGTGCCAACTAATATAACAAAATAAAAATTATTAAAAAAAAATAACAACAACAACAACAAAAAGAAGTGGGTGCCATTTTAAGCCACTAAGTTTATAGTAATTTATTATGTAACATAGAAAACCAATATATCTAATAAGCATTTCTATTTCATATGAGCCCCAAGCTTCACATGATGTCAGCTGGTTTAGGACAAACCTGTATTTTTGTGTGTGAATATAACCCCAAAGTTGTGTATTTCTTTCGATGTTGGAAGAGGAGAAATCTTCCTTTCTGTTACGTTTTTGAATTTTACATTTTGTGAAATAGTTTTTTTCCCCTTAATTCTGAAATAGCGATACCAGTTATCCAGTAGACACCATATTAGAAGTCACTGTTTCTGATTGCAAGCAAAGAGCCACTGAGTCAAAAGTTGTTCGTTGTAAGGACTCACAGATTGGAAATCTCAGGAACTGTGTCTTCTCTAGGAACTGGTCTCTCTGCCCGCTCTGCTTCTCCTTGGATGATACTGTGATCTCCCAATGTTGGCTTCCTTCCCAGTGACTCAGTATTGTTTTTGCTCCTTCTTTATTTTGGGGTGCATGTGTTATTGCTTTGCCATGTCCCCGAGTCACTTTCATAATGTTTTTTTTTTTTTTTTTTTTGCTACGAGCTTCACATCTAATGACCCAACATTTCCTTTTCCCAGTATCAGAAGTTTGGGAGAATAATGCAATTGGACCAGTCCAAAGTTTTGGTCAGGAAGAGGCCACTGTCTGGCCTGTCGAGCTGCCACTGCTCATCCTAACTCCCAGGGACTATGGCAGGAGAGGGCTTTCATGGTGGAGGACTAAGCCACTTCCGGTACAGGAGGTATAAGTGGGCGGATTGTGGGGGGTCTGGGTAGGCAGTGACAGCATTACTTGTATAATCTGTCAGTTACCAGGAGGTTCTTTAAATGAAGGGCATGATCATTTTCTGTTTTTCTCATTTGTAAAATAGAGGAAGTGACATTTTCCCATTTGTCCTCTGCATGTTGAACAAACTTAATTTTGGAATAGTGAGAAGAAATTAAAATGCCTTATTAAGCATCAGAATCCATAAACTGTAATGTATTTATATTCAGGATTTAAGATTCATTAGGGTCCTGAAAGAATGCTTTATTTTTTTTTCTTACTCCCTGCCTAGAGTATAATGCTATAAATGTATTTGCAAGTTATTATGGCAAGAGATGTAATTGTAAAGAAGAACATCAGTGTAAAGTATGTTAACTAAGTTTTTGGTGTAATGAAATGCAGCAGAGTCATAAAGGAATGTGCTCGTTTATGGGGCAGTGAGTTCCTGTGGCATGGAGCAAAAGGCAGAGCTCATGTTTATGTATTGTACATGGATACTGTAAATGGATAGTTCTTCATGGGTTATTGATTGAATTTCTTTGGCTGATGACAAAGTTACTAAAAAGTAGTGCAAATAGAGATCTGATAGCAGGCATTCATTTTTCCCCCCTTTTATTTAATTAACCACATCCACTTTTGTATATTGCTAGCCAGCTCTAACCCTAGACAGAATCCCCAGTATACTCATGAATCACTTGATTCATTACCAAAGGGGGAAAAATAATTTTTTGGCTTGAATTAGAAGGAAAAGGAGGAGAGTTATAATTATTAATCAGTAAAAAGCTACTTTCCTCCCATTTTTTTTTTTCCTGGCCACAACGATACACTAAGTTCGGTTTGTACTCCTGGTGTTCCCTTGTCACATTTTTTCTTGTCTGATATCTGTGGGAAGAACTGGCCAATTGATTCAAGAGCTTGGTATCTCTCTGTGAATTTATCATCCCAGTCCGCTGTTGGGGGAGGTTCACTGCCAAGAGGCCTGTCTGGATGGAAGGGGGTTGAGAGACGAGAGATCTTGACAGAAGGTCTGGTTCTTATCCTTGACTTTGGTGGTTACCTTGGGCAAGTAGCCCGGTCTGCTTCATTGTTTAATCTGCAACGGCAGCAAAGGTGTCCATGAGAGAGCTGTATGAGTGAATGCTTCTGCCACGCCAGTCACTGCTTTAGTCCGTGTCCAGGTGCAGTCGTCGTGTGACATAGGTTTTACATGCATTTTGCAGAAGAGAAAGGGGCCCGAGGATGTTATGTGAGTGGTAAACTGCAGAAAAGGAGCCTGTGCTCCTAATCTGTGTGTTCAATTTCCTTTCCCTGTGATGGGTTGTGGTTCCAGGAGGGAGAACAGAAAACGTGAATCAGCACCTCCTGTGGGGCACGGACTGAGGCAGACAATGGAAGGCTGCTGTGGGGGACACAGACTGTGGGAGGTCAGAGAACTTTGGGAACATCAGAAGCTGAGGTGAGGTTGGAGGTGTGAGAATAAAGAAGGTGGGGAGAGGACATTCTGGTGACAAGGAGTAGCGTTCTGTGAGGTTCCGTGGGTGGGTAGCTATGTGAGCTGCATTACTGCTACTAGTGCAGAGAAAGGTTCCTGAGAGCTGTGACGGGACGCAAAGGTTTAGAAGAAGGCAGGAGTCAGATCCCATTACGTAGTTGCTTTTTAGGAATGTTATGTGTGTACATTTCTTTGAAGTTCCTACGTGGTACGGGGGAGCTTCTGTTACTGGCTCTGTGCTGCCAGGATTTGCATCTCTATTTCCCTGGACACAGCCCTAACTCACTGGCTCAGTTTTGTTTGCCTGGACTCCTATACAAACTTTACCTTCTCCCTTCTTTTTTCTGATATAGACTCTTTAACCTGGAAGCAGAGCTTTGGTCAGGTCTCTCTCCTGCTCACAGACTTTGCAGAGGTGTGTGAAAGGTTTATTGATTAAAATCCAGCTTTCATAACATGGATGCTGTCAAAGGCTCCAACCCATTTTTTGAACTGACATTTCAGCATTTCCTTTAACAAGTTAGGTTCTCATTAAATGCATTTGTTCATGTTCTCACGTCGTGCTCTCTCACTGAATCCCCTTCTTTACCTTCCCACATCTTTGGATCTTCAAAGTCTTGTCCAGCCAGGTAGAGAGTTGTAATAGATGCCTCTTAACTGATTTCTGAGACCTCTGGCACCATCCTTCAAAGACCTTTAGGAGCCGCCCTCTGCAGCTCTGGGGATTTTTCTAGTTTCTACCTTCCGCTTTCCACTTACATCTAATTTCCTGAGTTTCCATCTTATTGTCCAGTTCCTGGAGATCTGTTGCTGTCTTTTCCTTTGTTTTCTCCTCCATACCTCACCTCTTGATCATCAACATTTGCATTGACAGGTTGTAGGGCGAGTGACACCTCTCTCCTTGTCCTGACCAAACCAGGCCCTAGGATACTTTAACAGAATCCAGGGCTAGTATTCCTACTGCCCTCTGGTCTAGAAGGATGGTTGGCCCTGATTCCATGGGCCTGTTCATTTCTCTTGTCATTGATTCCTTCAACAAATATTTAACAACTACCTGCTATGTCCCAGGCACTGGACATAGTGATAAGCCAAACAATAGGATGTCAGGTAAGGCTTCCTTGAGAATTCCCCAAGGCTAGTAGTT
The DNA here is from genome assembly GCF_023065955.2 of Ursus arctos. Taxonomy (NCBI): domain Eukaryota; kingdom Metazoa; phylum Chordata; class Mammalia; order Carnivora; family Ursidae; genus Ursus; species Ursus arctos. The sequence continues at coordinate 12,830,559 of NW_026622985.1, read as the reverse complement.
GTCACCATCCCTAAGACTATGCATTAACCCTGAGCTGTTAGGGTTAAATAAACAGTTGTCAGAAAAGAGCTCTGTTCTCCCAGCTTTGAGCTCTTTATCATGCTCCAACTCTTTTCTTTGGATATTAAAATACTGACCATGTTTTGGTGAATTCCAATATCTACCACTTGTGTCATTTGTTCCCAGATCAAGACCAGGTCTGGGTGACTGAAGGAAATATTTGTACTTTTTAAAAATTTGATCCTAGAAGTCTGTGGAACCCAATTAAAATGGATTTAAATGCTTCTAAGTTAGTCTTAAATTTATAATAAGCATGTGATATAGTGGGAGCAAGTGGGGGGTTCTTTGTTTATGTTGATAGTATGTTGTTAGTAGTTAGAATGAGGTGTAATTAAATTTTTAATAAATAAATAACCGATTGGCTAGCAGTTTTAGTGATTAGTATGTGGCAGGCACTGTGCTGAAAGTTACCATATGTATTATTTCATTTAATCCTTTGGAAAAACTGTCAACACATCTTTCACTGAATCATGTGTAAACACTTTCTTGGGCTCTTCACAATTTGGGTTACACCTTGTCCAGACTCACTTTTTTCACTATCTTTGAATCTTTTGTGACAATTAAACATATTCCTGGCTGTTTTATGTGTTCTATTAATGAATGTTTTTTCTTCTACCTAGAATGCATTCTTTTCTCTTCTTGCGAGTGAAAATCTTATACGTGGAGTTGTTACCTCTTTAAGACATTCCAGTCAATCCAAATTGGATGTGATCTTTGGTACTTCCCCTAAATAAAGTAGGGGCTCAGTGAATATTTGTTGAATTAAACATCGGCCGCTTTGGGTAGTTTTGCTAATTTCTCTCATTTAAACCAGGCAGATGTTCTTTAACGGCCAAGCAATTAATATGATTTGAAATGGTTTACTGTTCTTCATCCTGCCATCTTAGAGAACTAACCAGCTGCCAAAACAAACATCCTTTTTAAAACATATAATCACTAAGAATTTCTTCATTTTGAGCAATTTCTATGATTTAAGAATACCTTTTACTGTAGTTTAATAAAGGAAGTCCCAGGAAGTCTAGTTTGTAACCGTTTGCCTCAGTAGGTGCTCAGGTTTTTGAATGAGTGGGTCCTATGCGACATGTACTATTATTATTATCAGATTAAAAATGTGGCACGGGGCGCCTGGGTGGCACAGCAGTTAAGTGTCTGCCTTCAGCTCAGGGCGTGATCCCGGCGTTACGGGATTGAGCCCCACATCAGGCTCCTCTGCTATGAGCCTGCTTCTTCCTCTCCCACTCCCCCTGCTTGTGTTCCCTCTCTCGCTGGCTGTCTCTATCCTGTCGAATAAATAAACAAAATCTTTAAAAAAAAAAAAATGTGGCACAGAAAGATTAGATAGTTTGCTTGGCTCACATAAAGTAGCCAGTGGCAGAGCTGACACCGATGTGTCTTCCCAACTGTGTCAGCAGTTTTCAGGAGTATAATTCTAAGTTGAGCCTCATTTCACTTTTAATTCCATTATTACTCTTTGTTATACCACCTTTCTAGGAATACCTGGACTCCCAAATACTATGACAAGGTACTGTAGAAAAATATTAATGTTACTGCTGATGCATGTCGTATCTGGTAAAATAGTACATGTCAAAGTGTCTGAAATCACAGATTATTTTATAGGAGAAGAGAAGATTTAATTTATTTGGCAAAAACTTCCAAAATATATTATAAATCTAATTGCCAAAAGTTATTTATTTAGCTTTCCTATACGGTACCCGTTCCTCAAAATGATTGAAAAAATCTTCCTCCAAATGGTCAACAGTTGCCTTTTTCCCCCTACACAGATGCCAGATTTCACTTAATTGCGTTTTTATGTGCAGTCATTAACTACTGAAAAAAAGTAGCTTAAATGGAAACACTGACATAAACCTCATTACACTGGCTCCAATGTGTTGCTATCATAAAGTATCCATCTTCTATATGTGTATGTTTTCATAGGATGCTATTGAAAAGGTAATGGAAAATTAATGTTGCAATGGAGAATTTGATTCTGTGTATATATTTTTAAACACTCTAGCACAGTGTATGTTTACAACATCAAGGGGTTTATTTGGAATTAAAGTTTATCATAAACTTTATGATATTTAAAACATATTTTACTACTGGCCATATATTATTTATGCTCCCCATTTTGAAGTTTTTCTTGTTTCTTTAGCAAAATATTTCTTACGTTTCTCTCTGTAGGCTGAACAGACTGTGTATACTGAATTTTCAATAAGAAAAAAATAAGCCTTAGGATTTCAGAGTGATCAGTTACACTTTCTCTCATAAGTTCTTTTTTGACGTTTAAATTTTATTTAATTTTTAAACATTTATTTGTTTTATATATATAGAGAGAGAAAGCGTGCAAGGAAGCAGGGGGAGGGGCAGAGAGAGGGGGAGAGAATCAGATTCTCCACTGAGCGTGGAGCCCAACACGAACGTGGGGCTCCATTGATCTCATGACCTGAGATCATAACCTGAGCCGAAACCAAGAGTTGGACACTCAACCGGCTGAGCCACCAAGGTGTCTGGATGTTTTAAATTTTAATGTGTATTCTGCCGTGGTGGAGTACTGTGTCCAATGATAGGAATAGTTGAGTATAAAATAATCATTTATAAGAGATCAATGTCATCATTGTCATCATCATCATCATCTTTGACTTCACTGGTATAGGCACAGAAACTTGCCCCACATATTTTTCATAAAGAAGGGAACCAAGGGGACGCCTGGGTGGCTCAGATGGTTGAGCATCTGCCTTCAGCTCAGGTCATGATCCCGGGGTCCTGAGATCGAGCCCCACGTTCGCTCCCTGCTTAGTGGGGAGCCTGCTTCTCCCTCTGCTTCTTCCCCTTGCTCGTGCTCTCAGTCTCTCTCATATGAATAAATAAAATCTAAACAAAAAAGGAACCAAGGTGTGGGGAACTGAAGCGATTGTGGAGACAGAGTCGAGACTCCGTGATCATTTTCTTGTCAGTCTAATCATCCTAAGTATCAAATTGTAAAACTCGAGAAGAAACTTGGGTAGTTTTCCTTTAGAGCTTTCCCACATGGTAGGCACTTTGCAGGAGGGGTTTGAGAGCAACCCCTGGACAAGTTGCTTACCTTCTCTGTGATCTAGTTTCCATACCTGTAAACTGGAGATGATAATAGTGTCTAGCTGTAATGTTGCTGGGAGGCTTAAAAGGGTTATTGCACAATAAGGATTCAATAAATTTTACAACTATTATTATTTAAATAGTGAACAGATTTATTTTGAGTTATTTTGAGGCAGAATGGCAGAGCAGAGCTTGACAGACTCGGGTTCTCACCTTGGTTTCTTATTTAATGGTGTTCAGCTAAGCTACCGAATTCTCTGAGGCCTGATTTTCTTCTGAGTAAAGTGGGATAATAATATTTGGCAGTCTTTTGGAAGAATGAGATTATGTATGTAAATTACCAAGCATGGAGTCACACCCAATAGTGGGTGCTCAGTGAATGGAGCCATTATAATTACTTACAAAAAACACAGTAATAATTAGATTGAGTGCCTAAGGACACTATGTCTTTACAAAATAGCATTACTTTATTCAACAACATAAAGAACAAAGGTCAGTGTTCTGAGAAACTCATGTAGTTGAACATTACCTCTCAGCCAAAAGAAATATATTATAGAGTAAGTGGTTGTAAATGCTATGTTCTATTTATACACGATGAGGGTGTTGTGAACTCTGGAGCCACATTTTAAATATCATGTGTGAGGGCTTTCTTGTTTCTTACCTTATAAAATGTCCTCATTTTAAATGTCTGTAAGTGCATATAAACATATATAAAATAGCCCCAAACACTTGCTTTAAAATAAGCAAGATCTTCTAGACCAGACCATTTTCTTTCTTTTTCACTATTTTATTGCAATCCTCCTATCAGGATATCGTGTTTGATCTTAAAATCACAGATTTTTATAGCTGGAAGGGACCAGTCCAACACCCTAAATTTATGTGAGGAAACTGTGACCTGACAAGTTTAAGTGACCTGCCTAAGGCTATATAGTAAGTTAGTAACACAATCTTGGTCTCTTGTCTCTAAGCCAGAACGTTTAGGGAGGACAAATGACAATGGCATTCAGACAAAATTGAAGCTTTTTATAAACTTAGGGCAGGTGGTTTTGGGGTCCTACAAAGTAACCATCGGCTCTATGACATACAGCGTATAGCTGAAGGAAAAGGTGGGGGAGGCTGGTGCTGGAGACCCCTACTTGGTGGCAGAGGCTGGCCCCTGTGAAATTACCCGGATGGAGCCATACTCCATTTATGAAGGATATTTCAATCTCAGGTATGTTCAGGTAACAATTACCTAAGGATGTCAGGTTGAACCAGAAAGTCAAGCACCATGTAGACATCAAGTAGTGGGGAGGTAGATTCAAAGTCAGAAAAGCAAGAGCACCTAAACTCCAGGGAGGCTCTGCTGATGTAGGTTGAGGAAGTCACTTATCTTTCTCAACAGTAAATTTATAATAATACTTACATCTTACGGTTGTGCTGATAATCAAGCAAGGTAATTCATGAAGTGAGTTTAGCATAGTGTCTGGCAAGTATAGGAACTGCTTAGTAAATAGTAACTATCACTACAAGTCCAAGTACTCAGTCTCTCCATGGTAGAAAATCTGATATAGGAATATGAATTCTACCACTTGAGAAAGTGCCTTGAGAACTTACCTACCATGTTCTCAGGTCCTAACAAAGGCACCCACAGTTTAGGATAGCATTCTAGTCTGAACAGATAAAAGGGGTACTTAGTAGAGAAATTAAGGCAGAAACCTTTTCCCTGAGCTGGATAACAAGGTGCGTAATTAGTATTCTTAGGGACTGAAGCATCTGGAATATGAGGTTTTCCAAGATATACAAGTGAGCTGAATATACCTCAGATTCAAGAGGATCTGAGTCTAAGACACATTTCAGTGTTTTTATTCAAAGACTCAAAGATCACTGGGGAACTCTCTTCCTCCATTATTTTAGAAAGATGACTTTTAAATAACATCAGGTTAATAGCTCTTATAATTACCTACTTTAAAAACTGACTAGCAACTAGTAAATCTCTTCTTTTAGATATGGCATTTTCTAGTGTGTGTTTGTTTTTTGCTGCTGCTCCAAAATGAGTCGTCAGTGCTGTGCTGACTGGCTACAGCTCTGTTTAGGGTTGAGTCTCTAAAATGCTACTCCAGGTTTTGATAAACCCATGTAACAACCCATCTCAACCTCAAAAATATCAGCAACAAATTTGTCCCAACCATAAATTTCTGATGTATCCCAAGACCTGAAAATATATGGGTTGTCTTAGCTGTTTCTGTGGCTTAATTTCTGTCTGTTGATCATCGACTTTGATGGCAAATATGTGCAGCCTGCAGCAGCTCGAGTGAGGAAATGATGTGGGCACATTACATGCAAACCTGTGCACTAAAGATTAATAGAATGGATGTAAATAAATTTACAGTGAATAAGAATCACTTATTTGTACATTAGATCTTTCCAGATTCTTCTTAGAATGCAGACATAACTATTGCAAATTAAAGCCAAAAAACAACCATAAAAAGAAAATGTTGAAACAAATAAGACAGAAGACATTTTGTTTTTGTTAGCCCTCACATTTCTCCCTTTCTTCACTAGATCACAAGCTTTTACATTAGACTTCTTGGAAGTATATTATTTGAGTTTGTATTCCCAGTGCCTAATGTGGTACCCAGAAGATACAGTAGGTGCATAATAAATATGTATTGAATGAATGAATGATGGGGCTTGAATAAATAGTCCTGGGACAAGGAATAGCCTAGCAAATCTGGAGAACTTTTGGATGTTTCCCGCTATGTGTAGAATACTCTCTTTTAGGTCTCTTAGTAGGAGAACCTGTTTGATCAAATAAAATAACATATATGAAAATTCTTTATAAATTGCAACATGCTCCACCAAAAGTAGGCCTTGGCAATACTTTGAGAACCTGGAAAGACCACACCCTCTGAATAAAAACCAAGGTCTATGAGTAAGGAAAATACTGAAACAGACCAACCCTAACAAAGGCTAAAGCTTTTGATAAGATCATGATAAGATCAAGGTGATCTCTCAAGTAATTCAAAATGCTTGTCCTAACAAAACTTAACATAAGCATCCTGGAATTTTATAAGAGGGTAACATCAGTCAGAACCTTAGCCATATGTTCTTTATAATGTTTAACCCACGACTGAAAATTTGTGGATGTGAAAAAGCTGGAAAAAAATCACTAATAAGATAAAATCATCAATGACAACAGAAACAGAGATGATCCAGATAAGTGGATTTTTTTTTATTTTACTGGGTTTTATTAATCACGGTTAATGTTAAAAAATAAGAGGAAAAGATGGACAAAATAATGATAATTAAAAAGGTAGGCTATTTCCACAGAAATGTAAAATGAATTAAATGGACATCAGAGAATACCAAAATATATCTGAAGTTAGAACTCATAGTTGGATTTTAACACAGACTACACACAGCAAGACAGAATTGATGAATTTATGGACTAGTCAATAAAAAAACATCCAAACTGAAGGTCAAGATAGAAAAAAAGGGGCACTTGGGAGGCTTAAGTGGGTTAAGCATCTGCCTTCGGCTCAGGTCATGACCCCAGGGTCCTGGGATCGAGTCCCGCGTCGGGAGTCTGCTTTTCCCTCCGCCCTTCCCCCCATTCGTTTTCTCTCTCTCTCTCTCTTTCTTCCCACTTCTGCCAGCCCATGGAATTATCTAAACAAATCAATCACAAGGTTCTGTGGGAACTAGAGGGCACTCTTCCCTCTTGATCCTGCAAAGCCTGCTTCCCACAGCTCCTGGTTATTCACCCTATTCCTGAGTACAACCCCCATACGACCCTGTGTGGTGTGCACTACCCTCCTCCCCTCGGCTGTGGGTACAAGTGACTAATAAATAAACTGTCGTTCTTATGTGCCCAGTTTTAGGTATTATGTGCTTGACCATACCCTTAATACTAGCGCAGGGGATCCCTCCTTCTCCAGTGGGGTGAAGAGGAGGCAATTAAAACAGTCTTTCAACCTGTGATGCTTTATTTTGTACAAGGAATTATGCTAAGCGCAGGGGCAAGGGTACTGATAAAAAAGAAATCATCTCTTACTTCAAAGAGCTTATGATTTGGAGGGATAAAAGAGAATAATCAAAACCTTAGAACCAGGATTATTTAATTAAAGCAGGATAGTTGGGTCCTGCGATCAATTCTGGAGCAAAACCTGAAGAGGAGTAAGTTAGAAAGGAGGATCTCGAGGTTTAAAGGGCTTAAAGCAATACCAGGAATGTTTTATAAAAATCGCAACCCCTGGCCCCGACCCTTACCCATTCTGATCCTGTAAATATTTAAAAGGCTTTCATGTAAAGTGTTACTAGACTTGTTCTACAATTAAAAACTACCTGAAGGAAGAGCAAGCCACAAAAAGACTGATTTGGGTTAAAAAATAAAGTTACCCGTGTTAGTGGCCCGAAATACCTGTGTAAGGACTTGGTGACTTTGGCTGGTACTGACTTTTGCATCACTGAAGTGTTACTGCACAGGCAAGACAACCACCTTGCGGGAATTCTGGAGTTGGATCTCAGACTCTTAACGTTTTAGAACACTGGAGAATATCTGGGTTTATGATCAGTGAAGGTACATGGAACTAGTGGGTGCTAAGGTGTGAGTAGGAAGTATGGAAGTAGGAAGACGTTTTTTCTTTAGAGAGTGCCACATTATAAATTTCGATCAAATCACACAATGTGTGTCTAGGAGTTGTGAGTTGGGAGATTGAACGGGCGGACTTGGATTAAACTGTGGGATGTTCCAGATGCTGCTAAGGATTTGGGGTCTATTTGATAGATAACTAACAGGTGATAATAATAATAAGGATACTTGTTTGGTCTGAATGTGTCCCCCTCCTCCCAAAATTCATATGCTGAAACAGTCTCTGAGGTGATGGTATTAGGAGGTGGGGCTTCTGGTCATTAAGGTGGAGCCCTTATGAATGAGATTGGTGCCCCTAGGAGAGAGATCTGAGAGAGCTCCCTTGTGTCCCCCTCCGTGTGAAGAAGCTGCAAGAAGTTTGTGACCTGGAGGAGGGCCTTCACTTCACCATGCTGGCAGCCTAATCTGAGACGTCCAGCCTCCAGAATTGCAAGAAATACATCTCTGTTATTTATAAGCTAACTGATCTGTGGTATTTTGTTCTCGCAACCCAAATGGCCCAAGACAATCCCCTTGGAATAATCTGCACAGTATTCTAGAAGGTGAATATTAATTTTATTTTACAGAAGAGGTCACTGAAGTTCTGTGATTTGTCTAGAGTCACACTGCTAAGTAAGTGGTAGAATTGAGATTCAAACTCAGCTCTGTCTGATTTTACTCAATGCACGTTCCCCTTCAGGAGTGTGGACACTGTCTACTCTGTTTCTACATTTTATCTTTCGTAGTTAACTTTTTGAAACTTTATTACTATCTCTGCCTGCTCAGATATCAGGTGCAATGATTTAACTCTACCCATACTCACTGTTTATGTTATTGTTGAATATTGAGTTTTACCTAAACCCCATAATCAATCACTGTGTCAGTTCAAGTCCTTTCTTTCCTTACTGATCTTCTGTCTCGACGTTCTACCCATGATAGATATCAGGGTATTGAAATCTTCTACTATTATTGTGTTGCTCTCTGTTTCTCCCTTCAGTTTTGTCAATGTTTGCTTCATTCATTCGGGTGCTCTGAGGTTAGGGGCATGTACATTTCTGTTAGATCTTACTGGTGAATTGTCCCTTTTACCATTATATAATATCCCTTTTTTTATCATTTATGAAACTTGTTGACTCAAAGTCTGTGTTTGTCTGATACAAATAGATTTATCACTGTTCACTTTTGGTTACCATTTGCATGGAATGTCTTGTCCATCCTTTCACGTTCAGCCCACGTATGGACCTAAATCTAACGGTAGTCTCTTGTACATACTGTATAATTGGATCTTGTTTTATTATTCATTCAGCCACTTTATGTCTTTCATTGGAAGGGTTTAATCTATTTTTGCTTAAGGTAATTACTGATAGGGAAGGACTTGCTGTTGCCATTTTAACTGTTTTCTGTCTTTTTAAAAATTGAAGAATGAGTGACAATTTTATATTAGTATCATGAGTACAGTATGGTGATTTGACATTTGTATACATTGTAAAATGACCAGCACACTGAGTCTCATTACCATCTATCATACAAAGTTAATACAATAATATTGACCGTATTCCCCATGTACATTATATCCCCATGACTTACTTATTTTATAAGTAGCCGTTTGAACTCACTCTTGATCCTCTTCTCCCAATTCAACCCCCCTTTCCCCTGCCCCTGGAATCCCCATCCCCTCTGGCAACCACCACTCTTCTCTGTATCTATGAGTCTGGGTTTTGTTTTGTTTGTTTGTTTAGATTCTACTTATAAGTAAAATCAAGTGGTACTTGTCTTTCTCTGTCTGACTTACTTCATTTAGGATAATATCCTCAAGGTTCATCCCTGTTGTTGCAAATGGCAAGATTTCATTCTTTTTTATGGGTGAGCAATATTCCAGTGTGTGTGTGTGTGTGTGTGTGTGTGTGTGTGTGTGTGTGTGTGTGTCTGTGTGTGCTTTTGTATCTTGGCTATTGTAAATGATGCTATAATGAACATAAAGTTACATGGATCTATCTATCATCTATTTTTAAGTAGGCTCCACGCCCTGAGCCTACTGAGATCAAGACCTGAGCTGAAATCAAGAATCAGACACTGAACTGACTGAGTCACTCAGGTGCCCTGAGCATCTTTTAATGTGTCTGTTGGCCGTTGTATGTCTTCTTTGGAAAGATGTCTATTCATGTCTTCTTCCCATTTTTAAATTTGATTGCTTGTTTTTCTGCTTTGAGTAGTATGAGTTCTTTTTATATTTGGGCTATTTGCCCCTTATCAGATATATGATTTGCAAATATCTTCTCTCATTCAGTAGATTATCTTTTTGTTTTGTTGGTGATTTCTTTCACTGTGCAGAGGCTTTTTAGTTATTCAGTTTATTTTGTATTTGCTTTTGTTGCACTCACCTTTGGAGTCAGATCCAAAAAACAATGCTAAGATGGATGTCAAGGAACTTACTGCATGTTTTCTTCTGGGAATTTTATGATTTCTGATCTTATGTTGAAGCCTTTAATCCATTTTGATTTAATTTTTGTATGTGGTGTAAGAAAGTGGTCCAGTTTCATTCTTTTGCATGTAGCTGTCCAGTTTTTCCATCATCATTATTGAAGAGACTGTCCTTTCCCCATAGTATATTCTTGCCTCCTTTTTCATAAATTGACAATATATGGTTGGGTTTATTTCTGGTCTGTTTATTCTGATCTACATGTTTGTTTTATGCTAATACCATACTGTTTTGATTACTACTGCTTTGCAGTATAGTTTGAAACCAGCAAGCTTGATACCTCTTTTTTCTTTCTCAAGATTTCTTTGGCTATTTGGAGTCTCTTATGGTTTCATATAAATTTTAGGATTAATTTTTCGGGTTCTGTGGAAAATACTGTTAGATTTTATAGGAATTGCATTGAATCTGTATATTCCTTTGAGCAGTACGGACATTTCAGCATATTAATTCTTCCGACCCATGAGCACAGAATATCTTTCCACTTATTTGTGTCTTCAGTTTCTTCCAGCAGTACCTTATAGTTTTCAGAGTACAGGTCTTTCGCCTCCTTGATTAAATTTATTCCTAGATATTTTATTCTATTTGATGCAATTATAAGTGGTATTTTTTTCTTGATTTCTATTTCTGATAGTTCATTAGTAGTGTATAGAAATACAGATTTTCTATATTAAATTTGTGTCTGGCTGCTTTACTGAATTCATTTATTAGCTCTAATAGTTTTTTGATGGAGTTTATAAGATTTTTTACATATAGTATCATGTAATTTGCAATTAGTGACAGTTTTAATTCTCCCTTTCCATTTTAGATGTCTTCTATTTTATTTCTTTTTCTTTCCTAATTTTTCTGGCTATGACTTTCAATACTCTTTTGAATAAAAGTGAGAAGAATGTGGGCATCCTTGTCTTGTTACTGATCTTAGAGGAAAAGCTTTCTGCTTCTCACCATTGAGTATGATATTAACTGGGGTTTGTCATATATGGTGTGTATTAAATTGAGGTACATTTCCTTTATATATACTTTGTTGAGAGTTTTTTTTTTTAAATAATAAATACACATTGAATTTTGTCAAATGTTTTTTCTGTATATATTGAGCTGATCATGTATTTTTTTTTATTTTTCATTTTGTTAATGTGGTTTATCAGTGTTGATTGATTTGTGGATGTTGAACCATCCTTACATCCCTGGAATAAATCCCACTTGATCTTGGCATATGACCTTTTTAATGCCTTGTTGAATTTGGTTTGTTGAAGATTTTTGCATCTATTTTTCTCAAGGATATTGACCTGTAATTTTCTTTTTTTGTTTGGTGTCTTTGTCTGATTTTGGCATCAGGATAATGCTGGCCTCATTAAAATGAGTTTGTAAAAGTTACCCCTCTTCAGTTTTTGGAAGAATTTGAGAAAGATTGCCATTAATTATATGGCTAATTATATTGGTATTCTTTATGTGTTTGGTAGAATTTATCAGTGAAGCCGTCTTATCCTGGACTTTTGTTTGTTGGGAGGTTTTTGATTACTGATTCAATCACTTTACTCATTATGGGTCTGTTCGGATTTTCTATTTCTTCACAGTTCAGTCTTGGAAGATTGTATATTTCTAGTACTTTATCCATTTCTTTTAGGTTGTCCAATTTGTTGGTGTATAATTGTTGGTCATAGTCTGTTATGACCCTTTGTATTTCTGTGGTATCAGTTGTAACTGCTTTTATCATTTCCTATAACACAGATCTAGTGGTTATGAACTTTCTTAGCTTATATTTATCTGGGAAAATCTTTATTTGCCTTTTATTCTGAAGGATAGTTTTGCTGGAGATCCTGTTCTTGGTAGTCAGTTCTTTTATTTCAGCATTTTGAATATATCATCCCATCTCTTCTGGCCTGTAAGATTTCTCCTAAGAAATCTTGCTCATAGTCTTATGGGAGCCTCTTTGTGTGTGATGAGTTGCCTTTTTTTTTTTTCTTTTGCTGCTTTCAACGGTCTCTCTCTCTCTTTTTTTTTTTTTTTTAAGATTTTTTATTTATTTATGTGACAGAGAGACAGCCAGCGAGAGAGGGAACACAAGCAGGGGGAGCGGGAGAGGAAGAAGCAGGCTCCCAGCGGAGGAGCCCGATGTGGGACTCGATCCCGGAACACCAGGATCATGCCCTGAGCCGAACGCAGCCGCCTAATGACTGCGCTACCCAGGCGCCCCCCAATGGTCTCTTTTTGTTTTTGACTTTTGACATTTCGATTATAATATATTTTGGTGTGGACTTCTTCTTTTTTCTTTTAAGATTTATTTATTTACTTGAGGGTGAGGAGAAAGAGAGAGAGAGTGCATAGAGGGAGAGAGAGAAGCAGATTCCCCACTGCACAGGGAGCCTGATGTGGGGATCTATCCCAGGACCCTGGGGATCACAACCTGAGCTGAAGGCAGACACTTAACTGACTGAGCCACCCAGGTGCCCCTTGGTGCAGACTGCTTTGGGTTTATTCTAGTTGGATTTCTGGGGAGGAGTGGCTTCTTAAATCTGGATATCCATTTCTTCTCCCAGATTTGGGAAGTTTTAGCCATTTTTTCCAGTAATCCTGATCCTTTCTCTGTGATCCCTCTTGGGATACTTGTAATTGTATATTGGTCTGCGTGATTGTGCATCATAAGTTCCTTATGCTTTCTTCATTCTTTTTTCTTTTTTTCTTCTGAGTGAATAATTTTAAAATGACCTATCTTTGAGTTCACAGATTCTTTCTTCAATCTGTTCGAGCCTGCTGTTGTTCAATTTAGTGAACAACAAATTCTTTGTTTTTCAGTTCAGTTATTGTATTCTTTAGCTCCAAAACTTAGTTTGGTTCTTTTTAATATTTTCTTTGTTTTTGATGTTAGTCTCATGGTGTTCATGCATAGTTTCCCTGAGTTCATTGAGCATCTTTATGATGGCCATTTAGAATTCTTTATCAAGTAACTCATACATACCCATTTCTTTAGGATCAGTTTCTGTAGATTAATTTTATTTCTTTGATTGGACCAATATGTCCCTGTTTCTTCATGTACCTTGTAATTAACTTAGTGTTGGGATTCATGTACTTGAAGGAACATAGCCACCTTTCCAGTTTTTATGGGCTTGCTTTGTACAAGGAAAGACTGTTACCAATTATCCTGGCTAGATATTCTAGGGATTCCTCAAACCTTTTTGGTGGATGCATATTATCTTGACTGGTTTGTGTAAATTTATAATTAGAAGGATTTGCCAGTTTTGTTTTTCAGGAGCTCATAATCTTTTGCTCCCTCTGGTGTCTGTCTGCATTACTGCAGGTTCTCTGGAAGTAACACAGATTCCCAGCAACCTTTTATCCTCATCCCACCTCCCCTTGTCATCCCCTCGTCCCCCCGAGCCCTAACCCCAGGTATCTAGTGTATGTTGTGCTACATCAGTGGTCTGAGACTGGAGAGACAGAAACGAGTTCCTTGAGCAGCCCCTGAGGTGCCAGAATATTAAATGCACACTCCATTCCTCTTTCCCTGCCTTTGAGTGAGAGGCCACTTCACTGTACAACACTCTGTCTGTTATGCTGTGATTCCTCTGAAATTGTAGCATGCTACCCAAGTCTCTTTTTCAGTCTGCAACCCTAAGACATCTAGACTATGCTGTGTCCTTATATGTGTTCTGAGACTTGCACAACAGAAACTCGTCCCTTGGGCAGCCCCTTCTCCAGCTCTTTCCAACACATTCTCCAACTCTTTCCCTCCCCAAGAAAAAGCCAGGACTTGGGAGTTTTCTTTCACTTTTTCTGCAGTGAACCAGGAGGAGGGACTATGGTGAGAGAGTGTGTGCTAGTCCACACCCTCACCTTTGTTCTCAGCAGCCCACAACCTAAAATCCTTTCTTGTTAGCACTTAGACTCAGGCAAGACAAAATCCAGTTCCTCAGGTAGTCCTTCAGAAAGTCTGCATATTGGCCATACATTTTGGTTTTTTCTTTCTTTCCTCAAGGAAAATTCAGCGACTAGGGAGTTTTTCCTCAATAGTGTCTCCCTGAGCTGGTGCAGGGAGGGAATATGGCAAGTGAGTGCCACAAATTTTCCTACTGGATTTGATGTGGTTGGTTTCATACTCACTTGGGGTGCACGAGGCTTTTAACCATTTTATGAATTTTTCACAAAGTAAATTGATCTATGTTTTGTTATTGAGTCAGTGTTTCCATGGGGGGAAGGGCCTGGGGCTTCCTGTTCTGCCATTTTGCTGATGTCACCTCACATCAGGTTCTCTCTGTAAGGAGATCTTAGTGACTCATTTCCATTGCTGCCATATTGCCACCACCTCTACCACCACCGCTACTACGATTACTCCTTCCCCTCTTCTACTATCCCCCTTCTTCTTTTTTATATTAGTGTTTTAGATTAACTCATATATATTTTGTGTTTTTTCACCATCCCTTTTTGTATCTCATTCCTTCTAGATTCAGTTTCTTCATAAAACATATTTTTTAGAAGCTGCTTCAGTGAGTATTTGTTGGTGATAAAGTCTCTCAGATTTTGCTAGTCTGAACATGAGTTTATTTCAAGATCATTCTTTAAGAATATTTTAGTTAGGTATAAAATTTTTTTTTTAGAGTTATATGTCAGTTTTATCATCTAACTTCTATAATTGTTATTGAGTTTTGTCATCTAACTTCTATAATTGCTACTTGTATAAATGACATGCTTTACAGGTATTCTGCCCTTTCTGTTTGGATGATTTTAATATGCCTACTTTGGCTTTCGTAGTCTTCAGTTTTACTATGGTTTATCTAGTTGTCCATTTCTTTTTGTATGTCCCACTTGGGATTCACTGAGTTTATAGAATTAATTAATTCTGGATATTTATCAGGCGTCATCTTTTATATACTGTGTTTCCCCCATTCTCTGTGTCTTCTCCATCTATAACTGTAATTGGATATTTTCATTTTAACCTCCTTGTCTCTTAATATCACTTTAAAATTTTTGATCTCTTATTTCTGCTTAATTCTATCTAGCTTATTTTTCCAAATCTCTCTTTCAGGCAAGAATTCTTATTTCAGCTTTTTTTTTTTTTTTTTAAAGATTTTTTCATTTATTTGACAGAGACAGCCAGGGAGAGAGAGAGAACACAAGCAGGGGGAGTGGGAGAGGAAGAAGCAGGCTCCTAGGGGAGGAGCCTGATGTGGGGCTCGATCCCAGAATGCTGGGATCAAGCCCTGAGCCAAAGGCAGACGCTTAATGACTGCACCACCCAGGCGCCCCTTATTTCAGCTTTTTAACATGTCTGCTGAGTTTTAAATTTCGATAATGTTTTTATTTTTAAAAATATTTTGTTCTTTCAAAAATGTACCTTTCTTAAGGGTAACTTATACTTTTCTCATATGTTTGAATCTATACTCCATTAAAAAAATCTTAGCTATGCTTATTTTATATTCTGTTTCTAGAAATACTGTTATTTGAAGATCTTATGATTCTATTCTGCTTTTCTGATTCCAACTCTGGCTCATGGTAGCTTATTTCCATGTATATTGTATGATGTCGGATTATAGGCTCAAATACAACAGGACTATATCAGTGAAAATCCCATTCAATTTGGGGAGGGTTTCCTTCTAAGTAGGATTTATATTTGCTTTTTGCATAGTACCCAAAGGCAGTAGAAAGCAGGGACCCATTTTTTGTTAATTTTTTGGCTTTTGCAATCTATGCCCTTATGATAAATTTGAACCACTCTAAGGAAAAGCCATGATTAGGATTATTCAGGGGAATATTTTTTTTCTCTCCCCTTTTCTTATGAGTGGATCTTTCTCATTTACACTTTACTGGTAGAGTAGCTCTTTATGTGTCCCAGCTTTATGTGGGTGTTTCCTTGGTGCAGTTTCCCAACTTGTTCCTGTCCTGGTTTAGATAGTAGTTAAGTAGTTGCATTTTGATTACCAACTTTGATTAGTTTAGTACAAGAGCTTGGAGGTGGGTCAGTATTAGAAAGAGAATTATATAGAAGTTATGATTGAATCTCTGCGAGTGAGTGAGGTCACAGAGCTGAAGCACAGGAGGAGGAAGAGAGGTCAGCTGAGGAGAAAAGCTCAGGAAATCCCACAGAGTGGGAGGAGTTGGAGGAAGTAGGGTGGGGCGTTTCTCCCTAAGGTAAAATGGGAGGTTTGGGGACAAGGAGATAAAGAAAGGTGAGGACTTAAGAAAAAATATTACGATTAGGATGTCATTTCAGAGTAGTTTTGCTGGTGTTCTGGGACAAGCGCAACCCCAGGGATGGAAGGATGGAGTGAATGGTAGGGAACTGGAAGCAGAGAGGGACTACTATCTGATAAGCAAAATAATCTATTGTACATAGTGTAGATAATTAGAAACTAAATTTTATCTTATTATTTATTATTTATTTTAGTGAGATATAATTAACATAGAGTGTTGTATTAGTTTCAGGTGTAAGACATAATAATTCAGCAATTCTGTATATAACTCAGTGCTTACCACAATAGGTGTGGTCACCTGACTTTTAATTTTGTAACGTTTAGAGAGGTTCCTGAAGAATTTAAACTATTTGGTCTTTGCAAACATCATTTTCTGTTCACCTGATTTACAAGATTTCAAGGTCATTTTTTAAAAACATCTTATCTAAATAATTAGCTATCATGTTAAAAAAAACAGAGCTTATGGGGTGGAAAATACGGATTAATGTAAAATAAGTTATAGCATTTTTCTTTTGGCATTTAACCAAAGCCTTTATCTAAGGACTTGTATAAAATTGCCAACATAGTTTATCTGTTAGGGGGTGATATTAAATCAGACTTCACGTGAATCAGTTAATTTGTGAAACTAACCTAAAGTTAGCTTCCAAACTAAAGAAAACAAAAGATCACACTGTAGATTCTTCTGGATGACAGTAGGGTCTTTGCTACTATATAAATCTGATGGGTTCCCTGACCCTTTTCAAATGCCCCATGTTTCTCAAACTTATTTAAGTGAAGAAATGAAAAAGTTTGTGTGTGTGTGTGTGTGTGTGTGGTGCTGAGAGAGAAAAATAGAGAGAAGGTTGTCATTAACACTTTATGGAGCAGTGTTTTGTGGAATTAGTTTAGGAAATACCAGTTTAAAATCTCTAGTAAAAAAAAAGTTTCAAAGAAGTATGAGGACGTCCTGTATATGAGGCCCTGTGGTAGGCAAATGGACATTGAGTCCATAAGATATAGACCCAGCCTTCTTGTTCGCTGCTCCCAAAAACTCTAGTTAATGTAAGGGAACTCTAGTCATATATTGATCCTGAATGTCCATCATATAGCACAGTTTAGGAAATTGATGATTAAGTCTTTTTTGGTTCTAACAAACAGAAATGCAGTTAAACTAGTTCTGATAGAGATGAGGTGGATAAGGGGGAGGTTATTGTAAGATTTTACAGAAACAAATGTATAGTCTGGTTTCATGAGAATCAGGCTACCATCAGACAGGGAGCAGTTGCCTCGTCTGCACTTGTTTCTTTTGTGTAGTCTGGTCTTTTTTCTCAGTTGTAGTCTTTCTGAGGCTTTCTTACTTACTTACTTAAGCCTAATATGGCCATCTCAGCCCTACCTCTACATGACCTTTTGAATTCTCAAGTTGATGTAATTGACTCCCGTCCAGTGAATCTGTTAGTTGGCTTGCGAATGGTATCCCCTCTATTCTAGTCAACCAGGGATGAGGAATGGTCAGCCACATGAAGTATAGAGCTGCTTCTTCAAGCAGGGTTTGGGATGGAGTGGAAATTAAACATATTTAATGCAATTAGGATGAAGGATTGTAGTGTTTGAAGACACAGGGAATGGTAAATTATTTCAGCACATTCTGTTATTATGCATAAAAATTCTTATGCAGAATAAGTTTCCACCTTCATTACAGAACATGAATCCCAGAGGAACTAAAATATAACAGTTATTCAAATAGATAAACTCTAAAATAAAACAGAATCTCTTGCTACCTTTGACTTTTTAGCTAATATGACCTGTTAATGTTGGCAGGGATGCACGGAAGTACCAAATACCTTCTCTATAAGTGCTTATGGAGACCAGAAAGGAGTTATTGCTTTCTTCACCTTTTGACCTACTGGAAGGACTTACTGAAAATTCTTTCCAGGTTGTTTGCAAGAATGCTGTGCTGTTAAGTTACTTTGGAAGGGACAGCCTCCTATTTGGTCTAAATTTTGATGCAAAAGAACCTTGCATAACACTCCCATGACCTCAGTCATGGTGTATGTGCCCATGTGAATACAAATTTTTTGGGTCAGCGGTGACTGGAACAAGAATGTGCAGAATAATATTCAGAGTGCGTCTTGTTTCTTCCTGTGTGAGTATTTCATGAAATGTAAATGGTTAAGGGACATTTTGAGAGCTCTGTTCTCTATTAATTCAGCCTGACTTCTTCTACTGAACAAGAAGGCTCATTTCCCCCTGTTTCTTATAGCCGCACACGGAAGACTCTACTGACCTTTCCATTGACAGATTCAGGCTTGACTCAGTATTCAGATGCATGAAGACTTGAGACAAGAAGTAATTCATCCATGCTCAATTCTGACAGTTTTGCCTTTTGATTATTAGTTTCCCAGAGAGATCATTTATTGAACATTTAGTCTTCAAAGATTCTGGCTTCTAATATGGTTCTTTCTTTTACAGTGGCAATTCATCATCCTGGTGTCTACCTTAATCTCACATACATGTTAGATGTCCTGGGTCAGGCTTTCAGGTCCCAATCACCCGGAGAAGGAGTAAGTCCTTTAAGGGACTGGTCCAGAACTTGTAGCAGTCCACGTTTTCTATCACTTTCCTTAGTTAGAAATGTCTACAGATATTTAAGACAGAGCTTTCCCGTGTCCTTTAATTGACCCTTGAGTTGATTTGTTTTAGATACTTGGTTATCCCATGAAGACTACATTTTACCTCTTCCCTGTGAGTTAGCAGGGCCTTCCTAAAGTGCTTATTCTCCACTGTGTAAGCCGAGTAGCTTCCCATTATCTTTAGGCCAACCCCAAAGATGTTTTGAGAAGCTGCAGAGTTTGATTCTGAGCCTCTGTATAGGAGCCCATTTTATTGGATGGAAAATAAATTTCAATTCCAGTTCATGTCCAATAACTTGGTAGTAGCTATCTGGAGGGTTTGTTGGAAAGAAATCTAAGGATGATCCTATATATGCTCTAAGATGGAGTACCAGAGTTACATAACAGCCTCTGCCATGGATACTGGACTGGGGTGATGATGATGGGATTGGTGGCTGGAGGTAGTGGTAGTATGAGTGGATCCTTGCCTAATGTGAAATGCTAGGAGATTTCTCCTCACATCCTATAGGATAGCAACTTCCTTGCCTCCACACATCATGACGGGTTAAGAAACCCTTGGCTATGAGTATTAGGGAGATAAAGGAAGAGATCTTTCAGCCAACTAAATGGCCTCTGAAAAGGGACATTGTGCATGGGCTAAATTTTGACCATAGAAAGAAGGAGAAGTCCTTAATTAGGGGGATTAAGTCCCGCATCGTTCCAACTATAGAACCTATATTCTTCAGCTCCCCTTAAACATAATCTTCACCTTTAAGTTCAGGCAATCATCTGTGAGGAGGGAAGTTTGTTGTGGAAATCGATGCTTAGTATGTTTGCCATTCTCAGTACATGTCCATCTTTTAGTCCTTGACACTTCCTCATCTCTTCTACTCCCTGCTGCCCAGTTTTGCCACCATGACTTTTCTATAGTAATAGTTCCCGAATTGCCTAGTTTGCTGTGATTTAGCATTAATACATTGGCCTTGATTTAACAAAATGTATGAAGTACCCGTCATGCCAGATATTGTCCTTGATGTTAGGTGTAACTACAGTGGGTTCTACATTCTTATCTTCTAGCCAGATCCTAGTCCTACTGTAGGACTTTCAAGAATTATTCTGTCAGAACTTCTCACCCTGTCCCCCACCTGTACCCCCACACTTTATCTTGCCGACTGCTTTCCTGAACCATGCTTATTCAAACTTTCCATACTCTGGGCTGAAATTCTGTCACTGGACCTGTACCCCACTGCCTCTTCAGGTCTGGTGGGCAGGTCTAATGTTAAGCCTCGCCCTAACCCTGTTCCTACTGTGGGTATCCTATGTTTTGTCACTGATAAATACTGAAATATGATGGAATTAAGCTATGTTTGGAAAACCTTATTAGCAAGCCACTCTATAATTAATCCATATTAGAATATTCTTATTGTACTTATAGTTAATATCCTTTTGTAGCTTGAATTTTTTGCTTGAAAGTGACATCTTGAGTTAAGTTCTGGTCTGTGAATGCTTTGAGCTAGTCTGAGATCAATATAGGCTTGTTGTCAGAAATAATATTTTCATGGATGGTACATAACTAGTATGCGACTGTGGTTGCTATAACATGTTTGATACAAAACAAAGAGCACTTTAAAAATGCTTAACACAGGGGTGCCTGGATGGCTCAGTCAGTTAAGACTCTGACTCTTGATTTTGGCTCAGGTCATGATCTCAGCATTGTCAGATTGAGTCCCAGTTGGGCTCCGTGCTGGGCGTGGAGTCTGTTTGAGATTTTCTCTCCCTCCCTCTCTGCCCCCACCCCTCTGCTCTCTCTCTCTCTAAAAAAACAACAACAACAAAAATGCTTAACGCAGTCAAGGAATTTTTGCCTTGAAGTACTCCTGAAGAATCAATATGGACTCATCCGAGATTTTTGTTTCTTGCCATTAAATGGTAGGCACTTTTGGTAGGCTATTTCAAATAATCTGGCTTATTTTCCTTTATAATGAAATCAATTCAGGATCATCAAATCCAGTATCTGGCCCATACCTTCCAGGAAAAATAACACCATGTGCCATTTTCCATTGTGTCTGAGATGCATGATGACTGCCTTTTTGAATAACAGCAGGCTTTCATGACAAAGGACTTCTTTTATGAGAAAAATAATACCCATTGACAGTTTGTGAAGAATATAGAAACATTGAGACAGTTTCCATTTTCTTCCTTGCTGTTGTCTCTGTATCCAGTATCAGAAAGTGCATGATTGAAGTGTTTGATTTGAAATGAGATTGAACTGATTTGAAGAACCTCAAGTATATTTTGAACATTCAGATTTCCTGTGGAATTGGAAAATCCCGGCCTGGATCTGGGGTTGCAGGAAATCAGCCCATCATGTCTCTCTCAAGGCTATTCTAAAATTCAAGGCCAGGGCTTGTATTTAGAAATAGGTCTTCAAAATAGTTTGTTCACGATGATGAAAAATGTACAGACAAAGCCAAATGGCAGGCGAGATGAGGGACTCCTGGCCTTGCTTAACCACTTGTTGCCTGGTCCCATCCCATGGAGGACACTGTTCTTGAGTTGTAAGCAGTTTGTGCCTCATTGCCATCTGGCTCAGCCAGCTTCGGCACCATAAGGTGAACTGAGCTGTTTGTGGTAGGAAATAGTGCTCTATATTTGTCACGATGTTCTAGCACAGACCCAAAGTCAGT
Organism: Ursus arctos; assembly: GCF_023065955.2. Lineage (NCBI taxonomy): Eukaryota > Metazoa > Chordata > Mammalia > Carnivora > Ursidae > Ursus > Ursus arctos. The sequence goes on along the minus strand of NW_026622985.1, from coordinate 12,808,873 downwards.
AACTGCTTGACATTCCAGAAAACATTCTCATGGCAGTGAGTTAAACTTCAGGGAATGTCTTTTTCCAGTGGATGATGAGGTCATTTAGCAACAGTTACCTTTTGTGGAAGAAACTCTTGTTAAAACTTAGGTAGCCCCGGGAGCCCTGGAGTTTGTGTTCTTGTTTTTGAAGTAGACTCCCTACCCATTGTGTGTACATTATTTAGACCAGAGGAAATACTGATACATCAATATGGTAGCTTAAGAGGGTGACACAGAAAGGTTCAGTTTTATTTTATCTTTTCATTTTCCACCTGACCACTGGATATATTGAGTTGCTGCAGAACTTCTAGAGGTCCTTCTGTGGTTTTATCCGTAGCCAGCTCAATAATTAAGATCATCCATCCAGGTTAGCATTCCTGGAAGCTCGGAAAGCAGAACATCTAGGAAGCAATAGAAACTTCCAAGAGCAATGGGAATTCCAGATTGACCCTCTTATTTCTCTGACTTCATGTCTGCTCAGTATTCTCTACTCCTGTATCTTATATCGCCACCCCTCAGTCTCTCAGTGGGGTCCCTTTTTATACTTGAAACTGCTCTAACCAGAGGAACTGAACTCTGACTCCCCATACCCTCTTGTCTTTATATTTCCCGAACTGCTTGTAAGTAGTGCAGTTTTGTTGGCACGGCTAATCCCCTGACCCATCAATATTTTTCTAATCTGAGAAACACTCCTTCCCCAAGAAAGGAGGTACATCCTGACTAGAATATGAAAAAAAAAACCCATGCAGTTTCTGTGCGATCTCCCCTACCAGTGACACTTGTCACCTTTGAATCAGCTCAACCCACAGCAAGGAGCATTTCTTTTCTTGGGAATAATAAATCTGGTGTCCTAAGAGGAATGGCTTGGGTTTGGCCTCATCCTTTTAAAACTGTAGATACTTGCCCCTGCTGCCCTCTCCCCATCATTTCATTCAGAAGCAGTGGTTTCTTTTCTCCTGAGACCTGAACTCCTTCTAAGAGAAACATGCCAACCATGAGAGTTTGTAGCTCAATTAGATGCTTTTGATGTGAGTTCTCTGTGATGGAAAGCCTGCTAGCAGTCTGTATGCATGGAATGTTGTCACTTGCTTGGCATGGAGAGTGAGACAACTAAGGGAATAAGAGGGGAGAGAGAGGGGAGTTGTTTGCAGAGTGAATGAGGGCCCAAGAGTCAGGATCTAAGGGCTTAGACGTTCACTTTAGGTAGATGCAGTGTATTAGTAATTATTTAATAATAATGATATTTATTGAGTCCCTACCTTTTGGCAACAAGTCTATGGATCTCATACTGTGGCTCTCACATCCCCCTGGATCTGCTTCACTTCAACAAGCACCGAATGAAGCATTTTCCATTCTGACCATCCATGGTCTCCTGTTCTTCCACCTTGGATGTATAACCATTTCCATCGTGACTGTTCTTTGACTTCATTAGGATTTCTTATCCACTGACATATTTCCCTTTGCCATATCCATAACCTCCTCCCATCTTCACTACCTTCTTCCATGTCCAGATAGTCCATGGCCCATCACCCAGTAACATTCTGGCCAGTTTTCTGATTTTCCTGCATCTGTATCTTTTTGTTATTTCATCTGACAGAACCCCAGTAAATGCAAATATCCATTTATTCTTGTCTGTGACTGAGAGATGATGGAGAGTATCACTCAGTGGGGCTTTCAACACAACTATGTATATTTGATCACTCTCTCCCCATTCTCTTCAGTGAGATGTCAGAACTTATCCAGTCTTTTCAGTCTTACAGTCTCATATGTCCCAACCCTACTCTCAGGTGATGACCTCACTCTTTATTTCCTAAGAAAGTAGAAGCATCCAGTGGGAACTTGTCAGCCTCCCCCAGCACCACACCACCATGGTGCCTGTGCGTGCTCAGTCTGTGTTCTCCGTGCTTTGCTGATTCTTCTCCTTCACAACCAGATTTCACAAACAGATGTTTGCATGTGCTCTCCCCATTCCCTAACTGGTACTTAGTCCCTGATTCACTTCAAAGTTCATTTGGTCCACATTGTGACACAGAACAGGATTTTCTGAGGGAAGGAAAGACCACCTTGTGGGCATTGTTCAGTCTTCCTCTTACTCCAGTGGCTAACTCCTCTTCTGCTTGGACTTGAGATGGGGGCGACCTTCAGACTCATCCCTTGGCTCACCCCCCTTTTTTCCTATTCTACAGTTGACTTCAACTATGTGATGGCTTCAGTTGTAGATTATAATGAACAACTCTCAAGTTTTATCTACAGTTCAGATTTGCATCTGGTCTCCAAGTTCTGTTCATTTTGAATTTCCACAGGAGTATCTCAAAGGCTGGTCACCATGACATCTTGACCATGACATGTCAGCTCTCCCCCAGTCTTCAGCTCTTGACCATTACATTCAAGTCATTACCAACTATAGCAGATTTTACCACCTAAATATATTTTTTGAAGTTTTTAATTTCGGTTAATTAACATACAGTATTATGCTAGTTTCGGGTGTACAATATAGTGATTCAACAACTCCATACATCAGCTAATGCTCATTACAACAAGTGCATTCTTTAATCCCCATCAGCTCTTTCACCCATTCCCTCACCCACCTCCCCTCTGTGACCATCAGTTTGTTCTCTACAATTAAGAGTCTGTTTCTTGGTTTGTCTTTCTCTTTCTCTCTCTTTTTCCCTTTGCTCATTTATTTTGTTTCTTAAATTCCACATATGAGTGAAATTTTATGGTATTTGTTGTTCTCTAACTTATTTCACTTAGCATGATGCTCAGTAGCTCCATCCATGTCATTGCAAATGACAAGATTTGATTCTTTTTTATAGCTGAATAATCCATCCATTGTGTGTGTGTGTGTGTGTGTGTGTGTGTGTGTGTGTATCATATCTTCTTTATCAACCCATGAATTGATGGACAGTTGGGCTGCTTCCATAATTTGGCTATTGTAAATAATGCTGCTCTGAATATTTCTTGACTCTATTTTTTTCCATCTCTGTTGTCAGGGCCCTAATCTAATACACCATCACTTAAAAAAATTAAACTTAAAATTTTTTTTTTGAGATAACTGTAGATTCACGTGTATTTTAAGAAATAATAGAGATGGATCTTATGTACCCATTACCCAGTTTACTCCATTGGTCACATTGTACAAAACTATAGTGCAATATCACAGTCAGGATATTGATATTGATATAGTCAAGATACAGAACATTGTCATCACGACAAAGATGATTCCTGCTGTCCTTTTTTAAAAAAAAACATAAATTTTAGTTTTTAGAGCAGTTTTAGGTTCAGAAAAAAAATTTTAACAGGAGGTACAGAGATGTTCCATATACCTCCTTCACTACACATGCACAGCCTCCCCCCATTATCAACATCACTCACCAGAGTGTTACATTTGTTATAACTGATATACGTACACTGACATAATATAATCCTCCAAAGTCTGCAGTTTACATTAGAGTTCACAACACATAACTTGGTGTTGTGTATTCTCTGGGTTTGTACAAGTATATAATGACATGTAGGCATCATCATAGTATCATACAGAGTATTTTCACTGCCCTAAAATTCCTCTGTGTTCTGCCGATTTATTTCTTCCTCCTCCCAGTCCCTGGCAACCACTGATCTTTTTACTGTATCTATAGTTTTGCCTTTTTCAGAATGTCATATAGTTGGGATCTTACAGTATGTAGTCTTTTGAGCTTGGCTTCTTTAATTTAGTAATATGCATTTAAGATTCCTCCATGTCTTCCATGGCTTGATAACTCATTTCTTTTTAGTGTGGAATAATATTCCATTGTCTGGATGTTAATTTATCCTCTTACCTACCGAAGGACAATCAGTCAGTCACCTGGCCACACCCTTGGTGTTTTCTTCTGACCATGCTTTCTCATTTTTTACAATATGGATAGACTGGGAATTTTCCAGATTTTTAATTTCTGCTTCCCTTTTCCAGAACAATTCTGTCTTTAAGTAGTCTCTTTTTTTCACATTGTACTATAAGCAGTCAGAAGGAGCCAGGTTGCACCTTCAACATTTGCTTAACAGTATCTTCAGCTGAATACCTAATTTCATCACTTGCAAAGTTCTACCTTCCACAAAAACTGGAGTATAAAACATGATTCAGCCCAGTTCTTTGCCGCTTTATAACAAGGATGGCCTTTCCTCCAGTTTCCAAACACATGTTCCTTATTTCCATCTAAGACCTTATCAAAATGGCCTTTCCTCTCCATATTTCTAAACATTCTGTTCAGCATTCCTTAGGTATTCTCTAAGAAGATTGAGACTACTCTCTGCAGCTCTTTCCTTTTCTCTCTGAGCTCTCAACAGCTCAGAATAGGCTGTTCACAGCAGTGTAGACTTTTTCTAGCATGTACCTCAGATCCCCTCCCCCCTAGTCTCTACCCATTACCTGTTTCTATTTTTTTGAAAAAAATATTTTATTTATATATTTGACAGAGAGAGGTAGAGAGAGTGTGAGAGAGCATGAGCCAGGGGGAGAGGCAGACTCCTCGATGAGCAGGGAGCCCAATGTGGGGCTCCATCCCAGGACCCTGAGATCATGACCTGAGCTGAAGGCAGACGCTTAACTGACTGAGCCACCCAGCGCCCTATTACCTGGTTCTAAATTGCTTGCACATTTTTAGGTATTTGTTACAGCAGCACCCCACTTCTCAGTATCAATTTCTTATTCTATTCGGGCTGCTATTACAGAATACGATAGTCTAGGTGGCTTAAACAACAGACATTTATTTCTCACGGTGCTTGAGGCCGGAAAGTCCAAGATCAGGGTACAGGCAGATTTGGTGTCTGGTGAGGACCTACTTCATGGTTTGCAGATGCCCATGTTCTTGCTCCTGTTAATCTTAAAAATAAAATTGGCAGTTATTTTTCCAGGAAAAATGGGTTTATTTGGGAATAACAGAGAACTTCAACTCAGGATGTGCAATCTATGGCAAAACCATAGGCAAGTCCAACCAAAAAGGGGGAGAAATGTTATTTTATGGAGATGAAGGAGGAAGTTGGGAAGGTTTGTTTTGAATAAGCGTCCATAGGAGAAAAGCAAGAGTTCAGGGTGATGATGGCTTCTCATTGGCTGAGCTGCAGGTGCAGTTGATTTCTTGTAGACGATTCAGTGGACAGGTGGCCCTTTTTCAAACCTCGACACGGGTTTGAACTGTACAGGTCCACTTATACTTGGAAATTTTTCAATAAGTACAGTACAGTACTATAAATGTATTTTCTCTTCCTTATGACTTTCTTAGTGACATTTTCTTTTCTCTAATTTCCTTTATTGTTAAAATATGGTATATAATACATCTAAGATACAAAATATGTTGACTATTGATGTTATTGATAAGGCTTATGGTCAACAGTAGCCTATCAGTAGTTAAGTTTTTGGGGAGTCAAAAGTTATACACGGATTTTCAACTGTGTTTCAGGACATTGGTGTGGTCCAAGGGTCCACTGTACATCTTTTCCTGTGGGGCCTCTAATCGATTATTCTTTCCTGTTGATGATTCTTCTGTTTGGGTCTGTAATTGACAGTTCTTTTGTAATTGACACTGAGAGGTACCAGTTTTCCTTCTAGTCTCCTGACTGCACTTTAGTGAGGTTTCCCTTTTTTAATTTCCACACTCATAAGACCATCATACTGGGGTTAGGATTTCAATATTGAAACTTGGGGGGACATAATTATTTACTCTTCAGCCAATAGTATTTTTTTAAGTTTTGACTTAAAATATATTTTTTAAATAAACACTGGAGCAATAGTAACAAGGAATAAATAAATAGTTTAAGAACTCAGTCTTACCTTCATCCTTATAAATCTATTTGGTGATCTTTAATTGTGTTTGGTGGCTCAGCTACTATTCAATCTTCATTTTCCTATGATCATTAACTAGTTCTCTGTGCTCAAAATTTTGCAAATTGTATATTGGTAAACTTATATTTCATGGTATAGTTAAGGCTTAAGGAAAAGCACTTCTTCATTAATTAAAAGGAAATGAGGATCTCCCAAAATGTAAACTAGCTAAATATCATGTCACTAATCTAAAATTTTGAAAATCTTTTTTCACATTATATTGATAACACACATTGTTATTTCACATCACTTATCCACTCCCCAACTCAGTTTTTCCCTGCAAAAACAAAACAAAACAGAACAAAACACCCAAGCAAACAGACAACGTGCGTACCTTCATAGTTATTAACTATGTTGTTGAGACATCTCTGCTCAAAATCCTATGCCCCTCACTCACAGCTCCATTGCAAATTTCCTTTCTATAGTTTGAGAAACACTAATGCGTTATTTGTAACACTAACTTTGCTTTTGCCCTGTGAACAGGGAATATAAACATTTAAAATAGTGTGTTATCTTTTTAGTAGCATTCATTACCAAGCCAAGCAAAAATTATAGAGTAAACCACATTATAGGGTTTTGCTTGAGATCCATTTTAGCCACAATCCTATTATATGGAAACAGTTATCTGAGAGATTCATTACATTTTACAACCACTTATTCAGATACCATATTAGGCCTAGTAGGTAGAATAAAAAGAAAACCGACAAACTACCAGCTTCAGTCTTCCGGCACTACACAGCAGGACTTTCAGCAATGATGGAAATGCTCTCTATCTGTGCTGATATGGCAGCTACTAGCCACATGTGGCTATTGAATGCTTGACTTGTAGCTAGTGTGTCTGTGGAGCTGAACTGTTATTTAATTTTTCTTAATAGCATCTCTATTGAGATATAATTCACATGTCATATAATTCACCCATTTAAAGTGTACAGTTCGGTGATTTTTAATGTATTCAGAGTTGTCCAGCCATTACCACAACTTTGGAACATTTTCATCACCCTCACAAGAAACTGAGTACTCAGTAGTAGTTACTCCCCAAATTCTCACAATGTTCTCAGCCATAGGTGGCCACTAAGTTTCTGTCTCTATGGATTTGCCTATTTTGGACGTTTCATACAAATGCAATCACAATATGTGGTCTTCTGTGACTGGCTAATTTAATTTTAGTTTAATTAAATTCAATAGCCACGTGTTAGAAGCAAGTGTAGTGAAAGACCACATACAGATCCTTAAGGAATGCTGAAGGCTACGGAGAAGAAACTCCTGAAAAGAGGGCATGAGGAATACAGGTCAGAGAGATTGGAGATGAACCCAGATGGAGCCTAGAGATAAGACGGGTTCCTGGAGGAAAGGATGGTTAACAGTGAGACGTAACACAGAGGGGTCAAGAAAGAATAGTGTCAGTGCAGTGATGGGATAAGAATCCTGATGACAAAGGGCATTAGAAAGTGGGGTTGGTGAAGAAGTATAGGCAGCTGGAACTTTTATGTCATTTAGAGATGGAGGAAAGGAAGAAAATTTCAAGATAGCTTGAGAAGCGTGTCACGATTGATGGAAATTTTGTTTTGTTCCTGTTAATATTTTTAGTGTAGGCCTGAGCCTAATTGTAGGCAGAGAAAAAGGACCCAGTGGGAATGAAGAGATTAAAGATGATTGAGCAGGGTTCTGAAGGATGTGAGTGAAGATGGGACCAGGGTTAGCATAGGAGCAAGCCCTGGCAAGGAAGATAGAGATCATCTTTCTCAGAGGCAGCAGTAACTGAAGAAAAAGTAGGTGAAAAGACAGAACAATTTTTACGTAGAAAGGAAGGCAACTAAAGGAACTCGTTTACTTAAGGAAAGGGGGAATGAGGCCTTCTAAGGGTAAATTTTGGTTCCTCCAAGCAGCACTGTGATCAAATGTGGAGAAGGGAGTTCTCCAGAGGGTCTAGGGCTCTGGGAGGTGGGGGGTACCAGTTACTTACATTCTTTTTGCTGCTCCAATGAATATGTCTCCTAGAAGCAACAAACATTTTTAGGTACATAAAACCACAGGAGGTGTGGAGATCCAGATGTGTCAATTTTCACTTATTGAAAAGTGGTGATTGTCCAAGAGTTTACATTTGAGATCTTCAGAGATGAAATGTATCAGCTTACACATCCTCCCTTCCCCCCTCCCGTTCCTCCTTCCTTCCATTTCTTCTTCTTACACTTTGTAGAAAGCAGTATACCCTCTTGCTCTTTGCCCTCCAAGGAAAAATGGAAACAAACAAAACACAAAACTTTGGAAAGGCCAAATATTAATCCATACTGTAATGAATACAGAATTTCATGTTATGCATTTACAACAAAACTATTTTAGTTTAATTTAGAATTTTCTTTATTTTTCCAAGCTCCAACCCCCCATGTTACAACAGTTAGTGGAAGAATCAGGAAGTGCTTTGAAAATGCCAAATAAAAATAACTATGCAAATATAAGAGCAAAATATACTAATTAATTGATATGGATTTAATTAATAATGTTGCTTTAGAGCATGCTTTCTATGTAGAAGTTTTAGAAATTAAAGCTAACTTCTGTGGTATTTTCAATATATAAAATTATATATTTATGTATTTTTTAATTTATTTTAGGCTTTTAAAACCAAGGATGGATATCTTGTGGTTGGAGCAGGAAATAATCAACAGTTTGCTACTGTGTGCAAGGTAATCTGTAATCACTGGGATGGGCAGATGATCTATGCAATAACTTGTTTTGTAGAAAGCCAGGAAAGTTCAGTTTCGCCTAGAACAGTGTTATTAGTTCTATAGCCAACTCAAGACCTCCTGCCTTCGCCCCTAACCGTGTGCCATTTTTATACTCACAAATGCCAAGGACATGGTCTGAATTAGTATTCTGTTTTTTTTTTTTTGGGGGGGGGAGGGATGGGGTATCTGGCTGTGTTTTGAAATGAACCACAGAACATAGTAGCCTAAATTATCCACCAACATGATCTGGACTACCAGTTCAGTGAAAAAAGGGAAAGAAAAAGAATTCGTTTTAAAGGGATTTTTAATGCCAGGATATTTTTCTTCTCACTTTCCTTTTTTTCCTTTTCTTTGTTAACAACATGAGACCTAATTAGGCCCAGATACAATGTAATACCAAATTTATTGTTTTAGCCACTAGAAAACTAAACATTTTTTTTTTTCAAATTGGCCTTTGTTTAATGAGTACCTTTCTGCAGAATTCATGTTTTAAGTTTTAGCAATTAAGGTTATATTAAAAATGTTGCTCCCTCAACAAGATTTTTAAAAAAGGCCTTGGAATCATTAAGGATAATTTTATGTTGAAGATTTTAAGTTTTTGGCATCACTTGGATATTTTTTTTATTTGGTATTTTTACTACTACCTAGATTTCGGGGTTTTTTGTTTTTAGTTAAGTCTTTAGGTTCCTGTTCACTTTTTCCAGTTCTCATCCCAGAAATATAATCTAGCTATAAAAATCTGTGTTTAAGTTTTTGTTTTAATTTCTCTTACAGGTAGGGAGAGGCCTCAGCTGTTGAGCATGTGTTTCTGATGGGGAATTTATTTTCTTGTACTAATCATAGATAACCACTCACTGTGAGCTTTCAGTTTCATTAAAGATGCCTATGACTTCCTTAGGGGAACCTTCTCTGTTGCCGTGAACTTCTTATGTACAAAAATTATTTATTACTGTGGCTTTTTTGTACGAGAGGTTAATGAGCACAGCGAAAAACCACAGCAAAGGGGTGGGCAGTACCACGGAGAAGGTGACAAATGGAGACAGTTCCTATTGCAGGAAGGGCTGGAACATCTGAGGTGGGAAAGAGGGGAGCTTTCTTAACGGTGACTCTGAGTAAGCGGAGAGAAAATGGATTCAAACATTTGATCTAGGATCAAAGAATCTTTATTATGAACGGTCAATGTTAAAAATATGAAACATACGGAAGCCGTTGCCTGTGAAGTCATTTGCGTACTCTAGCTGCAGAGATGTAAAAGCCAGTTCATTGCTATAAATGAGTACAGATTTTCTTCCTGGGCCATATGTTTTGGAGTTTTCTCTCTCCAGAAAGGGGGCTGGGGGGAGAAATTACTGGTTGACATATTCTTCACTGTTGAAAATAACTGTACTGAATTCTTTTTATTTTTGATTCATTACTGCTGATCAGTTTGAAACTTTTGAACTTCCTCATAAATATCCATAAGAACATTTTTTGAAAAAGACTTTTATTTCAAAGCAGAATATTTGCCATAAGTTTGAGTACTAAAATATGACTTATTGTGAGGGTGTGTTATGATACATTTTTTTAAAAGGAGACCATCAGAGGGCCTTTGGAATGGCATACTTGACCTTGTTTTTCCATATGTGAGTTATGAATGGTAATCCCTGTTATGAGCCCTTAAGACAATGTCTATCAAATTCTCTGAGAAACTCATAAGAAAAGTTTTATGTGTAGAGGATTTTAATGTTATTTACATCATTTGCTAGGCATCTTGAGCAAGCCTTGTAATCTGATTGACTTTTTATATCCTTACATGTAAACTTACTCTAAAAACCTTTTAACCTAAGAAAAATGACCTGTTTCCTTATTCCATGTATAGTGGGCTTCTTCTAAGCATTTTTTGTGTAGATTTATCTATTATTGAGGGGCTTGTCATTCAAACTGGCCTTGTAGAAGATGAGGTCCCCAGTTTTTTACAGTAAGCCCATCAATTGTTCTTTTGCCAAGTAAGGGCCATAATGAAAGATAAGGCAGCTCTACCTCCTAGGGAGAAATATAGCAGTATTGTCTGTGATGAATACGTAGAATTTACTTAGGCCTAGTTTCTTTCCAAAATGGAATTTGATATACTGGCTGACTAATACTTCTTGGGGACGGGTCCTATTAAGGAGCTCTTATTGTCAGGAATTAGAGTGGGAACAAGAGCAATGGACTCAAGGCTTGGGCTTCAAAAATCTTTCTGCATGTAAAGTGAACCTTGCTTAGAACAAATCCTATTTTATGTCTCTTAACATGATACAGAAGAGTAGGGAACATGAGCATATGTAAGCTATTTTAAGCTGATTGATGCCAACACTAATGGGTATTCCTATTTGAAGTACATTGACATCCTTTTAAAAGTCATTTAGACCGAAAGTTTCTTTTATTGGAGGCAATATGCATTGGTTCTCAACTTTAGCATGCATAGGAAACCTCCTTGAGCTTCATTCCCAAAGTTTTTGACTTAGTATGTCTAAGGTGGGTTGACTTAGTATGTCTAAGGTGGACAGGAAACTTCAATTTTCATAAGCATTGTAGTTGATTGTGGAGCAGGTGGTCTGAGGACATTATAGCATAATTCTTAGGCAAACTGTCAGTCTTGAAACTAGCCAGGTGACCTCTGGCAAGCCACTTAATCTTTGCTAAGCATCTGTGTTCTCACAATAAAATGAAGATTACAATACATAACTATCCTAATATATAACTTTTGGAGTTTTGTAGATTGGATAAGTGAAATACTCAGTTCAGTCCTGGCTCAGAGTATGCACTTCATAAATGACCTCTATAAAAATTAGGTTTGGAGATTCTGGTTCTGGGTAAGATAGAGTAAGCATACTTCTCCCTATCTCTTCCACTGAACACAATGTTAAAACCTGGATAGAATGCATGGAGTATCTCTAAGAGGATGCTGAAAAGTAAGTAGTAGTAGGTGAACTGGGGAAGAACACCAGAATTTACAGTCCCTCTAAAAAAAAATAAAGTACTTCCAAACCAGCAGTAAGTTCACCGGTTTTCTCTACAATGATTTCCTTGCATGGATACAGTGGAGCCTAAAACATGGAAGTGGGCACTAGGAAACAGAGCTGAGCCCTAAGAGATGCCCTTCGTTCCTGAAGTGAGGAGCACGAAAGTGAGCTCTAATAGCAGAGAAAGTGTGGAAATCCTGCGTCTTTGCTTCCTGTCTGTTTTCTCATGCCCTGCCCTACAGACAACCCTGTAGTGGCAGCAGCCGATGAACAGGAACTAAAACTCTGAGGAAGGAGAATTTTCCTCTTTATCTCCGAGCTGTGATTCCCCAAAAAGAAGGGTCAATCCTTGTGGCTTTGGCCTCGACCCTGGAAGAATGCTGGGAAGTAGGCTAAAAAAGGGGAGCCCCAGGGAACTGGACAGAGCCTGCAGAGAGGGATGAGCTTTGGAAAGTGAGCCTTGAAGGTGTTTGTGAACTCCTGCTCTCAGCCCTGAGCTGCACGTTTGCTGATCTGATCCTAACCAGCGCACCAAAGAAGTTGCAAGTGGAGGTAACACACAGATGACTGCCCAGGAGGCAGCCTGACCATAAGTGGGGCACATGCGGGACAGATTCGAACAGCACTGCAAGGGCTTTGAGAACTGAACTAACACTAGAACCGAAGCACACGGAAGGTGGGTAGGGGCTTGCAGCCTGGACCTCACCAGATCAATTGCTTGCTAAAAACAATAACAATAAAAGTTTGCTGTGGGATTTAAACAAGACCCAGAGGCTCATAATAAAATATTTAAAACGTCCAGGATACAATCCAAAATTACTCAGCATATGAAGAAGCAGAGCTTGCATGAGAAAAGACAGTCAATAAATGCCAATGCCAAGAGGACACAGATGTTGGAATTAACTTACAAAGACTTTAAAACAGCTATTATAAAAATGCTCCAACAGGCATCACAGATACTGTTGAAATAAATAGGAAAGGAGAAATGTCCAGCAAAGAAAGAGAAGATGTGAAGAAGAACCAACTAGAAACCGTAGGACCAAGAAATACAACCACCAAATAAAAAAAGAAACCCCTCACTGGATGAGCCCGATAACACAACGGAGATGACAGAGGAGACAGTCAAGGAACTTGAGGATAGATAAATAGAAATTATTCAATCTGAACAACAGAGAGAGGAAAAAAAGATGATCCCCTCCCAAAATATGAGAGAAAGAAAGAACAGATCTTCTGGAGCCTGCAAGACAGTAACAAAAAGTCTAACATTGATGTCATTGTAAGGCCAGGAGGAGACGAGGAGGAGTACATGCTGCAGAAATATTTGAAGACATAGTTGCTGAAAACTTCCCAAACTTGGTGAAAGATAAAAACCTACAGATTTCGTAATTTCAGCAAACCCCAAATAAGATAAACCTGAGTAAACCCAAGTCTTCCCACTGAAAATGAAGGACCAAGAAAAAAGTTTTGAAAGCACCTAGAGGAAAATGATATATTACCTGTGTGGGAACACGGACTCAGCTGACTGCAGATTTTTTTTTTTTTTTTTTTGTCAGAAACTGGAAGCCCAGAGCCAACCGGCACCAAACTGTCAACCCAGAACTCTATGTCCAATAGAAACACTCGTAGGAAATGAAGGTTCATTCAAGACATTCTCCCTCCCCTCCCCTCTTTCCCATCCTTCATCTTCAAACAAACACACACTTCATTATTTCTTTGGGGGGAAATAGCACCTCGTTGGACTACTTCACATGTATTTGGTGCTCAATGTGTCAGGCACTTTCACTGACATTGTTTCATTCCACCTCAGGCAAACTGTTTCAAGCACGTAAGGGATGGTTGTGATCACAGCACTGGAAGCAGTCTCTCTAGAAGCACTGAACAACAGCATGGCTGAGGACAGAACCATAATTACTCTGACCCACTGTTTCATACCAACTTGCACAGAGAACAGAGGTCTGATGAGTCAAATTCAGAGAACGACATCTGAGGGCGCCCTGGTTACCACTGAGTCCAATCACTGAACAGCTTTTTATGCAGCTTATACTATTTCTGGGTGAGGCCAGATTTACAGGTCTAACCTGTGATTTGGTGAAGGCACTTGCTTCTTCTGGAAATGACTTATTCACTCTTAGGGAGGGGAGGGCAGGTTTCTGTTCCTGGACAAGCCTGGAGGCTGCTTCTGGGATCAGGTGTGGTGACAGGGAGGTTTTTAGAAAGGGCGCTCTATGTGATGTTGCTTTTTAAAATCTGGGGGAGTAATGCTGTCTTTATTACTCCTTAAGGAAAGGAGTAAGTGAAGCCCGCGAAAGAGAAATGACACAGCGGAGATGTTCTCTTTACTCCAGGGGACCTCCTTCACTTCTCTGTCCTTTGTGAGATGATTAATGGATTGATTTTATTTAAACTGTGAGAAACAAATGAAACCATTAAATGTTTATATTTCAAGCAAATACATTATTTGAGGTAGTGAAGCTTTCTGTAGGCCACATGGCCTGCCCCGAGCCCATAAATGCTGCTTCTGACTTTCCAACACAACTGCCAAACACTGCCTCCACACATTCTTTATAAAACTTCTTTTCCATTCCAAATCCACTTGGTACTTTCATTATGATCTTGTTAAAATCACAAGATGTCCAAAGGGATGTGCAAGATAGATTTTCTCTTTATTGAGGAGGAGCAAAAGAGGAAGTATATAAAAGCATTTCTATTTGTTATTCCTTCAGGGAGACATATTAAAGAAAAATAGTGACACTTCTATAGGAAGAATATCATTTAATTTGACATTGTTTTAATGGTGAGCATTTGGGGCAAATGTGTATGCTTTTCCTTTATTTTAGCACCTTGTACAACATCCTGGGTAGGGCTTCTGGGACAGATATTATTATTTTATTTACATGTGGAACAAATAAGTGGATGTACCTACAAGATATATGTTGATTATGGGCTTCATATAAGTGTAGACATGTACTTATGATATTGGTTCTCAGAACTAGGTCAGTTTTATCCAGTTTTGTATCTCTGTACGTACTCTCTCTAGACAGGACTTATTATGGGGATCTGATAACTCTTGTTCTATGCTCCCATCTGTAGGCGCATACTTAACTGTAACGAAAACTTCTCGTAAATGACAAACTCAGTCACAGCATTACCCATCCTGACTGTGTGATCTTTCCATCTCTATTCCTTTGTTGCTCCATATGCCTTTGTCTGGAAGCATACAGGTCAGCAAGGAATGATCCTGGGGAACGTGTTGGTAGGCCCTGAACACTTGCGCTCACAGGCAGGTACACGAAAAATGGTGAATTATACATTAAAATCATTTTTCCCTTTTAGATCTTGAATTTGCCCGAACTGGTTGACGACTCCAAGTATAAAACTAACCACCTTCGTGTACAGAATAGAAAAGAGCTTATCAAAACACTATCTGCACGGTAAGCTTGGGTCTACTGTTGGTACATTTAAGAATGAATGTGTCATTAGCATTTGCCTGGTTTGTGTGTGTGTGTGGGGGGTTTGCCTATTTTAGATTAACTTGTAATTCTCTTCCATTTCACAAAATGGTTTGATGGAAAGGTATTTCAAAGCTATGCTTTTTCTTTATTTGAAAGTATTTTACGTGTCTTAATAAGTACTGATGCATAACAATGATATCAATAAGAAAAATCACAATGGCTTGAATTAGATCTCTTCTCTACAGCATGTGTTTGGGTTTAGTCTATTATAAATACTAATAACAACGATACTAATAAAAAATAATTTAACAATTTTTTTTTACCTTTGCTATTTAAGTACTCTACATACCTGATCCCATTTAATCTTTACAGTCATCCTGTGAGGTAAATTCTATTCCCATTTTACAGATGAGGAAACTGAGACAAAGAAAGGTTAAGTCAAAAGTTCTCCTGTGAAATTTGTCATGATGATGTTTTGAAATTGCCAGATTGAGTTTTGGGTCATAAAGGATTAATGTTAATCAATGAGAGTATTTGATTTCCAGATTATTCCGTTCATGTTAGGTTATGCTTTTGTTAAAACCTGCATCAAATCTTCCAAGTTTCCCTCAGAAAAAGGGTACTGATTCTTAATCTTTCCTACCAGTTTCACTTTTGTTTATGTCTAAACTTCTCCATCCAAAGAGTAGGCGTCGTGGTTTTTGTGGATCTAAATGCCCACATGAGCTGTTCTTCAGCGAGGAACATTTTTGTTTTCCTTATGATGCCCATAAATGAAGTCCTTTTGTTCCAATATCATGTCTTGTCGTTTGAAAGGGCCCTTGTCTTCCTCTGGAGTGTGTATCAAAGTTCTTAGACAATAAAATTCTGCTACTGTAATTTTTATTTCTGTCCCCCTGGGATTTGGGCTTCTCTGGGTGGATCAACAACATTCATTACGTATTTGCCCTTCCCTGGACTGGGAGCACTTCTCTGAACTGCTTACATCTCCTCCTTGTGCCCCAGGCCCTTTGATCAATGGGGGCTCTGTGTGGGGCTGATCCACGGAGAACACGGGAACGAGGATGGGGCTCCCCTGTCCTGGTCGTTAGTGAAGTATCAGTCTGATTCTACCAGAGAGCCTAAGAGCCCTCAATCATTAACCTTTCCCCACATGAGAATGGGTCATTTATTTCTGCTTTTTGCCTCTTTGCCTCTCCAGCAGTTTTTAATCCATTTAATTCATTGATAGGACTTTTTCCTTTCACACCACAGTTACCCAGTTTCAATAATAGGCATTTGTGAGAGCCTTATCAAAAGCTCTTTGATAGTCTAAATAAATCATATCCATGCTGTGAGAAGAGTGGACCCAAGAAAAATACAAAACCTCGGCAGATGCAAGTGTCATCTTGTTCTTTAGATGTCAGCACTTTTATAACTTCAAGAACCACAGAGTTAAGTATTGGTGTCCTAGGCCCTTGAAACGTTTATTTCTGGCTAAACTCTGTCCTAGAATTCTGCTGTGGAGAGATTTCTAGCAGCGTCTAACCGATTAATTTCTATTTTCTCTCTTTGGGGTGAATTAAATAATTTGCCATGTCTTTCTTTATCCTCTTCTATATGCGTAAGTGGAAATTTCATCATTTTGGAGCCCTTCAGGTTCTTATGTCTTAATTCAGACGTAACAAGGACTAAGGAATTGATTCCTATGGAAGAAATGAGGAGTAGCCCGAGGAGAGGAAATTTATGGGGGAGGTCACACTGTCCTAGGGTCTGCTGTTCAAACACAGACCACAAGGAGCCCGTGCTGCCCAGAGGTTGGCTTTCCTGCTCTCTGGTGCTAGCACGTTAATGGTTTTTGGTGCTCTCCTGTGGTCCATGGTTCTTCACTCTCTGCCAGCTCAAGTCTCTTCTGCCTGGTGGATCAAACAGTGATGAGCAGGGGAGATTAGGATGTGATTCGTTCCCATTTACAACCCTGTCATGTGTTTTCCTGAGCAGATGTCACTGGATTCATTAGTACCTTTCAGTGCTCGGCATTCAGAAGTGTCTGTGAAAGTACAAACGTGTATCCTTTTCATGAGATGAGTCTATGTTTCCAATGAAATATTCAAAATGTTTAGTGGCTCTCGATTATAGGATTAAGTGTGGTCTTTTTAGTCTGACATCATGGTCTTCCACAGCCTGACACGATCTTTTCTTTCCTCCGTTTTCTCAGCCTAAAACCCCTGCTAGGGCCACACTCCCATCCTGTGTCTTCTGTTCTCTGTCTGGAATGCTTCCCAGACTTACTATTATTCTGAAACACAGTCGTGCTTCAGGGTCCATCCCGTAGCTTCAGGAAACCATCCTCAGACATCTCTATTTGGTGTCCTGGTCAGACGACAACACTTTCAGAAAAGAAGATGTCCTTCCTAGCCTCAGCTCCAGTCTACCAGTTATCTGACCTAAACAGGATCCGCTTTACCTGCTGGGGATGGTGCTGTTCCAGGTGTGCAGAGCACACTGTTCCTTTCATTGGACAGCCGTCTGAGGACCTGTGAATCACAGACACAGTAATGCCCAATCACAGAAAGGATGCAGGGAGAAAGGAAGGGGAGGAACCAGCATTTATTAGATGCCTTGACTTATCAGAGAAGCGTTATTATTCCCACTTTACAGATGAATATTCTGAAATGTATGGAGGTTAGTCTCAAGGTTCCACACAGTGAATAGTTAGAATTCAAAAGGCTGTGTGTCTTTTCCATATGTCCTATTGCCTCCCCACAGAGGTACAGGGAATGTTACTCTGTTTATTTACTCAATAAATATTTATTGAGCACTGGGGATAGAGAATTAAATGAGACAATGTAAGTTGGTGACAAATAATGCAGGAAAGGAAAATGAGGAGTACCAAAGGTTGGTTGTGAGGCTGGCTCTTCCATTTAAGCTGGTCAGGGAGGTCCTCTCTGATAAAGTGACATTCGAGCAGAGTCCTGAAGGAGGTGAGGGAAAGGGCCTTCAGATAACTGGGAGAAGCTTTTTAGGCAGTAGGTACATGGGTGGGAGTTTAAGGAGTAGCAAAGAGGACATTGAGCCTGGAGCTCGGTGATCCAAAGGAAGAGTGGGGGGAAGGTAGGTCCAGAGAGAGAGAGAGGTGGCTCCAGGGAGAGAGTGTGGAGGGAGGTGGGTCCAGGGAGAGAGAGGTGGGTCCAGGGAGAGAGTGTAGAGGGAGGCGGGCCCAAGGAGGGAGTAGGCGGGGAAGGGGATAAAGGAGGGTGGTGGTGGTAGGGGGAAAGCAGGTCTAGGGAAAGAGTGGGGGGAGGCGGGCAGCAAATCATGTTGTAAAAGTTATGATAGACTTTATAATAAAGTAGTTTCTTAAACTTGTGAAATAAAGGAATTATTTTCATCATAAAGTGAGTTTGCTTCTCAGCAACCACTATGTTCTATCTAGCCTGAAGATAAATTTTTTAAAAAGATTTTATTTATTTGAGAGACAGAGAGAACAGAGGGAGAGTGAGAGGGACAAGAAGGCTACCTGTGGAGCAGAGAGCCCGATGCAGGGTTGATCCTAGGACCCTGCGATCATGACATGAGCCAGGGGCAGACACTTCACCGCAGAGCCACCCAGATGCCCCTGAAGACACATTTCAGTTTTACTGAGACATACGTGACACACGACATTGTATAATATAAGGTGTGCAACATAAAGATTCGATATTTGTATATATCGCAAAATGATCTTCGCAATCAGTTTAGTTAACATCCCTCACCTCACATAGTCACACATTTTTTTCTTGTGATGAGAAGTTTTATTTTTATTTATTTATTTTTTTAAAGATTTTATTTATTCGACAGAGAGAGAGATAGCCAGTGAGAGAGGGAACACAAGCAGGGGGAGTGGGAGAGGAAGAAGCAGGCTCCTAGTGGAGGAGCCTGATGTGGGGCTCGATCCCGTCACGCTGGGATCACGCCCTGAGCCGAAGGCAGACGCTTAACCGCTGTGCCACCCAGGCGTCCCGGAAGTTTTAAAATCTACTTTCTTAGCCTTTCAGATACACAGCATTGTTAACTACAGTCACCTTGGTGTTCTCCTATGAAATCTCTAGACTTTGTTTGAAAGCCTACCAGAAATGTCAGCCACTTACCTCACTTTTCTGTTATTCTTGCCAACTGCGGTCTAATGCTCCTTTCTGAGAGCAGCCAGGCTTATTCAGGAAAGCATGTTTTTGTCATCAGCTGAGTTGTCCACGGCCAGCACACACACAGTTCCCCTCAGGTGCTCTCAGGTGTTACTATTCCCCGACCATGGCCGTGAACAAGTTTTTTTTTTTTTTTCCTTTCTTTCTTTTTTTTTTTTCACTTAAAGGTGAGGACTTTTCCCTTGAGCTTGCCATTTTATCCAGGGTGTTGCAGAAAGTCTGTTTACCCAGCTGCGAAGACTGAAACCTATGCAAAGCTAAAGCATGTTAAAAGTCCCCAGCTTAAGCACAGACGAGGTAGAATAGAGACTAATCCAGGGCCCGTTAAAACAAACCCCTTCTTTGCAATGCCAAGGAGCAAGGACTCTGAAGCCTGTGCTACTCACGCCCTGGATCAGCATTTTTGCAATTGTAAGGGCCTCAAGGGAGAGATTGAAAATCATGGTTTGCGTTGAAACCAAGAAGAGAAGTATAAAGATGTAGTGTTGGGAGTTGGGGAGAAATAATAGGAAGACATGAAATGAGGAGGAAGGAAATGAGAAATGATGGAGAAAATAGAAATACAATTCGTTTTATTTCTCTCCCTTCCTTTCTCCACCATTACTGACCACTGACCATGTGCACTTGTCCTGCAGCTACAGAGGTGGAGGAAGAGATCTGGGCTCTTGAGGAGTTCATGATCTAAGTAGGAAAATAAACAAGTAAAGCAGTCGTTTAAGTAGTATGTGCTAAGTGCCGTGGAAAGCATACAGAGAAGGGACAACTACTTCAATGTGGGTAAATCAAGGAAGGCTTCGTGGAGGTGGTGCCACCTGAGGTGAGTCTTAAAGGACAAACAGAAGTAGGTGAAGGAAAAAAAGATACCTCAAAGGAGGAAATATTGGATGGAGTGTAATTTCGTAGGGAGAAAACACAACATGTCGTAGGAGAAGAAAAATAAAGTAGCTTGGAAAGAAACTGATGACAGCTTTTAAATTGCTTTTTGAAAAATGCTACACGTGTTCAACAAATGTATGTCAGTATAGTCCTAGTGAAGGCATAACTAAAAAGTTGGCTACACTAAGATGATATAAATAAAAATTAACAGCGTCAGATAAATTTACCTTTTAAAATGCTGTGGCCATTCCTTTGATGAAATAAGTAATTCTTTTTGGTTTTGAATGATCTGGTTTTTCTTAAGCTTCTGATATGTTATTGAATATTTACTTATTTTCAGAGTTTACTGTATTAAAATATTGTGAAATTAAATGCCATAGTTTACAGGCCTTCTAAAGGGAAGTGCTAAACAAATATTTGTTGAATTGAATCAAAGGTTTATTAAAGAGCTCCATCTTAACTGATCACTTCCAAAAACTTGTTGTCAAATTAGTTTTAATTGGCCTTTTCAGAATTTTGGAGAGTTGGACCTAGAGCATTTTTTGGCTGTTGATAGAAGGATTGTAATGTCAGAGGTGCCTAAATGTTAATTTTTAAAAACTGACATCTTGGGGTGCCTTGGTGGCACAGTCGTTAAGTGTCTGCCTTCGGCTCAGGGCGTGATCCCAGCATTCTGGGATCGAGCCCCACATCAGGTTCCTCCGCTAGGAGCCTGCTTCTTCCTCTCCCACTCCCCCTGCTTATGTTCCCTCTCTCACTGGCTGTCTCTCTATGTCAAATTAATAAATAAAATCTTAAAAAAAAAAAAAAATACCCTGACATCTTGGTACCAGTCACGCAAATTTGGTCTTTCTGCTTCCCTGCCTAGGTCTTTCAGGGGGTCTCCACAGCTTTGAGGAGAAAGTTTAAAC
This sequence comes from Ursus arctos, assembly GCF_023065955.2. Classification (NCBI taxonomy): domain Eukaryota; kingdom Metazoa; phylum Chordata; class Mammalia; order Carnivora; family Ursidae; genus Ursus; species Ursus arctos. Next base: position 12,787,886 of record NW_026622985.1, on the reverse strand, counting down.
TATTTACCTTTTTTTTTTTTTTTAGATTTATTTATTCATTTTAGAGAGGTGAGGCGGCAGGGCAGAGGGAGAAAGAGAGAGAGAGTCTCAGGCAGATTCTGTGTTGAGCATGGAGCCCGAAGTGGGGCTCGACCCTATGACCCTGAGATTATGACCTGAGCCCAAACCAAGGGTCAGATTATGCCACCCAGGTGCCCCTATTTACCTTACCACACGTAATCGCCTCCCACCTTGTTGCAACTCCTTATAATGTGGCCTGATGTTTTAATCCTGTGTCTTCTCATCTGCTCATTGCTTTTCACTAAGAGGGTGAAGCTTCTTTATCTCCCTGGCTGCTACCTTCAAAATGAACACATGATTCGGAGTTGTTCCTGCTTCACTTGTCTGTTGTAAGCAGCCCCTCTCGTGCTGCTGCGTCCAAGCATCTACTGTCCTCAACTATCATCTGTTGTCCTCCTTGACAAGACAGTCAATTTCTAAATTTCTTAATCGTGGAATTTCTTAATTTCTTACTTTTTAAAGACTGTGTTTTTAAGAGCCAGTTTAGGTTCACAGCACTATTGAGAGGAAGGTACAGAGAGTTTCCATGTGACCCCCGCCCCCACCCGTGCACAGCCTTGCCACTGTCAACGCCCCCACCAGAGGAGGACATCTGTTGCAATTGATGAATCTACACCAACGCACCATAAGAGACTATATCTTTTTTGATTTTTATTTCTAATGTCTCTTAGGGCTTCCAGCACTCAAAAAAGAAATGTTCTTTTATTTAGTGAATGTATGAACCTAGAAGGGGTAAAACCATCCAAGTTTGGCCAAAAGGAAAAGGGAAAATTCCCAATGTCAGGTCTAAATAAAAAGAGAACAATGATGGCCGGAAACACGAACTGTTTCTAAACTAACCTAAGAGGACTGTATTGTGATCACAGAAAGTCAAAAGGCCTGAATGTGAGGCCGGAGTCTTCACTGACTAACTCTCTGGCCTTGAGCTGGTCCTCTGATTCCTCTGAGCCTTGGGTCCTCCTGTGAATATGACATGCATATAACAATTCCTACATCATCCTGAGAATTAAAATCCAGAACACACATGAAAGCAGTTTCACAACACTTAGCACACAGCAGAGCTGTCTGTTTTAGGAGAATCTCAATCCCTCAGCATCCTAAATCACAGTTCCTCAATTTTTTTTACCGTCAAATTTCTCCTATATCTTTTTTTACTCATGAACCCCCCTATTTTTGAGAAATTTTTCTCTCCCAATGAATTCCACAATATTTATTTAATAAAGTTCTCTGTAAATGCCAATCAAATCCTGATCAGGATGCTTTAACAAGTGTTAGTGTACTGATTTAATTCCAGTGACAGGAAAGCATGATATTGTGTAGTTGGCCTTTGTGGCCTTGTTGCAACTAAATAGATGATTTCTGTTAAACTCTTCTGAAATATTAAAAATAGCTCACAAGTCCTGGAATACATTTAACTTTGTACTACATTCTTAATAAAGATTATTAATAGTGCTTAGTTTTTTTAAACCCAAAGTAGACCTTAATGGCTCATAGTCTATTCCCTTTCAAGAGACACTTGTTTCTCAGTGTGGGCAATGAATTGGAATTTGGGAAAACTCCACTTAAGTTATTCCTTGCATTTGTGGCTGTACCCTCATAAAGAATGAGACATTTTGTGTTCCTTCATTGCTATGTGGTATTAATAGCCCCTGTGAAAACTTCAGCCGGGGCCTTTGAACTCGGAAGTAAAATATATCCATGAGTTCCCCTGTGTCATTTTTATGGTTAAGTTTTTCAAAGTTTTAATGGATATTTTTGGCTTTCCTGAAAGCTGTTGAACTTAATTTTCTGCTAAACAACATCTATAATTTCCTTAATTTTTACTCTTAGTAGAAAACGAAGCTACAGTTGACCCTTGAACAAAACGAGTTTGAACCTCACAGGTTTGCGTACTTTTTTTCGATAAATACAGGACAGGACTGTAAATGTACTTTCTCTTTCTTGTGATTTTCCTAATAATGTCTTCTTTTCTCTAGCTAACTTTCTTGTAAGAATGCAGTATATAACACATGTAACATTCAAAATGTGTATTAATCAACTGTTCGTGTTATCAGTAAGGCTTCTGGTCAACAGTAGGCTATTAGTGGTGAAATTTTAGGGAAGTCAAAAGTTATACACAGATTTTCAACTGTGTGGGGGGTTGGTGCCCCTGACATCTGTGCTGTTCTTTTTAAAAATTTTTATTTATTTGTTAGAGAGAGAGAGCACAAGTGGGCAGAGAGGCAGAGGGGCAGAGGAAGAGAGAGAGAAAGACTCACTGCTGAGTAGGGAGTCCGACATGGGGCTTGATCCTAGAACCCTGGGATCATGACCTGAGCCCACGGCAGATGCTTAACCGACTGGGCCACTCAGTTCACCCCTAGCCTCTGTACTGTTTAAAGGTCAACTCTACTTTATATTTAATTTCTAGCAGCTGTCTATCATTTACTCCTTCCCCCTTTCTTAAGTCCCTATTTTAGTCCTTCCTCCTGTCTTCCTTTCCTGGCTCCATCTTCCTATCCTTATCCTATGTTTTACAATTTGAACTGTTTTAAAACGAAACTACAAATGGATATTATGGCACCTTCCTAATTGGATTTCGCTTATTTGCATGAAGGCTTCATTGAATAAGTGGTTTGCTTAGAAAACAGGATTTTATCAGTGCTCACCTAGAGGATAGAACTTAGAAGGACTGGAAGGAACCTCTATTCCATAGAATATAACCCTTTCTTACACATAGCTTGCTGATTTCAGGGGTTAGGCAATTATAGATTTTTAAAAAAAGATTTATTTATTTTAGAGAGGTGGTGGGGAGGGGCAGAGGGAGAGGGAGAGAATCTCCAGCAGACTCCCCACTGAGCACTCTTACTCCTTAGTGTAAGTTTTCTCAGACTTTCTCCTCCGACTAGATTTCACTGTGGAGAAAGTGGAGAAATCATTAAATCTCAGGCTGTCTAAGCGAAGCGAAGAGCAGAGTGAAAGGCTGAGAGCAGTCACAGTCAGGAGCCCCAGGGATCAAGTTCCCCTCGCTGATACTTCTGCCAGGGCTGGGAGGCTGGGGAAGTCTCTTTTAACTCTGATTCATTCCTCCCCTCTCTAAACCTGGCAACCTTCGACTCTCCCATGTCTACATGTTTTTAATATATATAGATAAACTTATTGTTTGCTCCCTCTGAAACTCTTTGGTTGGTCTACTATTCTCTTTCCCATATGATCACATTTTTAAAATCTTCCTGCCAGCCTTCCCCCACCCTGACTTCTATTAGTATCTTATGAGGCTGCATTTCATGTGATTTATGTCTATCCTCAACCTACATGTTTAGTTTATTGCCACTTCCCCCCCTACCTCTTATAATGCTTTGAATCATATTATGGTAGGTTTATCTGGCATTCACTGCAGAAGGCCGATGGGGATAAATGGATCTGATGTTTTGGTGAGGGTCACATTTGTTTTTTTATGCATTCCATGGCAGCTTGGCCATTATCAGCTAATAGATGGTTCCTTGTAAAATGTCTATATTTTATGTGGTACATTTTCTGAATGTTGGTTCTTTGGAGATAGATTTAAGTGGCTCTGTGTTGTTACTATAAAATCAGGCTGGAGGGAAAAAGAATGAAAGAAACACAGCCCTGGAATGTATCCTTTTGGCTTACAGGATGCTAGGGGAACTACTGCAACTCCAAACAGGCTCCTCGTGACCAGGGCGCTTTCCTTCCTGTTAAGAGAATTCTTTGTGACTGAGAATCAAATGATATCTTTAAGTGAGTCAGGATGAAATGGAATGTCATTTCCCTCCTCCCCATCCCCCCCCTTTTTTTTCTTTCCAGGAGGGCTGTAAACCATTCCATGCTGCCTTTTAGTAGAAAGAATTAGATGGTAGTGGTGGGATATTTGTATGTATGTGCGGGGGCGGTGGGGGGCAGGGAGGGGGCGATGGTGGTGGGAGGGAGTCCAGTAAACTCTGTTTCCCTGGATAAAACATTTAATACCCTCGTTTCTCCATTGGAACTTAATGTATATTTTTAGATTTATAGAATGTTAGAGTCCTAAACACTTGGGGAGCTGGATAGAGCTTCAGATACCGTTGGACTTAACCCCTTCCTAAGAGTAGGAACTACAGTTTAACAGCTTCATGGCTAGAGGCTCTGTGCTATCCGGTGGGAGACTCCACAAAGCTAACTCAAAAGGTCTTCCTTTTGGGAGGATGTAGGTACAGTTCTCCAGACTTTTCTGGCTGACCTTGTTTTGCTCTTGACTTTTGAATTGGACAGAGAATCTGGAGTTTGACTCACTCTCTTGACACTCTGGTTTGCTCCTCAGATTCCCAGACTCGTCCCTGCCCTGCCCGATTTCCTGCCTGCCTTAGACTCAGGCTGAGTTCTGTTCGGCAACTACTTTGCCCCTGCTTGCATTCTATTCTTATCTCCTCTTAGCTTTGGTGCTCTAGCATAGGCCTTCCTCTGGTCTTTGATCTTGCATTAACTGATGTTTCTAGTAAGAGCTGACTCCACCTCTCCTCCAGCGCTGACAGCTGACATCCCTGCTGAGGCTTGATTTCCACCAGCTGTCCAGCATCCTGGACCATTTCCCTGGTGACCAGCTGCTCCTGACCGCGTTCACCTGGACAGTCCACAGTAGTCCTGGCAAGCTGCTCACTGCTCTCCATGTCAGACTAAACCTACCTTAGTTCTAGTTTAACATGTTTTGGCCAATAACGCACAGCCCATCAGTGAGGCTCACATTGGCGATCTCCTGATTATCAGTGCCTTTTCCATAGTACAAAGAGAATAACTACTTTTTCCTCTTTAACTGTAAATGTTATATTTAGAATAATACTGGCCAGGGAAAGAAAATAAGTGGACATTCTGCACCTCACCCCCACATTGACAAACACAGACGCAGACACACACACACAACTTTTAATCTTCGAATTTATAAAATTTACATTTTCCATTCTTAATGATTTTCTTCCCTCTATTGTGAATTGTTTTTCTTCTCATTTGCTAACTTTGGAAAGAAAAATCCAGACATTGGAATGTCTGAGTTTATTTAAGTCTCAGTACTCTGTTCAATTTAATGAAGGGAAACAAAAAAGGGAAAATCAGAGTGCTGGCCTGGATCTTCATGGCCCTGCGGTTGACCCTTTCTGGTGGTCATTGATATATACTATATCTGCAAAATAAGAGTAATTGATTGTTCCAAGCTATTTTTTTTAAAGATTTTATTTATTTATTTGACAGAGATAGAGACAGCCAGCGAGAGAGGGAACACAAGCAGGGGGAGTGGGAGAGGAAGAAGCAGACTCATAGCGAAAGAGCCTGATGTGGAGCTCGATCCCACAATGCCGGGATCACGCCCTGAGCCGAAGGCAGGCGCTTAACCGCTGTGCCACCCAGGCGCCCCGTTCCAAGCTATTTTTAAACGTGTCAGGGTATAGAAATATACTCTAAAATATGGAAAGTTAGAACTGTTAGAAAATTAGGAATTGTGAGAAACTTAATTTTTATAATAATTTAACATGCTATTTTCTGAAATACATTAAGAGAGAAAAAGAGGGCTTATTGAGTGAGATGGAAGTAGTAGATCTATGTCACACTGCATACCCAGCGAACAGAGAGCACAGCCTTTTCTAGTGTCTATGGAACATTTACAAACACTGATGATAGACTAGGCTACAGAAAAAGAAAAAAAAATCGTAGTAAGTTTCAACAAAGAAAAGCCAACTACAATGAAATATTCTAAAAATCAATAATAAATTTAGAAATACAAGCATAGATAAAACTATAGAACACAGTGTATAAGTAAACAAATTTTAAATAGGATTAAAATTTTAAAATCTTAGTTAACTGTTGTGGTATGGCAAACCATCCTAAAACTTAAGGCTTTAAAATGAGTCTGCAAACTTTTTCTATAAAGGGTTAGATAGTAAATATTTTTGGCTTTTGGGGACTAAATGATCTCCACCCCATCTGCCTTAACTCTACCACTGTAGTGAGATAGCAAACATAGACAAGACCTCAATGAGTGAGCATGACTGTATTCCATAAAGCTTTACTTCTAGATACTGGAAGCTGCATTTCTTTTTTTTCCTTCTTTTTTTTAAGGTTATTTATTTATTTATTTATTTGAGAGAGAGCGAGAGAGAGATCACGAGAGAAAGTACATGGGGACGGGCTGAGGGAAAGGGAGAGTGAGAGGGAGAGGGAGAAGCAGACTCCTTGTGAGCAGGGAGCCTGATGCAGGGCTCGATTCCAGGACCTCAGGATCATGACCTGAGCCGAAGGCAGATGCTTAACCCACTGAGCCACCCGGGTGCCCCTGGAAGATGAATTTCATATGGTTCTCATGTGTGATGAGATATTCTTCTTTTGATTTCTTCCAACCATTTAAAAATACTAAATCCAGTTTATTGGTGTATATCTGTTCATAGTAGCCTCTCATGGTCCTTTGAACTTCTGTAGTGTTAGTTGTAAAGTCTCCTTTTTCATTTATAATTTTGTTGATTTGGGTTCTTTCTCTTTTTTAACTTGGTTAACTTAGCTAAGGGTTTGTCAGCTTGTTTATCTTTTCAAAGACCCAACTCTTAGTTTGGTTAATCTTTTTTAATGCTCTTCATTTCTCTATTTCATTTATTTCTGCTTCAATTCTTATTATTTTCTTTCTTCTGCTTGCTTTTGGCTCAGTTTACTCTTCTTTTTCTAGTTCCTTAAGGCATAGGATTAGGTTGTTTATTTGGGATCTTTCTTGCTTCTTCTTTTTTTTTTTTTTAAAGATTTTTATTTATTTATTTGACAGAGAGAGAGAGACAGACAGAGAGAGAGCACAAGCAGGGGGAGCAGCAGAGGGAGAGGGAGAAGCAGGCTCTCTACTGAGCAGGGAGTCCAATTCAGGCCTCCATCCCAGGACCCTGGGATCATGACCTGAGCCAAAGGCAGATGCTTAACCGACTGAGCCATCCACGTGCTCTTCTTTCTTGCTTGTTATGTAGGCCTTTATTGCTATGAACTTCCCTCTTAGAACTGCTTTTGCTGCATCCCACAAGTTCTGATATGTTGTGTTTTCATTTTGTTTGTCTCAAGAAACTTTATTTCCACTTTAATTTTCTCTTTGATCCAGTGGTTGTTCAGGAGAGTGTTGTTTAATCTCAATGTATTCATGAATTTTCAGTTTTTTTCTTGTCATTGATATCTAGTTTAATGCCATTGTGGTGAGAGAAGATACTTGCTATAATTTCAATCTTCTTGAATTTGCTAAGACTTGTTTTTGACCTAACATATAGCCTAATCTAGAATATGTTCCAGGTGCACTTGAGAAGAATATATATTCTGCTGTTGTTATATAGAATGTTCTGATATATATCTTTTAGGTTCGTTTGGTCTATAGTATTATTCAAATCTGCTGTTTCCTTATTAATTCTCTATCTGGATGATCTATCTGTTGTTGAAAATGGAGTATTCAAGTCCCCAAGTATTATTGTGTTACTGTTTATCTCTTAATTTAGCTGTGTTATTTTTCACTTTATCTGTTTAGGTGCTCCAATGTGGGATGCACATATATCTACAATTGTTATGTTTTCTTGATGGATTGACCCCGTTAGCATCACAGAATGACACTGTTTGTCTCCTTTTACCATTTTTAGTTTAAAGTCTATTTTGTCTGATATAAGTATAGCTAACCCTCCTTTTTTTTTTTTTGGTTACCAGTTGCTTGAAATGTCTTTTCCCATCCCTTGCTCTCAGTCTACGTGTGTCTTTAAGGCTAAAATGAATCACTTGTAGACAGCATATTGTTGGATCATTTTTTTTAATCCATTTAGCCATTTTATGTCTTTTAATTGGAGAATTTAATCCATTTACATTTAAAGTAGTTATTAATAGGTAAATAAGGATTTTTATCTTTTGTTGATTGTGATTTGGTTGTTTTGGAGATCTGTTGTTTTTTGTTTCTTATCCTGCTGTCTTTTTGCGTGTGTGTTTTGATGTTTTTGTATTAGTATGCTTTGAGTTCTTTATTGTGTTCTTTTTAAAAATTACTACAGGATTTTCCTTGGTGGTTACCATGAGGCTTACATAAAATGTCTTAATTTTTTAATACCCTGTTTTAAACTGATGACAACTTCAATAGAATTCATGAACTTTATACTTTTACTGCTCCTACCTCTCATGTTTTTGGTTATTGCTGCTAAAATTTACATGTTTTTAATACTGTGTAGTTAATATTGTAGTTCTTTTTACTGTGCTCATTTTTTAAAACTTTCATACAAGAGTTGTAAGTGAATTATGCACTACTCTTAGCATATTGCAGAATCTAACTACGTATTTACTGTTATCAGTGAGATATACACTACCTTTTATGTTTTTATGATGCTAATTATCATTCTTTTACTTCTACTCTAAGAACTCCCTTCAGCTTTTCTTGTAAGGCAGATCTGGTGATAATGAACTCCCTCAGCTTTTGTTTGTTTGGGAAAGTCTTTATCCTTTTTTCATCTCTGAAGGACAGCTTTGACACGTCTATACCTATGTTCTTGGCTGACGGCTATTTTATTTCAATATTTTGAATATGTCATCCCATTCTTGCCTGGCCTGAAAACTTTCTGTTAAGAAATTTGTTGATGGGTCTTATGGGGGTTCCCTTGTATGTAACTTCTCTCTTTACTCTTGCTGCTCTTAAAATAATTCCTTTGTCTTAAGACTTTTGACAACTTAATTATAATGTGTCTTAGTGTAGCCTTATGTGTGATCAGCCAATTTGGGGTCCTTTGGGCCTCATTGATCTGGATGTCCTTTTCTCTCCTCTGGTTTGGGGCATTTTCAGCTATTTTTGCTTTAAATATACTTTCTGTCTCTTTTTCTCTTTTCCTTCTGGATTTCCTATAATGTATTCTTTTTTTGTGTGTGTCTGTGACTGGATAACTTCCAATGTCCTATCCTCCAGGTCACTGATTCTTTCTTATGCTGGCCGAGTTTCCTTTTGAAACTCTGTTGCATTCTTCAGTTCAGTTATTGTATTTTTGAACTCTGAGATTTCTGTTTGTTTATTATTATTACTTTTTGATGGCTGCTGTTTTCTTGTCAAACTTCTTATTTTGCTTCTGCATTGTTTTCCTAATTTCGTTTAGTTGTCTGTGTGTTCTTATAGTTCACTAAACTGCTTTGAGAGGATTATTTTGAATTCCTTGTCTGACATTTCATAGACCTCCATATTTTGAAATTAGTTATTAAAGCTTTATTGTTTTCCTTTGCTGATGTCATATTTACCTGTTTTTCATCCTTGATTCCTTATATTGGTATCTCTACATTTGAGTAATCAGGCTCTTCTTCCAGACTTAACAGGTTTGTTTTGGCAGAGACATTTCTTCACCAGTCAGTTTGGGTTTCACGTATATCTCCCAGAAATGTGCTTGGGCAGGTAGGGACTGTTATTATGATTTATTTTTGGACAAGGCAACTGTTGAAGCTGTGAGGATGGGCATGGGGGTGCTTTGCCAATGCCTGAGGACAGTTGCATAGGACTGCTGGCGGGGTTCCCTGCCCAAGTGAGGCTTTAGGATAGGTCCACGGTTGCCTGGATTCTCTGGCAGGCTTACTGGATGGTAGGGATTGGGTACTATATTCAGTTGTTGGAGCTATGATTTCGCCTCCCTGCCCTGGTAAGGCAGCAGGACAGGACGCAGTGAACCTGTATAGCTCATTGCCTGGGGACCCAAGTCAGGCTAGGGTATGCACTAAATTCCCTGGTCAGGTGAGGCCAGTGATTTTGCTCTGCAGATGGGGAGGCCACAGTCTGTGCTCTCTGTTCAAGTGCCACTCTGTGTAGAGCTGTTGAATGAGCTCTGTAGCTTCCTGGGTGTTTTGGTTAGGTTCCCTGGTTGAACAGGCTGAACACTGTATTCAGGGGTAAGGGGGACTATGAATTAGAGTCCTGCCTGGGTGCAGTAGGAGAAGCAGCTCTAAAGCTGGTAAAGCTCTTTGTTTTCTTAACTCAAGCCAACGTGCCCCTAAGATCCTTGGCCAAACAAAGCTATTGGCTTTGTTCTCCGAACTATGGGCTCTGCCAGGCCACCTCTCCACTCGAGTCCCCCTGGGCTGCCCAGCTTCTAGGAGTTGCTGTCTGCCCTTCTGATCAGATGGGACTGAAGGACACTCCCCATAGTGGGTGAGGCTGTGTCTCACATCCCTTGCATGGGTGGGAGTAGTCGGGGGAGGGGCTATTCCTGGCTACTCTCAGTTTCCCAAACAGGCCATCTTATTGCATGAGGCTGGGAGCTGCCATCAGCCTTCGCTATGAATTAATCTTTTGCTTGTATGTAGCATGGGAGTGTTTCATGCCCAGTTCTAGCTCTGTTCTGGGGTGATTATCTCTGCCCGCCTATTTCTCAGCCTGAGCACCACTGGGCAGCATAGGCATCAGGAGCTGTCATCAGCTCTTTGGGTCAGATGGGGCTGGAAGACACTCTCCAAGGGGTGGGGCTGTGATCAGCTCCTTGCCTGGGCCTGAGCAAATCTGGCTGTAGGGCCGGCAAAACTCCTTGTTTGAGGATCCAAAATCAGGCAGATCTGCACTCCACTAAGTTCCCCGGTCAGAGTGTGCCCCTGATATGATTCTGTAGATGAGCAAAACCACTGGTTGGGATCACTACTTAGGCAGTACAAGTATGAACTGGTTGTTGCAAGTACCTCCCCTTTTCTACTTCAGGGTCAGATCCCCAGTGATTGCTCTCCGCAGATGCCCCTATAATCCCTGTGGTCTGAGATCAGAGTAGGGGTTCCTGGAAAGTGACCCAAAATGCTGGAGAGGGGTCTGGTTGTTCCCCTGGGTTCTCTTTTGCCCCTGGAGGAAACATAGTCTTGGGGGAGACCTCTGCCTGTGGCACTACACTGGCCTGGGTTAGGAGCAATATGGTCAAGGTGTAGCCACTTCTCTTAGACTTCTAATGCCGTCTGTTATGATCTGTGTGGGGCAGGGGGGTGCTTTAGCCTCAGCCCCCTGTTCTAGGATTCTCTCAGTGGTGTCTTGTTCTTAAATAGTTATTATATGTTCTTGTGAGGGTAACAAAATCAGGAATGAAGTATGTTGCATCTTGGTGATGTCACTTCTAAAATCCATTTTTAGCTTGAGGGTTGTTTAAAAGCAGGTGGACTAAATGTGGCCATGGATCACATTTTTGAGTTTTTGAGCCCCTGTTTTAAAACAACAGTGATTTATTACTTCACATGATTCTGAGGGTTGGCTTGGTGGTCCTCTGGATTTGGGGGCCCACTTAAGTGGTTGGTTTTAGCTAGTGGGTGATTTGGGCTAGAAAGTTCAGGATGGCCTTACTCAACTTGTCTGGCTGGTGCTGGCTGTTGGCTACATGGAGTCACTTCGTTCTCTTCCTCATCTTTTTAATCCTTCAGGCTAGAGAGACTTGCTTATATGGTGGTCTTTGAACACTGCTGAGGGGCAAAGGCAGAAGCAACAAGACTTCTTGAGGTCTGGACTCCAGAACTTGCGCGGTGTCCCATCTGTCACATTTTATTAGTCTAAATGAGTCCCCAGGCCAGCCACCATTTAAAATGAAGACAAATATTTTATTTATTTTTTTTGGAGAATTCCTTACAAATTAATATGCTGATGTATATTATGAATCTCTAGGGAGAAATGTAGCAAGCAGTGATTTCCAAACTATTATGGCCAAAGAAACTTTTTTTCTCCTTTCTACTCTACTCTCCCCAGCTCCTATCAACATATCAAGGGGTGTGAGCATGCTTTGGGATGTTAGCATGCCTTGAAACAGTTTGGAAATCAGGATATATAATCTAACATAATTTAGGAAACTAGATACTGAAATAATATCAGATAGAATATAAAAATATATTAAAAGAGTAAACTCTACAATTAAATAGAGCTTATCTCAAGTATTAAAGTTATAGGAAACCTAGAAATGAATTTGCACAGGGGTTCTGACTGTTACTGTTATATTGCAGCTGAGTAGAGTGATGTAGTTCTTAGACTGAACTGGATTATTTTTAACACCAGAATGAAAGGACTGTGCATTCATTACCTAAGACAGATTGGAAAGCCTACAGGATCTTTCCAAGATTTTATCCAGGGTTTGGAAAATACTAAATCCAGAGAATGGGCTGAAAGTTGGGAAAGAGAATAAAATCAATATCTGAATGCACACTAATAAATAAATGCACACGAAAATGATTATATTTGTCCGATGAAAAAAAGTAAGTATTAAAAAATGATTTGCATATTATATTAAAGGAATAATACTTTTAAGAAAAATTTACAGCTTAACAATAGAGTTAGGCGTGTGATTAAATACAAAATCAATGTACAGAAAATAATACTTTCCTATATCATCGAAAATGTAATGAAGGAGAGATTCCATACATGGCTAGCAATAGCAACCCCAAATATAAAATACCTAGGGAAAAGGGTAATAAGGTATGTATGGGAGTTACATGGGAAAAAAAACTACAAGAACTTACTGCTAGGAAAACTAAATATTGTAAAGATGTCACTTTTTCCCATTATTAATAGTTTAGCAAAATCTGAACACCATTTCAACAGGGTTAATTTTGGAATTTAGCAAATTCTAAGATTTGTCTTCAAGAATCAATAGACTAAATGAATTTTTTAAAAATATTAGAGATGACAATCCCTACTCTGTATTAGAACAGCTCTAGATTTAACACCATAAATAAATTGAAAGAAAAATGAAGTGGGGAAAATATTTCCAATGGTAACTACAGATAATGGTAGTTATTTTACGAAGAGAACCATCACACAGAGTAGAAAACAAACAAACAAACAACAACCTCAGCAGATTAACCTGAAGAAATAGCTCATAAAAGCTGAAATCCTAATGTCAAATTAATACATGAGAAAGCATTTGGTCTTACTGTTAATTAAATATAAGCAGATAAAGATGGCTCAAGTATGTTTTTCTTTTTTTAATTGTTTATTTATTAAACATAAATAATAATTAATGTGTCCTAACACATAGTAAGACATAGAAATTCATACCATGCTGAGGAGAAAGCAATTGGACAGTAGTTGTAGAGAGCATTGAAGTGACTAATCTTAGTGACTTAGTAATTCTATTTTAAAATAATCGTTCTTTATGTTCTGGTAAATCTCATAATGACACTTGTGGAGTTGTTCACAATAATGAAATATGCAAAGCACATGAACATCTAGCATTAGGGTAATAGGTAAGTACTTACTTTAGAATATTGTACATTCACCAAAAATTAAATTTAGTGATAATTTGTTTTGGAAGGAAATGCTTATTATATAATATTAATTTAAAACGGCAAAATTATAAACTATGTTAACAACAAAGGAAAGGCACTAAGAGAAGACGTATTAGTTAATATTAGTCATGGTTGTCTGAGGAGAGAATTACAATTTCACCCATTTTAAGAGAGCAAACAACATAACATCAAATATAAAACCAGAAAGTAAATTCTGTGCTCTGACCTAGTTGGTAAACATACCAATAATTTTATTACAAGTGTTTGGTCATTGAGGGCCAAGAATAGCACAGAACACAGAGGTCAAAATAAAGGTAGAAGTTAATGCTATTTAAGGAAATGCTTTCTGTCATTAGTTCATGTTCTTAATTTCACTTGGTGTGAATATCAAAATCAAAGGTATCTTTGATTTTTTTCTAACCTTAATGTTAATCTGGATAAGTAGCTAAATTTTTATGAGAATGTCCTATACATTTTACTTGTTTTCACGTGTAGTTTTCTTCCTTATAAATATCCCAAGAAAGTTGTATGTATCCTTCGCTTTGACTTATGGGAAGGAAAGTGTAAAGTTGGTTAAGAAGGGAAAGGACCACGTCTTTTGTCTGCGTGCTACAAAACTTTTCATTTTTCAGTGGGGAAAGAATATTTTGATGAAACACAGTCCACCAATGAATTCTGCCATAAATAGCAGAATCTCCTAACAATTTATGCAAGCTTTTTGTGGTTGTTTACGGTGTTGTTCAATAAAACTTACATATTTGTTGTAACAGTAACCATATGAAGTATCTTAAAGCAACATGTACATGCAAAAGCTGTATATTTGAGAAATGTCAATAATTTTATAGGAGCGGGTTACCTTATTTTTTCCATGCAACAACAGCAGTAGAAGACAACTTGTAATTATTAAAATATTATTTTTCAGGAAAATAAAAAAATAGCTACACAGTAAGATTGCAGTTAGGACACCTTCCCAAGCGGCCTTTGTTTTTCCCATTCCCAAGCTGTTCCTAAGTCTGATGTTCATTCTCTAAGATAGCAAGACCCGAGCATTACTATTTATCAGTCACAATTCACTGCCTCCTAAAAGGTGCCTCCTGGGGGAGGGGGGCAGTACTCCTGGAATTAGAAGAGTAGGACTGTGATCTATAAACACAGTAACAAATGGTGGCATGATTTGGTTTTACAGTTTGCCAGCTTGGGTTGATCTATTTTTTTAAGTACCAATTTGATGTTTGAGCTTATCCAAAAAGAAAATGATTTCAGGAACTCATGCCTCTCAGAAATATTCCTGAGAATGAGGCAGTTCTGTAATTTGGTACTGGGAGTCCACTGGTGGGTGTGACAGGGTGGGCAAAGGCCTACATTTCACTTGAGTTATAGTGATTAAGTTCAAAATTCCTGTCTCATATACCTCTTCCATTATTTTGTCATTTTTCCTTCCCTAAAGCTCTTATTGGGTTTAGTTGGTAACCTAAAAGAAAATCATGCTAACCCCTTTTAGTTTCCCCCCAGACATGCTCTAATTTAGCTTATAACATAAAACAATCAATGTATAATGAATGGCAGAGCTATCCATGGCATGATTAAAAAGACAAATTACTTAAATTCTTAAATTAAGTAATTAATTAATTACCTGAAGTTAGTGGAAGATTTAAGAGTGCTTCCGAAATAACCCAAGGTGGTATCTTGGTTGGGTTTCCCCCAAAGCAGACCCTGAGCAAGGACTTGGGTACAGGTAATTTATTAGGGAAATGATCTCATGAAACACAAACAAACAAGGGGAAAATAAGACAGAGAAGGGTACTGATGAGCAGGTTGCTGTTGTGGGCAGCTGGGGCTCAGTCATGCTGGGAACATTGAAAACAGTGTAGAACATGCTTCAGAATCATCTCACCGGAGAATGGGGATACCCATCCTTTATCCACCATCTCGTATCCCTAGTACTTGAGGATTGCCCCTGGGGGTGCGGCCCGGCAAATTCCTGTGCTGTTGGAGAAAGCCCACATAGAAGGAAAAGGTGCAGGCATTTGAGATAGGAAGCCGTCCGCAGGCTGGAAGTCTCTTAAGCAGCAGCTGAACTCATGCTGGTCAAGGGCACGTGGCCTGGGGCATCCACGGCCCCTGCAGCCATGAGTGTCCGAGGACTCGAAAGGCCGAATAGAATCGTGGTTAACATAAGTTGAAGCTGGAATTAGACTGCTCAGCTTTCAACGCTTGTCCTGTCCTATTAATTGTAAGATATTAGGCAAATTGTGTGACTTTGATAGTCTAAATTTTGGGGGATAGTAATAATAATCCTTACCTCTAGAATTGTTGAAAGCATTGAATGAGCAGATCTCAACACAATGCCTGGCATATGGCAGACCTTGTAGGTACGGGTCAGGCAGCAGTATCCTGGCCTTGTAGTGAGTTTGTTTGGGGGTAAGAATTCTGTTGCTGTCCAAATTTTCACTCTTACTTGGCAGCCCTGTGGCATGTTGACTCGCATTAAGTGACCACAAATCGCCTTTAAAAAAAACAACAACTAACCTCTGGCAACTATTAAGCCCTGTTTCTCTGTGCATTTATTATTTTTGGACTTAAAAAAAATTAAATGTATTTAATTTTGCTTAAGACAAAATTGGCTCTATTTAAACCAACTTGATTGCTGTCTCTACCAGCTTCTTGTTATGCACAAATCTAACCAACATGACATCATCCTGATTCTCATTTTGGTTCAACAACAGAAACCACCCTTACTACCCAGGATTGAAACTGAGCTCTCTGAGTGTATGGTCATCTGGCTTCAAATTTACACATTATGTCATTATGCAAACTACATATCTCCATCTTATCCACAAGCGATATTTTCAATGACCGTGTGAGTAGCTTTGGTGGAATCCAGGAACACTGCCCACAGTATTTCTCTCACAGACCTGTCTAGAACCCAATCAAAAAAGAAAATAGATTGACTTGGTGGTATTTGTCTCTAAGAAAACCATATTGGCTGCTAAATCTACAACTTCTTTTTCTAAGTATTCAAAAGTTATTTTAATGTCTTGCATTCAACAAATATACGTTGAGCTCCTGCTCTGTGAAGCGTCATTTTTGTGTCTTAGGGTGAGTTTTCCAAGATTCCACAGCAAGTGAACAAAACCCACTTTCTTCAAATTAACAAAGGGGCAGTAATAATGCATCCTTGCAACGTTGCTCCTATGATTTAGTGAGATAATGTATGAAAGCTCCTGGCACAGCCCAGAGTGGAAAACGGGTTTAATATGCCAGTTGCCTTTCTCAGGTTCCAGAGAGAGTAAATGCAAATGATTTGTCAGTCAGTTGATCAATCCATCGATCCATTCTTCCATACATATGCATATTCACCCAGCTATTATTGCTCACCTCCTCATTTAGTAAAGTGATACAGCACAGGCGAGGGGTGGGAGAAGCAAGGATTCTGGAGCTCATACTATCTGGGTTCTCATCCTGGATCTTTTACTGACTATGACGTTGCCAAGTCCCTTAAACCTCACACTGCCTCAGGTTCCTCATCTATCAAATGGGGATGATAATAGTATTTATGTTACAGGGTTGTTGTATTAAACGTGTAACCCATGTAAAGAGCTTAAAACAGTGTCTGGCACATAGAATATGCTATATAAATGTTGGCTTTCAAATGGCAGGCTCTATTCTGGTATAAGGATACAACAGAAAATGAGCCAGGCCCTTTTCCTGCTCCATAGTACTGAACGGTTAGTGGGGATCCCCATATTCTTCATGAAGCCATGAGACCACTTTAATCATCCTGGTTTCTTTTAAGGATTTGAGAAATTTTGAAGAAAAAGAGAATACGATGAACATTTAGTGCTATTTATATCTTGCCAAATTGTTTTGTGGAGTTTTGTTAATGTATATACATAATTAGATATAATTATATGCACATACAATTGTGAGTTCTGTGTTTGCATTTCCTAAAGTATTTTTGTGTATATTGTATAAAGTATTTAGTGTATATTGGCTATATATTTACTTTAAATTGCTTATGTACTAACCTGTTGTATAAATATTCTGTAGTATACAAAGGCATTTTGCTGTTTTCTAGGCATTTAAGATATTTTTACTTTTTTACTGCATTAGAAGCTTTTGATTTGAATATCACTGTACAAATGGAATCATTCAAACTGCATGAACAGATTTATAGTTCTTATTACTTCTTAACAGATTGTTTTCAAGAAAATCTGAGTTAATTTGTAGGACCTCAGTAATATGTAACCATACTTTTTTTCCCACTTCTTACAGTGTATAATGGTACCTCAAATCATTTAACTTGCATTTCTTAAATTACAAGTGGGGCTGAGCATGTTTTTCTGTGATGATTTATTTTCATCTTTTCCCTTTGAATAAAATGTTTTTCTCTACTGATGGGGAGGCTATGAATTGTTTAAATTCTTTATATATGCCAAGTTGAGGAGTAGATAAAAGATGTCAGGGTGTTTAACTTAGAGAAGAGAGAACTTGATGGAAGGCCATGATCTGCTGTTTTAAAATATTAAGTGACTGGTGTGAGGCTCCTCATGACTCAAAAAGGATCAATGGGAAGATGTTTCCAGAGGCAGATCCTAGGATGGATGTGAACAGTTGTGTTCTACCATTTGCAGCATTGGTTCTCACCTGGAAGGAATCTTAGGCTCTCCATCCAGGAAAGGAGACTGGGGTGGGTGGAGCTAGGGAGGATGGGAAAGGAGCAGAAAGATTGGGAAGCTAGAATTCTTATTCAGAATTTCCAAATGTGAAGTGAGTTCCTTCTGAAAGTACTGTCTTCCCTGGCAGAGAACCTCCTGTACTATTGACATGAAAAGCAGGTTGGATGACCACTCTCCTGGGTTCTAAGGCTTGGAGAACATTGTCAATAGAACTCTTTCTACCTCTGGGATCCTTTGGAATAAAAAAATAGCATTCTGTATCCTATAACTCTTAATCTTCATATCATTTTCATGTCAGTGTGTTGTGTACAGTTTCAAAATAATGTGCCCTTTCCTAAGGCTAGTCATTCATGGAAGATACCAGTTGAGAAAGTGGGTAAATTTGTGAAGTTGTAGATTTTCATACTCCATTTTAAAATATCTTTTGTTTAGTGAGTGTAAATCAAATTCAGAGAGATGTATTAAAAAACAGTGTTTTGAAACAGGAAAATTAAGAAGCAGTTGCAGGCTTGCATTTTACGGTGTGTTGCTTTCCATTACCATATACCTGGATTTAGGGTATGTTTGATATGATGCTGCTGGTTTAAATGTGTATTTTAAGTGAGTAGAGGAGGTGGACATCATAAATCACAAGTCACTTGGATTATACATTTTAATCCTGTGCAGGACTAGAAGCAAGTAATGAAAAGACGCCTGTTGGTCAGGCGATAAGAGGTTGATCTTGGCCAGGAAAAATAAAAAAAATCGAATCGTAAATGAGTTTCTTTGCAGCTCAAAATGGCACCTGACTTGCAAGCTATAAAGAAGCTTCTCCAAATTTTTTAAGAAATAATACCCTTGAATTTCTGGGAACATGGTGGTGGCAGTGGCAGCATTGTTTTTGGATCTCCCAAATCTCTGCATAAAAACTGAATTACTAAAGAACAAAATGAGAAACATGGAAAACATTTACAACAAAAGGACAAGGAATCTTCTTGAACTCCAAAGAACCCCCATCAAAAGCCATGGGACCTGAAAAATAGCAGCATCTCTCTGTAAGGGAAAGAATAGAAGGTAGCACTGAGGCCTCTCTCATAGACTTGAGCACAGGTCCAGAATAACCTAGAGGTATTCTTCAGAATGGGAAAGAGCAGTTTTGAAAACAGCAACTGAAACTAGGAACTGAGTGCAAGGGGTTCCTGATAAATTCTGAAGAAACTAGGGCAGTATAGCTCCTATGAATTGTTGAAAATCACCCTCCAGGAGAGGGCGCCACGCTGAAAAACTGCGGGGAGTAAAATAAAAATTGAGCAGGATATGGACATGAGAGATAAGGACAGAACATACAGGTAAAAGAGAGGAGAACAGAGCCAGGAAATTTTGGAAAACAAGCTATCCTGTATATTTTTTTAATACTACACAAAAAAACCGAAGAAGGAATTCTTGAAGTTAGGAAGGCTATTTAAACCAAACCTCCTTCTAAAAGTTTAGGAAAACTAATTTTAGATAAAAAAGGAGAAAGTAACAGGAAAGTGCTGAGATTCAAAACCTATACAGAGTTATTATAAAATTTAAAAAAGAGACGGAGACGAGCCATATGAGACTTGAATCTGGGAAATAAACCGAGGATTGCTGGAGGGGAGGTGTGTGGGGAATGAAGTAACTGGGTAATGTGCATTAAGGAGGGCAGATGATGTGATGAGCACTGGGTATTATATGCAACTAATGAATCATTGAACATTACATCAAAAACTAATGATGTACTATACGTTGGCTAATTAAATTTAAATAAAAAAGGAGAATAAGCAGAATCATATTCCTATAGGCAACAAAAATATGTCGTAAAGACATACCCATACAACAGATAAAAATGAAGTAAAAGACACTAAAAATGATAGAAGATATGAAAGAATAACTTGACTAAGAATTCAAAACACACAGAAATTAAGTGAAAGAACTCAGGAAAACATTAGGTACAAAAGAAAAAAATCAAGATTAAATTAGAAGGAACACAAGAGGAAATCAACACAGATAATTCTCCAGGAAAATAGTGAAAATAAAGAAAATTGTAAAAATTAAAAAGCAATGAAAAAATATATTTCAAACAAGAATTTGAGGAAGCACCAAATGTTGAAGATGTTGGGGGAAAAAACCCTAAGACATGGCTAATAGGAGTCTCTAAGGTATAAACCCAAAGTAGGGGAAAAGAACAAACATAGAAACAACAGGGTGTTTATAAAGTTTGGAAACACAAACTAATATACATCGTGTCATAAAAGACATTTAAAAAAATATAGGTAAGGGGCACCTGGGTGGCTCAGTTGGTTAAGCGTCTGCCTTTGGCTCAGGTCATGATCCCGGGGTCCTGGGATAGAGCCCTGCATCGGGCTCCCTGCTCAGCAGAGAGCCTTCTCCTTCTCCCTTTGCTGCTCCCCCTGATTGTGTTTGCTGTCTCCATTCCCCCACCCATGTCAAGTAAATAAATGAAATCTTTAAAAAAAATAAAAAAAAATAAAAAATATAGGTAATATTTATTTAAATGTTAAAGCAAAATAATTAATGAATTCCCGGAAAAGTACCGCTCATTCAAAACCCAGAATGTGAGTCCACCTGTGTATTACTAAACTGTGTCATCTTCCTGTTGCCCCCTGGGAGGAAGGAGCAGCTACACTGAATTTTGTGTTCATTTCCTTCGTTTCTTTATGTGGTTTCCTCACATATTTGGTAGCCTCAGCAAGAGGTTGTTTAGTTCATAAAGGACATTTTTAATATTTAAGAACATAATAATATCTGTTCTCAGACTTTTGAGATAGCTATTATAATTGAAGAAAATTTCCTGGGGTTAAAAAAAATGATTTGAAGCTATATATTGAAATAGCTTACCACGTATCTGAGAGTATTGACTTTAAAAAACAACACTAAGACGTAGTAAAATTATTGGACTTTAAAGAATTAAAGAAATATCCTTCAAGTCTTTAGGCAAGAAGAATACATAATTTATAAGGGAAAAAATTTAAGTATCAGACTTTTTTTTTCAGGAGCGCCAGAAAAAAAGTGAGTAACATTTTAAAGATACTCAAAGAAAGCAAGCTAAGGATATTCATATCCATTAAATCTGACGTTAAAGTAAAAAAGGATACAAATTGTTAATAATTATGCAAGAATTGAGTATCATCTACTAAAGACTGAGCTTCAGAGAACAAAATTGACTGTAGAGATAGTGACCTAAAGGCTGGTGGCAAGCCTCATTTATGTGAAATATATATAATATAACCAAATGAGAGCCGAAGGGAAAGAGTATAATATGCAGTGGCAATGTATTCTGACTATATAGATACAGAGATACAGAACATTAAACATGGGGGTGGAATTGGGGCCACATAGTCAAAAATTTTTTTTTAAATCTTATTTGTGGTAGGATTAAAGTAGTTATTATGAGATTATTGTGTATGTGATGTAGGATAATGCAAATGAGTAATTATGGGTTCTTCTAATTCTATTTTCACTTATGTCCTTGAGAATCAGAATTATTCTAAAAATTCTGTACATTTAAAACCACCATAGAGGGGCATCTGTTGGTTAAGCGTCTGCCTTCGGCTCAGGTCATGATCCCAGCGTCCTGGGATTGAGCCCACATTGGGCTCCCTGCTCCGTGGGGAGCCTGCTTCTCCCTCTCCCTCTACCTGCTGCTCTGCCTGCTTGTATTCTCTCGTTCTGTGTCAAATAAAAAAATAAAATCTTTAAAAAATAAAAGAATCAAAAAATAAAGAATAAAAACCACCATAAATAAAAGTTAAAGGTAAATACAAAACTTGTCAAAACCTTTGGATTAATAAGAAAGAGGAAAACCCAATAGAAAATTGTTGAAAGAATATTATCAGGCATTTTGTAAATCGAGATAAACAAATAATAAAAAGCATTAGTAATTAGCAAGATGTCTTTTTTTTTTTTTTTTTTTTGGCTTACCAAGTCGGGAAACATAAAAATAATACTGAATTTCTGAGTTTCCGTAAGAGAAACTGTTCATTCAATGCATGTGACAACATTTATTCTTTTCATTGAGACCTTCTTAAGTCATCCTATTAATGGTATAACCACTCATGGAAGGGGTTTATTTTCTGCTTTATTTTTCTCCATAGCACTTCCACAAGTAATACAGAATTTACTCATTTATCCTGTCTCCTAGGCAAACCTCAAGAAGATGAGAATTTTTGTGTTTTGTTTACTGCTATAACCCTAGACACTTCCTCGCACTTAGGAGGAACTCAGTAAATTCCTGTTCAGTGAATGAAATATAAAAATGTTCTGAAATTATGAACATTAAAAAATTTTTCATTTCTAGGAATGAATCTTGAGGAAATAAGATCATGTACAGTGATTTAGCTGTGAGGATGTTTATTGAAGCAATATTCACACACTTTAGGAAAATACAACACAAATATCCAAATGCCATGGTAGGTGACTCTTCCTTGACCATTGGACATATGATTGCCAGATTTTAGATGGTTACAAAACATTGTGAACCATTTATCCATCCATGGACACTTGGGTTGCTTCCACGGAATTTTAATGATTGTGAATAATGCTACTACAAACACACATGTACAAATACGTCTTTGAGACCACGCTTTCATTCCTTGTGGATATACACTCAAATGTGGAATTGCTAGATCACATGGCAATTCTATGTTTAATTTTTTGAGGGATATCCATACGGCTTTCTAGGTGGCTATATCATTTTACATTTCTACCAACAGCCCACAAGAGTTCCAGTCTCTCCACATCCTTGCTAACACTTCTGGTTCTGTTTTTGTTTTGTTTTGTTTGTTAGTGTTTGTTTTGGGTCGTAGCTGTACTAGTGAGTGTGAGGTGGCATCTTTTTGTAGTTTTGATTTGCATTTCACTAATGATTAATGATGAGCATCTTTTCATGCGCTTTGGAGAAATGTCAGTTCGAGTCCTTGGGCCCATTTTTGGATTGTGTGGTTTTGTTGTTGAGTTTTTGGAGTTCTCTGTATATTCTGAATGTTAATCCCATGTCAGATATGTGATTTGCAAATATTTTTCCCATTCTGTGCATTGCCTTTTTACTTTATGAATAATGTCTTTTGATGTACAAATTTGTAAAATTTTCATGAAGTCCAATTTGTCTTTTGTTTGTTGTTGTTGTTACCTGTGCCTTTGGTTTCCTATCAAAGAAATCATTGCCAAATCCAATGTTGTGAAGCTTTTGTCCTATTTTCTTCTAAGAGTTTTATTGTTTTAGATCTTACATTTAGGTCCATGATCCATTTTGTATTAATTTTTTTATGTGGTGTTAGATAAGGTCAACTTCATTCTTTTGCATCTGGATATATAGTTTTCAGTTTTCCCTACACCATTTGTCAAAAAACTGCCCTTTCCCCCCTTGAATGATCTTGGTACCCTATCAGAAATCACCGACTGTAAATGTAAGAGTTTATTTCTGGGCTCTCTATTCTGTTCCATTAATCTCTATGTCTGTCTTTATGCAAAAACCACACTTTTGATTACTGTAGCTTTGTAGTAAATTTTGAAATCAGGACGTGTGAGTCCTCTAGTTTTGTTTTTTTTCAGGATTGTTTGGCTATTTGGGGTCCCCTGATATTCCATATGAATTTTAGAATGGGTTTTTCTATATCTACAATTTTCTATTTCAATAGGAAGTGCACTGAATCTATAGATCGCTTTGAATAATATTGATATTTTAACTATATTAAATGTTCTAATCCATGAACATGGGACATGTTTCCATTTATTTGGGTCTTTAATTTCTTTCAGAAATGTTTTGTAATTTCTAGTTAGTCTTAAAAAGGAAGGAAATTCTGCAATATTCTTCGACATGGATTAACCTTGAAGACATTATGCTAAGTGAAATAAGGTAGTCACAAAAAGACAAAGACTGTGTGATTCCACTTATATGAGGTTACTCAGAGTAGTCAAAATCATACAGACAGAAAGTAGAATGGTGGGCCAGGGCCTGGAGAGGAGGAGAGATGGGGACTTCGTGTTTAATAGGTATAGAGTTTCAGTTTTATAAGATCAAAAGAGTTATGTGCATGAATGATGATGATGGCTGCATAACACTGTGAATGTATTTAATGCCACTGAACTGTACAATTAAAAATGGTCAAGATGGGGGGCGTGCCTGGGTGGCTCAGTCGGTTAAATGGCTGCCTTCAGATCAGGTCATGATTTCAGGGTCCTAGGATCGAGTCCCACATTGGGCTCCCTGCTCAGCAGTGAGTCTGCTTCTCCTTCTCCCTCGTGATCTCTCTCGCTCTCACTCTCTCTCAAATAAATACATAAAAATCTTTAAAAAAAAGGTTGAAATGTTAAATTTTATGTGTATTTTAATACACTAAAAAAGAAAAAAACAAACCCATTATGATCCCTTTTAAATTTCTCAAAATGTATATTCATACAAAAATGCTAAAGGTTATGTATAAACTAAAATTATTTCTGTGTGGTAAGGTTATCGATTTTTATTTCTTCTTTTGTGTCTATTGATATTTAAATATTTTCTTCTACAATAATTGCATATTGCTCAACTAGTGGTTCTTCATGAAGAGATCTCTATTCAAGAGGCTTACTTTTTAGTATGAGAAGCCCTGGTGTAAGGTATCACTGTACCTTGGCAATGTGGGCAACTTCCCTGTATCATGTTTGCAGTGATGCTGCTTGGGCTGTGTGGACAGTCACAGCAAAGGCTATCAAGTTGTTGTAACATATGACCCGCACTTCATTTAAAATCTGTACAAAACAGAGTATGTTTCTGAACTGTGAATGATCATTCGTATGGACCAGTGTGAATGTGGTAATAATTAATGTGAACCTTAAGAAATAGTGGCTACTCAGCCTACTACGTGTCTCGATGTGTTTAAGAGCAAGTCATAGGAAAAGTTCCAAGTGACCCTGTACTGGAAGGCAGTGACTTGATTCCCCAGATGGACTCTTACTCCATCTTTTGTGTGGCCTGTGGCTTAACATTCAGACAAAGGAGAGAGCTAGTGAATGCTAGAGGGGAAAAAGGATAATTTAACCATAATTTATCAGTAATAGTAGAGATAAATTCCTAAGAGGAAATAAGGTCTGAGAAGATTACAGGAAATATTAAATCTGTGGTTCTGTTTACCGTAGAAACGCCACCCAACTAATTCCAGCTGTTTCTCTGTGGGTTATAGAAGTGTCACAGGCCTGTTTATAGTTACTGCATTGTAGACTTCAGCCTGGATCTTACGGAATCCTATTGGTTTGGTTTGGGTTTGCTCAGATTTGTCCAAAGAGACATTATCTGTAGGCTATCCATTTATGAAATGTAGCCCTGTACCAAATTTTTGTTTTCAAAACTTCTAGTTTCTTCCCCCTCCTTGTCAACCGTTTGCCTTTCCAGTGGTGTCAGTGTAGTTTTATTTATTTAATGTAATTTATGTAGCACTGACTTGTACCACACTGTTATATACGCCTTTACATTTAATTCCTCATGGCAAACTTACAAGCTAGATACTACTTCTTAAGTCAACATGAAAAGCAAAAACCTTACAGGACAAGAATCATGATATGTCTGCATTAAAATTAATAGCTTCTGTATGAAAAGGTAAATAAGGCTAAAAGATGAGCTAGAAGAAATTTAAAGTGCATAAATAAGTAAAAAAAAAAAAAAGTCCAACTGAGAAATGTGCAAAAAATACAAAGAGGAAAGAAAAGAAAAAACAAACAAACAAACAAAACCCATCTAATAGCCTTTAAACTTGTGAAAAGATGTTTAATTTCTCCAGTTGTGAGAAATGCAACTTAATTTAAAGTAACCATGTGATACCATTTTACCTCTACAAGATTGACAAAACTTTAGTCTGACAACAAAAATTGGTAAGAATGTGGAGCACAGAAGAAGCAAAAATTGGCACCAAGCTCTTTGGAGAACAGTCTGACACAATCTAATAAAGCTGATGATGTGTCTACTTTATGACTTAGCAATTCTGCTTCTCCATATATACCTTAGGGAATCAATCCTACTGGAATAGACAGAGAAAAGTATAAGGTTCCAGTGAAGCATTGTGAATAAGAGTAAGAGACTGGAAACAATGATGGACCATAAATAGGAGAAAAGATGAACTGTGGAATATTCACACAGGAATGTGCCCAGTGGATAAAACACTTGAGCCAAATCCTTATGTATGAATACAGATAGATCTTAAAATTAAAATGTTCAATAAGAAAGCAAGTTCCGGTATAAAGTTTAAAAACCCACATGATACCTTATATCACTTATGGATTAATCCAAACAGATGTAGGATGGTGTTTCTTCTGAAAAGAAGAAAAAGGACAGTAAGGTAAAGGATAGGTACAAAAGGGGCTTCACATGTGCCAGTAACATTTTGTTCCTTAAAGATGTGAAGCAAATATGCTAAAATGTTAAGATTCTAATGATGTGGGTGGGCCACATAAATATTTGTATTATTCTCTTTTCTATAGTTTTCTCTTTCATAGTTTTCATGCACTTTTTCGCATTTTTGAAACATTTTACAAGAGTAAAATAAAAAATAAACTTAAAAATTTAAGAACTAACTCTAGTGGAAATTTTCCTGAATTTTCTTTTAAAAATCTGAGGGAAGCATTGCTATGATATTGAAATAAACTCTTCTGAAATCTTTTATGTTATGTGGACAGCATATCTTTACAAAGTTATATTCAGTTCTTACTGTCTTCCAGTGTAGTATATTTTGCAATTCTCCATTGTTTTTGTTAAGGCTCTGCAAGATATTTACTTAGCTTTCTGTTTTTTTGCAAAATTACTTGGAGTTTAAAGGCACAGTCTTTCATAAATCAAGAAGGTGGAGTGTGAAGAGAAGTTTCTCTCCACTCTTCTGGAAAGCCACCCTTAGGGGAAATCCACAAGTGTATTTATATTTTTTTATATAAGGGATGTAACTAATGTGTACAAATTTTAAAAGATTATGGGTTCTGGGTGTATAAATACCGAAACTTACATTCAGAAAACCATGGTTGACAAATCTACAACTCTACTGTAGAAACAGTATAGCAACAAGACCAGGTATACTTTTCTACTTATGCAAAAATATGAATTTTTTTTGCAAATTGATTCATATTTCCAATTATATGAATAAATCATTGTGTGTGTTGAAGATTGCTTTTACAACATAAAGTTGTATTCCAATGTTAGTTAAGTTACATTTGGATTTTCATATAAAACCTCTCTGAAAATACAACTAACTAGAACCCCAAAATAACTTACATTTTTGAGTCCTGAATTTTTATGTGGAAAAATGATTGAGGGGATTCAAAGATTTAAAGTCTTGTCACAAAGTCTCTGTATATAGTTTATCCTTGAAATACTTTTCTGTTCTGACCCAAAAGTGGGGAAAAATTCATGAAACCAATAGGGATATGATTTTACTTTTGCCACAAATCTTGCCATATTCTTAGCTCAAGAAACTCTGAAAATCATGAAGAAAGTATCTTTGAGCATCTCACAAAGTCTAGTGGGAAGTAAGGATAAAGGGCAAAGGCTCCAAGTTACTATCACTGACTTTTAAATCACCAGATTTGGTCCAGGGGCACCTAAGGACCTCTTAGGGAAATGAGACCTCACATAGCTATGGACACAGCATGACTCCCAGTAGGCATTCTCTTTTATCACCAACAGGAATTGAGACTTTGGACTTCCTCTGAACCACTAGGATGAGACAAACGAGACAAGATTTAACCTCTGTGGCTTCTCTACAAGCTATATTGATGTTGGTACCTCTTTAAATTGTTTCAACTCTCATGGTTGCTAGCCTGGTGAAATGTGTTTGCTTTATTACTCCCTGCTTAGCTTGAAATCTTTGCATTGTCACTAGCTACTATGGGATTTCCAGGTGTAATAAAGACCAGTGGAGATTCCTGACGCTGATGTCATCACCGATCCCCTAGAGGCTTCAGTACAAACACTGATATTTTCTAGAAAAAGAAATAACAACAAAGTGCATGTATATACATTTTAGAAGTCACTGACTTTGACTTTTTGTTTTTAAAATTAAAAAATAATTTTTGATTGAGATATATAGTTGACCATTGAACAACGTGGGGGTCGGGGTGCCAGACCCCCACACAGTTGAAAATCTGTATATAACTTTTGACTACTCCCAAATTTAACTAGTAATAGCCTACTGTTTACTAGAAGCCTTATTGATAACGTAAACAGTTGATAAACTCATTTTGCATGTTATATGTATTATATACTCTATTCTTACAATAAAGTAAACTAGAGAAAAGAAAATGTTATTAAGAAAATCATAAGGGGGGTGCCTGGGTGGCACGGCGGTTAAGCGTCTGCCTTCGGCTCAGGGCGTGATCCCAGCGTTATGGGATCGAGCCCCACATCAGGCTCCTCTGCTATGAGCCTGCTTCTTCCTCTGCCACTCCCCCTGCTTGTGTTCCCTCTCTCGCTGGCTGTCTCTATCTCTGTCGAATAAATAAATAAAATCTTAAAAAAAAAAAAAGAAAATCATAAGGAAGAGAAAATATATTAACAGTATATTATTTATCGAAAAAAAATCTGTGTATAAGTGGACCCACACAGTTCAAACCAATGTTGCTTAAGGGTCAGCCGTAATTGATGTATAACATTATATTAGTTTTAGGTGCACAACATAATGATTTTATAACCATAGAATATCTTGAGAGATGATCAGCAATAAATATGATCTGCTATATAAATTGTTAAAATTCCTTCCTTGGATTTGCAATTTTAGACACATTTTATTATTGTTATTTATTTTTAGTGTACGTGACATTACTACTAAGTGAAATAGCAGTTATTGAATGCTTACTATGTGCTAGATGCTGTGTAAAGCAATCTACAACTATAATTTTCTTATAGCGGATGACAAAATTGGAGCTCAGAGAAGTTAAAGAACTCACCCACCATCACAAAGCTAGGTGAGGTTAGAAAATTAAAAAAAAAATTTTGAAAAGATCAGATTGGAATATGGTGGTCAATATTATGAGACATTGTAGGACCATAGAATTGATCAATGGTCAGTGGAAAAGAAATTGGGATTATTGGAGCCTAGGTGACTCACCCAGTACAGGGTTAACTTCCCTCTGTCCCCCAACTCTGATTTGCCAGTGGCCTAAGGGTGGCACTGTGTGCTGGACTTGATTGGGTTGATGCTAACTTCTAGCAGGTCTACCTTACTGAACGAGTATAGAGAACGAGACCAGTTCAAGATCCCACCAGCTGGCAGATTTGAGCTGATAGATTTCTCTTACATATACCTCCCTACTTGGCTTTTCTATGCCCTAATTCTTTAGTCATCAGAATCACAAAACACACCTCACAGTATTATGTTGACTAGAAATAATATATACAAAGTTATTTCTTATGGTGTCTAGTACCCAAAAGGTTCTCAGTTAATAGTAACGCCAGGATGCTAGGCTTCAACTATTCCTTTTTAAGCCCTCTGGGACTGGTCTTTGGCAGCACATGACTCAGAGAGCTCTGTCTGGTCTGCTGTCCTGGACTTTGCTACCTAGAGTCAAGCAGTAGGAAGTGATGGTTAGCACATGGGCTTGGAACCCAGGATAGACTTCCAGCGTGACTACTTAATGTTGATATGACTTAAAAAGGTTACTTAAACTCTCTAAATCTTGGTTTGCTCATGTTTAAAAGGAGCATAATAATGATACCTCTCTCACAGAATTGTTTTGAGAATTAAAATTTTGATTTGAAAAATTTATCTGATATTTTTATTAAGGTCATATAGGTGGGAGGTGCTGGGGCTGTGACTCAAACCCAGATCTATCCACATCTCCTGCCTTTTCTATTGGAGCACACCTCCTATGTTTGAGTACTTTCAGTAATTGGGCTGCTAGTGTGCTCCTTATTACTAGAAATATTTTCAATATACATAACAGGATGATTTTGTAGGACACAAAAAACAATAAATAATTTTTTAAAGATTTATTTATTGACTTGAGAGGGAGAGAGAGAGTGCACGAGTGGGGGAAGGGGCAGAGGGAGAGAATATCCAAGCAGACTCCCCCTGAGCATGGAGGCTGATGTGGGGCTCGATCTCCTGAGCCAGGAGATGAGCACCTGAGCTGAAACTAAGAGTCAGATGCATTATTGACTGAGCCACCCACGCGCCCCAAACAATAGATTATCTTTAAGGTCTTTAGAATTCCTAAGATCTTATGATTTTCTGGATAACATAGTCCCTAAATGGAAATATTATGTTTATAAGTTAGTTGTTGGGAACTTGAAATTTATTTTTGATAAGACATATCTCTATGAAGAATTTAGAGACCAGTGTGGAAGAAGAAAGAAAAGAGGAGATACTGTGATATTACATTTAAACTGAAGACCCTCAAATTGTCTTCCTTCTCCCAACCACATGTCTAAATAAACATAGTCTCAGGAATATTTGGAGAGAAAGGAATCCACCCCACTTATTCAAGCTAATGTGACCGAGACCCTCTAATTCTGACCAATTAGTCATATATTCATTCAGCAAATATTGAGTGCCAACCCTGTTCTAAGTTACGGGGGTATAGCAGTGAAGAAACAGTCTGTTTCTCTAGTGTGAGAGAAGATAGTAATCCTTGGGAAAGAGAGAATTGGACAGATTTGAGACATAACTAAAATTCATTTCATTGAAAGGAGGAGAATTGGAAGCAATAAGTTTTATTGTTTAAATTTAATTTAATTTTATTTACATTCAATTAATATGTTATGTATTATTAGTTTCAGAGGTAGAGTTCAGTGATTCATCTGTTATATATAACACCCAGTGCTTATTACATTATGTGCCCTCCTTAATGCCCATCACCCAGTTACCCCATCCTCCCATTCCCTTCCCCTCCAGCAACCCTGTTTGTTTCCTATGAATAAGAGTCTCTTTTGGTTTGTCTCCCTCTCTGATTTTGTCTTATTTTCCCCTTCCTTTCTCTATGCTCCTCTGTTTTGTTTCTTAAATTCCACACACCAGTGAGATCATATGATAATTGTCTTTCTCTGATTGACTTATTTCACTTAGCCTACTACCCCTCTAATTCCATTCACGTCGTTGCAAATGGCAAGATTTCATTTTTTGATGGCTGAGTAATATTCCATTGTATATATATACACCACATCTTCTTCTTCTTTTTTTTTTTTAAGATTTTTATTTATTTATTTGACAGAGAGAGTGACAGCCAGTGAGAGAGGGAACAGAGGCAGAGGGAGTGGGAGAGGAAGAAGCAGGCTCCTGGCAGAGGAGCCTGATGTGGGGCTTGATCCCAGGACTCTGGGATCACGCCCTGAGCTGAAGGCAGATGCTTAACGACTGAGCCACCCAGGCGGCCCTACCACATCTTCTTTATCCATATATCTGTCATTGGACATCTGGGCTCTTTCCATAGTTTGGCTATTGTGGACGTTGCTGCTATAAACATTGGGGTGCAGGTGCCCCTTTGGATCACTGCATTTGTATCTTTGGGGTAAATACCTAGTAGTGCAATTGTTGGGTTGTAGGGTGGCTGTATTTTTAACTTTTTGAGGAACCTCCATCCTGTTTTCCAGAGTGGCTGTACCAGCTTGCATTCCCACCAACAGTTCCCCTTCCTCTTCATCCTTGCCAACATTTGCCATTTCCTGACTTGTTATTTTAGCTATTCTGACCGGTGTGAGGTGATATCTCATTGCAGTTTTTATTTGTATTTCCCTGATGCCGAGTGGTGTTGAACATTTTTTCATGTGTCTGTTAGCCATCTGGATGTCTTCTTTGGAAAAATGTCTACTCATGTCTTCTTCCCATTTCTTGACTGGATTATTTGTTCTTTGGGTGTTGAGTTTGATAAGTTCTTTATAGATTTTGGATACTAGCCCTTTATCTGATAAAACATTTGCAAGTATCTTCTCCCATCCTGTAGGTTGTCTTTTGGTTTGTCGACTGTTTCCTTTGCTGTGTAAAAGCTTTTTATCTTGATGAAAGCTCCCAATAATTCATTTTTGCCTTTGTTTCCCTTGGGAGGCAATAAGTTTTTAATCAAATATCACCATAGTCCCAAGTGTGAAGAACCAAGGGCCTGAATTGGGACAGTAACAGTGGGACTAGATAAATAAAACTGAACTGTTGAAAAGTTGATTGTACAGGCCAATTATGTGTAAATTATAAGAGATGATGAAAAGAAAGAGTTCCCAGTTTAGCCAAGAGTGTGAATTCAGGCAAGGGAGAAATACAAGGTTTATGGGGGAAATGGAAGTCTTAGTCATCCAGGGGCAGGTTGTGTTTCCAGGGATGATAGTGCATCTGGGTAGAAATATCCCATGGTAATTAGGAAGAGGGACTTGGGGAAAGGTTAGGGCTGAAAATAGATTGGGGTATCATCTGCATGGAGATGACAGGATTACTTAGATGAGTGAGAGAACAAAGGATATTGGTACTGGAAGGAAAAGGTAAAATAATAAAAGAAACAGAAATGTCCACAGAGATATTAAAAATCCAATAAGTAAAATAGCATAGGATATAAAGATAAGATAGTCAACAGCATCAAATGCACAGAGAGCGGATAGGTTGAGGACTATGAAAGCAGTATTGGGCAGCAGTCCCTGAAGACTCTTGGTGATGGGGCAAGAAAAGTTGTTGGTGAACAAGTCAGATTTCAGAGGCTCAGGCAGTCGTGGCCGACTGGAAATGGATAAATAAGATAGGAACAAAAGGGGTAAGAATGTCAAGAAAACTTTTTTTTGAATAAAAACTTGTTTATTATTGTTGTTATTCTTATTTGAAAGATCTTATTTATTTATTAGATAGAGAACGAGTGGGGTAAAGGGCAGAGGGAGAAGCAGACTCCCCAGCTAGCAGGGAGCCCAATGTGAAGCTCGATCCCGGAACGCCGGGATCATGACCTGAGCCGAAGGCAGATGCTTAACTGACTCAGCCACCCAGGCGCCCCAAAAACTTGTTTATTATTGATAATAACATGGAAGATATTGATAGAGGGGGAGATTTAAGATGCATCAGAGGGAGAGAGTCTGTTGCCTCCTGTCAAGTTTCTTTGCCTCTGGTCTCATCTGTATCCTTCCGTTCCCTGTATTAATGCTGATTATGTCAGCCCCCTGCTGAAAGACCTCTCTGGGTGTCTCATGGCCAGTGGAAATCCAAAATCCTTAGCATAGCAGACAAGATGCCTTGCACTCTGGTTCTAACCTTCTTTTCCCAGTTCATCCTTCGCCACTCAGAGCACAGGAGATCTTAGATTCTTTCCAGGTTGGGTCTTTGGACACATTGCTCTCTCCTTTCCATCTTCCGCATGGAAAATACTACCTCATCCTTCAGCATCTGGCTCAGATGTCACCTGGCTTTTGAACTCTTTCCTGACTCCCCAGGCCCATTCAGGTCTCCTCCTTTGGTCCTTCAACTGTAGGCTGTACACTCATTTTTGTCTCGGCATCTTGCATTGCAAATCATCACTTTCCTTAGCTGTGTTCTCCATTAGACTGTATGATCTTTGATAAACAGGGACGTTTTTATTGTTGTAATCCCCACGACTGGGACAAAACAAACTCTTGCTAAAAGCATCAGGAATGAATGAGTGAGTATTAATATAAGGAAATGTATCTTGAGGTATAGAGGATGGAAGTGAAGAAGCATTTTAGTGCTAAGTGAAATAAGCCAGACACAGAAATACAAATACTGCATTGATCTCACTGATGTGCAGAATCTAAAAAGTCAAACTCACAGAACCAGAGTGTTGAATGGTGGTTGCCCAGGACTATGGTATGGGGAGAAATGGGGGAGAAACTGGGCAAAGGGTACCAGCTTTCAGTTATAAGAATCAGTCATTGAAGGTAATGCTGTATTTTATACTTAAATGTTCTTAAATAGGTCTTAAATGTTACCCCCCCACACACAAATGGTAACCATGACGTGAAGGATGTGTAAATTAATTTGATTGTGCTAATCTTATTATGATGTATATGTATATTAAATCACTGCACTACACCGCTCTCTAAAAAACCATGGTGTACAAAATAAATATATACAATTTTTATTGGTCAGTTATACCTCAAAAAAGTTTGGGGGGAAAAAGCTTTATGAATTTGAGCAAGTTAATTTCTCCAAACCTGAGTTTCCTGTTGGTCATACGAGAATAATACTTCCCTTACAGTGTGCTTGTGAGGAGAAAACCTGCAAGATATCCTAACCAGCATTTAGTCATCATTAGTGTTAGAATTATTTCTAGCTCCACCTTCATGGCCTGTATCTCTTAATTTCTCTCTTGTCTTGGATTTGCTGCAACTTCAATCCATTTTCTAAAGAAAAGTTTTTTGTTTGTTCTTTAAGTAAAATTTTGATGCTAAGAAATTTAAACTCAGGTCTATCTTCACGTACCAATGTTTCATCTACCGAAATGATTCAATCGACAGTAAGCGAATTCAGCAAAAATCTAAAATTTAATATATGGGTTGATTTAGTAAGTTCGCAATGAAGTCTGAATTATTTTAGGAGTTTCCAGGTAATTCCCAGAGGAGGCTGTAGCTTTGAGGCTCCCTACACTGCATCTGAGGACACCCTTCCTGTCTTATCTTCAGTACTGTTTTGCCCTAAGTGATTTAGAACAACTCTTTGCATTTTTTTAGCAGCATTTTTGTGGTTAATAAAAACATGCGCTTACAGCTTTTTTGCATAGATAAAGGAAAGAATTCCACATCAGATTTAGATCAAGAGATAGATTTTCAGAAGAAAATGATGGATGTGTCCTCTGGGAGCAGCAGAGTGCCGCAATGTTCCTTCTCTGAACGCTGGAGTGGAAGGCATTTATGAACACACCCACGCCCACGCACAGACACAAACAGTGGTCACCACTGCCGCTCCAGACACGGCTTCCCTCCCCAGTCTCATTTCCAAAGTGCATCCGTTGTTTTCCATAACATGAAATAAATCCCTCTCTTCTGCCCAGTGGTGAAAAGCTTATATAAATACTAAAACTTCAACTATTCCCCTGAGTTTTCTGTTGGCAAGCCTGTAGCTATGGGTTTGTTTGGATCTTGACATGCATTTTCTGTGCAGATCTTTGAGGCCACTTGGGTGAGTCTGGTGGTGATAAATTCACTTGTCTTGAAAACTTATCAGGTTAACCACGATAACGCTCTGCTTATGGAAACTTAAATGATTGACACCCGGATTGTAAAGGCTCCAGGTTCAAAGTATCTCTTTTATTCTTTCAACATATATCATTTTGGTGATGTATGTGTCTTAGGAAGTCTTGGCTAGGAGATGATTTTAACAGTCATTGAAAAGAAAAGAAGGATGCTAAGAATCGATTAATGTAAGACATTTCATCCTGCATGGTGGTGTTCCCATGAAAGAAGATTTTTCAGGATATCGAAGTGAAATATTTCATTGTGTACTAAGTAGGGATAGTTAACATTACTGGCTATAATTCAAATGGACAATGAAAAATCTTTATTCATCAAAATGGTGACATTAGAAAAGTATCCTCAAAGTATTGATATTGTTTTTACCCTTGTTGTAAACAGTGGAAGAAGTAGTGAATTCTCCAATATAATTTCCCATGGAATATGCAAACCTAAGATTAATTCTTAGCTATGTCTAAGATTCCTGAGTAGAAGTCCATGAATACTATTTCTACTATATTTCCACTTGCCCTCCCTTAGTAGTGAAGCCTTCTGCTTGCTGCCAATAATCTATTTTACCTAGATAATCTATTTACCTAGATAACCTACCAATAATCTCTTTTCACCTAGATTATTAGTTAACTGGAAATAGTTTGCTATTTTAGCAATTAGTAATTATAAATTCTTCATATATTACAAATTATGACTGTTGAATTGTCTTTGAGGATTCAAGATTTTATTTCTGTTTCACTGTCTTAACAAGAAGAAATATAAGATGGTGAATCTCATTAATGAATTGGGTCCTCTTTACACCTAATAGAGAAAATAAAGGCAATCAAATAAGCTTTTATGTCTGTGAAGTTTAATTGTAAATTATAGAAAAAACAAAACGGAGGTAAAGGACTTGGCTGGGTTTGAGTGCTGCTGGCTAAACTGATATATCAGTCTTCACATGCCTAGATTTGTTCTGATTATAAGTCATAGTGCAAATAAGTAGCTAAAGTTGTGCTTAGGCCAATGGTAGTGGCTGATAATTTTGGTGTATTTTAAATATAATGGAGGTGGAACACACAACTTTCTTTTTTTTTTAATTTAAAGATTTTATCTATTTGAGAGAGAGAGAGCACAGAGGGTGAGTGAGAGGGAGAAGCAGACTCCCTCCTGAAGAGAGAGCCCAAAGCGGGGCTCGATCCCAGGATCCTGAGGTCATGAGCTGAGCTGAAACCAAGAGTCGACTGCTTAACCAACTGAGCCACCCAGGCATCCCAAACATAGCTTTCTTTTAAAACAACTACATTTGTTTATTTTTTGTTTTGAAGAATAATTTAGTACATCAGTCTACCTTAAACTGATGTACTATGCCTGACACCTGAAAAACTTTGCACAATGACATTATGCTCAGAATTGCATTTAATTATATTGTTATATTTATTAAGTGCTAAATACCACAAGAATTAAAACTCAGTCAAACCATTTCCCACATAGTCTGTCTTCTCCAAGGGACTCTCTGTCAAAAAACACACAGGGACAGGAATAGGAGGGATGATATCTCTAATGGTGGACCTTCAAACAATGGGAGCTGGGTGGCTATTCTTGCCACTTCTGGGCAAGTCAAGTTGTTTCAGTTAGTCAACATTCTCAAAGAAAGCCTAAGAAACATATTTTTGTTGTTATTGGTTGCTTCAAAAGAGAGCCATATGAGAAAAAAAAAAAAAACGTTGTGTTATGCTCTTTGTAAAAATGCATCTTTTTTGGGGTCTGTTCCTAGGTTTGAAAAAGAAATGACCAGCAAGTGGTTATACCTCTTTGAAGGCAGCGGGGTTGCGTACGGCCCAATCAACGACATGAAGAACGTATTTACAGAACCCCAGGTTTGGTTTTTGAAGTTTTTAGTACATGGCAGTTAAAAACACAAGAAATTGCCTCTCTTTCTTTATCCAGAGTGATTCACATAAATACACGGTGAGCCATTGGTCTTGAGCTTAAGTCACATAACATGATTTTTGACGGTTACGTTAAACCGTGGGTCTGAAGTAAAAAGAATCAGTTGAGAACAGGCTGTGTATAATCATACTTTTATGTCCATCACATCTAACATATTTCTGCAGCAGTGTCTACATAAAGTTTGCAAGGTCAGGACATTTGTTTCTCCTGAAAAATGCGAAATGTAGACAATTGAGAGGTTGGGCTCAGGTCCTCAGAGTTCATTCTCTGTAGAAGGAAGTCTGACAACTTTTATAGTTGTAGCCCTCATCTCACCAGATGGCTATCTTAAAGTGTACAAAGCAAGTCATAGTTAATTTTGCAAATGAGAGGCTTTTGTATGTTTTGATTAACAAAGTGCATTATTTGTGAAGAATCAGTTGTATTTGAATTGAGATTTGTACTGTACAATTCTTATAAGCTTCTTTTCGGGCGCCAGGAATAAGGATCACCTAAACGTAAGTTTTTTTCTATAACATTGTTCAAATTATTATTTGTAGATGTTATCAAAATAGTTTTTGATTTATTACTTTAATCAGTATCACTGCAAGCAATTTACTGTTTCTCAGATTCGAATATTAATCCCGATACGTAAAGGAATACCATTTTTTCTATGAAGCTTTCACTATGATTATTCACATATCTTGTCAGCTTCCAACACTTCAAATTTATAGGTCTAAGAAGATTCTTTCTACTGCAACCGCTTTTTCTTTCAAATGAATTATTGAAAATGGAATATGATTTTTCTAAGGGGGAAGAACTTTGTTGAAAACTGACCTACCTCTTTAACTTTGGTACCTATCTTTTACATGAGTATCTGCTTCAAGGAGACTTGACGTATTTAATTCAGTGTTTATAATATTTACTGGAGAAAAAAAGTGAATGGATTCAGGAATTCTGCTTTGTGATCTCTTCCTGCCAAGAATATGGCAAGGCTTTGTCCGCAATAAAACAATGGCTGATAAGTATTTGAGATGAGGGGGCCTCCTGGATCTGTACTGAGTTTATGTGTCAGGGTCCTCGCTGCGTCAGTGGATTAATGCCTGGTGATTAATGGCTCCTTGGCGACGAGGTAGCAGTGCGCACACTTTGAAATGTACTAGACCCGAAGGACCAGTTTTCTCACTTCATAACTTCAAATGAGGCCAAGCTTTGGCTTTAAGTCGTCGTGGGGGAATGGGTGGGTTTTACTATTATTTTCCTCCTTAAAAGTGGTACCGAGATGGGTAGGAGTTGGCGTTTGACTTGATTCAAGGGCACATCTCTGTAGAGATCATTTCTGAGAGTTTTATCATCAGCATTCCTGTCGCTCCACCTGTTTCTTCAGGCATAAAGACACCAAAGTAAAGAACGTTATTTTAGGGGCGCCTGGGTGGCTCAGTCGGTGAAGCATCTGCCTTCAGCTCATGTCATGATCCCAGGGTCCTGGGATGGAGCCGGGCATCAGACTCCCTCTCACTCTGCCCTTCCCTCTGTTTGTGTTGTCTTGCGCTTTAAAAAAAGGAAAAAATATATATATATGTTCTAACATTACCCATTTTCTAGGTATTGATGAACAAGGAACCGAGGTTCCACCCTTCAAATTGTTCACCTAATGGGCTGCTTCAGATTGAATATAGGATAATTAGGTTTTTCATTCCCAGTTTAATTGCTTTAATCATTCTATCTCAACTCTTTTGGACCCACATGAAGTTTCTAATATTGGTCTATGGCATTTTTTTTTTAGTACTTTAGTCATTTTTCAAATGGAGAAGATTGATGTTACCTAAACCAAGATATCAACTTTTGCTACTACCCCAGGAGTCTCTGAAAATTGCCTTCTTATCCACCAAAACGTAGATCCTGTTACCATTCTAACATCAAAAATTCTTAATCATCCAGTGATAATTACTGACAATTGTACTCTGTCTGCAAGAGTAGAGTTCGTCTCTTTTATATATAATTTCATTCTTTGCAGTTTAAATACCAAATGTACACAAAATTTATCTGGAGTTTTAGAAAGACTAGAGAGCAATGTATTACTGTTACATTTTAAAAATTAGCGCAGACGACTCAGGCAATTATATGTAGGACTGTTTGGCATGAGAGCTAAGGACACTTGGCTCTTTTAAAAAGAATTCCATATCATTTTGAGTTTTGAAAGGAATGTAAAATGTGAAAAAATCAGGGAGTTGTGTTTTAGGACTACTTTAAAAAGTTCCTCTGACAAACCTTTATTTTACTAACATACCAAGGGCTAGGGATTTAGCATGAATTTAGTAATTCTCTTCCCTTCTGAACAAATAAATTTAAAATCGACTTAGCAGATATGCAGTAAATGTTGTTGATGTATGAATCAGTGAATGAATGAGTTGGTTAACTCTGCCAAGCAGAGGTTTTCCAAGTGATCAAGGGGCTATTGTGCACCCCTGGGTGGGGCTGACAACCTCTCTCTATAGCCTTTGTTTGGAAAGCGCTGCATAATGGTTAAGACCACGGAGTCAGAATTGTTGGGCAGTTCTAGAAACTTACTGAGCTTTAGTTTTCTCAACTGTGAAGTGGTGTAATAGGTTCTTTTCTCTATATTGTCGTGTTACATGAGATAATGTTTATCAAGGCAGTAGGGATTGCCAGAGGTAAAGGCTCAAGACACCGGATTAGCTCTGATTACGATGGTACCCTTTAAAGTAATATTTTTGTTAAAAAACACCTTCTTCAGTGGAGACCTTTGTTAAAGGTTATATTTTTGTTAAAAAACCACCTTTGTTTGGTGGATACAAACAAATTCAGTGTGGCTGTGGGGATGGGGATCCCTAGCTTAAAAATCAAGCTGTAATATTCTTTTAAGGAAAGGCATCTGCAAACTCCGTGCCAAGAACTTCTGAACCCTTCATCATTTCTGATTGCTGACACTCCTCTTATTTTTTATTTTCCGTTAAAGTATCATTTCCGTTTAAGGTGTCCTCCCTTGTTTTTCCCCTGATGAGCTGTAGACTTTCTTGGCCCGGGGTGCGTGGAACTGGCCACTTGTGCTCAGATGTGGGACCGCGCCACTGGCGCCCGTGGCTGGCTCTCCACGCGCCCCGTGCCAGCACAGCTGCTAGCTCAACTGAAAACTGATTTGGGTGAAGTACAAGGCCTGGAACATGGAGCCGGAAGTGAGGCTTTGATGAAGTGAAGAGGGGTATGTCTAACCAAAAAGAAAAAAAAAAGTCAGAAGCATCAAAGCACAGGAGAGGATTTTCTGGGGGCCTGCTTATCAAGTGGACCATTCACATCTCATCTGTGGTTTGAGCTCAGTAGACAACAAAAATGGTCTTGATTGTAGAAACTATTTCAAACCTAAATAATTTCATCATGGCCTCATGTTCTGAGGAAACTTGATTTTTTTTTTTTTTTTTTTTGACTCAGCTGAAAGAGCAGATGATTTCTTTTCCCCTTGGGTAGATGCAAGGTTGTCTGCCCTTCAGCCTCTGATTATCTGCTGCAGACACTGCCCAATTGAAGGAATCCCCCAAGCATCCACTGTTAAGGCAGTCAAGAATACTGTGGGGGTTTTGGTCTGTATTTACAGATCGCTTAGAGAAATTTTGATCCAAAAGCCTTTTAGTGGTAGTTTTATTGTTTTTCTCCCTCAGTGATGAATTATCTGTGGAAAACTCTGTGTATGCTATAGAAGTGTAATATGGATTATCTGCATATAGATTTCAAGAGTCATTTTTTAAGTGCTTTCTTAAAATATCTTTTTTTAATCAGGCCAAGATTGTGCAGTACATTAAAGGAATTCTTAAAAAGTTTAAAAAACTTGCTAGATGACCTCAGTATGGTCCTATTTAACATACCCTGGGGAACATGTGCATGAAATACATTGTGGTTTGAGGTTTTCCAACCCAAACAAACTTAAAAGAAAATGCAGCTTTTAATAGAAACTATACAGATTCCTGCAAAAATAGGTATGGATCCCACCACCGAGAGCATTTAACAGCATCATTATCTACCATGAGAATCAAAAGAGATTGTGTTATCCTGTTTTTTTTTTTTTGTATTTTGCTTAAGACCGTGTATTTGGCGATTCTAAGTGTATTCTATGAACTGTGCAATTAAAAAATATATAGATATGGATGACCAAATCTGTGGTTGATTTTTTTTTTTTTCTCCTTGATGCCATGACCCATGGGTGGGGAAGAGAGGGCAATGGGTGTTGCCAGGCTGGTGTTATT
This sequence comes from Ursus arctos, assembly GCF_023065955.2. NCBI lineage: Eukaryota > Metazoa > Chordata > Mammalia > Carnivora > Ursidae > Ursus > Ursus arctos. Next base: position 12,746,610 of record NW_026622985.1, on the reverse strand, counting down.
TAACAGAGCCTTCACATTTCTACCACACAAGTTGAATCCATCAGGTGTAAGACATCACCCCGAAGCATCACTTCTGAGAACTATGGGGAGGGAAGTATCAGAACTGAAATATCACAGCTGGCCCTGATTTTAGCTGGTGCCAAACACCTGCAGGCTAAAAGGATACCAAAACAAAACCCCACCCCGTGGCAGCAAGCCATCCCTTAACAACCCTTACTTAACTTTGTATCACTATCAAAATTAAATTAATATTTTCTACAGAAACCTTCTTCTTCCTGTCCCAGAAGGCCATTACAAGTCCTTTAACAAATCTTTTCGTATGGGATAAATAGGTCATAGAAGCAAGCAGAGCGAAGTATTGAAATATTTGATAGCTTAAAATTATCTGTTGTTTTCATATCATTATTTGTGGAAGCCTGTGAAGTTGGAGGTTTTATTAATCTCTAGGCTAGCTCATATTCTCCAAGCGATTTGGTTTTTTAGCACATTCTGGCAAACTATCTGAGCATCTGGAAAAAAAAAAGCTTTCAATATTCATATAGTAAGTGTCAGAAGCACCCCAAAATACAAAGCTGTTTTTCAAGCCCTTTCTACACTCATGCATGCACGCGCTTCTGCACGCGCACATGTACACACTCACACACACACACACACACACACGCATTGTTGATGCATTTTAAAGATTGCCTTCTCCATGACACTAGCTGATATTTATTGAAATGCAGTTCTATAGTCCTGGAGGGCTTACGCACCTCAAGCACAATTATATCCTTGTCTCTAACACTGCTGGGGAATACACACATACAGTGCTCCCTGCAACTGGAAAACAGTCGATGAAGATCTAAGATAAAACAGTATGTCTGAAAATAATTCCTGGTAGACAAAGGAGATAAAAAAATAAATTTTGTGTGTATCTCTGAACATACATGACACACTTTAGATGGTGAACAAATTCACATATAGTATGTGTGTGTTTGTCTTATGATACCTGGGGATAACACTTTAAATTTTTGAAGAAATAGTGTGCTTTAGGCTTAAGTGATTAAGTGAAATAAAAATGGAGCGTTTAAACCTTCAATTTTATATTAAAATATAAAGTATTAGGCAGCAGTGTCTAATTTTATTTTGTTGAGTTTCAAAGAATCCTAATGCAAGAAGCCTCATCTCTTACTATGTAAGAGGAAACCCACTGAAATGTCAAATAAAAATTAAGGATGTGTAGTATAACATTACTGGCATTTTATGTTCATTTTTTAAATATAGCTAAGAAATTTGGAGGCACCAATTTCTTTGAACTATAACACAAATATACTTAGATATCCAACTGGAATGCCTTGGACGTTACTTGATTGATGTTGATGGAAATAAGATTGTAGAATTTATGTTAAAGAAAAAAGCCTTCTTTTGATCTTTTTATGAAAATGTGAGAGGCATGGTTCAGGGCAAAGGAAAATGTAGTTGCTTATTCACTCAGACATTCATTCACTCATTTAGCAAATAGTAATTGATGGCTGTCACGTACTTGCCCTCGCTCTCTCTCTCCCTCCTTTCCTTTCCCTCTCTCTGTATGTATGTATGCATACATATATGTAATGCATGTACTACACAAGACTATATTATGTACAGTATATTATACATATAGTCTTGTATTAGGTATTTGGCAAGGGGAGGGTATGATGGAAAACAGTGAATCAACAAAGATAAAGCTGTTCAGCATGCAAGGAAGTCCTATAGTCCACCTTAAGGTAAAGTATGTCCAGTGTCACAGAAGAGTTACACATAAATGTTCTGGGTATTTTAGCAGTGAGAAGTAATAGGCATAAAGAATCCTATTTAATGAATTAACAAAAGTTTAAAATCTGGCAAAGAGTTGCAAAAATGTCTTAATCACTTAAGCACTATTACAATCCCACTGACTATATTCCTACACTGTACCTTTTATTCCCATGACTTATTAATTCTGTAACGAAGCCTGTATCTTCCAACTTACCAAAGAACTCTTTATCCTTTTAAATACCTGTTGTAATCAGTTTGTCATATTACTAATAAATCCCTTCTCAATGATTAAGAGGAATTTAATGGAGGATTTCCACTTTTACTGTTCAGTGATTTTGAAATGATTTGTGACCTGAGAATATTGGAAAGTTTCCTCTTTTTTTTTCCTTTTTTTTTGTACAGTTATTCTCTCTGTATGTGTTTTTCTTTCTCTTACAGCCAGTATTAAAGGCTATGATTTTACAGATTTATTCAAATGAAAACATTTAACATTTTCCTTACCGTTTTATTGTAGTTATTACATTAAAAAGCATTTTAGTTGTATTATTGGTGGTACCGAACATGAGCAATGATTGAGAGGGACTGAGCACCACTGATGTTTGAAGAACTTTTCTAAAATGATGAAGGAGAAAGAGATACAAAATGGTGTATTCAAGGCCTACAGGGACCTTGAAATGGAGTTCTACATTCTTTAAGAACTCAGCAGTTAAAAATGGAGCCTGAATTAGCAATTTGTCTCTTTTACTTTGATTACCTGTGCTTTAGGTGTTGTACTAAGAAACCATTGCTTGCCTAAGGACATGGATATTTACAGCTATATTTTCTAAAAGTTTTATAATTTTTACATCTTACATTCAGGTCTATGATCCATTGTGTGTGTGTGTGTGTGTGTGTGTGTGTGTGTGTGTGTGTATGCTCATGCTATAAGGTGTGGAGTCTAACTTCACTGTTTTGCATAGGGATATATCCAGTTTTTTTAGTATCATTTTATCATTTGTTAAAATCACTAATATTTTCCCCGTTGAGTTTTCTTGGCACTGTTGTTCAAAATCAATTAGCCATTAATAAGGGTTAATTTTAGAACTTTGGTTATTTAAAAGTGTTTTTATTTCTTTCCACATTTGTATGTATTTCTCAACCTTTCTAATGTTGATTTCTGATTTCATTCATTGTGTTTGAAAAACATACTTTGAATGATTTCAGCTCCTTTGGATTTATTGAGGCTTATGTTATGTCCCAGCATAGGATCGATCCATTCTGCAGAATGTTCGCTGTATTTTTAAGAATGTGTATCCTGTTGGAATATGCTATAGATGTCTGTTAGGTCTTGTTTGTTTTTACCATTGTTTAATTCTTGCATTTCCTTGTTCATCTTCTGCCTAGTCTCTATACAGATTGAAAGTTGGGTGTTGAAATCTCCAACCATTATTTGTGAATTGTCTGTCTCTTCTGTCAGTTTTTGCTTCATATATTTTGGACTCTGTTGTTACATGCATATATGCTTACCACTGTTATATCATCTTTAAGAATTATCCCTTTATCATCATAATAAGGAATGATTCTTTATCTCTAGTAAGATTCTTTGTTTTAACATCTATTTTCTGATATTAGTGTAGCCACTGCATTCTCTTTTATGATTGTTGTTTTCATTGTACATCTTTTTCATCCTTTTATTTTCATCCTATTTGCGTCTTTGAATATAAAGTATCTCATATGTAGACATAAGAGATAAGCTGGATCCTGTTTCTTTAATTCTATCTGAAAACGTATGCCTTTTGATTGAATTGTTTAAGCCATTTATACTCAGTTACTATTGATGTGGCTGGATTTACACCTGACATTTTGCCTTTTGTTTTCTATGTGCCTCATGTCTTTTTTATTCCTCTGTTCCTTTCATTGTCTTCTTCTGTATTAAGTAGATATTTTCTAGCATAATATTTTAATTCCTTTCATAACTTTCAATGACATTTTGAGCTTATTTTTTATTGGTATCTTTAGGGCCTATAACCTATACCTTAACTTATCAGAATTGACTTCAACTTCTTTTTATTTGAGTATAGTTGACACACGATGTTACATTAGTTTCAGGTGTACAACATAGTAATTCAGCAACTTTATGGGTTATGCTGTGCTACAAGTATTGTCACCATCTGTCACATATAGCACTAGTACAAAACCATTGACTCTATTCCCTGTGCTGCACCTTCAATTCCCATGACTTATTCATTCCATGACTGGAAGTCTTTATCTCCCACAACCTTTCTCCCATAATTGCACTATTGGGTACTTACCCAAAGAAAGTGAAAACACGAATTCAAAAAAATATATGCACCCCTCTGTTTATTTCAGCATTATTTATAATAACTAAGACATGGGAAGCAACTGAAGTTTCCATCAATAGATGAATGGATAAAGAAGGTCACACACACACAGACACACACACACACACACACACAGAGGAATAGTACCCAGCCATAAAAAATATGAGATCTAACCATTTTTGACAACATGGATTGACTTAGAGGGTCCTAGAGAAAGACAAATACCATGTGATTCCACCTTTATGTGAAACCTAAAAAAACAAAACAAATGAATAAAAAAAACAAATGAAAAGCAAAATCAGACGTGTAAATACAGAACAATCTGATGGTTGCCAGAGGCAAGAGGGGTGGGAAGATGGTCAAAAAAGAATTGACTTCAGTTTTATACTGATTTAGTTACAGTGAAATCTGGAAACTTTACTCTTATCTATCTATCTATCATCTAACTATCTATCTATCTATCTATCTATCTATCTATCTATCTATCTATCATCTGTCTATATTATAAACTCAGCAATACACTGTTATAATTATTAGTGTATATAATGTTATATTAAATCTTTTAAGACAGCTGATCAAAGAAATGAGAGCAAATATATATTTATAGAATTTTTATATTAATCTTTTTATTTTATCTTGTTTTCCTAATTTCTACCTATGGATTTGAGTTAACGATTTGAGTTGGATCAGATGTCCTTTCCTTAATCCAGTACACCTTTTTGCTGTTATCCACTCCCCATGTGCTATTATTGTTAAATACATTACATTTATATATTATAGGTCCAACACTACATTTATATACATATTGTATATTGCAATAGCTTTTTCAATCAGCTAAGAGAAGAAAAAATATGTAATTATATCATTTTTATAATTGCCTCTGTGATTATTTTACTGGTATTCTTTCTGTGTATCTGTGTGTGGATTCATCGTGCTGTATGGTATCATTTACTTTTAGTCTGAAGAACTTTCTTTGATGTTTATTAAAATATAAGTCTGCTACCAACAGATTCTCTCAGTTTTGGTATAACTGGGATTGTCTTTAGTTTGCTTTCATTTGTGAAAGGTAGTTTTGCTGGATACAATATTCTTGTTTGGCAGTCTTTTACTTCTAACACTTTTAATATGTTGCCTTCTGATTTCCATGATGTCTGATGAGATGTTATATGTTAATCTTATTCAGCTCCCTGGTATGTTATCAGTCATTTTGCTTTTGCTCCTTCCAGGGTTTTCTCTTCGTCTTTGAACATTTTGAGTATTATGTGTCTGGGTGTGTGTGAATCTCTTTGCATTTACCATACTTAGAGTTCACTGAACTTCTTGGATGTATAGACTAATGCTTTTCATGAAAACTTAAATGCAAGTTTTAAGCCATTTGTTCTTCAATATTGTTCATCTCTTTCTCAAAATCTCCTTCTGGTTCTGCTATTTATGTGTGGGTTAGTGCTCTTAATGGTGTTTCACACGTCCCTAAGGCTCTGTTCTTTTCTTCCTTTTTTTCCCCTCTCTTCTTCAGATTGCATAATCTCTATTCATCTATCTCTAAATTTGCTGATTCTTTCTTCTGACAATTCAAATACATGGTTGAGCCCCTCCAGTGAATTTTTCATCTCACTTATTGTACTTCTTGGCTGCAGAATTTCCATTTGGTTCCTTTTAATAATTGGAATATTTCTATCTCTCGATTGATATGATATCTTTGATGAGACATTGTCCTCATATCTTCCTTTAATTATTTAAGCATGGCTTTCTTTTGTTCTTTGAACATATAGCTGCTTTGAAGTTTTTTGCTGCTAAGTCCACCATATGGGCCTCTTCAAAACGTGGTTTCTATTGCAAGCATTTTCTTTCTGTGTATTGGTCACACTTTACTGTTTCTTTGCATGTCTCATAACTCTTTGTTGATATCTGGACATACTAGATCCCCTTCGACCCCAGAGGCTGTTTTGTTTGTTTCTTAACAGGTCTAACAACAGTGACTTGGCTGCACCAATTCTGTGAAGCCCATTTTCCTTGCAATGCATAACCCCTGAGGTCCCAGCTCAGATGGTTTCCACTTGCTTTTATCTTTTACCTGCGGGTCTCTCCTGAGTTGACACAGGCCACTGATTGGGCAAAGGTCGTTCTTAGCCAGTTAGATTCTTATCCTTTGTAGTTGGTTGTGTGTGTGACTTGGAAGCTGCTATCACAGTAAAGGGAATTTACTTTTGTTTTTTTTTGTTTTTTTTTTTTTCTTTTTTCCTCCTTTCAGCGAGGGACTAATAGTTCGGGAATATCCTCTGTGATTTGCTTCTGAGAGAGCACAACCTTGGACACTCACACAGTTGCCCAGACTTCCAAATATAAGTGTGATATGATATTTAAGCGTAGCCTCCTAGGCATCACCCCTGGGTCAGAGTAGCTTTACCTAAGTCAGTGTTTGGTCAGAGATTGAGCCCGTGCTAGTGAGGCTTTTGATGGATGGGTCAGAATGCAGCCTGGTTAATGCTTTCAGATCTGTCTTTACGTCTTGCTCTGATTGCTCCTAGTGGGCATAGCCTGGCATGCACGCACCCCTTCCTTAACATGAAGAGTTGATTGTGATCCCAGGGACCTTTTCCCAAAGGTCTCTTTCCCTGGTTCTCTCTTTTAAATTTTTGGTGATTATCCACTGTTTTGCTTGTGTTCTGGAGCTGCCAGCTTTCTTTTCATTGCTCTCCACAAAGATCCCTCTTGTTTTCAACAACCCCCTTAGGTCATTAGGCACGGAGTTTCCATCCTCTCTTAAAAAAAAAGGGCCAGCCCCCTCAGGGAGAGCAGTGGAGCTCTTTATTTTTATGATCTACTGTGTCCTTCTGGCTGTGCCTGCCTGGGATATAGCTTCTGCAGTGCAGGCCAGGGGAAGTCATAATTACAGTCGCCTGTCCCTAATGGGATACAACTATAGTCCCGGAGTGAGAGCTGGGCAGAGAGGAAGCTCCCATTATCTTGGCCTCACCTGCTTGGAGTAGAATGCTGGGTTAAAGTTTTCATCACATGGAATTCTGGAGCTTGGTGGTGGTGGTGGAGAAGGGGATGTCAGTGGAGTGAGCCATGGCTCAAATGCCAGACTCTCACTTCTTTCTAAGATTGAGTAGATTTTCTTGAGAGAATATTTCTTCATCTGCTGTCTGCCCTTAAAATAATTTCTGGGGATTTGAAATTATTTTTAACAATAATTTCCACAACCCAACTTGCTGTGTTGTTGAGAAAAGGGTCTGCTGAGCAGTTTACTTCATCATTTCTGAAGTCCTACCCCCTTGCATTCCACTCTGCCTTTCCAGGATATCCTGAAGTTCTTTACCCTATTAGAATATCCATGTGCTAAATTTCTTTTACTTTGTACTTTGTGCTCACCCTCTTTCCACTTATAGTTGCACATTTAAGAAGGTCTGACTGTGCTCGGCTGGGCTTCTTGGTCTCCTTGTCCTTACCTTGCTAGGTTTTGTCTCGCATTCATTGCTCCTTTTGAAAGACAAGCGTAAGAGTTTTATGGTAGTGTTTTCAGAGTTTTCTCCAAAAGAACACCTGGCTTAGAATCATCCAGGGGCCTTGTTAAAATTCATATTTCTGGAGCTAACCAAGCCCAGTGGTTTTTAATGTCTTTGGATGAGGTTCAGGAATTGGCTTATGTAGATTTCCCAGAATTATTCTGGTACAAACTGTATTTTGAGAATCATTATAGGGGATGGTAGAAGATTAAGTTGGAAGTGTAACTTGGGTCCTAATCGTGAAACACCTCAAATATTACTCTAAAGGACTTGGATTTTCCCTGTGGGCTGTGTTGGAAACAAAAAATGGCCTTATATATTATATATATAGTACTAAGTATCTTCTGTGTCCTCTCACCTTTCTTGATGTATCTCCTTTTCTGTTACAGACATTTTGTGTGCTCCTCACTCACTCACTAAGGACTTAGGGTCCTCATCCTTTTTTTTTTTTTTTTTTAAGATTTATTTATTTTTTTTATTTGACAGAGAGAGAGAGAAAGAGAGCATAAGCAGGGGGAGCAGGAGAGGGAGAAGCAGGCTCTCCGCTGAGCAGGGAGCCAGATGCAGGGCTCAGTTGATCCCAGGACGCTGGTATCATGACCTGAGCCAAAGGCAGACGCTTAACTAACTGAGCCACCCAGGCAGCCCTAGAGTCCTCATCCTTTATTAGTCTATGTCTCCTCTCCTTTCTTTGCCTCTGACTCCCTACCAGCTCAGCATTACCTCATCTACCATTTCCCTCAAAGCTCTTAAAGCATCACTTTGTTTCTTTCTCTTTCAAATAAAAACTTAACAGACTATTTCAGAAATCCAAATGAATTTCTAAACAGATCTTGTGTGTATAGAGTTATTTTTAATGTGATTGCTTCTTTTACCTGCTTCTCTGTACTGCCTTCCACTCGTGTCACAAGAAAAAGGGACAATAACCTTGTATCTAAATTCTGAAATATTATCAACGTCTAAAATTCTTGAAGATTGTCAGCCTAATATAGGCATTGATTGAAAGTGAAGACTTTTCTAACAAGGCTGTGTAAATCAAAAACTTCATATGTAGGAAATATTAATTTATTTGCCAGGTGCAAGATGATTTGATGGATGCTTTTAAAACCGCAGGAAAGAAGATCTTCTAGAAAGCTTTTGCCATAGATCAATTAGAAGATTATGTTGCTGAATGATTCATCTAGGCATCACATTTTAAAAGCCTGAACTAAAATGATTATGGTAGGTCTGGAAAATAAGAGATAAAAGCCACACTAAAAAGAATTGACCGGACTCAGTGACTACTTGTATATTGGTAACCCTACAAGTTAGAGTCAAAGATACCATAAGTATTTAGTATCCAGAATATATGCAGAATTCCTACAGCTGAACAATGAAAAGACAAATAACATAATTAAGAATGGATAAAGGATTTAGATAGACACTTGTCCAAAGAAGATATACAAATAGCCATTGAGCACGTGTAAAGATGCTCAGCATGATAAATTACTAGGGAAATATAAATCAAAATTATAGTGTGATATAACAAGTGTGACTGTAATGAAAAAGACAGTAACAGGTGTTGTTAAGGGTGTAGATGAATTGGAACCCTCGCACAGTCCTGGTGACAATGTGAAATGGTATAGCTGCTTTGGAAAATAATTTGGCAGTTCTTCAAAACGTTAAACATGCAGTTATCATTGGACCCAGCAATTTTATTCCTATGTATAAGAATTGAAAAAAATATGTTTGTACAAAGTGTGCCCACATATGTTCATGGAAACTTTATTCATAAAATCTAAAAAGACACAAACAACGTGAATTTTCAACAGCAGATAAATGGATAATCAAAATGTGGTGTATCTATACAATGGAATATTATACATCCATAAAAGTATGAAGTACTGATACATGCTACAGCATGAATGGCCCTTGGAAACTTTATGCTAAGTGAAGAGAGATTCACATAAAAGGCCACCTATTGTATGACTCTATTTATGTGAAATGTCCAGAGTAGATAAAACCCATTCAGAAAGACAGAAAGTACATTATTGGTTTCCAGGGACTGAGGGAAGGATGGGGATAGGGGACTGGTTGCTAAGGAGTATGGGGTTTCCTTCTGGGGTGATGAAAATGTTCTGGAACTAGATAGTAGTGATGGTTGCACAAACCTGAGAATATATTTAAAGTCACTTTAAGAGGATGAATTTTATGTTATATAAATTAAATCTCAAAATAAAAACAAAAAGATACCATAAGAGGTTAGAAATTCATTGTCAAAGCACAAATTAGTGTTGGGAGGGTTTAATTTGTTGTATGGGGTTGAGCACGGAGAATAGTCTGAGTTAGGTCATGAGTTTTATGAAAGAGTAGGATATCTCATATACTCCCTAAAGCTGGTTCCTTTGTGTTTATTGGTCTTTGTGTCCCTAATTACAAGCACAATGTAGACCTACAATGTAGTTGTAAACAGGATGAATAGAATATTCACACATTCTTATTATTGTCCCACAGATTGCTGAGACCTTGTCGTTTTCATTCCACTCTTTTTCCCTTTTTTTTCACATGACTTTGGTCATTTCAAGGTGATTGGGTTCAGACTAAGTTCTGATTAGCCTTTGAAGGGAAATGGTCCTAATGTCAGTTCAATTTTCTAACCTTTTGAAAAGCTGTCCAAATCTGGGGGTGTATATATACCACCTCATAGCCAGTCTGGGTTCTGGGTGGTGTATCTGTTAATTCAGTTCTCAAAGTGTGATTTGTTGAACTTGACTTATGCATGTGTCCAGGTGTTCCTAAGTAATGTAATGCAGTTATATTCCCAAGTTCTTCTCTCAAGATCTCCTTGGTAATTTCCAGTTTCCTGGGGTGCCTCTTTTTGGTCGTCTGGCCAGGTACTATGGCTTTAGTTATGCTACTCTCCTGTTCACTTTCACAACTGCACCTGTCTTTGGGGCCAATTGGCAATGGGACAGTAAGAGAAAAAGTACAATCAGATTTGAGTCCATCCTTTGAAACTACAGTTCCATCAAACGTCAAGGAATGTTCCCTTCCCTTAGGATTTTGGCTTTTGCTGGCTCCTATTGCCTCTGCTTGTCAAAGCTACTGCTACCCTGTTACCACAGCATTGCCAGGGAGCTGGGGGGGTAGGAGAATAGATAAAAGAAAGAGAAAAAATGGGGGGTTTCCACACTCTTGTTGAATGTGCATTCCCTTTCCCATTCCTTGAACCAGAACTAAAAGGCTTCTCCCTGCACTTTCCCAGTTCACATCTATCCTAATCCATTCAGGCTGCTGTAACAAAAATGCCATAGACTGTGTCGCTAATAAACAACAGAAACTTATTTGTCACATTTCTGGAGGCTGGTTCAAGATCAAGATGCTGACATATTTGGCATCTAGCGAGAATCCACTTCCTGGTTCATAGCCCGCTGATTTTATGCTTTGTCCTCTCCTGTCCCCTCCTCCCTCCAAGAGGGAGCTCTTGGAGGTCTCTTTTATAAGGTGTTAATCCCATTTTTGAGGGCTCCATCCTCCTGACCTGATCCCCATCCCACCCAGGACTCCACTTCCAAATACCACCCATTGGTAGACTAGATTTCAACATAAGAATTTGGGGGGGGGCATGGGGGATGGGCACAAATGTTCAGTTTATAGCAAAGTCCTGTCGCTCACTTCTTTGTTTCCTATGTGACAAGTTCAGACCAGGGGATACAGCAGTAAAAAAATGGGTAAACTTACTGCTTGTATAGTGGTATTTGAATTCTGTTCTTCCCCAATCCATCTGCTGCTATTTACTTTTGAATCCTCAAATAGCTGCTCCATGTATTCTGTCGAGGTTTTTTAGCCACATTCAGTGGGAGACAGTGTAGAGTATACTTATTTCTCTGTAGTACCCAGAACCTGAATGTTTCAACGTTAAAGCAAAATTTCTTACTATTTTTAAAAGAGTTCCTGAATAATTTTCCTTGGAGAGAACCCTAACATAGTTAAGTAGAAGTGCTCAAAAAGTTAATATACTTTGTCATGCAAATTAGGATTTTCACGAAATGTGTGATCAAAACAAAATATAGAAATAAATTGAATGGAAAAGGTCATTAAATAACTGGAAGTATAATATAGAAACCCAGTTTTTATACTGATTGTAAGGTAAGCAAAGGTCATAGTCTTTAACATTATATTTGTATAAATATACTTATACTAATGCACTATTTCTTTTGAGTGCTTTATATATTGGGGTTTTGTTTACTTTTTTATTAAAATAAAGGGTTTTCTGCTAAAGAGAAAGAAAATCTTCTGACCTGTAGGAATGAATCGCTAGCTTGTCCTTAATCCACTTTCCATAAATATCAATTTTCTGTGTCAGGCATTTGACATGTATCCAGCACTTCTTCACTGTTCTCTGGCAAATGAAATATTTTAGAGTGTGAGGGAAAACAGAATTTTCAGAAAGGGGAATAAAGTATCAGAGCCAGCAATGGTCAGAGAGACTGAGGAAAAAAAAGTCAATTTTCTTGTTTCTGAGCAGTACTGAATCTTAAATCATTCACCCAATTTTTCACAGCAAATACAGTATAATTCATCGTGTGGTGACAGTGAGGAAGTGCTCACAAAATGATGGGAACATGGAAGAAGTACAAAAGAGCCAACTTCAAAGAGTTTCCAAGGGTCAGAGTGGGACAATCTGAGTAACAAAATAAATACAATGTAATTATAGTAATGAATTGTAATCCATAGAATATCCATGAGTCCATCCTCAAATAAATAAATAATTGAATCAATAAATAAATACAGAAGAATGGAAAGAGCTGGTCAGATTTTAGGATCCCGTTTAATAAACACAGAAGGAATGAGGGAAATGGAAAATTACCTTTAGGTAAACAACACAGTAGAAACCGTTGCAAGAAAGAACCAGTGATGGATGCTAAAATTACAGTGAAAAAGCGGGTATTTGCAGAATCTTAAAGTATCTCTCCATGTTCTCAGTCACAAAGGAAAAACAAATAACTATGCTGAGAGAGTCTTACTGATACCAATTTAACCAAGTGAGCCAAGTTAGTATCACCAGTAATAAGATCTATCAGCATCAGGACGCCTGGGTGGCTCAGTCAGTTAAGCGTCTGCCTTTGGCTCAGGTCATTTTCCTGGGATCCTGGGATCGAGCCCTGTGTTGGGTTCCCTGCTCAGTGGGGTGTGTGTTTCTCCCTCTCCCTCTGCCTGCCACTTCCCCTGCTTGTGCTCTCTCTGTCTCTCTGACAAAAAAAGAAAAGAAAAAGAAAAAAAAGGTCTATCAGCATCATGAGTCCTTTGAAATGATTCATAACATCACCTTCTTGCCCAAAATATGTAATTTTAATCTAATTGTGGGAAAGTATCTGACCAACTCAATTGGAAAGACATTCTATAAAATCCCTGACCAGTGCTCTTCAGAAGTGTCCGGGCGATGCCAGGCAGAGCCTGAGGAACTGTCCCCGATGGGAGAGCACTAAAAAAGGTATATGGCAGGTGCATGCAGTATGTGGGATCCTGGATTATCTCCTGGTCCAGAGAGAATGGCCAGTGTGGTCCTTGTCAAGATTCAGTTTCTCGGTTAGTAAGTAATAGAGTACCCATGTACTGTGTTTGGTTTTGATAGTTTTATGGTGGTTAGGAAAGCTGTTAGTGGGAGAAGCTGGGTGGAGCAGTATTTGAAGACTGTGCTTTGCAACTTTTCTGTAAGTCTAAAATTATTTCTTAATAAAAAGTAAAAAAAAAAAACCCACAAAAAATTCTGATTTCAAATGCCTCACATTCTATAGCTGCAAAAACAATGGGGCTTGCGTTAAAAAAATTAAAGTATAAAGGGACAAAGGGGAAGTCTTCTCGAAACATGCAAAATAAAATTTCAAATTTCATTGCCTTTCTCTCAGATTTCCGTCACTTTAAAACAATGCTTATTTAACTGTCAGAGGACTGTTTGATGCCATTGTTTGTGTTTTCTCACATTTCAGATGGACCGATTATAATAATTCTCCCTTTACTGTTTCAGAGACATGAAACACTGAGTAGTTGAAGCCCGAACTATTCCTGATATTTCTGCATCATAGTTGAGATTTTATTTCTGATGCCTGAGGACCACTAAGACAGCCATGCACTCAATCAAATGTTCAGATCTTCTCCACCCAATTGTAGTTGATTCCTTGTCAAAAATTTAAATGAAAGATAATTTAAATTCATTTTTCTTTACAAAACAGATTTTTGCTAATTTATAAAATGTAATTAAAATGTTACCAGAATGCAGTTACTCTTGGAAATACTTCTCTACAGATTCTCAGTTTTGCAAAATAGATATGTCTCATTTAACTTTTATGAAAAATGGTTAAATTTTCAAAATTGGTTTCAGATGCTGTCCAATTTCTTAGCGGTGCGTGGAAGTGTCAATAGTTGTTGTAAGCCCTTATATATTGTCAGGCAGTGACTCTCAAACAGGATAGTCATTAGTCACCTGGGAACTTTTTCACAACAGAGATCCTGCAGGCTCCAGCCACAGGGATTCTGATAAGACAGGCTAGTATAGAGTTAAGGATATCTGGATTTTTAGAAGATTCCCCAAGGATTCTATTGTAGAAGCACAGCATGCTTTGGAAGGCGGAGAGTGTTGTTTATGAACATGGTCTTTATAGTTGGACAGAACTGGCTTTTTTTCTGGCTCTGCCATTTCCTCGTGGAGTGACTATGGGCACCCCTCAACCTTCCCATGCCTCAGCTTCCTCCTCTGTAAAATGGAAGTTTTAATGATTTCTGCCTTATTAATTAAAAAAAAAATACTTCAATGAGATAGTGCATGTGAAGTACTGCAAGGGAAGGCACTTTTTATTAATTCTTTTTTTTAAGACGACTAGATGTTTTCTGGAAAATGCAATGGTGGACGGGTAAGTACGTCAGACAGCAGCATTAACCAAGCAAAGAAATGGGCGATGTGGAACTGCCTGGGGGGTGGGTGTGAGAAGCTCAGATGGTGGGTCATAGCTGGAGCATGGTGTGTGGAGGAGATAAGGTAGGAGATGAAAATGGGGAGCCCGAGAGTCATTTCATGGAATACTTGTACGCCGTGCAAGGGTTCGATCTGTATCCAAAATGTCAGCCCATGTAGTGTGATGCCAGCTACCGGAAGTGGAGCAGATGAACTCCTACAAGCATGCTGGTGATCCTGGGTAGCAGTGAAGCCCAGGCCCATGCAGGATGTAGACGTGCCTATGGACAACCATCCATGACATATGCAGAGTTTATCAGTTTCATGGTAGAAATTCAGGATAGAGGATAGAATTCCTTAGGTCCAAGTCGTATTTGACAGAGCCTACCCAAAAACACGCGTCGGAGTTAGTAGAAACTTTTCATTCCTTGTTTTATATCCTGTCAGCCAGAACTCTGGTCCTGAACCTCTCATAAACTCTAATTCTGCTAATAATCCAGCTATAGATGACCAGTGTGTGAGCATTGTGAAGAAGTACTCTCCAGGTAATAGGAAATCGGCTACTTTAATAATTATAGGTATTTGTGGACGTCTTGGGGAACAGTAGTATTCCTGTGTTGCAACTGGACTAACAGATCTCATTTTAAGCCCTATTCCTAGCCATCTCGGATTGTAAAATCTGTTTTAGAGAGCTTTCTCCAGGATATGGTTCAGTTCCTAGTCTCATGGAGATCCATCTTACTTATCCTCGAATTATCACTGCAGCAGGGGAAGCCGGGACACCTATATGCAGGAGCATATAGTAGACTAAGTACTAAGATGCTGCTCTATACTCTGGGATCCTCTGACCCAAGGCACACAATGACATTAGGTCATTATGTTATTGAAAAGGTGGCTTTTTTTTTTTTTTAAGTGACTCTTATCCCAAACAAGTTGACTAATGCAACTAGGGCTTACGTAAGTTAGGAAATTCTCCTGGCTGGTGATGGGTAGTAAGGAGGGCGCGTATTGCATGGTGTACTGGGTGTTATATGCAAGTAATGAATCATGGAATATTACATCAAAAATTAGGGATGGACTGTATGGTGACTAACATAATATAATAAAAAATATTATTAAAAAAAGGAAATTCTCATGCAAATAGTGGCAATTGCATGGTCTTTAGGCTCAGAGAAGTATATTTCTGCAAACTATAGTAGAAGTACAGTGAAAGAAAGACTATTTTTTCAGAGACTGAGAAATTTATATGTGGAAAAGAAGATGCTTTGGGTTATTGTGATGTGTCATTGTTGGTTCTTTATTTGTAATGATGTAATTGGTGGCAGATGTTGATAATGGGCTATGCATGTGTGCAGGATGGGGATATATGGAAATTCTTTGTACCTTCCTTTTAGTTTTGCTGTGAACCAAAACTGCTCTAGAAAATAGTCTTTAAATATGCAAAAAGGAAGGTGCTCTAACTAGAGATCCCTGTTTCCTTTAGATGAGGCTTCACAGTAATGAAATGGAGCTACCACAGCTGTTTGCTGAGACCTAAAGATCACAGTTCATTCATTGTCAAATATTTCATGAGTTACCTGAGTGTCATCTGTGTGTAAAGCAGTGTGCTGAGTGCCAGGGAGAAAGAATCACAATACTAGGTTGACTCTAAGCATAGGAGACTAATCAATAAATAGGAGTACCAAATAATTTCTTTGCAATGAGGGATGTATTTGCCTCAAGCCTGAAATATGTTATATCTATCTATCTGCCAGGGTGTCTTTTTCAGGTATTAAGGAACTTGTTGAGAAGCAGGTTAATAATTAGGACATTGTTGACAAATACTGGATTCGAAGACCATTGATGGTTTTTAAAATATTTTTTTGACTTTTTATTTAGAAATAGTTAGATTCACAGGGAGTTCAAGATGATAGAGAGGGTCCTGTGGACTCCTCACTTGCTTCTCTCAATGATTACATCTTACTTACATAATTATAGCGTAACAGCAAAACCAGGAATCTGACATCAGTAGAATGTGTATGTATATAGTTGTAAGCCATCTTATTACATGAATGTGAGGATCTATGTAACCATGACCACAATCCAGGCACAGAACTGTTCTGTAACCACAGCGATCTCCCTTCTGCTGCCTCTTTCGAGTTACCTCGACCACTGCCCCATTCCTAATGCACGGCAACCATGAATTTTCCTTCCATCTCTATAATTTTGTCATTTCAAGAATGTTAAATAAATGCAATCATATGGTGTGTGACCTTTTAAAAAACTAATAGCTTTATTGAGATATTATTCATATACTGGAAAATTACCCTTTAAAGTATGTAATCCATGGTTTTCAGCACATGCACAACATTGTGAATTCTATCACCACTATCTAATTGCAGAACATTTGTATAACCCCTAAAATAAGGCCCATTAGCATTTCCTCAGCATTTTACCCTCTTCCTAGCTTCCTGTAACCACTAATATACTTTCTGTTTTTATAGATTTGTCTATTCTGTACATTTCATATAAATAGAATCACTCAACATGTGTCTTTTTGTGAGTGGCTCTTTTACTTAGCATAATGTTTTCAAGATTCTTCCATGTGATAGTATGTACTCCATTTCTTTGTATGGCTGAATAATGTTCCTTTGTATAGATGCACCACATTTTACTTATGCATTTATCAGTTGATGGGCATTTGGTTTATGTCCATATGCTGTCTATTATGAATCGTGCTTTTATGTAAATTCATGTACGAGCTTTGTGTAGACATATGTTTTAATATTTCTTGCGTATATGGCTAGGAGGGTCATATGGTAACTCTGTGTTTAACTTCTTGAGGATCTGCCAAACTATTTTCCAAAGTAGCTGCCCCATTTTACAATCCCACAAACAATGCGTGAAGGTTGCAATTTCTTCATGTCTTTGCCAACACTTATTATCTATTTATCTAGCTACCCTTCTTTCTTTCTTACCATCCCCTTCCCTCCTTTCCTTCCTTCCTTCATTCTTCTCCTCCCCCTTCCCTCCTTTCCTCCTTTATTTTTTCTTTCCTTTCTTCCTTTCATGTTCATAGTAGTGGGTATGAAGTGGTATCTCACCACGGTTTTGATTTGTATTTCACTAATGATAATGATGTTGAAAATATTCTAAAGTGATTATTGGCCATTTGTATGCCTACTTTGGATAAATGTCTATTCAAATGTTTTGCCCATTTTTCAGTTGGGTTATTTGTCTATTATTATTGAGTTATAATAGTTCTTTATGTCTTCTGGATTCAAGTCCCTAATCAAATACATGACTTGCAAATATTTTCTTCCATCCTGTGGTTGTCTTTATATTTTCTTGATGGTCTCTGAAGCACAAATGCTTTTAATTTTGATGAAGTCTCATTTATCTGTTTTTTTCTTGTGTTGCTTGTGTTTTTGATGTTGTATCCAAGAAACCATTGCCTGATCCAAAGATATAAAGATTTATGATTTTGTTTTCTTCTAACAATTCTATAGTTTTATCTTTTACATTTAGGTCTCTAATTCATTTAGTTTAATTAACTCCATGAGTTAGTTTTTGCATATGGTGTGAGGTAGGAGTCTACCTTTTTCCTTTTACATATAAATAACCATGGCCCACCACCATTTATTGAAAGACTGTTTTTTCCACATTGAATTTTCTGGTACCCTTGTTGAAAATCAATTCATGGTAAATGTGAGGGTTTATTTCTGTTCCATTAATCTGTATGTCTATTCTTTTGCAAGTACCACACTGTCTTGAACTGTGGCTTTTTCATAGTTTTGAAATGAAGAGTACCCCAACTTTGTTTTTCATTCAAGATTTTTTCCCCAGGTCCCTTGCATTTCCTCATAAATTTTAGAAGTAGCTTGTCAGTTCCTGCTAATTAGTTAGTTGGGATTTTGATAGAAAATGTATTGAATCTGCAGATCAATTTGGTAGTATTGCCATTTTAGCAATACTGTCTTCTGATCCCTGAAGATACTGTCTTTCCATTTATTTAATCTTCTTTAACGTATTGCAAAATGTGTTTTGTAGTTTCAAATGTGCAATCTTGTATTCCTCTGGCCAATTTTGTACTTGAGTATTTTACTTTTTGATGATATTGTAAATGGAATTGATTTCTCAATTTTACATTTGTGTTTTTAATTACTACTGCATGGAAATAAAATAGATTTTTCCTTCAGTCATGCTAAATTCACTTATTAGTTCCAAGAAAATTTTTTAGGGGGCGATGTGGATTCCTTGGGAATTTTCTGTATATAACATCATGCTATCTTCTTATGTAATCTGGATGGTTTTCATTTCAGTTTTTGCCTGAATTCCTTAGGTAGAACCCCCAGTACTATGTTGAATAGAAGTAGCAAGAGCAGACATTCTTGCCTTGTTCCTGATCTAAGGAGCAAAGCATTCAATTTCGCACTGTTAATTATAACATTTGCTGTGGTCTTTTCATAGATGCCTTTTGTCAGGATTGAGGAAGTTACTTCAGATTTATTGTTTGTTGAATGCTTTTATCAGAAAAAAGTGTTGCTTTTTTGTATCTGTTGAAATGATCTGTATTCTTTGTCTTTTTTTATTGATATGGTGTATTACTTTAATTGATTTTCAGATGTCAAACCAAACTTGCATACCTGGGATAAATTTCAGTCAGTCATGGTGTATAATCCATTTTATGTGTTGCTATGTTTTGTTTGCTAGTATTTTGTTGAGGATTTTTTTTTTTTTGGTCTATTTTCGTAAAAGTATGTATGTATGCATGTAGTGTTCTTATGTCTTGTTCAGTTTTTGCTTCAGGGTAATACTGGCCTCATATAATGAGTTGAAAACTCATATAATGAGTTGGTCTCATATATGTATATGTTTAATAGGATTTTTTGTATTTAGTTAAGAGAAGAAAGAAGAAATGTACATTTATTATGTCTTTTACATTTTGGTAAAATTAATTTACTCATTTTTCCATATGGACTAGAAGAACTTCCTTTAATGTGTCTTATAAGGTCTATTAGCAACACATTCTCTCAGTCTTTGTTTATCTGGGCATGTCTTTAGTTCATTTACATTTTTTAAAAAAGGTTTATTTATTTATTTATTTTAGAGAGTGGGGAGGGGCAAAGGGAGAGGGAGAGAGAGAATCTCTAGCCAACTCCCTGCTGAGCATGGAGCCTGAGATCATGACTGAGCTGAAACCAAGAGTCAGAAGCCTAACTGACTGTACCACCCAGGCACCCCAGTTCATTTACATTTTTGAAAAATTTTTTGAAAAATAGTTATTTGACAAATAATTTTGTAAGATATATGTATGTAAGATTCTTGATTGACAGGTGTTTTTTTTTTTTTAATTTAAAAACTTTTCAATATAACATCCCCTGCCTTCTGGCCTGCATTGTTTCTGATAAGAAATCATCTGCCAATCTTATTGGTGTTCGCTTTTTGTTCTAACTTGTTTTCTCTGGATTTCAAGATTTTCTTTTTGTCTTTAGTTCTCAACATTTTGATTAAGATGTCTCTGGGTGTGGATCTCTTTAAATTGATCCTTCTTGGAGCTCATTGAGCTTCTTGGGTTTGTAGATGAATGTTTTCATCAAATCTGGGAAATTTTTAGCCATTTTTTATTTAAATATTTTTGTGCTCCTGTTTCTCCTCTTCCCTGGTACACTCACTATGCCTGTGTTGGTGTATTTAATGGTATCACATTTTTCTGAGTCTATTTTTCTTCATTCTTTTTTCTGTCTGTTTTTCAGACTGTATAATCTCTACCAATTTATCTTCAGGTTCACTCATTCTTTCTTCTCCTATTTCAAATTTACTTTTTGGCCCCTCTAGTGAATATTTCATTTTAATTATTGTATTTGTCAGCTCCAGAAGTTTCATTTGGTCCTTTTAAAATAATTTCTTTCCCTTTATTGATATTCTCTATTTGGCAAGACATTTTCATCATTCTTTCCTGTAATTCATTAGGCACGGTTTCCTTTAGTTCTCTGAATATACTTATAAGGCTATTTTGAAGTCTTTATCCATTAGGTCTGACATCTGGATACTCTCAGAAGTAATTTTTATTGCCTACTCTTTTTCTTGTATATGAGTCACATTTTTATGTTTCTGTGCATGTGTCATCATTTTTGTTGAAAACTGGACATTTTAGATAATGTATTGTAAGCAATTTGGGGTACAGATTCCTTTGCCACCCCTCTGCAGTGCTTGTTGTTTTCTCTTGTTTATTTGTTTAATGACTTTTCTGGTCTGATTCAGTGAAGTCTTTCCTCCCCCTCCCCCCTTACAGTTTGAACCCTCTAATGTTTATGTTCAGAAGGTGTCGCCTCAGGCATGTGTAGTCTCAGCACAGGATTACAGTGGTTTTAGCAGAGCTCTCTTTGACTTTCCCTAATCTCTCTGTTAAATTGTCTGCCTCAGTTGGTACCACATCTGGGTGTTAGTCTCCATTAATTGCCAGGTTTTTCTGTATTGTTTTTAGCAATGCCTTTGGGCAGGAATAGCCCCATAGTTTGATCTAACTAAATTGGTTCCTCCTTGCAGGGATAGTTTTCTGAGGTCAGTCTTTGTGGTTTGTTCTGACCCCAAGAAGGGGTCTATTTAGTTTTCTCTTTCTCTGGTTCTCTCTGATAAATAAGCTGGCCTCCAGTTTACTTTTGTTTTGCTTTCATATAGCTACTAGTCTCCTGTTAATTGCTCAGAACTGGGTGGAAGAAGACAGCCCTATACCTCTAAACATTTCTTGCCTGAAATAGAGACTTTGCAGTCCTGAGCTGGGGGGTGGGGGAGGGTTGGTGATGAGAAATGCTTTTGGCCTGCACCTTCTGGAGAGATACTGTAGCCCTTGCCTGGGAACTGGGTGGATTGGGAGCCCTGTGTTCTTGGAGGCACCACTGCAAATAGAGCTTTTATTCTGCTGATCTCAGGGGTAGCAAAGAGAGGGGGATTGTGGAGGGGGTTTGGTGGAGGGAGTCCCAAATGCCACAGACTTTTACTGTTCTTACTGAGATTTAGTAGATTTTATTGAATAAATATTTCTTCTTTCACTATATATCCTTAGGATAATTTACAGAAACTTTAAATGGTTGTTCTTAATAATGATTTTTTACCATCTATCATTGTTTCACTGAGGAGTGAATCCATGGAGCTACTCATGTTATCATTCTGGAATCGCCAAACCACCATCCCACCCCCGCTCCCACCACACACACATATCAGGTACATTTTAAGTTCATTTTGCTATATGAAAGCAGCCAGGCACAGAAGACTGCATATTATGTAATTACATTTATATTGCATTCCTGAAAAGGCAAAAATGTAGAGTTGGAAAACAGATTAATGATTGGTAGTGGTTAAGAGCTGAGGTAGAAATTGATTACAAAGGGGCACACATGAATTTTGGGGGGTGACTGCACTGTTCTGTATGGTACTGTGGTGGCCAATACAGAACTTTATGCATTGGTCAAAACCATAGCACTCTGTAGTATGAAGAGTATGTAAATTAATAAAAAACCAACCAGGATGTCAAGAAGACCAAAGATGCGCTCTTGATCATGACACATGAATGATAAACTACACCGTAAGGGAAGGAAGGACATGACGTAAGTGACTTTGGAAACCAGTTTTTTGACTGGATAGTGTAAGGCTAAAGACAAAAATGATGACACACAATACAGTGTAGTTGGTAACTTTGTTTTTCAAGTGGGCATGGGTTAGCGATTCTGAACCTAGTTTACTCGTATGATAGTGTTGAACAGATAGGCAGATCGCCTGTAGATAATGAAAGCTGTGTTTCTTTTCTTGTCAAAGCTTTTATAAATAAACATAGTAAGAATAATAGAATGAGCCCTTTGGTGCTAGATTAGAACCAGAGATATCAATATCAACCATGTGTTTTTTTAAAATATATACAGATACATAAATACAGAAATAAATCAGATATATGTGCATGCACTAGAAGGTATTCATACATGTGAATCGTATGTGATTCATAGAAGCAGTGATTCAACGGTAGTCATGAACATACTTAACTCCCAGGTCTTGCTTTCTCAATACTATCCTCTTATTAATTAGTATTGAGAGCTTCTTGGAGTAATAGTTGACTCCAGGGCTTGTGGAGGAAAAATTTGAGATATGTCTGGACATGGGGTGATGCCAGAAAATATGGAAGTACTAAAAAAAAGTGTGGGGATGCACCGAGAGGCTATAGGAGCTAATCTGAAAGAACTTTGAATGGCCAGAAGTATAACAAATGGTATAACAAATGATCCAAGCAAGAGCAGAAGAACCCAAAGTATTTGAAATACAGCTCAAATAACAAAATATTTATTTGTTCACACTGACCTAATGAATGGTTAAATAAATGAATAAGTGAGACTAAGGGACAACTTTTTCTTTTTTTTTTTTTTAAAGATTTTATTTATTTATTCGACAGAGATAGAGACAGCCAGCGAGAGAGGGAACACAAGCAGGGGGAGTGGGAGAGGAAGAAGCAGGCTCATAGCGGAGGAGCCTGATGTGGGGCTCGATCCCATAACGCCGGGATCACGCCCTGAGCCGAAGGCAGACGCTCAACCGCTGTGCCACCCAGGCGCCCCAGGGACAACTTTTTCTTACAGAAATATTTCAGTTAATGCATGCAGAAGGAATGAAGGAAATAGATCACCATTAGAACATCATCATAGTAATTACTGTAGGCAGAATCCACCAGCAAATGCTTACAATGGTGAGTGAATGTTTAATGAGAAGCAGAATATTTTCAGTACGTCTCCATCCTTCCCCAAATATTCATTAACTACAATAGGAAGAATAATAACTTTACAGCAGAGAAAACCAGCAGACATGCTTTAGCTCTGCAGCCTGGTAACATCACTGGTGATGATGAAGACGATGTAATCCTGAATTAGATCCTGGTATAGGAAAAGGACATTAGTAGAAAAACTAGTAAAATCCAAATAAAGCAAAGCTAGGTAAAGAGTAATAGTAACTCTTTGTAACTATTTTTTTAACCCTTCTCTATGTCTGAAATTATTGCAAAATTAATAATTGTGATAATAAAACAAAAAATACAGTGAAATAACACTGTATGAAAGATGTAATGAGGCATGTTGGGTGGCTCAGTCAGTTAAGTGTCCGACTCTTGATTTTGGCTCAGGTCCTGACCTCAGAGTCATGAGATCGATCCCCTAGTCAGGCTCCTTGCTCAGCAGGGAGTCTGCTTGAGATTCTCTCCCTCACCTTTCACCACCCCCCCGCCGTGCTCTCTCTCTCTTCCAAAATAAATGAATAAAATCTTAAAAAAAAAAAAGATTTCACAAGATGTTTTATGTGTAGTAGATACAAAAAATTCCTTGAGCTGAGAAAAGGAAAAGGGTAAGAAAAATCCTGACAGCATATATATGAATTAAATCTCTGAAACAGGTTGCCAGAAGAGTAGAATTTATAATAAAAAGTACCGTGATGGTGCCAATTCATAAAGAAAAGACAAGCTATTGATAAGTTTCATTAGCTTATAATAGCAAACAAACAGAGATTATTTTTGCTTAGTAATACAAGTGGATCTTCCTTCCAGTAAGCGAATCTTATGTTGCCAAGACAGAATCAGTGTGAATTTGAGGGAGCTGTAGTGCAGAATTAGAATAATTTATAAAGTTGTCCAACAAAGTTCAACTTCGTTGAAAAACTCATTCAATTACTTATTTATTCCAAGTACTGTGTAAATGAGGGAGTTACCGAAGCATGTGACTCATATTACCTGATACTTTGGAATTTGGACCATCTTTAAAAAGGAGAAGCTGAATAAGTTCTAAATTTAAAGTTTGGAAGACTATGGGAATAAACAGTGGGAAATGGGTTTAATCAAAAGGAGATAATAAGGAATTTTTACACTGAGCTAAAGGAAAAAGAAAGGTCCAAATAAGGGTTGGCACCCAATTCGTATATAGGGGATACTAATAGCATGTTTCCTAGACATGTGGAATATAAACAAAATACTAAAAAACACATCATATCCTTACAATGCTAGAATATCCATAATTTTCAACATTGACCTTGGTGAAGAGCCTCACTTTTTTTAATTTTAATTTTTCTTTATTTTATTTATTTAAAAGATTTTATTTATTTATTTATTTGACAGAGAGAGAGCATAAGCAGTGGGAGGGGCAGAGGGAGAGGGAAAAGCAGGCTCCCCGCTGAGCAGGGAGCCCAACATGGGACTCATCCCAGGACCCCGGGATCATGACCTGGGCTGAAGGCAGACGCTTAACCTACTGAGCCACTCAGGCGCCCCAGAGCCTTACTTTAAAAAACTAGGGTTTGGGGTTTTTTTTTTTTTTTTTCCTTAGCCTTATTGATAATGTAATCATGTCCTTTCTCTGTTTCAATTTCATCTTCTGGTTCCTGTTCTTCTTTTAGAGACACGTAGAATAGTGAGAGATTGTGTAGGCTAGAATCAAACATATTTGGGGGAGAGTTCTTGTTCTTCTGGTTTCTTTTCTGTGACTTGGGGCAAGTTACTGAACTTCTTGAAATTGCCAAAGCTCTCTAGGCTTCAGTTGTCTTATTTGTAACCTATCACCTTCCTCTCCTGAGTAGGTATAGAACGTGAAGATATTTGTGTCCCATGTTCATGCTCATTAACGGCTCTCAGGCAAACAAAACGACACCTTGTTTTTTATGGATGTCAGTAAGCCTCTTTTCTCAGCCACCCCAGTACCTGCTCAATGGGTCCATGCACAACATAGCCATGATGCAGGGACAGAGGCTGTGGATGGGCTCGACAACATAGATTACTACTCACCAAGGCTTAGTGCCTTGTTTAGTGCCTACCCTGCCAATAGCAGAGACTACTTCGTGGTGGGTTGATTATTTTGAACCCATTTGTCCACCACCACTGATATGTAATCCTGAT
Source organism: Ursus arctos (assembly GCF_023065955.2). Classification (NCBI taxonomy): domain Eukaryota; kingdom Metazoa; phylum Chordata; class Mammalia; order Carnivora; family Ursidae; genus Ursus; species Ursus arctos. Next base: position 12,721,179 of record NW_026622985.1, on the reverse strand, counting down.
ACGGATTTGCCTTCCCTGCCCATATTGCCTTTGCCAGCACTGCCGTCCGTGGAATCACAGAATGTATTATCCATTGTCTTGGATTTTGCACAGCACTGTGCAGCGTGTCACACAAAAATGTGCAGCCTTAGGCTCCAGCCGATGAAATGAACTTGTCTTACCCCTTGTCTCATCACTCGGAGGCAGCTTTCCCAGTGGACAAATGGACTGGAGACAGCAGCCGGAAAGATGGGTGCTGTCTTCCAGGATGCACTGCCTTGAACCAGGAGTCTCTTGTCTGGTGCAGGCTCTCCTGTGGCCAAGACCCATGGGTCAGGAAATCAAGGAGGTAGGGATGGCTCCCTGAATTGTAATGCTGGAAAGCCCATTCTTGGAATTTTGGCTTCTCTCTCTACAACTTTAAGCTCTGGAGGTTCAATAGCCACATTCATAAGGAAAGAAAGCCTCTACCAGGGACGCAGTACCAGTTCATTGACTTGAAGACAAGGCCACCTGACTCTTCAGAGATTCAAATGCCACTGCAGCGACAAGTAAATAAAGGTGGTTCCTGCCGGCTGGAGTAACTGATCCTGATTACCAAGGAAAAATAGGGCTGGTACCACACCGTAATGGCGGGGAGGACCGTGTCTGAAACCCAGCACATTTTCTTGGGAGCCTCGACCTAGTACTTCCATGTCCAGTAGTAGAAGTTATAACAAAACCGGATCCAGACACGTCAGGAATGAAGGTTTGGGTTGCCTCACCAGGTAAAAACACTGACTTATTGATGTTTTGGCTGAGGATAGAGGAAACTTGGAAGAGATGGTAAAAGAAGGAATTTATAAATGTCAGTGACAGCCTCGAAACCGGTTGCATAAATAGCGTAGCAGCTATGTGTATTTTCCTCTCTGGATCTTACAGCTTTTTAGAGATGATTTTCCAACTAGTACTAGGTAAGAGAAAATTCAGATGGGACCGTGGCCAAATTTGGGGAGTAGCATTGCGTAGGGATAGATTACCAAAATTGTTGAGATTTTTGTCTCCATTGATTTTGAAGGGAGGGTATCTTCCTTTATACTAATACAGCATCTCTTGTACTAATACGAATTCATTTGCATCTTGTTATGTGGAAGCAGAGCTGTGTTGCTGCTGTTTATAGGAAAGGGTATCTGTGGACGTGCATCGTCGAAGGGCTGAACCAGTTGCTAAGTTGTTTCTCAGCGGCATATCCGTGCTTTTGTGTTGTGCTCTCTGATGTTGGAGTTGGGACTCTCAACCACAGTGCTGCTTTGCCACCTGACTTCTGTTTTAATCTTGCACAGGGGAGGCACTAGAGGGAGTCAGCAAGGTGGGAAGAGGAAGAAAAGAGTTTCTCTTGCCCGTTTTTCTGTTTTCTTCCCATGGACTGCAGTTCACTTGGGGTTCCTGTGCTCATCACGCCAGCAACACCCCTCTCCCCTGTGGCAGCACAGTTTTCAGGTGGCGGCAGCCAAGTCCAAGTTCAAGTTTTTCAACACTTGCAGAATTCACTTCAAAATGTCCTATCTCAGAGAAACCAGCTCTCCCTGGCCAGCACCTTCTCGGAGATCTGAGTTTCAACTCCACAGCTCCCATCTCTAAGGGCCCAAGTTTAATAATTCTGACATTTTCTTTTGTTTCCCCTGGTCCCAGAAGGGCTAACTCCTTCCTGTAGTCACTACGTTTGTAATACCTTAGAGTTTTCTTATCTGTTCAGTTACCTTGCTACCAACTTTAGGGAGAATGCTTTTTATTCGATTATCTCTGAAAAAGAGAAATGGTGTGATTTCTGCTTCTTGACTTGACTCTAACTAATACTGAAAGTCTCATAAAAGCACTTTAATTCGGAGAAAATTTTGTGTAGGAAATGTAAAATAAGCCACAAAGGAAAGCATCTCATAAATATTTGAAACTTCCCATCAAGGGAGTAACTAGACTGAGTTGTCCCGTTTCCTCTTAGTTTTGGCTGATGAGGAGACCTACTTGCAGTCACTGTTGGAGCAGCCCCGCAGATTACAAGATAACAAACTTCTTACCATTTGCATATTCACAAATCATTTTCTGTCTCTGCCAACGAGGGGTTCACACGACTGTTGTGAGGCCCTAACACCTGTGGACAGTGCCAGCAAGTCTCTTCCCCAGTAGGAAATTCTCGTGTGGTTTATTTGTTAAATTCCATTGAAGAAGTTCCACTAACACAAACATTTTGCTTACTTTCTAAAAATTTCAGGATTCAAAAATCGATTACGTAAACTATGTTTTATGCATAAATGCTCAATAATGTATTATAATGAATGTCTGCCAAACTCTTTTTTTTTATTATATTATGTTAGTCACCATACAGTACATCCCTAGTCTTTTGATGTAAAGTTCCATGATTCATTACTTGCGTTTAACACGCAGTGCTCCATGCAATACGTGCCCTCCTTAATACCCATCACCAGCCTATCCCATTCCCCCACCCCCTACCTTCTGAAGCCCTCAGTTTGTTTCCCAGAGTCCATAGAAAGTGAACATCCCTTTATCCCTGTTTTAATAATAAATAATTTCATAACATCATCTATAGGACTCAGGAAGACATAAAAAATGCCCTAATAGCAAAGACTGAGATATTTAGGACAAAGTTGTAAATTTATTTACTTCCAACCAATAATATCCAACGACCAAGATCAATTTTATATAGCATGCAGATGTCTACAGAGTTCTAAAGTGACAGTATCAGCAGATATAATGAAATTATGCATAATTAAAAAGAATCAGAAAGTCTTATATATTGATATTTAATATCTATCTGAAGAATTATAATTTGTATCTATTTCCTCCACTGGAAGGACTGTGATCTCGAAGGCAAGAGCATATGTTAGTGTTTGTATCACCTGATACAGTGTCTGATGGTATTAGTTTTCTATTATTGCTAAAACAATTTTTTACATAATGGCTTAAAACAATACACATTTATTATCTTATAATTCTGGAGGTCTGAAATCCAAAATAGGTCTCACTGGTGCTTTCACTAATGTGATTCAAAAGGAGGTAAAATTTGCATTTCATAAATGTTAGCACAAGTACTTTCATTTCCTAGATTAAAAATGAGAATGAGAATTTTTTAGGTCTGGTTGTCTTAACCGTTAAAATTCTTTGCCTATTTATCTATTAGATTTTAAGAAGTTCTTACTTTTGTATATTATGGATTTTAACCCTTTTTCTATTCATAAAGAGTAAACTGTTTTCCCTGAGTGATGCTTGCCTTTTAACTTGATGCTTTAAAAAAAAATTATTTATTTATTTATTTATTGCCCAACAGGACATTTTAGTTTTTAATGTAGTCAAATAAGTCAGTTTTTTTTTAAATTCCATTATGGCATCTGAGCTTTGTGTCTTCTGTAAGAAGACCTGCCCTCTCAAAGTAATTAAAATAGCTGTATTCGCTTTCTTTGACATTTTTATAGCTTTGTTTTTAGCTCTTTATTATATCAAAGACTTTTTTTTTTTTAAGATTTTATTTATTTATTTGACAGAGATAGAGACAGCCAGCGAGAGAGGGAACACAAGCAGGGGGAGTGGGAGAGGAAGAAGCAGGCTCAAAGCGGAGGAACCTGATGTGGGGCTCGATCCCATAACGCCGGGATCACGCCCTGAGCCGAAGGCAGACGCTTAACCGCTGTGCCACCTAGGCGCCCCTATATCAAAGACTTTTAGTCTATGATGTGAGATAAGATTGTAAAATAACTTTATTTTTCTTTTCGAACCAGGTAAAATGTCATGGATCCCAATGGCATTGATTATTGATTATTGTTAGTTTTCTTTTTCCTTCTGGTTTGAAATAGTACCATTATCAATGATAAATGTCATATATGCATGGATCTTTCCCTGGATTCTCTATTCTGTTTACTGTTCAGTCCGTATATCTCTGGATTAGTTTCTTGCTGATTTTTAGTTACCCTATTTGCATAGTATGTTAGGCCAGATTTTTTTCTTTTTCAAAAATGACCTTGCTCATTTCATGAATCTATTTTATATAGATTTTAGAATGACGAGGGCTTTCCTTTAATCTATAAATTAATTTGGGGCAAATTCACACTCTTACAATATTGAATCTTCCTATCCAGGAACATGGTGTTTCTCTAGGATTTAAGCCTTATTATATGTCCTTGGTAAGATTGACAGTTATTCTAAAAATACCTTTTGCACATTTACTTTATCTTTATTCTTAGTTATCCTGAGTGTTGCTTGAATTCTGAATGAAATCTGTATGGGCTTCATCTTCTAATTTGTGATTGTTAACATGTGAGATAGCTACTGATTTTTATGTTGATATTGTTTCCATCTGGCTTAGTAAACTCATATGTATTTTAATAATTTTCTAAATGTTTTGCTGGACATCACACTGTTGGTAGAGAATGCTAATTTTGTTTCTTACACTACATGCTTGATTCCTTATGTTTTTTTTTTCTTAGTGTTTTTGCCAAGCCCTATTTTTTGTCCCTTTTATTCTACTCTGAGAGACTTCTTATGATCTTCCAAATCACTAATTGAAATTTTTCTCATATGCATATCCACTTTATTATTTACTCATCTGTTGATTTGTTTTATTTCAGCCACATTGTTTTTAATTTCCAAAAATGCTGATTCTTTCCTTCCTTCTCTTCCTCCTCTTTCTTCCCCTTCTTTCTTATCAACTATTTTTTTAAAAGAATGCAATATTTTCTTTAGTCTCATTGATTATAATATAGTCCTTTTAAAAGTTCTTTTTATTTCTTTCAAAAAAATCTTACTTTTTAGGGATTAATTCTGTTTGGAACCCTTTAAAAAAAAAAGATTTATTTATTTATTTGAAAGAGAGAGAGAGAGAGCGTAGAGGAAAGGGGCAGAGGGAGAGAGAGAAAGAAAGAATCTCAGGCAGGCTCCACACTGAACGCGGAGCCTGATGTGAGTCTCAATCCCACAACTTTGAGATTATGACCTGAGCTGAAATCACGAGGTGGATGCTTAAGGGGCCCCTGGAACATTTTTATCACTCCATTGGTTTCCCTTAGATGTTGGTGATTCTTGTTAGTTTTTTAATAGAGTTGAAGGACTTGGTTGAATGGTTTTGGTAGTTGGACAGTTATTTCCTACGGATGAATAGGAATTCCTATTCCTCCAGCAATGAATTTGGTCAGATCCCAGGAACCTTGGCTCTAGTGGTGCTTCTGTGGAGAGAGGAAGGAGGGAGCTGGGTATTTGCCTCACATCATGACTGTGAACCTCTGGAGCAGAAGCTTTCTTCCTTTATAAACATTTTTCTCTCTGGCATCTGAAAGCGCAGGTTTAATATTTAACCCAAATGCTGCCAGATAAGCTAACCAAAGACCTGTGTTAAACTTTAGGATCTTACTATTTTCTCCTAACGGTTATAAATTCAATGTAGCAGAATAATGAAATTGGAAGCACTAATCTGTAATCAAATCCTGAAGAGTCAACAGACATTAATTTATTCTGTGCTTTAATGCCTGTTTTCGCTTTGTATTTTGGAACCTTTATCTTTTGTCTGAAGCTGTGGAGAAGGATAAAGCATTGCTGGAACATCCGTGATGTGCTTTGGAGACGATGAGTATAGAACTGCCATTTGGGTTTAGGATTCACATCAGGAGCCCACTGGAGATAAAGCTGGAGCCAGGCTGCGAAGATGCTTACGTTTATGTGTAGGGAGTTTGGACTTTACCTTGTCACCAAGGGAGTGTTCCTGATGGGTTTTGAGCAAGGAAGTGTCATGATTAGAAGTGGCTTGGAGGCTGGTCTCCGTGCTATATGAGAAGGAGATTCAGACACCATTGTGGTGATCCAGGACGAGATCATAAAGGCCTGAGATAAAGTAAGGGAAATTGGAATGGAAAAAAAGTGACATATACAAGAGTCTGAACAATATAATTTTAGGCTTTGGTGATTTCTTGGATGAGAGAATGAGGAGAAAGGAATGCTGAAAAAGACCTCCAGGTTTCAAGCCTGGGTCACTAAACGAGGTGGTAGAACTAAATAAGGGGACAAAAAGAGGCTGCTGGGTTTTTTCCCCCCCTGATTTTAGCTGTCATTTAAACACTTGGACCCCATCATCTTTATCTTTATTTTCATCTAATTTTTTCATCAGATGATTCATGCTTCGAAGTGTCAAATGATCAGAGATGAATTATTTTGTTTTCTGTCCACCGATGCTAAGAATATCCATTGATTTCCTGAGGCTGGGGGGCTGGCAGCAGGGATGGAATGTGCTGGTACCTGCCATTCTACTTTCCACCAACACTATTCAGTGCGTCTGGCTAGCTGGACTCAGTCCAGATCCCATTCTGGACCAGAAAGAAGGCTATTAGAATGGCATCATTTCAAGAAGTTGATTCATGGAAATCTAGACCTTGACCTGTTCGCCTTTCCAAATAAATTTCAAAATTTCCTGAAAATTTTTGCCAGTGAAAGTTGCTTCAGAGGTACATGAAAATCCTCTCTTCGTTCCTTGGTTTATGCCTCTGTTGCTCTTGGTAGATCTACATTCAAGAAAACCACTGTCCTCATAAGAGCACTGTTTTTTCTTAGGAACTTAATTTCGCTGTGCCCTGTTGTGCTAGTGGGTGGCATGGGCATAGCAGCTACAAGGTTGACATGAGGGTTAAATGAGTGAATATTAGTAATATGTCATGCAGAGCGCTTTGAGTGAGTAGGTGAGGGAGTAAGTGTAACAGTTAGTACCTGCTAACTGTTACAACTGTTAGGATTCACAGACAGAGGAAGAGCATCTCTACTTTTCAGTGATCATGTTGTGACGTTTAAGGCCGTGGATCTCCAACTTCAGCATGAAGATCATCTTTAGGATTTATGAAAGCACAGATGAGCCTGCCTTATCCCCAGAGGTTTGATTCAGCTTAGGTGGAGCCTGAGAATCTTCATTTCGAGCGAGTCCCCAAAAAATGTTCCTGTGGCTGGTTGGGGGCTACGTTTGTGAGAACCGGTGCTTTGGGTGTTGGGATGCGGGTAATGCGATTTGTATTTACAATGGAGTCAGTTACTTTGCCGCTAGGAATTCCGTTTCTTTTCTGGCTGTACATTCTGAACCCTGATCTGATGTGTCTTTGTTTTCTAAAGCAGCAGAAACCAGTCAGCAGGTGACAAATTTCATTACTCTCCTTTCCTTGAATTTTCCCAGGGATTACTATGTATACCACTGTTAGTGCTGGCACTTTTCTGTTATTTTAAGGATTTGTTGGTTTTTCCAAGGTGGTTTTCCCTGGATGCCAGAAGATGTGAATAGGAACCGTCACACAGTGGTGCTTGGGTCTATCTTGGTATTTGCCATCCTGTAGAATTTATATGTTTCACTTAATATCAATTTTAATCCATGCTTTTCTTGCTCACATCCTTTTAAATTCTCATTTAATTAGTCAGAGTTACAAATGGCATCATTTATAAACATCCTTGTGTAAGCAGAGCAATGTGGCTTTCGGCATCTCTGTAATGAAAGTTTAAACTACTTGGAACTTGAGCTTACATTCCTTTAAGTCTTTATGATCTAAATATTCTTTTCCATGATGCCAAAAAGGTTCTGTGTGATCATCTAAAGTTTGAAATTCGTTTTCAAATCAAAGGCACTGCCAAACTCAGAAGCAACTGTGTGAAGAAAATGTGTGGAAACACCAGTCATTACAGGTTGGTTTATAAAAAGAGTTGCAGATTGATCGGTCTTTGAAAAATGTTTGGTGACACGAAACTCTTTCAATCAGTTCCAAATCTGGCAACTCTCTTGTTGCATTAGATTTTCTTTCCTTCACTTTTCTTTTCTTTCTAACAGAGACAGACACATCCCTTTTCCTGCGTCCCATTTTAGATGACTGACGGAAAAGTAAACACCAAATATGAGCATGTGGGGATGGTTTATTTCTTTTTACATTGACTAGAAGGCAGTGTTGAAAGGGAGACACTGCTGTCATTTCACAATGTAGGAAATTTAGAAAAGGTGTGAGAGCTGTTTTAAATAATTTCTATTTTTGGATTATGCCATTCATGAGGGTATGTAGTCTTTCCTTTAGAGAAGGAATTTGTTTAAAGTATATCTGAGATCTCTTGGTGACAAATAAACAATGTGTTCAAAAGAAAGCCCTGTAATTTTTTTCATTAGATGATTCATGCTTAAAAATGTCAAGTGATCAGAAACGAAAGACCCAATGATCGGGTCATTTGAAACATATGGTTCTGGGAATTATTACGCGTGCCAACGCTAAATATGGGATCTCGGTCCCTTCTTTTGTCCTTATAAAGACAGCAGAGTCCTTGGTGCCTCTTTTCTTACACCTCATATTCAGTGCCCTCAGTTTCCCTTACCTGTGCGGCAGTGCCACGTTGTGGTTAGACATGAAGACTTGGCGGTGAGTTTGCCAGAGTTCAAATTCTGACTCTACTGCTTAGCCTGTGAGTGGTGTTGAGAACTGTCTCCCTTCCTGTGCCTCCATTTCCTAATTTACCAACTCAAAATGAGTATACTTACCTCAAAACATTGCGGCGAGGTGCCCTTATAGCAGTTCCTGGCACATAATAGCAGACTCAGTCGATGTTAGCTTTTATTATTTACTTTGGTTGGACTTCCTGGTGTGATCAGTTATTTCTCCCAGAGAAGGAAGACTGTGACAGCCTCCCTGTAAATTGCTACTTGGGATATCATTTGGGAATGGTAGAGAGTTAAAATCGCGTAAGTATTATAAATTCAGAACCGTCTTTATGAAAATTGAATAAGTGGTATTTTGGTCTTGAGTTCTATTTCTGCATATTAGAAACTGTATTCGATTACAGTAATTGCCCCATACCTAACAACGGGAAATTCTTTTCGGCCAACAGATTTCAGATTCTTTTGTTTAGGGAGATCTGTGATTTTTATTTCTGTTCTGTTTTCTCTGATGAGTGAAAAGTTTGTACAAAAAACCCCCATGATTTGTTAATTCCATTGAAACCATTAAGAATGGTTCAAGTTAAATAACTTCACAGAAATGAATTCTTCTGAATATGTATATATATTCAGAGGGGTGTATATAGTGCTTTTCCTATAAATCAGAACTTGGAGGAGGACTCGAGGAGCAGAGCAGAGCACAGATCAGCATCCATGGGAAGTTCCCACGGCATGAGAAGGAGCAAATGTCCCAGTGCTGGAGGGAGTCCCTGAAAGGGAAGTAGGTCAAGAAAGGGGACAGAATACCTTTACTTCCACATCCTGCGACCTTCAGGAGGGATCTTGAAACTGGGAGGAGAGAATTAAATATTAATAAATCTGTCTGAATTCGAGAACATTGAAAGTCAGTACTCCCTTTCACTGGGGAAAAGCATGGGAAGGTTGCAGACCCTGCCTTCATCATGGCAAAATGTCCCGCAGAGAAAGCAGCTGAAGGCTTCTTCCTCCCTATGCCCTCTCTACTACCCCTGTTCTGAGAGGACCAGTGGACCAAAGGAGGATGCGGAATGGGGGATCTCACCGCCAGCCACAGTGGCGAGGTTCATGGTCATCAGCAGTGGGTGCCAGCCAGACACCATGATGAGAAATCCATCTCACTAGCAGAGGTGTCCCAGCAGACGGCAGATCGCAGGACATCTCAGCGAAGCCAGAGAGAACCCAGAGGCTCCGGGAACCAAATGCTCCTCTTGACACAGACAACACCATCTTGGGAAGAAGGATGAGGTGGGGGAAAAAGTCTTCCTTTTAATGGTCAATTTAAAAGATTTTTTGTTTGTTTTGTCATCAGTAAGACTGAGACCTGTAAGGAAAACATGATCAGGAACAGAAGGCAAAGTAGGTGAGTTTACAACAGAAATTTCACCCCACCACAGAGAGTATTAGTCGAGATCATCATTCTGTGTTCGAAAGTACATGAAAGGTTGAGTTTTCCAAGGCCTGGAAATGCAGCAATAAACACAGCTCATTCAGCCCCACAGTGGACCACAAGTCCCCAGGATCCCACTGTTTGGAGGTTTTTAACCTAATTGCTCACCTGACTCCAATTTCTCTCCTTTAAATTCTATCCTGCATGTTTCTGCCTCTTTTGGAGTAGTTCCTTAGCTTAGGAACCCCAGGGATGCATGTGTTTGTATAGGTATAAAGTACTGTGATTCACTCTTAAGGTTTATTTGTTTCTTGCTTTATTGCTATTTTTTGTCTCTTTTGAACAGTTCTAATTATAACATATCAAGTTGGGAGTAGTTCTGTAATTTTTAGCTACAGAAAATGACTATTTGGAATCAGTTATCTTTCTTTGCCATTACTGCTATTTGAAACATAATATGTACATTTTGGCGTAAAGATATAATTGTTCTAATTAGCAAGCATATGGACCAATAGCAGGAGATCTGCATAACCCTTCAAATTCTACTGCTAAGCAATTGAATTCAGTGACCACACTGAAACTTGAGAAAAGCATGCTTACCATTTGGCTTTGTGGTATATTGAAGTCTTGTATGTCAGTTTTCCTGTTTCATGGGATTTGTAAGCTGAAAGACCTTGATGCTAACTTAATACAAACAAGATAAAACATTCTTAACAGAGTGTGCTGACCATATGTGGGGTTCATTTGATGGTGATTTTCATTTTCTTTGGAAAACATCTCAGGAACACTAGCGGTTATTGTTCCGAAGTTTAAATCGCAAGATGGGAGGGATATCATGGCAAGCATAGACTCCATCATCTCTAAGGGCTTAAATTTCAGATTGTGCTAACCGAATCTGAATCTGTACTGTATCACAATAACCAAGCCTGATGCTTTTCTGCATGTTATGCATTCATTTAATTGTTCATCCACTTCCTGCCCTCCACCCCCCACTGTGGGTTAGCCATGTGCTAAGTACCAATGATGAGATGGAAGGAGTGGAAGGCATAGTTTAGTAATTTGAAGAATGTAGAGTGTGGTCAGGGCGTTAACCAATAAACAGGTAAATATTACATTTAAAAAAAATTATTTATTTGACAGAGAGAGAGAGGGAGAAAGCACAAGCAGGGGGAGTGGCAGGCAGAGGGAGAGGGAGAAGCAGGCTCCCTGCCGAGCCCGATGCAGGGCTTGATCCCAGGACCCTGGGATCATGACCTGAGCCAAAGGCAGACACTCAACCAATTGAGCCACCCAGGCGCCCCTAAATATTACATTTGTGCAGGTTGATCTTGGGGCCCAGAGGATGAGCTGATTCAACTTGGAGATGGTCAGGGAAGGGTTCCTTGAGGGTGGTTGAATTAATCCATATTATCCAAACAGAGGAAGAAAGCTTTCAAAACAAGGGAAGAATTCTAAAGGTTCTCACCTTTAGAGAACCTTGAGGAGTTTGGTGTGACCAGAACATGTTGCATGTTGAGAAAATATAAGGATATTTCAGTCTAAGGACTAAAAATTAGGGTGGAAGCCAAGTCATGAATCATCTAGTTTAAACCTCATAAGAACTCTGTCTGGTAGGCAGTGTTATGTGTGTTTTACAGATGAGGAAACAGACTTGGGGAGTTTAGACATGCTTATGGCCACACGATGAGCAGGAGAGATGGGGTCTTCTGATCACAAATTCAGTGCTGTGGCCGAGGAGTTTATTGGATTTTTTTTAGTCTCTTAATGGCTTCTTCTGTTTTTAACAATATAATCAGCCATAAAATGTGAGAAAGTATTAAATTAAAATTGCTTTGTGCTTGTGAATAATGCTATTTAAAAAATTAAGCTACTGAAAAATGCGTTAATAATAAATAATATATAATAATAGTAATAATAATAATTCTTGCTCTTATTGTAACAGGCAAGAAGTTCCCAATCACCTCCACGGTTGGTGTGCTCACAGTTTGTACTGAGTGTGAGCATTTTAAAAATACTTTTCTGCCACGTATATGGAACAGTGTCTAGCTCAGTCCTTCTGAATATCCACCTGTCCAGAAGCCTGAGATCTGAGATCATGTAGCCAGGGGAGCAGGCCTAAGGGATGGAACATACTGGAAGGGTGGCCTCCTGTGGATTTGTATGTGAGCTTGGCTAAAATCATTGCATGGTTTCTTCAGGAATAAGGATCCAACACTACCAAATGGCTTGATTTCTTAGAGTGACTTTACCACAGCAGAAACATTATAATAATTTATTTTAGGGCACCTGGGTGGCTCAGTTGGTTAAGTGTCTGCCTTCGACTCGGGTCATGATTCCAGGGTCCTGAGATCGAGTCCAGCATTGGGCTCCCTGCTCAGTGGGGAGTCTGCTTCTCCCCCTCCCTCTGCCCCCCACCGCCTCCCCCCTCCCTCCTCATGCGTGCGCTTGCTCAATCACTCTCTCTCTCTCTCTGATAAATAAAATCTTAAAAAAATTATTTTAGAACTCTTATAATGAAACAGAACAAGTCAAAACAAAACTAAACCATATCTTATGATCCTTTGGGGACCACAGAAGGAAAATCATCTTTTTTGAAGAGAAAATTGACTAACCTGGGGCCCATTTTCCCTAGGAGAGATCCTATGTTAGGCTTTAGCCATGGATAGGTGTGTATATAACACATCGGAAATGGAGGGAAGGAACCTGTAGGATTCCTTATGTTCTCAAAGGGACCAAATAAATCAGGAAAGATTAAGAAACACTTCAAGTGTGACACCCCAAACTGAGTGTGTGTGTGTGTATTTTGGTGGGGGTGGCCTCACATTACTTTTAATTTGTAGTATTGAATTCTCCAGATTTGATCCTAAGCAGGCAAGAGGTTTCAAAAGACATTTCATATTAACATTTGACAAAATAAGGTTTTATTTTTTAAATATTGAGTGATTTTCGTAGAGTAACATACTGATCCCATTATCTCATCCAAACAATAGTATCAACATTGTTCCACAGCAGTAAAGCTTTTGGACCTATAAACGAATGTTTAATATGTGAATTATAACAGTGTTTTAATTATGATGAAATTAAATCAATACCACATCATCCGTCTCTCAGCTCATATGAATGAATGGAACAGTGGTCTTTACGTTCAGTAGAGTTGGTTAACAATTCCTGTTTTTTAAAATTTGTGACAGCCTACTAAATCTCTTGATAAACACTCCCTTCAACCTCCAAGACTTTTCAGATAATTCAGAGTAGACTATGAGTTGCTATAATAACTGTACAAGCTAAAGTAAAATACCATGCAGCAGCTATGAAATGCGGGGTGCGTTATTGTGAAGTTTGTATTAAATAAAGAGCCAAAGTGCGTGAAGGTAATTCAAGCGTACAAAATTTAATTTTATGTTATCGATAAAATTAAAATCTGGGAATCATGCTTGTGTCATCTGTAGGGTTTTTGCACATCCTCAGTTAAGTTTTTATTTCTTTTAAAGAATAGCTCTTTCATTTTGCTCAAATTATTAGTCTCAAAAGGTGGATTTAAGTTGAATAATATTGCATCCAGTTAAGCAATACATATTTCAGAATAGTAATTGAATATCAATATTTATCTTTTTTATGAGAGCTATGGAGAAATACATAAATAAAAAAGCTATAATCTTGTCTTATTTGAGAAGGTTTTGTTGATTTTTACATGCTTGGAGGATATTTTTTTATATGCTTTCTACTCTTTTGCAAATCTATTTTGAAATGTAGGTGAAGAACCACTTCTATTTTTGAAAGTAAGAAAATGTCTATAATTCTGTTTACCCTTTTCAGAAAGAAGTCTTCTAACTCAGCACATGATAAAGAAATTTTGAGTCTAGTGTAAATTCAGATTTGCCCAAGAATATTACCAAACCCCTTGATTTGTCGGCCACCTATTTGTTTGATTGAAAAATCATTTTCTACAGCATCCAATGTTCTCATAGCTTTTGGAATGTTTCGATCACACCTAATAATGCACTATGGTGCAAGTACAGCATGTTTTTAAAAATTATGTAGCTTCTTGCACATTATTAATCTCTACTTGATGATATTTCGAAAGATGGCCAATCCTTTTGCAGATGCATACAAAGAATTGCTAGTTTTGGGAACGATTTGCAATTCTTTAATTGCCATCTCCTCTGAGAACTTATCACTTCTAAATCCGAAAGACATATAAGACAGAGGAAATACACTTATATTTTGCAGCTAAATGTCTACATGTGTTCATGGCATGATATTAGATCTGGTTTAAATGTTTAGGAAAATAATTTTGAATTGGTACAATTAAAAAACATCTTATGTAAGATGATCCAACTGTTTTCCGCAGTCTTCCTTTAATATGGTTTCTGATGTCAATTGCATGTATCTGATACAAATAGATTATGTTTTTGTGGTGGACCTTTTGTCCCCTCTGATATTATTGATGAGACTGAAGGACATTAAATCTCATTAACAGTATTTGATACAAATTTGGTTTTTGTTCTACCAATGATTTTATATGGAATCTAGGCAAGTTTGTAAGAATCAAAGACGTAATTCTTAAGTTAATAACAGTTTTCTTTATCTTTCATTCTGGTTTTCAGTAATTTCCAAAAGCCTTCAGTCACAGTTGAAAAATTATTTATGCCATCTTAATGGTAAACATGTTTTTAAGAAATAAGATGTTTTCAACCATAAGTTTTGCCTACTCTCTGTTTTTCTTAACATGTTTTTATAATTTATGGGTGACAGTTGATCACAAAGGGATTCATTCCAAAACTACAACGATTTTAAATATAATTATTTGTATGACTTATGAATATTTTTAGTATTTTGTGAGTCACTCTTCTCTATAGATCTTTGATGGCAGGACAAATTTCTATTGATTTAAATGTAATATCCTAATTGTCATTTATCTAAATATTGAGATGTTTTAAAATATGTATATATTTAAAATTTTTATAATTTAGAGATAATTGTATGCATACAATATCACTTATTTTTATGCACTTCACATTGTATGCAGAATCCAGGTTAAATACAGCACCGTCGTCTATGAATACGTTGATGGCAGTTCCACATTAACAAAATATTTCAGTTGTTTCATCTTTTTGCCATTAGCATTATGACTTGACTTCCCCATTTTAATGAAATATTGTAACACAGACTTTCATTTTAACGTTATTGCTGAGTTAACTAAAGTTCAGAGGAACACTGCATCAGTGACCAGACATTGACTTCTTAATGTTTGCCAAGTTGTACAAGTGCTTGACAGGTGTTGTTTATGCAGAGAGATTTCTGGGGAGTGGGAGAGGCCGAGCCCCAGTAGCGTAGGTTTAGCTGTTCATGGAAGGGAGTGAACCAGTTAGATTGATCTTTCCAGGAGCTTGGCTGTGAATGGAAGGGCAAAGGGACGATTAAAGAGAGACGTTGGATCAAGGATGGGAGAGCCTTGCACTTCCCAGAAGGCGTTACCATCAGAGAAGAGGTTGCATATTCTAGAGAAAGAAGGAACAGAGGAAGTGGAATAAGATCTTGAACATGCAGGATATGGGAAGGGAGAAGAAAGAGAACCAAGGAGAAAGGCACTTTATGCCCTGAGACTGGCAGGAAGAAGGGGGAGATGGGTGGTGTGAAGGTGAAGGGATAAGAAGTAGAGGGAGTTTGTGCTTTGTTCATTTCCTCACTCCAGTGGAGGCAAAATGATTTGTGAATGGTAAGAGGGGAACACAAGGCAATTGTGAGGAACATGAGAATGGAAAGTTTCGGATGGTTGTTCTCAGAATTGGAGGTGAGCTAGCCAGCCAGGGCCAGGCCAGTAGTTAGCTGTGAGATGCTGAGACCCATTAACTTAATAAGCGTTTCCCGAAGGCGTGCCACATATTAAGTACTTGGTTGGGCTCTGGGGATACGGAGATGAAAGACCTGGTCCTAGTCCCTAAGGAGTTTACAGACACTTAAATCACTAGTTACCATGCGGGTGCCGCTGTGGGAGCTGAGAGAGGGATGTGTTTCTCAGCCTGCGGAGAAGAGAGAAGCTGAAAAATTTTCTTTTAAAGGAGAGTTTCGTAGGCTCTTTTATGTGCTTGGTTAGCTTTACTTTATGCATTTCAAAGAAGATTATCTAGTTTTCAAGCAAATTAGCAGCAGAAAATTCTAAGGTCTAAGTTATGCTCTCAATGACATCTGACAGAACAATAGGAAATAAGCCACAAAACCTAAAAAAATAAGTACCAACATCTTAGACTCTTTAATTGGTTAGTGACCAAAATCTAATTCAAAGTGGATTAAAGAGAAAAGAATGAAATTAGAAACACATCATTGCCAAAGTCAGGGAGGCACTCCTGGTGTCAGGAATGGCTGCATTTAGGGGTTCAAATAACATCAGGTCTTGGTCTTTCTACAGTTTTTGAGAAAGGAGCCTCTTCTTTATCCCAGCAATTTCACACCATAGTACCGTTAAGCCTGCGTATTTCTCTTTGGGAAGGAAACATTTCCCTTTTGTGTAAGCAGTGCAGCAGACCCTTGAGCCCCAGGTTCAGGAAAGCTGTATTTCCTATCAATCTGGGTCAGTAAATCTGATGGGGAGTTTTTGCCTTCCTGTGACGGTAACAGAAAAAGATATTTTTTAAGCTGTTATTCATATTTTTGTTAAAGCTAGGGATAAAACTATAAAACCCACCATTAAACTTATCATGACTTTTTTACCCTTTGTGGATTACTTGAGTATTTTTTAGGCTTTATTCATTAATCCTGAAAGCTTCATCTTTATTAACCAAGTAGCCAGTAATTACTTCAGTCTAATTCTGAATACATCCCGTGTGCAGCTCTGGTGTTCAGAGAGGGGAATTTAAACAGTAGAAAACAGAAATATACATTAGAATCTTAGATGTAGATGTAGACGAAATCGTATGTGCTTGTCTGAGCAATAATTTTTGTGGTTATACAGCTCTGAATAAAGCATGATACAATCTTTACTGTGGGGTCCCCTTTACGTTCGGATGTACTGGCCTCTTGACAGAGATCTTAAGAGTTTTGAACTTAATACCATCCAAATGACTATTAAGCACTTTTCCTAATAATGTTTAATACAGATAGGAAACTATCAGGTGGTGAGAATTTAATATTCCCGGAGATGATGAAGAAATGTCAAAACACAGTAGCATAAGGCTAGTTTTAGACTGACTACATTATGAGCGAGGGAGTTTCTATTTGGGGATGTTTAGAAAATAACATATACATGCTTTATGTAATTAATCATTATGAGTCACTTTAGTGCACCCCATTACATCTATTTGAATTTCTCTACTCCTTTGTTGTTGTTGTTGTTAGAATAATAACCAGGGATATCTACAAAACACTCTTTCCTTTACTTGATTTCCTTTAACCCTTTTACGTCCTCAGTGGCATTCATTTGTAGGTCAACTTAATTTGATTATTGGTGTTGCCCTTATAAAAAAATGAAGTAAGAAAATGTGTCCATAGTGAAGCAGACTGTATTGTGTTTTGGTAGTTCAGTTTTATTACTATGCTTAATGGCAATGATAACTATTATTATTTTTGTATCATTTAGCATTGATATTTTTTGATGTAAGAAATCATCCCCACCTATTCGTCCACTTAGCATTAATAATTTGCAATGCTTGGATTTTGAAACTGTGTGAAAGCAGTTCGAAGGATGCAAATGTTAGGATTATTACCACTTACCGAATAAATGTCCTATAGGAGGTATTAAGCAATATAAAAAGTTTAAATTTTGTGCACAGCCTACAGTGGAAAGTGAAGGGCTATGATTTGATCTTCGCAGTAAAAATAATCCTCTCCCTCCTTGCTAAAATATACTGAACCAGATAAGATTACAGTTTTGTTCCCCGAGCTTTTTTTTTTTATTAGAGCAGGACATTCTGCCCTCTAAGTTTCCAGGCGGAGGTTGAAGCTATGTAAAACAAAATAAACACCATTGTTATATAAGCACCGCATGTAGACAAGGCATGTTTAGCTTTTAAGGTACTTTAGAATATTAAAGACTAGAATATGAAAGCTGGTAAGCTAGGTAAGTGTTTGAAGAAATCTTTCTCAAAAAAATCCCAAAGTTTAAATCTCAGTATTGACAATATGAAGGAATGACAAGAAGCAAGCATTGAAATTTCACTGAGACATTTTCTTGAGTAAAGACAGAACACAGAAGACCCCTCCCACCACCCTTGCCAACCCTGTAAAGTGGGTGTGCAGGTGAAGAAAGACCGAATGAGATGCTCTGGGATGGCCCAGGGGCAGGAGGAAGACACACAGATAACAGATAGTGCTCTCCTACCAAAGATTAAAGTGCAGCCTCCAGACTCGCTCCTCCCTAGTCACTGAGATTGTCCTGTTTATTTACTTATTTAACTTTCTTCCTCAAGAAGATAAAAGAGCAAGTAGGAAAATCCGGGCAGAGAAAAATATGTGTACAAATAATAAAATATGCCTGGGAAGGGTTGAGAACGCAAAATCCTAAATGCTGTGTAGTCCAGCACATTCAGAAGTGACCTCAAATTTTGGTCTGAGACTTCTAGCCATCAGAAAGAAGGGAATCAGATCACTTACAAGCATCACCATTTTCATAAAATAAAAACAAACCATTGGTCTAGACAAGCAAACTTCTTCACTGGCACTATAAGAGAAACATTTCTCTTGTTTGTCCTTATAGAGTTAGGGAAATGGTGGTTCCTTGTCTTTTGTCTCAAATGTTAGGCAGAATCTTCTCATTTACCAAGTACTAAGTAAAAGTTGAACATCTCTCAATGATAAGGTAAAAGGAAAAGGATATGCCAACATTATTTCATTCCTAGAAAAATGCTTCTGACATTTTGAATCATAGAATAGGTATTGTTTTAGCACTAACTAAATGCCAGTAAAAACTAAGGTGCTGTCAGACTTTGGAAATTATATTAACATATTTTATGCTATTTTGCAAGTTGCGAAAGGGCTTTTGCATTCATTATGAGATCCAATTTTTGCAGTGTCTCTGCGATGTAGATAATATTATCTCTATCAACAGTGGTCTGCATACTGGTTTGAGGTTAAGGGACTAACTTGCTTGAACTTACACAGCAAGCAGGTGGTATAACTGGGACTCAAACTAGAACCAAATTTTCCTTTCTGAAAATAGTATATTTTCTCCATGCTGTATGTGCAATTCAACTTTGCAAGAAAAACCTCCCACCGAATTACTTCTCATAGGTACAGACATTTCTTTCCAATACTTATTTCATATATTATCAGCATACTTTCATCTATTGCTTTAATCTTGATAATGTGGAATAGCCTGAGGAAATAATAGGCATAATAAAACAGCCACAATTTGTCAAGCGCTATACCATTATTTCATTTGGTTATTAAAATAGCCCTATAAAGCCGCGTTATGGTCCACATTTTGCAGATGACAAAAAGGATGTCAGAAGAAAAAAAAAGTAACATAGCTGGTATGCAGCAGTCAAAATTCTAACCAGGTCTGTTGGACTCCAAAGACCTCGTTTTGATCACCATAATGTGTCACTTGGCAGGTCTCATCATGTACATCCAACAAGTGTTCCTGAAGGAACTGTGAGACCACTGTTGCTCTATACTTATCAGGGGAGTTCTAGAAAGTCAAGCTGTCTGCACTGGCGACTGGGTAAATGCCGACTCACTCTCTAGGACATACTCATCTTGGCAAACAGGGCATTTTTCTTAACCAGTCTTTGTGCCTGTGTTTAAGAGCAGGGCTTTGGGAGTTATCAAGATCAAGCTGCCAGCCTAACTTCCATTAGGTCCTTAAAGTGAGTAGTGAAGAGAATGTGCTTGCACTCTGACTGGTATGCGTCACAGTAGAATCCCCACCTTAGAATTCAGCACCTTCTCTTTCCCCTTCTCTCCCCGTGCTGCCGTTTTCAGCTCAGCGGCCAAGGAAAATCATGGCTTTAGCAAGAAGAGAGTGAACTGTAGCCAAATTATTTTAAAATTCAAAGTACTCGTTTTTCTCTGTAACTTTTCCTATCCACTCATATTTCTGTGCTTTCAGTTTGGTTTTGTATACATATTTTGTCTCTCCTCAGGTGCTGTGGTAGGCAGTGCAAAAATGAGCAAAAAACCAAACTGAAACAAAACAAGCCCACTGTAGAGGAATTTATGATCTTGCAGAGGACAAGGAGAAACAAGCAAGTATTTTAGTTAAAAAAATCTCCAGGGTGTGTAAGCTAAATGCCCAAGAAGAATAGAACCATGAAAAATAAATGCATTAGTAAGCAGAGAGATGCAAATGAAAACAACAATGTTTACACTGAATAAAGTAGCAAAAATTAGAAAACTGGATAGAGCCAAGTGTTGACAGAGATGCGGGTATATAGTGGCTAACATGTGCTTTTGGGAGAGTGCACACTGGGGCAGACATTCTGGAGGACAGTGTGGCATTGCTTAGCCAATTTCCTGTGACCTTGCAATTCTTCTGTTCAGTCTATATCCCAATAAAATTCCCAGACAGGTCCACAAGGGGTCACGTAGGAAGATGTTCATTTCTGGTGGACAGGAGTATATTGTCAAAAGTATAGGTGAAATGTGGGCGGTACACATCAGGGAGTATTTTTTTTTTAAGATTTTTAAAATTTATTTCTTTGAGAGAGAGAGAATAAGCAGGGGAAAGGGGCAGAGAAAGAGGGAGAAGCAGACTCCCAGTGGAGCAGGGGCCCAACTCGGAGCTCGATACCAGCACCCTGGAATCATGACCTGAGCCAAAGGCAGACGCTTAACTGACTGAGCCACCCAGGCATCCCACGTCATGGAGTATTATGCAGCAGTTGGAAATACCGGCTGCAACATGGAAGGATCACAGAACAACATGGAACAATAAAAGAAGCAGGATAAAATTTATCGTGGTATCCATTTCAATAAATTAATATGCATGCATAAAAACAGGACATATTTTCCAAGAATGCTTCATAAAAAGATATATATTTAATATATTAGGATGGGTTTTTGTAGGAAGAGGAGAATAGAAATGGGAATTGGGAGAAAAAGGGAAAATAAATACAACCCAAGGACTATCCATTAGCCAGTCTTTACAACATGACATTCAACAATTCGGTGCTCTACAACAGGAAAAACAAACATCATGGAGATTCAAGGTGGTAAGAGGTTACAACCTGAAGAGGTGAGGAAATACTTCATAGAAAAGTGGCATTGGACTTATGTCCTAAAGGATGGCAAAATCTGGACAGAGGTTAGGGAAGATGGGAAGCAAGTCCAGGGGGTAGATACTGGGATATATGAAAAGAGCCTTCCGGAGAAAATAGTCCCAGCAAATGCTTGGCAGTACGGTGCCCAGGGGCCAGAGTTCAGTGAGGAGGGAAGGGCTCACTCTGGCTGGTACATAGGGTACAGGTTGGGGCACTGTAATAACAGGTGACATTTAGCACGAAGTGTCAGTCTCAGTGCTGAGTCCTTTATGCACCTTACCTAATTAATCCTCACGATGGCCACATGACATCGATAGTCTACTCCTAACCATCATCAGTCATCATTATTCACCTTACTGGTGGGGAAACTTTATCTTTAAGAGGTAGGTCACTTTCCAGCCTCACGTCCTGTGATTGCTAAATTCGGGATGAAAAGCCTGTGTCCCTCACCCCCACGCTCGACTCCCTTTTGAGGGAGTCTTCCATCAGTGTAGATGCAGAAGGGCCTGGTAGTGAAGTGGTTAAAATAGTCAAAACTCAGCCCTATGCTGTGTATGGCTTTAATTATCCCTTACTACTGATTAGTTTGATAGCAAAAGGATATTCGAGAAGGAAGCTGCCCATATTATAAAGTTCTGCCTATATTGTAAAGGCCTTTCTGCTCATGTGTCTCTCATTGACATGATGGAAGGGCTCTGCCAACATTAAGCTAAATAAGGAGAAAACATTTATATGCACCCTTTTAACCCTGTTGGGGCTATGCATTCTGAAATCCCTTCAAGTAACAAGTGGGTAAGCACAAAAGGGGTAAAACTGGCCCTTTTTAACTACAAAGACTGAGGTTTAAGCTTTAGAGAACCCTGTTTACCATGCTGCCTTCATTAAACTCCAAGCTTCTATGCAGTAAAGATGGGAGAAGTGGCCCCATCTATACGGTACAGTTTTGAGTCTTGGCATGCTAACCTGGAATGCAGGACAGATCATTCAGGTCAATAGAGGAATAGAATTTGGTTTGTTGGAAATGAATGGCCTGATAAACATTTAGGCCAATTACTATGACAGTTGCCATGTTTTGGGAAGTGGCATTTGCAACCTGAGAAGCAGTGAGGTATAGAAGCCCACCAAGGGAAAACAAAAGCCGAAGTGTTTAGAAAGGGCTTTTAGTGACAGACCCAAGTGAACTGAAGTTTCAACAGGTCTGTTTTTTATTTATGCCTTCCTCTTTCTTGCATCCCCACCCATTTCTCAAATTCTTCCTTTGCTATTTGCACATCAAAACATCTGGGATTGGGCTCCCAGCACCTGCTATAGGAAGTGGAGATTTTTCCTGTCGAAAATATACTTTTCAATGGCAACATTTAAATTAATACTCCTCATTGGGTTCAGAAAGAATAAGTTTTAAGGTCTGGTTCTAAGCAAATAACGTGGCTTAAGAAACAATAAGAACAACCCAATCATCTTAACAAAAGAAATACCCAAACCTGAAGATCTTGATAAAGGCATAAAACAAATGGAGGATTCAACACACAGACTGAAAACAGACTCTTCATAGTTTAGACCTGGAAGACTCTACGGTACATCTGTTTAGCATCTTGCAAGCTGAAGAACTCTGCCTTGAAAAACCTTCTGTACCAATGACACGCAGAATGAAAGGTTATGTTATGACTTTCAGATGGAAACCTGCAAAAGTTTATCTGCTGGACGGGACCGTTAACTCTTACTACTTCTGATTCCAACTGTTAAAGAGATTTTTCATGTGTGAATTCTAATTAACTTCTTAAGTTTATATCAGAAACACCAGAAAGAATTTTTGCTTGGAGAGCGCGAACAGGCCGTGGACTGAATAGAATGTTTTAGTTGTGACGTCCAAATGGAACTGAAATCCCCCCAGTAGGGATTTTATAGAGTGCGTTTTAATAATAAGCATAAATGTCTGTATATTGGGTTGGGAACAGAAATACCATATTTGAAATACGAGTGTGTTACAAAGCCTCTATAACTGGTAACAGTCATTGAAAGTTTTGTTGAGATAAAGGAGTCTATTTGTTTCCAAGTGTGGGTGCAGAAAAATGCCCTTATGTTGATGTGGCAAAAATCATACTTGCCGGGGAGGTACTGTCATTTGTAATTAAGTCGTAAAAAAAATAGAAAAATATCCTCTTGGCGATGAGTTGGCTACCAGAATTGTATTGTCTTTGTCTGCAATTCACTTGACCCCAGGTTGGGGGGAGGTGGGTAAAACTGAAAAAGAGCAGCTTCTATACACACCAGGTTCTCCCCTGCTTAGCTGTCACGTGGATGTGCATTTTCTTGACCCGCAGGGAGAAGATACTTTCTTCTTCCCCCAGCCACACAGGAGGCTCACCGTCAAGCCTCTTTGCCTCGGTACCCCCAGCGTCCAGCACACACATCTCAGATACGCTATTTGAAGTTCTCAGTGTGGCAAGGGGGTGTGTGAGCGAAGGAGAGGTATCATTTCCTTCAGAGACATACACACCCTCCGACCCAGACGAGGGAAGAATGCTATGCAGCAGGCTTGCTGCGAGGGATTTTTCCATGTGCATTTTATTATGCTGAAGCTGACTGTGGTGACAAGCTACACATTAAATAGCTATCTGTCTTTTCTGAAATTTCACATTCTCTTCTCTTTTGTAGGGAAAGTGATGTAATACTCTATTGCTTGTGTAAACAATATCATTTAATTAGAGGGTGTCTGTTTTCTCTTGCATACCGTGAAAGCTGCATTCTCCTCGCTCGGATGCCATCATGCACTTGGTTGCACAGCGATGACCTGTGCTCTTGGGGACAGTGAGGTGCGCATACTGACACTGTTAGTAGCCAGAAGTTTTCACTGGGGAAATAAGTTTAGGATACTGTTATTAATTTGGTTTAGAAAATTGCTGCGGAGCACTCAGATGAATAAGACGTAGCAGAACACATGGTCTTCGTTATTCAATAACTATCCCTCTGCAAAGGAGACATGGTCTATTTCCCATTTGAGAAGGAGCTTACAACAAACTAGTAAATATGGAAAAAGGGCTACACATGTACTATAATTTTATTGAAGAGTTCTCCTTGTGCACTTATGTAGCCCTCCCCCACCCCGACACACTCACACAACTTGTCCACATCGATGTATTCCCAGCTGGTATTAGCATAATCATTACCACATTATAAACAAGCCTGTGGAAACATAGCTTGAGAGGTTTAGATGGCTTGTTGTATAAATGAAGGCAGGTGGGGATGGAGAACCAGATATTTTGGGAACAGATTCTTTTTTTTCTCCCTCTTTAGAAATAATAGGTTAGATCTCACAAACCTCAATTAATAGCATGGACTGAGGAGGTGGAGTTGAAAGGAGTCATGACACACTCGGCATTCCTGGATCAAAGTCAGCGAAAGGCTTACCGTGGAGCCCCTGGAAGAAGTTCTTGTTTGATGATGGAAACGTTGAGCCTCCCTGTTTTCTTTCCTATTGGAGCACAGTGGAATACTTTTCCCTGGTTTCATAGAGTTCCTGTTGGTCAAGGTCTCTGGCTCTTTCTTTCTTTCTCTATTGTACTTTTTCCTGGAGTTGACCAGATGAGAAATCTGGACTTAATAGCTAATTCCAAGTTTACTGCCAAGACCAGAAATAAAATATGATGTAAAATATGGCCTTACCTGAAAGCTTCAGGACATTAAATGCTGTTAGATCCAGGTTTAATTGTAAAAAGAACCCAAGACAGAGGAAGGAAACGAATTTTATGAAAGTAAGAGCTGGTCCATGTGTCCAGGTTCTAAGACATCAGACAACAGGCTGAAAAGAGATTTAGCATGCTCTCCTTTTTTTCTTCTTTCTCTTAATGTATTGATTTTTACAGGTATACAGAGAATAAGTAAGTATGCTAGCCACAGAAGGATCATGGGTATGTTCTTTCAAACTTCTGACCGGAGCAAACCTAGAGAACTGTACAGTTAGGATATAAGATGGCGGTGTGTGCGGTTGAGGCAATACCCTCTCTGCGGGCTTATTACATCTTCTGTGGCCTAGTGATTTGTTTGTAAGTTGCCTTAATTTGATCAGATGGGCTTAACCATCTGTACCTATAAAACCAGAATCATATATAATAAGGATCACATGAGTTTCAACATCCAGGAAGTTAATATTCGAGTATAGTACTCAACTAAGTGTCTCTCAACTTTGATTTCTCATTTATGAATAAAGTTAACAAGGCTCTCTCTTCCCAGGCTGTCTTAGACTCAGATATAGGTAACCACAGTAGATAGCAGACCTATGGGAAAGGAATGCCCACATATCAGACTGGCATGGCCGTCTGCTTTACTGGAACCTCACTTAACCCCCGTGCAGTATCCTCAAATTGCATCAAGTGCTGAAATCACTTAATGTTTCATTATAAATAAATTATCTGATATGAAATGCGTTATTCTCATAAATTGGCGTTTTCCATGATTAAGAAAGAGAATTAGATTAAAAACGGGCCTGTTTCAAAGCGACATGGCCAGTTTTCCTTTATATGTTTGCTAAGTTAATAAAGTAATTGATATTGCAAAGACTTTGCCAAAAGGCAGGGCATTTTCAGGCCTTACAATTAAACCATCATGTCCAAAAGAGCTTGCTTAATGTATTATTTATGGAGCACTGATGGGACATTCAGTGTAGTGTAAGAACAAAGTGAAGCCAGTGTATTCGCAGTGTGAGTAAAAGCATCTAAGTATTGTTTTCTATTGATAATAGAAGCTTAGATTTATAGAACAGAAAAGGACCCTGGAGGATTTCTGGTAACAACTCGTTTTATAGATGAAGAGGCAGAGGCCAAGAGAGGGGGGGAGTGACTGACTTACTCCAGGGCAGAATAGCTCAGCTGGAGTGAGAACTCAGCCCTGCTGATTCTCGGAGCACCAGAGCTGTCCTCTGTTGGTGGCTCCACCCCAGGCCGTCCCCTCATCTTTTTTGCCCAATTTCTGAATGATTTCTGAAGCGTCTTTGTGGCTGGATTTTGAGCCTTTGGCCTTCACCCCCTGCAGTCTGTCTTGCATACCAGTATAAGATGAACCTTCTTTAAACCTTGTTCTTATCAAGAATCCCTTCTGGATTAGGGTTCTCCAGAGAAACAGAACTGGTAAGGGACACATGTATGTACCCTTGGGAGGAGGTGTGGTATAGTTCCAGCTGAGTCTGCAGGTCTGGAAACCAGGAGAGCCAATGGTTAAGTTCCAGTCTGAGGGCAGGAGAAGACCAGTGTCCCAGCTCAAACATGCAGACAGGTGAAGCTCCCCTTTCACTCGGTGTCCTTGTTCTATTCAGACCCTCAGTTGACTGGATGAGGGCCACCAGATTAGGGAGGGTGATCTGCCTTATTTAGTCTGTGGATCCAAATGTTAATATCATCCAAAAACATCCTCACAGACAGCTGCCCATTACTATTCGACCAAAGATCTGGGAACCTCATGGCCCAGTAAAGTTGACACATAAAACTACCATCATACTTTCCTTAAGAATGTATAATGGCTATGTCTTCTTCTTTTTTCTTTTTAGCTGAGATTTTTATTCATTTCTTTCTTGGACTTAATCTTATTATATCATCTCTTGGACATGGACGGAAGAGGAGGGAAGACTGACTTTGAGTGCCAAATTGCTCTGAGGCACTACGAAAGTCTTTTAGGGTTTATTTCTGTTATAAAATAAATACATATTTATCATAAGAAATGCAGATAATAGAGATAAGCAAAAGAAGGAAATAAATGTTTTCCTTAATTCAAGAGGCAGAGGTAATCTCTGTAGCTTTTCAGACTTTTCTGTAGGTAGTTTTATAAAATATATAATACTCATTCTCAATATTATCTTTTTCATTTACACACCCATATACCTATGAAAGGAATATTTTTCATCATTTCACAGTATTTGCTTTATGAATCTCCCATAATTTGTTAACTAATTCAGGATTGGATACCAAGATAATTTCCATTTTATGCTGAGACACCACTTTGTACATGCAGCCTTGCATACATGTCTAATTATTCTTTTATTAAAAAAAACACAGGTGAATTTTTATTTTCCTGATCACATCAACTCTAAAACCATTTTGCCTTGTTTTCACCTTCTCATCCTATGTTTTCTACAACTTTCTAATACAAATCTTTTATTTTAGTGACCTCGGTATTCTTTACCTTTTCACATGTATTATTTTAGTACTCCAGAGAAGCTGTCAGCTTCTTGAATGGAAGAATCATATTTTATATTTTAATATAAAGATATAAACAAATAATCATGAAATTGATTGGAATTGTTAATGAAACGTACTGTGGGTTGTTAGACTATTTTTATTAGTTCAATAGTCTAAAACCTAAAGAAATGATCTTATAGAGTTCCTATCAGTTTTGAAAATTTGGGAGCTCACCACTTAAATGTAAATACTGAGTTTCTCAATCTTTCCATCGTTTGACACGTCTTACTGAGTACTTTGTGTAGATTATTGCAATGGTCATGTTTGAGAGTTCAGTGAAGCACAAGAGACTGTTTATATATCTAAAGATATAGCGAACACCTTTGGTCATATACGATAGATAAAATATTATTCTGGGCACTCTTGTGCTTCCCCTGGTATGATGTTCTATGAAGAAATTATTCCATTTAATGAATGGCATGGAAGTTGCCCTTTGTGAATATGACATTCACTGTCACTTTATTATTTGGGTTTTTATTTGATATTCAGACTGATGATCTAGACTTTCTATAGACTTGATTAATAAATTATGGATAGAAAATATTATTGCATTCTGAAAATAGAACTCTTTTTCGGTAATTATGAATACACACTAATAGGCCTTGGAATTGTCACTAAATTTAAATTGAGTATGAAATTAGAACAGGCATTAAAGAAATGCAAGGGGAGGCTGAAACTTTTTTTTAGGAGGAAAACACCTGATGATAAGACTCTGCCTGAGGAGTTTATTATCCAGGTGGAGATTTGGACACATACAACTGTCTAGTATGTCAATTTCCCAAGATGATGCAATTAGGCATCAACATAATTCAAGTATATATAAACAGGAATTATTACTGTTACTAAGAGGATCAAGGAAGGATTCATTGAGAAAAAGACACAGGAGCAGGGCCTTGAAAGATAAGTAGAATTTGGTGTGTGAGTAGTGAATTATAAGTGTTGGGGATAGCATGAAGAGGCAGATACGTGAACATATTTGTTCCTAGAACATTAAAGGGTCTAGTGTAGGGGAAAAAAGATGAGGGAGGAGGAAAATGGTAGAAGAAACAAAAATGGAAATGCAGATTGGGGGGTCTGACTCTGAGGATTATTCAGTGTTGCTCTAAGCAGTTCAGAATTCATTCTGTAGGTATTGGAAGGCAACTCTGGGACAGGATTTTAAGCAGAGAATGACATCATTGGGTTTATTTCTTAGGTTCATACTCTGACTTTTTCACGAAAGATAACTTGCAAGGGCTAGACCCTGGAGATGAAAGAACCGTTGAGAGTCTACACACAGAAGTTCAGGATGACTGTCCACAATTATGAATTTTTGTTTATAATAGTGGCTCCATCACCTGATGAAGAGATTTTTTTAATGGGATTTAAACTTGGGGCGCTTGGGTGGCTTTGTCGATTAAGCAACTGACTCTGGATTTCGGCTCAGGTCATGATCTCAGGGTTGTGAGATGGAGTCCCGGGTTGGAGCCTGATTAAGAAGATTCTCTCTCTCTTCCCGCCCCCCCCCCTAAAAATAATACAAAACAACTGTCTTGGATGTTATCTGTGACTTTGGATCTTCCAGCGCTCTTATGAGATATCAGCGCCTTTCATCTTCCCTTCTGCTATTGGCCGTATCTCTTTATAGGAGGCCATGTTTGTATTGTCTTAGGTGGTGCTAGTGGTTCTCAGTATTCCTGATCTCTGGCAGTCCAGATTTCATCTTCCCTTCAATACCTAGTCTTTTATGAGCTCGATTTGCTCTGGTGGACAGGTTCTTCTGTCTTCTACCTCTGGTCTCTTTTGACAGGAAGGCAGGAACAGAGCCAGCCAATCAGGAACCGTCCATTCCTGCTTGGGTGGAGAACAGCTACTGCTCACATTTGTTAAAACAATATCCTCACGGGGTCTTAGCCTGAGACTTAAAACTAACACAGATTTATCTGAGCAGCATGTAATCATACACGGTGGAGAAAACATTAACTAAATTTATGAAATGATGGTATGAACATTACAAACAAATACAAATCTACCCATACACTTCTTCTTGGCCCTCAGGTTGAGTTTACTGGGGAAGCTCTCCCTCGTCAGAATAGCCATGGCTCTTTTCCCTTTCTGTTAGTCTCACGCTCTCTTTTCTGTCCTGCAAGGTGCTGTAGATATCTTGCGAGGTTCACATGCATTTCACCTCTGTTCTCAGGACCCATATACTATATTCCTAGCTAGAGTGCTCCTGGCTAGGAAGTCTTACTGGGGCCTTTTCCTTCTTCCTGCTTTCCTTTTTACTCATTTTGCTTGTTTCCTTTTTCTCTTCTGTGATTTTTCTCCTCCCTTGGCAGTCTGCTCCATGCCTTTTCATCAGCCACAGCGTCCTGTGTCTTTGCAGTGACTTGGTGCTTGGAGACCCTCCCCAAGCCCTTCTCAGGCTCCCTGCATTCAAGTGGACAGGCTCTCTGGCTAGCGGGTACCCCTTGGACCCCCTCCTGATTGTTCTCTCGGGCCACTTTTATTTTTATGGATTACAACTTCCTTGTTCTCCTGTTCCCCCCTCCACAACTCCCCTCTGCCCCCCCCCCCCCCCAGTGCTTTGGTTAAATCCTCAGCAAGGGTTCTGGCCTTTGTGTTGAAAGCTGCTTTCTGGTATAACAGATAACTCAGTTTCTGCTGAATATAAAGTTTTATTTATTTTCCCTCAGAATATACTGTCTCTTTGGAGGGAGAGAATCGACTTCCAGGCTGAATGGTCCTAGGAATACCATCACCTCTATAAATATGTTCAAAGTATACTCACATATAACTTTAAAACATATTTTATTTTATTTTATTTTATTTTATTTTATTTTATTTTATTTTATTTTATTTAAAAGAAGTGGTTTAGGGAATTCATGAGGAAGTATACAATGTAAGCCAGAAAGAGAAATAAATATATACTGTGCTAGGTCATAATAAATATCGACAGTCCAGACTGAAGTATGTTTGTTTGTTCACAGAATACACACCAGTGGAACATCGTGTGTGCTAGGTTCTGTGGATGTGAGGCAGTAGAAGGCATACTTTCTGTCCACAAGAAGTCAGTGTGGTTGGAGGGACAAACACACATGGGATGATGACAGTGTGGTAGGGTGAGTGCTGTGAGACAGACATGGGAAGTAATCTTGAAAGCCCAGATAAGAATGTAAGTTATGCTCTGCAGGGCGGGGAGAGGGGTCAGTTAGCCAGCCTGAGAACCACAGAAAGAATGGAACACAGGAGTGTTCACAGGCCAGCATCACACCTGGTTTGCAAGCCGTGAGACGCCACTTCCAGCTCAATTACAGAGTTTATCAGAATCGTTAAAGTTGAGCTACGCGATCTTGGAGAGCTTTCTCAAACTATAAGGATCCAGATTGTCCAGACAACAAAAGCATCTATGAGATGCTTGAGAGTTGTTCTCAAGAGGTCATAGGTCGCTGTTTCCCACGTCACATCGACACTTTCCCTTGACAGCGTGATAGCAAAGCAGTACCATCTGTTTCGGAGCGACTCTGCTGTGAGTACATTGAAGGGGACAGGCCAGGGTTCAGGGCAGTCTGCGACTTGTAAGGAATTTCATATGGAGAGAATTTGACTCTGTGGTTCTGAAATTAGGGTGAAGAGGAAGTTGCTTTTATTGCTGTGGCATAAAAGGCCCCTCTGCCCTCGATTTCTCTTTCTTTTCCTAATTTGTAACCATTTCCTGACTGATGTTCACGTTGCATGCTTTCTCGCAAGTTCCCCGATGCTTCGATCAGTTAGTTACTGGCCGGGGCTGCACCAGGCAAGCCCGGCGTCCCGGCACCTGCACTCAGACCACGAAACGATCACATGGGGCCTGGTGCTGGCCGGCCAGGCCAGATGGAACTGTTCAACCCTGTGTCCTCCGCCACGACCATCATGCACGGGGAGCCTGCCCGGCTCGCTCCTCTCATTTTCCTTGTCAGCATGACTAAGATCAAAGTGCAAGACGGCTGCATAAATGATAACCTAGAACTTGGCCCAAACACAGAGGCTGCTATCAGGGCAACGTCCCCCATCACACTTTCCCCAAAGGCACGGAAGGAAAAGGGCAAATTATGTTTAAGTATAGCCTTGCTCACACAGCCGCCTCCAACCACCCCCCACCCTTGCTTTGTTTCCTGAACCCATCAGAGTCGTATTAATCAATTGGTTCAGGGATTTGAGATTTCCTGACCTAATCACAGGATTTGGGACATACTGATTTCTGTTTATATGAAGCTGTGGCCGTGATTGCGACGTCTGTACCTGGCTGAGCTCACATCTGTCCTTCAATATTCAGGGATTGAGATGGTTCTGGCCGTTCTCCTGAAGAGTGGGGGTGAATAATCTCTGCTTGTGTTGGGAGCAGAAGATAATTTACTTCCAGAGTACGTTTTGTTTAAAACAATATTGACAAGCAATGTTCATAATGGCAACACTAATTCGGGGAAGTGATCAGACAGGTAATAAATTACCTTTGGGCTTGTGTTCCAGATTTTTAAAAAAATACCTTGCAGTGCTTCTGAGTTTACTTATGTCATGCTATACTTCCTCTCTTCAAGTGAATATTGGTGCCTTAAAGAAAGGGAGACATGGACTGGGGATATAGCCTAAAGTTAGGGAATAACTGGGAATTGACCGAGAGGAGTCATTCTTTTAGAAAACTAACACAAGTTTCAGTTAGCAGAATTTCTAGGCTTGTTCTCTAGGTGGACGTTGACTTTAAGATAGAGCATCATGTGAAATAGGCCTGGAAGGTTCAGACTGAATAATGCTGCCCTTGCTTAATGCCATCGTAAATGCTCAGTGTTCTCTTTATCAATATGATTGATTATGTTTTATAACAGATGACAATTCCTCCCTGGAATTCCAGACATCCCGGCTAGTCCATGTGATTATTCTCATCCTTTTCTGAAAACAGGTCTCTCTATATTAATCTCTATATAGAGCTATATAGCTCCGTATATCTACTCACACCCACACAGACCGATGTAGCATTAACTGGTAGTAGAAAGCTAAAGTGTAGACACTTGCCACACTCCTGTCATCTTTACTAAGCTGTCACGTTTGTGCATGTGTGTGTATGTATGTGCATGTGCTCACGTGCACACACATTTGATCTTGAATGTATCTTCACTGCTGTCGGCTAGGCCATAGTTCAAATGCTCTGCTTTCTTTCTCAGAAAATGCTGGTATGTTTTGGAAATACTGAGGATGATCCCAGTCAGTAAGCACCATCCCAGGTAATGGGGCAGCATGGCCCCGGGACTCAGACAACTCGGGTTAAATCTTTCGGGTGGGTTCTTACTGAACTGGACACTTCACTTCTCTGGGTCTCATACTCCGTACCTGTAAAATGGTGATACTAATGAGTACCACAAAGGGTTTTTAAAAGGATTAAATTAAAAGATACAATGTATGAAGAGGCATGGCTTTAGTGCTTTGAATTCTGGCCCTGGAGTTGGCATATATTGATTTGCATCCTGGCTTTGCTTCTTAAAAGCTGTGTAACCTCAGGCAATTCATTTAGTTCTCTGGGTCTCAGCAGGAAAAAAAAAAAAAAAATATATATATATATATATATGTGTGTGTGTGTGTGTGTGTGTGTGTGATGTAAAGAACAGTGCCTGGCACATGGTAAGCACTCATTAAATGTTTGCTATTATTATTAAATTATAACAGCTATGCAGATGTTAACTTTCTTATGATGGGCCGATAATAAGACACTGTTTGACCCTGAGGGTGAGTGGTTTTTCTAAATCTATTCTAACAACTGGAGATCTGGAGAGTTTAGTGGCATGCCAGTTAGCATTTTGTTGATATAAGCGGAGAACTTTGTGAGGGAGGGAATGCATTTGTAGGTTTAAGCTAAAAGATCACATGCACGTGTCTCAAGGACCCCTGGAGTCATTCACCTTGTCCACGTTTTAAGAACCCTTCGATGGTGACTAGGAGAGTTCAGTAGCATTGGTATGGTTGCAGCTTCTCTGTGAGGATTGTTTTAATGACTGTTGTTCTGCAGGTAAGAATGAATTTGTTCATTCAGAAAAAAAAAAATCAGATGTTTGTAGAGGAGTCCTATCACATTAATTGATATCTGCAGTCTGCAGGAAAATGTTCCCTTGTCTTTCCTTAGTTAAATATTTGCCGATTTTATCTCTAGAATTTCTCGTATAGTTTTCTACTTTTCCACAGTTCTACTTCTGAGCCTCCTAAGAGATTTCCCTTCTGCCAGGATATCTTCTCTCTAACTCTTTTTGCATACCCTGTCAGAAACACTTACCTAAAGCTCAGGCTCGGTTCCTTGCATGGCCAGGCCTAATGGTTCCTCATCCTCACTTAGGATGCCTAGCCCCAAAATCATATTTCCATGACTCCTTTCTGCATATCCTGTCCCACTGAACTATGTCATTCTTTCCCAAAGCATAATTTTATATATTATTATTGTTGTTTTGGGGGGGAAGAGAGAAAGAGTGGGGAAGGGGCAGAGGGAGAGGGAGAGGAAGACCCTCTAAAGCGGGACTCAACCTCATGACCTTGAGATCATGACTTGAGTCAAAATCAAGAGTCAGAAGCTTAACTGACTGGGTCTCCCAGGTGCCCCCATACTTTTATATGTTATATATTTATGGTCACTTGTAAACCATTTGTTTATAGGAATTATCTGGTCTTTCATACAGTGTTTGATATACAATTTCAATCTATAGTGGTGCTGCCAGACCTTGTCTCCTGTTGGCATAAACGGTTAGCCTGTCATTTTCTGCCTATTTTGAGCCCCTGGAGCTGCCCCAGTCCCCAAGGAAAGAGGAGGAATAAGAACTTCTAGAACTCCCGGGAGATGGAGAGGGAGGATGGCCCGGCCTCCATAGCAGTCCACTCTCTTCCCTCTGATCAGCAAAATTGTTCCTGTGTCATTTTTTTTTCATCGAATTGGCTTCTTGGATTTCTGTATCAGCTGAGCATCGAGCTCATATGTCACAAAAGCTGCTCTCCTGCGTGGCTGTCTCTTCTTCTAGTATGAGATTCACTTTCATCCCTTGCTGTTATTTGCTCAAGAGAGGGAGTGGGGGAGCGTGGTGCTGGGCAGGCAGCAGACTCACCAGCGGCCTAGGTCACCTGCAGCTCAGAGGGGCTTCCGCAGGGCGGAAGTCAAGGTGGTGGTAGAATGCCTCCCAGCACCTTGAGTGTGCCTCGGAGTCACCTGCACGGCTTACTGAAATAGAGTGCCCGACTGCATCGCCGAGTGTCTGATTCAGGGAGGTCTGGGGCAGGGGCTGAGATTTGGCATTTCTAAACACTTTTTTGGGGAACTTGTTATATTCGGATTCGACGGTTTTGCTGAACACTGCCTGATCGTGCAAGTGCTCTGTACGGTCATTCCTCAGTGTGGCTGCACATGTGGTTTGATTGACCTTGAAGGCTCTCCCCAGAGCTTGCTGTTTGTAACACTCAGGTTAAATGCCACCTCTTTAGCGATCTTTTATGAGTCCTTCAGCCAGGGCATAAAACAGTTGTTGTATGGTCTCTTCTCTCCAGTTTCTTAGCAATTTATTTGCCCCTCATAGTAATCACCACCACCTACACACTATGAAGTAGCCATGTCTTGACTTTGCTACTTGAAGGCAAATATATTAGTCTCATTTATCTCACTCCTTCAAGTGTTCGCTACGGTGCTTTACACATACTGAGTTCTGGTGGTGTGCTCTGCCCACATCTCCTTGATCTCCTTGAAGATTTACTCTCTCTGTGTATCTATCCTCTAGCTGCTGTATATTTTGTTCCTACCAACTTGAATTTCTAGCTTTCGCTAGAGGATTAACCTTGAGCTCCTAGAGCCACTTATCTCAGACGCATGAAGAGCTAGAATTGTCTGGAAGTTTATACCCCCAGCAGAGTGACCTGCTGCTCGTGCTGTAGTACAGAAAGCCTTGCCTTGAGCTGGACGCACACACACTCCACGGCTCTCACAGGATCAGACTGAGACAGGGACCTCGCCGGAAATCAAACTCTTGTTTGTCATCTTCTCCTTTCCTATCTGCTTCTTACTCCCTCAGTGGGTTTCTCCTGAGAGCACGTCCTGAATAATGGATACTGATACATGAACTCTTGTCTCGGGGCCTGCTTCTGGGGAACTGGCAGGTATTGTGTAAATGCCTAATGAATGAGTGCTTGAAAAAGACTATAACATCATAGCTGGAGCTTGGACTCCAGAGCCGGACTGCCTGGGTTTAAATCCCCGTTCTGCCATTTACCAGCTCTGTGACCTTGGGCCAGTTATTTAACCTGTTTGTGTTTTAGTTTCTTTATGCATAGAGTTAAAATAGTTCTTTATGGGAGTGTTAAGAGGATTAAGTAAATTAATACTTATAAAACACTTAGATAGGATAAATGCCAAAACCACTAGGATAGGGTAAATGCCAATTAAGTGTTTGTAAAAACAAATTAAAAAAATGGATTTTCATTTCCTTCAGAAATTAAAGAAAACATAAGTAATTCAAAGACATATTATGTTCAATGATAGGAAGGCAATATTAAGATGACAGTACTACCTAAAGTGATTTATGGATTCCATATAATCCCCATCAAAATCCCAATGGCTGTTTTTTAGTTTTTCTTTTCTTCTGAAGAAATCAAGTCCTAAAGGGACTCTGAATAGCCAAAATCATCTTGAAAAAGAAGGATAAAGTTAGAGGACTCACACTTCCCAGTTCAAAACTTATAACAAAGCTATAGTGATCAAAACAGTGTGGTACCAGTATAAGGCTGTCCCTCACATATGCAATAAAAACCCTCCTATATGTGACCAGATGATTTTCAACAAAGGTCCCAAGACCTTTGGGAAGCAGTCTTTTCAACCAACATGTTGGATAGCCACACACAAAAGCTTATACCATATAAAAAAAATTAACTCAAAATGGATCAGAACCCTAAAATGTGAGACCTAATACTATAATACTGTTTGGGGGAAAAAAAAAAAAAACGGGAGAAAATTTCCATGACTTTGGATTTGGCAGTGATTTTTTTGGATATGACTCCAAAGTACAGACAGCAACAGAAAAAAAAATAGATGAAATGGACTTCATCAAAATTAAAAACTTTTATACATCAAAAACCACTATCAAAAGAGTGAAAAGACAACCCATGGAAGGGGAGAACATATTTAATAATCATATATCTGATAAGGGATTAATATCCAGAATATATAAAGAACTCCTACCACTCAACAACAAAAAATCCAATTCAAAAATGGGCAAGGACTTGAATAGACATTTCTCTGGAGAAGATATACAAATGGTCGATAAAGCAAATGAAAAGATGCTCATCATCATTAGTCATTAGGGAAATGCAAATCAAAACCACAGTGAAATATCATTTCACACCCATTAGGATGGCTAGTATAAACAAACAAAATAGAAAATAACAAGTGTTGGTAAACATATGGAGAAATCGAAACCCTTACGCAATGTGGGAATGTAAAATACTACAGCTGCTGTGGAAAACAGTTCAGCAGTTTTTCAAAAAGTTAAACATGGGTAATCCCATTTACAATTACACCAAAACCAATAATATATCTAGGAATAAATTTAACCGAAGAGGTGAGAGACTTATACTCTGAAAACTATAAAACATTGATAAAGAAATTCAAGACAATGCAAAGAAATGGAAAGGCCTTCCACGCTCATGGGTTGGAAGAAGAAATATTATTAAAATGCCTACACTTCCCAAAGCAATTTACAGATTTAACGCATTCCTATCAAAATACCAACAGCATTTTTCACAGAGCTAGAACAAACAATTCTAAAATTTGTATGGAACCACAGAAAAACCTTGAATAGCCTAAGAAATCTTGTAAAAGAAAAACGAAACTGGAGGTATCACAATTCCAGATTTCAAGTTTTATTACAAAGTGTAGTAATTAAAATGGTATGGTCCTGGCATAAAAATAGACACAGAGATTAACGAAATAGAATAGAAAATTCAGTAATAAACCCACAATTATATGGTCAATTAATCTTTGACAAAGGAGGAATGAATACGCCATGGGAAAAAGACAGTCTCTTTAACAAATGGTGTTGGGAAAACTGGACAGCTACATGTAAAAGAACGACACTGGACCACTTTGTCATACTATACACAAAAGTAAACTCAAAATGGATTAAAGACCTAAATGTGAGACCAGAAACCATAAAAATCCTAGAAGAGAGCACAGGCAGTAATTTCTCTGATATTGGCCATGGCAATATTTTTCTAGATATGTCTCTTGAGTCTAGGAAAACAAAAGCAAAAATAAACTATTGAGACTATATCAAAATAAAAAGCTTCTGCACAGTGAAAGAAATATCAACAAAACTAAAAGACAACCTATGGAATGGGAGAATATTTTGCAAATGACAGATCTGATAAAAGGTTAGTGTCCAAAACGTATAAGGAACACTACAACTCAACACCCCAACACCAAATAATCCAATTAAAAAGTGGACAGAAGACATGAACAGACATTTCTCAAAGAAGACATATAGATGGCCAATAGACACCTGAAAAGATGCTCAACATCACTCAGTGTCAGGGAAATGCAAGTCAAAATTACTATGAGATATCACCTCATACCTGTCAGAATGGCTAAAATCAAAAACAAAGCAAAACAAAAACAACAGATGTTGGTGAGGATGTTGAGAAAAAGGAACCTTTGTCCACTGTTGGTGGGAATGCAAACTGGTGTAACCACTGTGGAAAACAGTATGGGTGTTCCTCAAAAAATTGAAAATAGAGCTACCCTATTATCCAGTAATCACACTACTGAGTATTTACCCAGAAAATGCAAAAACACCAATTCAAAGGGATACGTGCACCTCTATGTTTATTGCAACTTTATATATAATAGCCAAACTATGAAAGCAGCTCAAATGTCTGTTGATTGATGAATGGATGAAGAAGAGGTAGTATGTATGTGTGTGTGTGTGTGTGTATATATATATATATATATATATATGCATATATAGAGAGAGGTGGTATATATGTGTGTCTGTGTGTGTGTGTGTATCTATAATGGAATATTATTCAGCCATAAAGAAGAATGAAATCTTGCCATTTACAATGATGTGGGTGGAGCTAAAGAGTATAATGCTAAGTGAAGTAAGTCAGTCAGAGAAAGACAAATGCCATATGATCTCATTCACTTGTGGAATATAAGAAAAACAAGGAAGCAAAGGAGAAAAAAAAAAGGGACAAACCAAGAAACAGACTCTTAACTATAGAGAACAAACTGATGGTTGCCAGAGGGGAGGTGAGTAGGGGAATGGCTGACATAGGTGAATGGAAAAAGAAAAAAAGATAAAAAAGTTACACATGGAATTACCATATGGTCCAGTAATTCCACTAGTAGGTACATATCCCAAAGAAATGAAAGCAAACACTTAAAAAGATACTTGTATACCAATGATCGCAGCAGCATTATTCACAATAGCCGTAAGGTGGAAACAACTCAAGTGTACATTACAGATGATGTATGAACAAAATGTTATATACAATGAAATATTATTCAGCCATAAAAAGGAATGAAATTCTGATAGATGTACAACATGGCTGAACTTCCAAAACATGATGCCAGGTGAAATAAGCGAGACACAAAAGGACAAATATTGTATGATTCCACTTAGATGAGGTACCTAGAACAGGCAAATTCATAGAGACAGAAAGTAGACGAGAGGTTATGGGGGGAGGAATGAGAGTGGAGGGTTATTGTTTCATGGGTACCAAGTTTCTGTTTAAGATGATAAAAACATTTTGGAAATAGGTAACGGTGATGATTGTATAACATTATGTATGTACTTAATGCAATTGTATACTCAGAAATGGTTAAGATGGTTAATTTTACATTACACATATTTTACCTGAGTAAAAAGAAAATGCATTAATTCTAGTCTTTCCTTTTGCAATTTCTATCCTGTCTTTGGAACTTTGATTATCTGTCTCATTAATGTTTCTTTTCTCTCTCATGAAAGAAAGACATGTGACTTGTCTATGGCCATTTAAACAAACTGCTTGAGTAGCCATGAATTTTTAAACATCCAAATAAAAGTGGAGAAGTGAAAAAACATGGTGGATAAACATGAATAAACAAAAAATAGAATATTTGAAAATTCTGTGGGTTTAGTCAGAATTTGTTATAACCCCATGAGTACAGTGAGTCAAGTTTAATTATCGATGCCATAAAGTAGTCTGAGTCTAGAGTTTTCTTCAGCTTTACCATTTATGATTTTATAAAGCTGTCCATATGGGTCCACTTGGTTTGGGCTCGTAGGCAAATTGGTCTCCAGCCAGGTGCTCCATCTTCTTACGTATCACAGAGAGCTGAAACGTTCCCCTGAAGAGAAACTTTTAAAAATCCCACAGACTCAAATTTAGATTTGGCAATCACTGTGCCGTGATGTTTAAGTGTTTTAGGCTTAGCAATAAATAATGTTTTCAGGTTTCCCATGTCCCGTGTCTTAGTTGCTGTGCTGTTTGTATCTATAAGCAAAAACACTAGACATAAGAGTAAATTAAGTCTAATAGGGTCTCTCATTGGTCAAGATTGTTCTTTCCACCTCATCATCTCGGATCCTCCTCATTTTTATTATGAATGGTGAAGTGAAATGAAAGAAGTAAGGAGGAGAGAAGTTCATTTGTTCATGAGATAGCGTTCCTCAAGGAATCAGTTACAAGTTTGAATAACCTTCATGATATTTACTCTGATATATCTTTGTCTTCACCTCTTATACTTTTACATCTTTATTTTAAGACTTTCTGGCCTTCATCTGGCAGGTCCAGTGTTAGGGGTCTGTGGGACAGAGGACTGACCCATTCAAATATATATTATCTTGCATCCAACTTAATCAGAAGGGATACAATAGGAACTAAAGGCCAAATGCCATTTAACAGCAACTTTCCCGATTCAGCCAGTCTCACACTTAATTCAAATGAAACTACTCTAAGTCCTTTCTGGAACAAGACAAGGCATAAAGAAACAAAACAGTAATATGTGGAACTATTTAATGCAAAAAACATGAATATGCAATAGTATATTTTTTATCTTTGCTCCTTGGATTCAGATGAGCTCCTCTTTTGTCATTGGCCTAGGGTTCTTTGGTGAAAGGGGAGTTTGTTATAAATTAGCCTGTTTAAAACATCTTGATGTGTGTTACTGTTCTCAGAGAGTATAAATATAATACATCTGTTCATCCACTGTGCATGGAGTTAACTGTGACAAGACATAAGTAGCCGGGAGTACGTAGCTAGGTTGACCAAGTGAGTACTTAGTCAATACCCAGTGGTTGAAAATCTGAGCATTTGGAAAGGGACACACACACACACATATGCACACATGTATATCCACGTACACACAATACATACAGGGGCAATTATGTATATGCCCCTGACAGTGACATGCCCAGTGGACAGAGAGACAGAAAAAGCAATGGGCACAGGGCGGAGGGCAGCATTCATTAAGGCTTTACTTGTCAAACTAATTTCTGGGGGTTCCTTGCTCTCTCCACACAAGGCAGAGAATTATTCTCACAGAGTTAACAGCATCACAGCATGCTCCCTTATGGCAAACACAGAACTCCTGGAAAGTCTCTGAGGAGTGATATATCTTAAGTTAAGTGGAAATCCTATACTCCAAAGATCTTCGATTCCTGAGTAGAGATTACACTGATAGAGACAAATTGGTTATTTCCACCCAACCCTCCAATCCCCACTGTTCAGCTTAGTATTGAAAATCGAAAGTAAACCTTTATTTATTTACCTTTACTGCAAGACTTGCTTGGTGGAAGTTTGTTGATGTGCAGCAAATCCCTAGTGGGAAATTACTAGAACTAACAAGACTAGGAATATTTGTTTTCAAATGGATTTTTAAATTGACCTTGATAGTTTTCAATGTTTCTTAATTAGTGTTTGCAAATCTGCTGATTTTATGAAAAATCTGTTTCTTGCTGTATTAGAGTGTAGCATCACAACAAAATTAGCATTCCATATGTTGTTTTGTTAAACATACTTGGTGACTTTCTTTAAAATCCCTTGGGAAATGTTTTGAAATTTGTTGAAACAAATATGCAACACTTGAAATTAAATGGTGATTATCACCACATTGTTCTTTCTTTAAAGCATCGCCTGTGTTTGGATTCATTTAGGAGTGCTATCACTGAACACATACCCTCCAGAAATTACTTGTGAATGGGTAAGGCTTAGATACAAGCCTTTCGACCTAGCTAAGTACAAGCAGCTTGCTACAGAATTCTAGCAATGCCATGATGCCATGATGAAGGCCATCTACCTTACCAAAGGCTGGAGTGGCAAAAATCCACCATAAAAAAGACTGTATTTAGGTTTTCTCTTCTCTAAGTGGAATGAGAAAATTCAGTTCCATTTTCCCAAAATTTCCTTCAGAACTCTGAAATAGAAACAGAGGTTGATATTTCATCTGAAATTGGACAACAGGGTTGCCTCGCATTGGTAGCACTGATCATTAACATTCAATCATTTATTGCATCTGAGGTACGGAAGGAGTTGTCATGTCCATGTCTTCATTTCAGACTTAAAATTTAGCCAACGAACAAATTGAACATCTACTATGTGCCAGGCGTTATGCTAGGGACTGAGGTTTCTGATAGGAATAGCACACAGTGGGTCAATAGCTCTAATATCAGGGCATCACAGTTTAACAGGCAAATAATGGGCCTCATATTAGGGCTAGGGGGAGGTGCTCAGAGATTTCCCAGGGGAGTCGGTGTTTAAGCATAAAAGCAAATGCAAGTTTACCAGATAGAAGAGGCAGGAAAGGGTCTTCCAGGAGGAGTGCCTGATTCATATGAGGCACCAAAGTGTAAAAGTTTGCAGGTTGTTGGTGACGGTGTGATGGCCATTCGTTCAGTGTGGCTGGAACATGGGGGTCAGACTGGGCCTGGGGGTGGGGGAAAGCATTTGAAAGGTAGGTGGTGGGTGTGTTTTTCCACCATGCTGAGGAGTTTGGATATGGAGAGATTCCAAAAAATTTTAAGGGACAGATATTGATGAGTTGTATGAGACAGAGGTGAAGAGTCTGAACACACTGGAAGTGAATCCTGTAACAGTGGGAATTAAAAGCTCTCCTTTTGGGGCGCCTTGATGGCTCTGTCAGGGAAGCATCTGCCTTTGGCTCGGGTCATGATCTCGGGGTCCTGGGATCAAACCCTACCTCAGGCTTCCTGCTCAGCAGGGCGTCTGCTTCTCCCTCTCCCTCTGCCCCTCCCCCTGTGTATGCGCTCTCTCTCTCTCAAACAAATGGATAAAAAAAAAAAAAAAACAACTTTTTTAAAAAAAAAAGGTCTCTCCTCTTTTTAGGTCTGAGAAAGATTTAGGAAGACCCGATTTCACTTGAAGGAATGAAGGTCAGAGAGAAGGAGTCTTGATGAACTCCAAAGTTTGTAGTTGTGCTTACTGAGGAGATCATGGTTAGGGATATAGTAGAGGTTTTGAGGGGAAGGAAATGAGTTCTATTTTGGACATGCTGAATTCGAGTTTAGTGTGGAATGTGTAGGAGGTACGGATCTTTGCCTTGGCTCAGATAGTGGAGCGTTTCCTGCCTCCCTGTAGCTCCCCGTAGTGGTTAGGGCTTTTCTTCCAATGAGAGGAGGGCCCAGGCAAGTGAGAGGGGTTAATGCTTGCCCCTGGTAGCAGCTGAGCGCCACGTGCTTGCATGTGCCACTGAAGGGGCTCTCTCTAGCCTCCTGTCCTTTGGCCACCCATGGAACAGAGCTTGCTAGTGTGTGGACTCCTTTCCTGTGCCTTCCAGTTATCCTGTCATGCTCGCTCATGGTCAGACTTGAAGAATTTGTTAAAAAACTTTATCTCTTTGCTTTGTAGCAGCATTTACGGCAGTCATCTCTTCTTCCCACACTCTGCCAAAGGTGAAATACTTCCTGTGCTCCACCTCTTCCCTTTGGACTTTGGTTCACCTGGTTGCCCTGCTTCTTTAAGCTCTAGGGTGTGCTCAAGAGAAGTCATGGTGTCTAAATTATTTGGCTTTTTCTCATTGGTAGGGTAAGAACCTCTTGTGGCTTTCTGAATTCTAAACGGAAGCGGTACTCCCTCTAGAGGATCAATTTTGATAATTAAAGAGCTGGCAATTGCTCTGCAGCATGATCTGGAAGGACAGCTTCTGGCAGGTAGTCACGGTAGGACCATAGGTGTGCTGGAGGGGCTTTTCTAGGTTCTTGCCCAAATCAGAGCTGTTTCCATTAGTCTGCTTTTACCTACTATTTCTCTTACCCCTCAGCACCTTGAGGATACCACCTTGCAACTGAGGGTACATAAAGCAAAAAGCAAACCTGAACCCTAAACCTCTGATGATTCAATATGGACATATTGGTTTGGAAACTCAGACTATGGCAGTGAAAAATCTAACCAAGGCAAAAGAAATATGGAGGAGGGGATAGTTGGACTCATACATTGGATTTTTCTTCTGTGAGGTAGATGTTGGGGTTGGGTGGTCCACACACTTTCTCTGTAAAGGGCCAGCCAGACTGTGAAGATTTCAGGCTTTGCAAGACTTAACAGTCTGTCGCAGTCACTCTTGCAACTGAACTCTGCCATTGAAAAAAGCAGCTGTGGTTAATACATGAATGGATGTGGCTGTGTTCTAATAAAACTTTATTTATAAAAACAGGTGGCAGCTGGATTTGACCTCAGGGCTACAGTTTGCTGGCCCCCGAGTTATAGAATTGATTCAGAAAATTTGGCACACTATGT
Source organism: Ursus arctos (assembly GCF_023065955.2). Taxonomy (NCBI): domain Eukaryota; kingdom Metazoa; phylum Chordata; class Mammalia; order Carnivora; family Ursidae; genus Ursus; species Ursus arctos. Next base: position 12,677,169 of record NW_026622985.1, on the reverse strand, counting down.
CACCATTTTGGTCACGACAGTCTATTTACATCACATGCTTTTGCAAGGAAACTCATTGAACCAAGGCCTGACCTAATGTAATGAGTCGGAATATTTGCCTGTGAGACAGGATTCCCTATGCTATAATGTGTGTGTGTGTGTGTGTGTGTGTGTGTGTGTGTGTGTGTGTATTCATTTATATATATAAAACAACTGAAAGGAAGGAAACATACCAAAATATTAATCTTTCTTAGATTTGAGTTGTTAAATTGTAGGCAATTTACTTGTTAACAATAAGCAAAGTTTCAAACAATAAGCCTGTATGACTTTTATCATCACCCAAAAATTATTTTAAAATAAAATGACACTAATATATGAATGATGGGGGAAAGGAATGCACTTGAAATTGTTCTGTATGTAAGAATTAATGTTAATCTATTCTGTTTACTTTCTTCAAATCATTAATCGGAGTCTCCGTTTTTGTTTTTGTTTTTTTTTTTTGCTAGAGACTTATCATTCCTTTAGACTCTGCTTTAACATCTGAGAGTGAAGATAATTTTGTAATATAAAAAAGGCTTACTATTACTAAGCCCTGGGCCAGTGGTTCTTGTTAACATGGCCTGTCATAGGGGCTGGGCTTAACTTCCTGTACCCAAGGATGGAAGGACTCAGATCTCTTTAATAATTAGTTTTCCTTTCTGCTACTGAATTGGACACCCTAAGAGACATTAATTAATAAAGAACAGCCTTTAGTATATTAGGAATGAAGATAATTTTCCAACCTCCAAAGGGCCCAATATTAGTCTGGTCTAGATAAAAGGCACTTGCTAAATATATTCTCTTAGAAGTAGAACCACATCCAACTTCCTGTGCCGTGGGAAGAATGATGCCCTTTGACTAGAAGCCCTAGATCCTACAGAAGTAGGGTGGGCACTGGAAACACGTTGTGGATGTGGGCAGGTATCATTATCAGGACTGGCCTTTGGGCAGTTGAAAAATAGGCAGGATTCCTTGTTACTGTCTTCCTACTTCCCTGTTCTGTAGTGTTCTCCCGATTCTGTATTACTATTCAACCACTATTAAGATCTAAGACACAGCTTTTGTCCCCTAGATCTCTTTTTTTATTCAGAGGCTGATGAAGCCTGCTTTCTGCTTTTAGTCACACTGGGCAGAATCTGTTAGTCCACTAATTCATGAAACACACTGTTGACTTAAGTGACCAAATTGCGATTCTGCTCAGGTGTATTCTGCAGTGTTAAAGGGAACATGGTTTTGATGGAAGGAACGAAGGTCTAATGTAATGGTGGATACATTTCTGGGCCTAGTCTGTTACTGCTGTATTTGCATTCCATCTTTATGGAACGCTCTTTCTACAGACAACCTCGGGGATTCCTCCCTCATTCAGGGCTCTACTCAAATGTCACCCCAACAGAGAGGATTTACCTGACATGGTGCTCTTCCTTTATTCTCTGTTCCCTTTCCTGGCTTCATTTTCATCATATTACTCATCAACACCTGGCTTTAGATATAGATTTGTATTGTGTGTGTGTGTGTGTGTGTGTGTGTGTGTGTGTGCATGTGCGTGCGTGGGTGTGTGTGCACGTGCGTGCGTGCGTGGGTGTGTGTGCAGATGTGTGTGTATTTGTGTGTGTGCACGTGTGGCCTTTCTCTCCACTAGAATATAAACGCCATGAACTCAGTTATTTTATTGTGTTCGTGGTTACGTTTCTAGCACCTAGAACAGAGCTTGGGCATAATATACAAACAACAAATATCTGTAGATCGTTGGGTGACTGCTTCACTTGGAGCACCTACAATGCAGTCTTCTTAATCTTGGGTTCTTGTCTCCTGCCCAGCACATAATCAACTAAACAAAGAAGGAATAGCATGACTACACCAAAAATACTTACTAAGGGAATTCAGTCATAAGTCCCAGTCACTTACCAAAGACACAACTAATATTAGATCCACAAGTTCCTTTCCTAGAGCCTTGTTTTCAGGACATTTGGCCGTTGTGACTTTGGTTTGGCTCTGCTGTTATTTTTACATGGTGTTAATGTGTTCCTGACATATTTCAGAGACCGGGCTTGTCATTTACTTTGAGGGGTCCCATGAATTTCTCTCTTACACTTTTGAAATGAAATTTCAGAATTGACTCAAATTTATTGTTTCAATCAAAATGGATTTGATTTACAGATGTCTGATCCCTTAAAAACAGATCTAAAAAAAGAAAGCTTCCATCAACTTCAATTCTTGTTTTCTTGTCTCCTCTAAACAAGAACTCAGAACTTTCTATAAGACATTTTCTATAAGACTTTATTGTGTTAAAAACATCAGTGCATGTTAAATCAAGTACATTATATTTGCTCATGTTTTAAGGTTCGTTTCATCAGGGAAGTAGTATAATCCACTAGCAAGTTGTGTATACCTTTTCAGAATGTGATTATTGCTCATAAAAGTGGTTTTAATTGAAAATTTTATGTCATGGATAGCCTATAGCAGTCTTAGAGCCACATACCTATATTTATGTGTCTATAATTTATGTTTTAAGATTCCCTATACAACACTCTTTTGAAATTACTAAAGGGGTTTTCTTTATTTTTTTGTTATTCATCTGGGTAACTTAAAAAAAATATTGCTGTTATGTTCAACTGTTGGCACCGTTGCAGGCAACTAAAAGCTTAAGAAAATCATTCCCCCTCCTGTCCCCTCCCAAAGCCACATCTAAAAAGGTCACAAAAGGAAACACACAATTCAAATAATCTCCATGCTGTATCTGAGATTAACTTGGACACAGATGTTTTAACTTATAGTTTGATCTGGCATAATATATACATTTAACAAAATCCTGTTTTGTATTGCTTCTATAAACACTGAAGTCTGATAAAAGTGTATTGATTTTTCTGCTATTTAAGAGCTTTTGAACCAGTGCTTAAAGTGGGTTTTCTCCAAGGCCTAAATTAACTCTTTCAGCTTTTGACTATGGTTTCTGTGTAGGGGTGTGTATTCATGCAAGTATGTGTTTGTTTATGCTTGAAATGGATTAGAATGGCAAACCATTTTGTGGTCTGCAATATTTTACTTGCTAGGGATAATCATTAGACTTTGTTCTTGATTTTTTTCTTAGAAGATGAAATGATTCAACACTGTTCATTACTGTTCATTTCCTAACCACATTGTAATCGTTATAGGCCTGCCTATTATCTGAAATGTCACTGAAAATATTAATGCAATGTGAAGACGGTTTGCCTCCCCCATTCTGAACATTTAAATATGGACATCATATTTCCTTCTCCTGGTCCTCAGGCCTTAACATGCAGGCTCTTCCGGAAGTGACTCAGGAGACATCAGTCTAGTTTAAGTCTGTCTTGCTTTCAAAGCCATTCCCACGTCTCTTCTTTCTTGGCCCACATTCTAACACCTCACAAGGTCAGCCTCCCGCCTCGTGAGGAGCACACCAACTGCCACAACCAGACCAGAATTGTGACCTTGGTAACTCCTGGGGAAAAAGATACCCCTAAATTTAAAAGATGTGGAAAGAAATGTCACATCCAGCAACACCATGACCGTCTGAAGCTACAGAGACTGTTGCTAAGTGGAATCTCTTATGGTATGAAAAGATAGGTTCTGAGTTAGATAAGACACTGGCTAATTAATATGAGGGCTTACTAGACATTGTCATTTACAAAAGGTCTTCACACGAATGACTGTAGTTGGGCCAGAAAGTGTAACTTTCTGAAGTAGGTTCTTAGCTATCTCTACATTGCAAATGATGACATAGTCCCAAGAGGGGGAAAGTGGTAGACGAAGAACCTAAATCCTGCATTTCTTTTATTTCATCAGATAGAGGGTATAATGGACAAACAAGCATTTAATTCAGTGGAAAGTTAGGCAAATGGCGATTTTGCTAATGCTAAGTGAAATAAGTCAAGCAGAGAAAGACAATTATCATATGGTTTCTCTCATCTATGGAACATAAGAACTAGGAAGATCGGTAGGAGAAGAAAGGGATAAAGAAAGGGGGGGTAATCAGAAGGGGGAATGAAACATGAGAGACTATGGACTATGAGAAACAAACTGAGGGCCTCAGAGGGGAGGGGGTGGGGGAATGGGATAGGCTGGTGATGGGTAGTAAGGAGGGCACGTATTGCATGGTGCACTGGGTGTTATACACAACTAATGAATCATCGAACTTTACATCAAAAAAAATTAAAATTAAAATTAAAAAAATTTATTTGCCTTTTTTAAAAATAAGGGACATATCAAAAAGAAATAAGCAAAAAGATAAAATCAGGGGCATATCTTATTGTAAAATAATAATTAAAGCTATGAAAATAAAGAAAAAACCAAATGCATAATCCCAAACTAGAAACTATAAATTTTTTTTGTAAAGGATTCTCTCCATACCTTAAAGAGCTTTCTTGAACAAGACTTACAGAATGTAAACATCTATTTCAGTGATTGCCATAAAAACCACTGTACAGAGAACGTGCCTCTCAGCTACCAGAGGCTGGCTGCTTCCCTGGGACAGAGCTTCCAAGCTCCCTTAGGCCAGGGAGCAGCATTGCTCATCACTTCATTACCTCTGCAGTGTAAACATGAGGCGTGGCTTATCCACACATGGGCTGGAAGGTGACATTGTAGGCATGTCATGGCTCTTGGGAAACCCAGAACACTGTCTCAGGTGAAGTTATTATTTACTGACATCAAGATTGCAGAAGTGTTTAATGTGTTTGTGGAGATTTTCTTGAACTTCCGTTTATAAAGGAAAAATATCTTCCTTTAGTAGCAAACATTTAATAACTTCCTCGGTGATCATGGGGGTTCTACTGGCAACAGGGGAAGGCAAGAGAATAGTGTCGTTCTGAAGGGTGTGGGTTTAAATCCTGGCCCTGCTACTGACTAGCTGTGTGATCTTGGGTAAGTGAATTTTCTCTTTGAGCCTCCATCTTTCTCACCTGCAAGACGTAAATAATAACATCTACCTGGAAGGGTTGTTTGAAAAATTGTAGGGAACGTACGCATTGGCCCAAGATGACTTTGAAGAAATCACGTATTTAATTTATGGGACGAATGGGACTTTGGCTCATGAAAAGTTTCATCACGGGACATATATCCTACCAAGGACCTGTAACTCCATGACCTGAAATGCCAAATGAGGGAGATGAGGGTAGGGGGCTGAAAGGGGAGATTGTAAGGAACAGCTGAACCCTCAGGAGACGCGTAGTGACTCCCCTTCCTCCTGTGGTTGCTGAACCTTTTGCGAAGGCAGCAGTCATCAAATCAGTAGAGTGTGAATGTCATCCCTTTGCTTAATATCTCTTCCCGTGTGTCTTTGACTTATATCGGCTCATTTTATCCACCAAATTTGCTTTTATTATCTTCGGCTCTGTAGAGCCAGCACATCTCTGCAGGAATGAGCTGGATCTGCTTCTGCTTCTCACAGCCCTGACAGAACTGTCAGCTTCATTTCCATCATGAAATCTTGGTAGCTCGTCAGGGTGTCAGAACTCCGTGTTTCCCGTCCCAGGTTGAATTGGCACAGCTGGGGCGGAGAGGAATCTTCTTTAGACTTGTGAACTGAGCAACTTGGATTAGCGAATCATTGAGAAGATAAAAATGTGGGCTTGAATTTTTACTGTAAAAAAAACCCTCAATTATCTGAATGTCAAAAAGATCATAAAAATGAACTTGGAATTAATTCTGTGGGTCGTTGAAAGTTACATTATGCAAAATAATCAGACCCTCTGATCCCTTTGAGAGACCTGTGGTCTATTCTGCACATATATTTGCCTTAAGAGGCTTTTAATCTTATTAAACCTTGAGTCCTAACCCAAGTGATAAAGTTGATATCAAAAGTAAGAGGCAGAAATGTAGACAGTTCTTCTCCCACCAAAATATGAAGTACGGCATCCAGAGTTGATGATACGTAGCTTGCTTCCACAAAAGCGAAGGCTGCGTGGCCACATTGTTATCAAACTTCACTTGCGTGGAGTAAGGAAAATGTAGGTTTCAAGAGAAGTGACTGCATTTGGGTAGCAGCTCAGTGGTGTTGGTAATACATTTCAGGAAACAAGAATTTTTTCTAGTTACCTGAAGTTGCTACTGTTTTTATTCTTTTTTTAGATATTATTTATTTATTTGTCAGAGAGTGCGCACACGTGCAAGTGAGCACAAGCAGGGGGAGTGGCAGGCAGAGGGAGAGGGAGAAGCAGGCTCCCCGCTGAGCAGGGAGCCTGATGCAGGACTCGATCCCAGGACCCTGGGATCATGACCTGAGCCGAAGGCAGACGCTTAACCAACTGAGCCACCCAGGCGCCCCTCTACTGTTTTTAATCTTAAGACTGACTTATTTTAAACATCATGAGTAGATGTACAGTTGTGTATATTTCACTCTGTATTTTTTAGCTAGAATAGACTAGCGATAGCTTTTTCAGAAAGACACAGAATTAACATTATAGATATTTATTCTTCCATTTACTTATTCAACAAATATTTGCCTAGTGACCATCCAGTAACGGTTGCCATATAAACCTCATCTTGAAGAAAGGACATGGCCCTGTGAAGCCCGGGAAGGAAAAGGTTCAAAGCAGAGACAGCCTAAAGGTGGGAAAGAGCTTGGCAGGTTTGCAGAAGCGAAGAGCAGTGTGGTTAGAGCTCGGTGAGAAGGAGGAGGAGGACGGGAGGAGCAATCGCCTGAGAAAGGTAGACTGGAGCACAGTTCAGTCTTGCGGGGCTGTTAGTGGAACACGTGGAGCTATCGCCCTCAACTTGCAGCCACCAGGCTCCTGTACGTCATCACATGCTGGTGATGTTTTTATTTTGTAATGCTTCTGAGGTTCTTTCCTCTAGTGTCTTCCTTTATTATTGTTAATTCTTGGACTTTGCAGCAATGACTGCATTTGCTGCCAGGGTTCATCTTCTTTCTTTCTAATTCACTTTCTGTTGGGTCAAAGGGTCAACCAAACTAATTAGGGCTATATCTAAGGTAAGAGTGACAGAGCCATGAATTTGAGGCAGAGACAGTCTCCTCTGGGCAAAATCTATAAGGCTTTATAAATGGACCACTTTCTTCTAGACCTCAGTGTCCCCTTCTGTAGAAGCTGGCTAATGAGCAAAACACCCCATACGTGTCCTTGCAGTCTGTAATTTGACCTACAGTGGTTTTATAAAAGATCTTTAAACATTAATTGCATTTTGTTGTGCTTACCATAGTTAAGCTTGCCACATCTTAATTGTCTGGAAGTGTTAGCTATTTCTTTAAATAACAGCACCTGCGACGCATTCATATTGACTACGAGAAACTAAAAAATTCAAGTGTTGAGAATCTAAGTGTCCAAATGAGGATTGGTATTGAATTATAAATCATCTCTCTGCTTACATTTTTCTTCATCTCACTACAAAATGGATTATGAGAGAGTGTGAACTCATGCGCACATTAGAGCCTAATGATTTCCGCATTTGGGAATGTATGTTGTTATTTTCCTATTTTGAAACTCTAGATTCTAAACTTTTTGTGCACAGGAGTGTGCAGTTGCGCGCGGACACGCACTATTAACTCTTTGAGGGGAGAAGCTGGCTCTTCTCTTTTCATATCACTGCTGCATTGGCCTCAGCATTTTGAGCAGATTAGATGCTCAAGAAAATGCTTCTTGAATGAATGCATAAATGAGTAGAATCCGTTGGCTTGAATCCGACTTAGACTTTGCTAAATGTATCAAGAGTTAGCACTCAGCTGCTTTTCTGTCTTCAGAAAAGCTTTTGTCAGGCACTGGTTTCTTAAAAATAAAGTGTGAATATGTGGTATTCTAGAATTCTCTGGGATTATGTAAGAATGTGTAAGATGGTCTTCAACCGTCTCAGGAGAAAAGGGTTAGTAAGAAACACTTACATAGAAATCAAATAGTTTCAGACAGTGGTCAACCTCAGCAAAATATTTGCAAAACAGTCATCAAGTGACTTTTTCCCTTAGCTTTTGGAATGAGAAGCTGTCCACTTACCTCCAGATCTCACGCCTGGCTAATTGCAGGGAGGGATGAGCGGAAGGCAGGGTGCTGGACAAGTGCTGACATGTGTCCCGAATGTGGCATCTTATTTCCTGCAGGCTCAGGTCTGCTTAGCATTACACAGTGCTTAGCTTTGGTCAGGATGTGGTCAGTTTGTTGGAAGGTGCATAATATGAAATTGGCTTTCCAGGAGGAAAGCTCCCGAAAATTTACACTGTGCATGCAAATTTTTGTGTAGAAAATTGTCTGTAAAAATTCAGGATGCGGGGTGGCGGGGGAAGGGGGGTAGAAAATTGGTTTGGCAGCAAGGAAAATATTTCTTTTGCCTCCCCCAAGAAAAAAATTCCATAGGCTTATCATCTATATTTGGAGAGAAATAAATTCATCCCTGGAAATATTTTGGGATCACTGGCTCTCACGTGGCTTGGACTCCATTCATCAGTGGTCAGATGATTCTGGAGAGCTTTGTGGGGGTCAAGGAAGGAGACATGAAGTGGTGGGCTGGAGGGCCTTGCAAGGATGCAAGGTTACCCTTGTGTTAGAACAACCCTTGAAGATCATGAAGAAATAGTGGGAATTATTTATTGAATTAATCTGTGCCTCAACTTAATGGGGATTATCTTTAGTTTGAAGAGCAGTGGGTGGAAAAAGGCATCTGGGGAGAAACTTTAACTTCTGGAAGAAATTTATGATTTTAGTCTTATCATATTACTGTATATTTAAAGTATTAACTCTTCCTTAAGAATAAGCAGCTACATTGATGATGTGTGAGGTCCCCACCAGCTTTAGATGCTGGGATTAATAAAGAATGAAGGGTGTGTCTGAGACAGACCCGATACGTCTCCTTATTTCTAAATAAAATAGTGTCATTGGTTGCACTCATTGTGGCATCAAATTCTGTGGAACAAGAAGAGACAAGACATAAGCCGTGCGGGTAAGTGATTCATGCTGATGAAGAGATCTGTCCTCAGAATTGTTCGGAGAGTTGGCTGTGAAATCCGGGTGTGAGGAAGATGAGAGGAACAAAAAAAAAAAAAATGCATCCTATCAGAACGTGTGAGCACGGACGTTCACTTTTTCTTTCATCTTGAGCTGTGACCTCTCCAGACTGCTTGCTCAGTCTTTCCTTGTACCGGAACAACTTAAAAACAACTCCCCCCCCCTTTTTTTTTTAAACCAAAAACTGCATAAAGCAGCTCCTCTGGGTCTCTGACTTTGACAAGATTCATTCTGAAATGGTCCTGCGGTCCACAACCTATACAGAAAATTTGTTACTTTTATAACAGAATAATCAGACAAGATTTTCCAGAGTCCAGCTGCGGATCCTTCGATTGTCGTCATGTTACTCAGAACAGAACAACTGTTTGAATCGAAGCCAAAGATGTCCTTGAATCATTTGGTATCAGGGCACTAATGAGCTCTGCAGACATTTCAAATTCCTTTTCCTTCCCTTCTCTCCCTCCCCTTCCACCTTAACCAGGTGTGACTTAATCCAGTCTACTTTTCCCCTAAGTAATAAACTGTAATAACACACACGCACGCACACACACACACACACACCCCTACATGCATATGTGTATGTATACACATAAGATTTATGTATAGACAGTTATTTTAGTGTGAAGGGAGTTTTCAAAACAATGGGTCTCTTTTTTTAAATAAGCACTAGATACTTTATTGATGTGTTTCATGAACAGGTATATAGAAGCAGAGCTTCAATTCATTGTTTCCTAGGGTCTTTAGAGGTGACAGATACCTTAACGATCTGGTAAGCCAACTCGGTTTTTGGAGATGAGAAAACCGAGGCTCAGGGTTTGAAGAGATTTCCTCATGATCACTCAGGTAGTGGCTGGTAGAGCTGGACTGGGGCCAGCCTGTTGAACTCCTGTGCTCTTTCCTCTTGAACACATGATTTGAGAGCTTCGTTCATAAATCTCACCTCTCCCATTTTTCTCCACTTAAAATTGTCTGCCAGGCACGGGCCAGTTTTATTCACCTATGATGCTTCCTTTTTCTTGTTTTTCATGATGAGTTTGTGAAATTATATGATACTCAAGTCATATGTTATGTGAACACCTCGAATTTCTATTTGTCTCGTATGCTCGCTGCTCCCTCCCCTTTCTCTCACCTCATCTGTCTGATGAACTCCCACTGATAACCAAGGCTCAAGTCCTCTGCGAGTCTGTGCAGAGTGAAACCTTCCCCAGACAGCTGCCGCACCTCCCCCATCCCTCACATCTTGCCAGCTTCCCCTTCTCTGTGCTCTAGCAGCCATTTGTGTACATGACCATCCACGCTTTTGACATGGTCTTATATTGATTGATTCATTCATTCACTTCACTCTCTTTATCCCCAGTTCCACAGTATAGAAAGTGGAATTCTTTGCAGAACAGACCTCTAAATAATTTAAACCCTTTTAACCTTTATTTCTCATTTTGTTTCTGAACACATACGTCATCTCAAAGGGGGTCCTATTAGTTTTGTCTCATAGGTTGTTGGTACATCAGCTTTTACCTTCAATTAACTGACATTTATTGAGCACTTACTATTACAAATAAACATAGGAGTTGCTCCTATGGACATTCCAGTTCAATCCTTACAGCAGTCATAGGGAGGTAGGTTGTCATACTCAATGTATAGCTATGGAAACTGAATTGCAGAAACTACGCATCTTGCCCAAGATCCATTTTGTGGCTGGATCTGAAATTAATTCAAACCCAATCATTGGAACCAGGGTTCAAGTATTTTTTCTCTTACCTCTGTTCTTATCTCATTCAGCACTTTCTTCAGTACGCCTGTACTTCAATAAGATGTAAGAGTGGCTTTGGGGAGGGAAGTTGAGAGAAGTTTTGGAAATGTGGGGAAAAATTCATTGAATTATCTGCCTTGTATATATTTATTCAAAAGTCACCACCACCAAAGTGAAAAAGGTTGAAACCGTTACACTTTTGAAAGAAGGGGACTAAGGCTCCCTCAATCTTTTCTTTGCTATTATTGCCTTTAATTTCTGTTTATAACTTGTCTGGTGTAATTTCTGACCACCAATAACATATATATATATATATTTTTTGAAGATTTTATTTATTTATTTGACAGAGAGAGAGAGAGACAGCCCGTGAGAGAGGGAACAGAAGCAGGGGGAGTGGGAGAGGAAGAAGCAGGGAGCCTGATGCGGGGCTCGAACCCAGGACCCTGGGATCGTGACCTGACCTGGAGGCAGACGCTTAACGACTGAGCCACCCAGGCACCCCAGAGTTGCAATTCTTTACTCTAGATAAGCTATACATATTATTTTACTGTCTTCCAGCTTTAAGTGAGAAGTCTGATCCATGTCTGATTCTTTTTTCTTTTGTAAGGAAATCGTTCTTTCAATCCAGAAGATTGTATGATTTTGTTTTTAAATCCTTGGACTTAAGGATTTTTTAAAGTCACATGTGTCTAAATGTATTTTATCATCAATTCTATTTAAAACTCAGTGGATTCTTTCAAGTCTTTCTTCCTCTTGGAAGTTTTTTTGTTTGTTTGTTTTTTTGTTTTGTTTAATACTTATTTTTCCTCTGTTAGTTCCTCCTTCCTACCTCCCAGGGTTCCCACTGTTTGGATGTTAAGGGCTCCTGGATTTATCCATAGTTGATTTTTCTTTTTCTCATGATTTCTATCTTTTTGCATGTTTTCTCTTTGACTTCCTAGGCTATTAATTTGACTCTCGATGAGACCAACTTGTCTTTCAGTTTTTATAACAAATTTTTTTTTTACAAATTATGGTGGTTTTTGGTTTTGTTTTTTAAACACTCTGGTTAGGGTACCACAAGCAGTTGTGGTCATGGGGAATGGTAGAGGGCAGGTTGTCTCTGACCTCAATGCAGCCACAGGTGGATGGTGAGCCTTATGTCCAAACACCAGAAATCTTCTCTGTTCCTTGGTTTCCACACCATCTGTCAGCCTCAGTGGGAGAACATGCAGCCTACCTGTTCAGTATTACTCAGTATCTTGGGCTCCAAGGACACCATAGGCCCAGCTTTTCAGAACCAAGTCCAGAGACGCTCTTTGCTTGGTCACCAGGGAAGCAAGAAGGTCCAAAGGAGAGCAGTCCCTTTCATGTATTCCTAATATGACATCCCTTAGGTCTGTTTGACAGCCTGTTGGCCTCTCCACCTGCTTGGCCCAAGACAGTTGCTTGGGTTGGAGTGGATTTTGGGAATGGAGGAAAGAGAAGTAGGTTAAGCCACCTCATTTCTAGCACAAAGGCAGCCTTGATGATAAGACAGAGCATTTGTCAGTTTTTAATTCTTTAAGAAGAATGTAACAAGTACACGCTTTTTGACTGTGAGTAGTTTTCTTTTGGCATTGTATTATCAAGGTACTCTGTTCTGGCAGTTTCATGGTAGTTTGAGCCTTATGCTGATTTTTTTGTTGTTGCTTCTAATTGTTTAAAAACTCTAAACGTGTTTTATTGTTTGAGCACAATATGGCTTTCCAACAGCTTATGTGTTCATAAATTTCAAAGAGCCTCTAATATTTATCCCCAAGTAGAGGCGTTATGAAAAGATAATCCGGATGAGTTCATTCATTCATTTGTCCCTTCCTTCCTCCCTTCCTCCCTTCCTCCCTCCCTTCCTTCCTTCTTTTCTAACCAGTGTCTACTTCTTTAACCTTATCTCTATTGTAGACACAGTTTTCTTTTGCTCTAACATAGTGGCTCTCAAATTTTAGCCTACATCAGAATCATGGGGAGGGTGTTTTAAAACACAGATGGTACCCCCACTAGCATTTCTGATCCCCTAGGACCAGTCTTTGAGAATGACTTGTATAACTAGTTTTCAGACAATTCCAGTTTTAGCACTAAAGGCCCATGTCCCTGGAAGCCCCCAGTCCTGGCAAACCTGGATGACTGGTCGCCTTAAGTGGAACACACTTAGTTGTCTATTTCAGTCTTCTACAGAGTCTTCTAGAACACCAATGCTTGGCCTTCACTGCTCCATAGTCTGTATTTAATGGGTTTAGGGTGTGTAATGACATCTGGATGTTTAAGACCCTCTAGATGATTCTAATCAGAGGTTTATTAATCATTGCTCTAATTACAAGCCTCACTCCCAGATGAAGACTTTTGTACTAGCAGTTTCTTTGCCTGGAATGTTCTTTCTCTTGAGTGGCTCTCATTCCTGGGTGTCCATTAGAATTGGCTTGGAAACATTTAAATATACCAGTGCCCAGGCCCCACCACCTAAGCCTGGTGAATCAGAGTCTCTGATTCCTTAACTCCCCCAGTGGTTTTCCTGGGCAACCACAGTGGACAGGTATTGTGATCTCTTGGCTGGCTCCACTCGTTCAGTGAAGAAGACCCCTCCTAGCACCTCAATTCAAATTAGCTCCTCAACCCCTCACCCTGACACTTCTCAGTAGCACTTACCACTTTCTCATATTTTCTTCTTTATTTAATTCTCTATTTATTTGTTTCCTGCTTCCTCCCCCCACATACAAGCTCCCTGAAAGCAAGAGTTTTCTGTTGTTGATCTCTGTATCCCCAGATCTCAGGACAGTATCTAGAACATGTAAGCATTTAATACTAATTCATGCCAGCAATGTGCTAGGCACTATGTTAGGCCCCAGGGACAGTACAGTACTAACAACAGATGAAAAAAGTAGTGCTTTCTGCCTTCATAGAACTCACAATCTAGTGGATTACTGGTTTGTTGTTGTTGTTGTTGTTGTTGACATTTTATATTATTCTGTTAGAACCTCAGAAAAGTAAATAGTAAAATAAAAGGAAACATTCCACCACTTAAAGACTCTTACTAGCACCCCATCTTCTCACTGTAACTATCAGCAATACATTTACACCATTAAGTGGACTCAGTGATTTATAGAAACTGAAATGACATTTCAACCCTGCCTTCTAGCAACCTGAGCCATGGTTTCAGGGGCTCTGATTTCTTCTGCCTTCCCTTGCACCTTAGTGCTCTTGAGGAGCTGTGAGACAGCACAACTTCTCCCACACGGCGGGTCTTCGGCGGGATCCTCCTGGTGGTCTGAGACCAGAGCCGAGCCGTCCTGCTGTGGTTGGGCTGCAGGAAATACTCTGTAGTCCTTCAGTTCAGCTGGACAGACACATGAAAGGGCCCAAGAACACACACAGAGAAAACACATAAACAAGTGCACACGCACCCATTTTTATGGAAACAGACATAAATGGTGTGGGTGTGCTTTAGCACGTGGCCCGTCTAGACTCTAGAGAGTTTAGTCAGGAGACAGTGACTAAATCTTGACAGGAGAAGTTTCAGGGAAGGGGGAGCTCGTTCGGGGAGATCAGAACTGGATGGAACACGCAGGCCAAGCGAATACATGTGCCAAATCTAGGAGGCTGTAGCTAACACACCTCGGGTGAGGCCAAAGTAAAGTCCCTTTACCGATTGTAGAGTTCCTGCCTGCACTGAAGCAGGATGGTTCAGGGATGAGGTAGACTTGGAATTTCTTCATGCTGTCCTTCCTTCTGAGAGAATTCACCTATCTGGTCAGGTTTATTACAGACAAAAGGGATAATTGTAAAGCAATTTATTCATCCATTTGAAACAATCCTCAAGTCAGTCTAGACACTATAGGGAAACAAACATCAACTTTGACTAGCTTATCTAGATTTATTATGTCTTTAGTTATGACGGACGCCATTAGAACAGCTTAATCTAGGACTTTGTGTTTGCAATGCAGACGTTAGACAGAAATCCTTTAGTTGATTGAAGCATAAGGGTGAATAAGAAAAATTTTTCCGTGTACAGTATATCTACTCTATATACATATTATATATATTGTATACATACTATATTATGTATATAGTATTTATATGTCTATCTATCGAAATGGGATGACAAACTCTTGGTTTTCCAAAAGGTAGTGAATATTTTACTTATGAAAATATGTCCTGTAAGCATTTAAAATATTTATGTTTTCAGTGAACAAAGTTTTTTAAAAATGCTAGAAGACTTGTAGCTTGTTCAGGCATAACCTCTGCCTAGGTACATTGTTTTGTAGATTGCTGTGTGGGCCAGATACCCAAGCCACTCTGTCAAAGGCCACACCAGAACCCCAGAATATCCTAGGCAGTGTGTGTTGCTCTGCCGTGTACTTTGTGTAGAGTTAAGTAAGGAAATCAGCCCCCATGACTCCACAAAACGAGGGCATTCAAATGCAACGGGTCAAGAGGAGGCACATGACATTTCTTGATTCGTTTTTGATTGTACATTTGTGTGAAAATGTATTTTCTATGTACTAGCAAAGGATAGTGCAAGTATTTTATGACCACTGTATTGTATTTCTTTAAACAACTTCCTTTAAAAAAGCCTGTTGTCTGTTTTACTGCTTATTCAATTATTAATTCAGAACATTATTCATTGAGTATGTATTATATGTCCGGGTACTGTGTTGGCCCTGGGTATATAATGGTTACAATTTTAGAAGTTTACTATTAAGTGGAGGAGGCAGGGCTTTAAAAACTCTATTATGACAGGTGTGGTCTTACTTAAATGAAAATGGGCTATGAGACACTGATGTGGGGAATACAGTTTATATGGGAGATGGGGCAGCTAAGTGACATTTAAGCGTAGGAGGAGTTAGCCAGCCAAAGAGTACTTCACATTTCAGGGTTTCCACAAAATCTTCACCTTGACATATTTTGTTTTCCTTTCTAAACTAAAGGAAGAAGAGGGACAGTAACTTATTTTAGTTTTTATTGTATTTTTGGAGAAAGATATGGAAATTAATTTCCCCCCTTAAATATGGTTATTGTGGAGGAAGCCTAAACAAGATTGCTTTATTTTTGTTTCAGAATTGTGATTTTTATCCCACACATTTAATACCCTACCTCCCGAATGGTGTGTGTGTATGTGTGTGTATAATCTTTTTCCTGATACATATCAAGTGAAAGACTGTACTTGCACAGGAAATAAGAAATTGGAACACCCACAGGCTAGAATATTTGAATAATTTCTGCAAGATGTAGTACAAATAGGATCTAATTTAGGGAGGTTCTGCTCAGCCTTCCACTTATAGCCTGGGAAGGAAAAGGCCACCTCAAAGTAAGTGAAGAGAATCTCAAAGAGTTGCAAATCACCTCATGTTTGTAAAGACTCATCTATGAAACTAAAGACAGGAAACCAATGGGCACAGAAGTTAATGTTCCTCCTCCCACAAGACTAATTTGGGGAAATAGAACTTCAGGAAACATAATCTTCCTGCTTTATACTTTGGTACCACGAGTCTGGAATAGGGACACTCACGCTCTCTCCCAGATTCCATTATAAAGTCCAATCCTGGACAAACATATACCAACTCTTACAAGGATAGAGGGAAAAGCCACTAGGAGAGATTGCTTTAGGGAAACAAAGTAAGTATAAAAACATCCTCATTTTCCTCACATGGAAATTAGGGTCATCACAGATTCTACACCTACACTGATATTTGGGTCTGGAACTAGAGTCATCCCCTTCAAAATGTCCTCACTGGAAGGATTATGAAGTGCACGCATCACTGCTATAACCAATATGTTGTTTCCTAATTGAAGATATATTGACAAATTGTGTGATGGTCTTGGTGTCTCTCAACAATGATGTATTTTTTTAAAGTTTTAAAAAAATGGTGTATTTTTTTTTGTTTTTATTTAAATTCCAGTTAGTTAACATACAGTGTACTGTTAGTTTCAGGTGTATAATTTACACTTCCTACAACTTCCCTACAGCCCCCAGTGCTCATCACGACAAGTGCCCTCTTTAATCCCCATCTCCTATTTCCCTCATCCCCCTACCAACCTCCCCTCTGGTGACCATCAGTCTGTTCTCTATAGTTAAGAGTCTGTTTCTGGGTTTGCCTCTCTGTTTTTTTTCCCTATGGTCATTTGTTTTGTTTCTTAAATTCCACACATGAGTGAAATAATATGGTATTTGTCTTTCTCTGACTGACTTATTTTGCTTAGCATGATACCGTCTGGCTCCATCCATGTCATGGCAAATGGCAAGATTTCATTATTTTTGATGGCTGAGTAATATTCCAACAACAACATATTTGAATTCCCTTATTGTGTTTCACAACCAGAACTAAAATTTACTCACTATTTGCCACTAAAGAATTCTAATCAAGGTATAGGGTCTAAAGTTTTTTTTTTTTTCATTCCTGAAAGTGCTATAAACTTTATTCATCATTTGGTATTTAGTAGTGCTTTTTTGGTGGATGCTAGTTTTTGATCTGCCCTGAAGATACACTGTGGTCCACACTTTGAGGTAGAATTTGTTTACAGTGCTGTAACAAATGACTTTTATCGAAGGCCTGCCCCTTCTCTGCCAGTTACTGCTGCAAACACAAAATGAGATTGCTTTGTGAGAGCAAGTGCTCTGGAGTCAGACGACTCCAGCTTTTTCTAGCCACTTTGCCTTAATTCCTTGTCTGTACATCCGGGAAACTAATAGTCACTCTTGTGTTGAGTGAGCCCTGAGCTCCATGCCTATCACAGAGCCCATGCTCAGTATATATTAGCTCTATATCCTAAAAGGTTAGGAAAACATGGTCTAATAATGTCAATAGATGGCATTGAAGTTGGAATATTACTTCACCTCAGTGAAGGTAGCTCTGCTTTAAAAAACTTAAAACCCAGTAAAGCCCAAAAATGAAAAAAATAGCCCTTGAATTCCTGTAATAAGACAATATAAAAAGTCTGAACCTTAATGGTTAACTTAAAGTGAAAGAGAGTTTTTTTTTTTCTTGAATGTAGAAGGAGATAGATTTTCTTGTGCTCTATGAATAAAACTCTTTTGTTCCACATTGATAGATCTTTCCTTGGTTCTTCTAATAAGCACATTTTAGCATTACATATTTCTCTTAAAGAGATCATTAAAGGTCAAATACCCTTGCCGTTGTTAATTCAAAGTAAATCTTCCAAAACAGATCTTCCTTGGCATTGTCTGGTGATCTTTAGTGACACTGAGTCAATGTTTTTTACCTTTACAGCCAGACAGTTCAGCTGAAAGTCAATTCTTCAATGTGCAAAATCAGGGAAAAAAAAAAAAAAACAACACAAACAAATCCAAAAACTGTTTCCAAATTAAACCAGTGGCTCTTTTTGTATCTGCAGCATGCTTTAATTTCTACCACATATGCGTAAATTGGCAAAGTACCTTACGGACTATAACAATCCTGATGGCTTAGAATCAGTGTTTTACCATCATTGAACAAGTCCTGAGTCCATCTTCCCTGAATCTTTGCGTAAAGACAGAACTCCCACCCGCCGTGCACCTGGTCAAGTTGTGCAATGGTGACCAATGAGCAGCTGCTAACAATAAGGGTATTGTGCTTATGTAACACAGTTCAGGATCTGATGTTTAGTCTCTTGATAAATGGTAAAACGCTAGGGAATTCTCTCTTGCCAGGATGCCGGCTTCATGGAAAATACCGTGTCTATGTTGAACTGTACCCTTAAATCTACTCTCTATGTGTGTTGGTGGACTAGGATTCTAGAAGACCACAGTAACCTTCCCAGTTGGTCTTGAGGGGGTTAAGGATCTCTCAGCCAAGAAATGGCCCTACAGTGTGGCAGCGAATGTAATTTTAGGAACTGTTTTCTGTATACTTGTTTTACCATGTTAACAAAAGTCTGTATTATGTTTCTTCCCATTGATGTGGGTGTGTCCTTGTGTGTGTATTCAAGAGAGGCTTCCGTTTGTTGAGTGATCTTCATGCAAACATCTTGGAGTGCTTTACAAAAGAATTTTAAAAATTAAACCAAACAGGATATGAAACTGTGCTGCCAAACAAGTAAGTCTTTAGGCATGATTTAAATTTAGTTAATGACATAAAGAGCTAAATCTGTGAAAGGAAGCAAGTTCCTTGGATCAGAGAAAAAGAAGCAGAAAACAGATACTCATATTTGTGTAAGTCTTCATTTGAGTAGCTCCAAAAATGTTCTTTTAGAAGTGCAGTTGGAAAACCCCAGGCTAAGTGAGTTCCAAGGCACAGTATTTTAGGGAAGAAGACCAAATAATAGCTCCCATGTGCATAGCGATGTACAGATTACAAAGTGTTTTCCCAGCCATTATCTAACTGGATTGTCACAACACCCCACCAAAGCAGTTAAGGAATGTGTTGTCCCATTTTACAGATGAGTACACTGATGACAAGACAAATGAAGGTGTTCCACTGAGGTCACCCAGCTACAAGGAGAGAGAGCTAGGATTCTGATGTGGATCTTGATCTAAATCTGGTGTGCTCTTTATAGGTCCCCAAGTCTGTGGCACCTCATTTATGCTGGACACTTTTCTCCTGCCATTACAGTTCTCTGTGCCTGAGATAATACTCTGGCTTCCCAGGATAACACGGCATTCTGCGTGCTCTCGGGAGGAACTGCTGGGAAACTAGAGAACCAGGGTCTTCTACTTCAAGTGCATTGCCAATGATAATGTCATGGATTAACCCTTTCACAACATTCAAACTGACCTCGATGGTTTGCCTTTTACAAGTCAGCCCCCACCCCCCCCGCCCCTGGGTCCCAGAACGCTCCCCGAGGAGATTATGATTGGAAGGATAGGGGCACCGGTTCCTGCTGTTATAGGTAGCTTCTTGTGGTAAGAGATTGTCGTGGGCAAAGTGGGGAATTTTTAATGAGCTTCCTGTCCCTCGCTGACTCGGGCCAAGTGTGGTTATTCTAGAAACTCTGAAGATTATAGGAGCCTTGTGGTTTTAGAAAGTGAGTCTTGGCCTCATGCCCGAGGAGTGGGTGATGTCGTATCTGGATTGGGTCTTGAGACTTACAGTGTCTCTTTGAGGCAGATCCCTCAGAAGGGACTGGGCTACTGCTGGCAGGCTTCATTGTTGTTGTGTTGCCTTTTCCTCTAAAAACACATTTGATTCTCATCCAAGCGTTGGACTTTAGAAAATTTACATTTTCATTGATACTCAGTTTGCTTCAGACAAGCTGGGAAGAACACTGTTTTGTGACTCTAGATCTTTTGGCAAAACACATGTGGTGGAACCCCACAAGCAACAGAAGCCATCCATGTCTCTGGAACCAGCTTCTTGAGCAAGTCGTTTGAGCCAAACATAAGCCCATGAAGACAATGGAAAAGTGGAGGGACATCATCAGGGCAGCTAGGGCCTCGAAGGAAGCCAATAAACTTAAGGTTATTAATTTTTACCTTACATTTCCGTGGAGTTTGTGTGTGTGTGTGTGTGTGCGCGCGTGCAGATTTTTACCTTTATGCTTAATTCAAAAAATGTTAATATAAAGGCTTCAGCTGTCTTGCCATTAGCCAATACACATAGCGTATCCAAAAGATTTGTATGTCTTCCATATGTCATTTGAGCATCTGAGACAGGAAGACAAGCCATCCCATCTGGAATTCTCAGGGATAAAAGATAGCTGGAACAGCATTCCCGAACTGGCTGCATTCCCCAGCCTGGCCTCGTGTATGGGCACCCATTCTCTCTTCCTTCGATCTCTTAGGTGATGAATTATTTCTGGCTGCACTGTGCTAATCTTTGGACACCAACTTCCTCCTGTGTTTATCTCAGTATCACTTTGATTGCCTGTTCTCTTTTCATCTGTTCATTTTTTTTCAACTTGACATGACTTTGCTTCTTAGCCCCTACCTCTGGATTTGCTCTACACACACCTTTGCCAATCTGCCCTGAGTTTGATCTGCTTTGAGCATCTGGTTTTGGGATGCTCTTTACATGGCTGGCTGTCACATGCCACCCTCTGTCACGTGACTATATTTATTTCTGTTCCTGATCATTGGGTTCCTCCTTGTCTCTGTGTTAGTTATGACCCAATCATTGGATATAGCACTGTGCCTGATGCTCTGGAAAGAATGTAGAAAAGTAGAAGATAGGGTTCTGGCTACTTTTTACGTACCTGGAATATTCTTTTTCATTTTTGTCCTAGATTTTTAATGACCCACTTCTTTACCAGCCAGACCTTGGTAATCATTTCTTCTTTTAAATTCCTTTAGTATCTTCCAGATGGCTCAGCATCACCTAAAAGATATTCTATCATTGTTTGCTGCTGGCGGTTGCTGAAGGCTGGGCTGGCTATGACAATTTCTTAAAATAAGACAACAGTGAACTTTGCTGCATCGATTGACTCTTCTTTTCAAGAATGATTTCTCTGTAGCATGCGATGCTGTTTGATAGCATCTTACCCACAGTAGACCTTGTTTGAGAATTGGAGTCTGTCCTCTCAAACCCAACTGCTGCTTTACCAATTAGGTTTATCTGCTATTCTAAATCCTTTGTTATCATTTCCACAGCCTTCACAGCATCTTCACTAGGAGCAGATTTCATCTCAAGAAACCACTTTCTTTGCTCCTCCGTCAGAAGCAACTCCTCATTCATTAAAGTTTTATCATGAGATTGCAGCAATGCAGTCCCATCCTCAGGCTCCACTTTTAACACTTCTGTTGTTTCCATCCTGTCTGCATTTACTTCCTCCACCAAAGTCTTGAACTCATGGTCATCCATGAGGGTTGGAATCAACTTCTTCCAAACTCCTGTTCATGTGGATACTTTGACTCTTCCCACAAAACACGCATATTCTTAATGGTATGTAGAATGTTGAATCTTTTCCAGAAGGCTTTCAATTTATTTGGTCCAGATTCATCAGAGGACTCACTACGGTAGCTCTAGCCTTATGAAATGTAAATGATAAGACTTGAAACAAGTCAAAATTGCTTCTTGGTCTTTGGCTGCAGAATGGCTGTTTTTAGTATAGGCATGAAAACAACATTAATTCCATTGTCCATCTTCATCAGAGCCCTTAGGTGACCAGGTGCTTTGTCAATGAGCAGTCATATTTTGGAAGGAATTTTTTTTTTTAAGCAGTAGGTCTCAATAGTGGGCTTAAAATGTTTAGTTAACCATGTTGGAAACAGATGCACTGCTATCCAGGCTTTGGTGTTCCATTGATAGAGCACAGGTAGAGTAGATTTAGTATAGTTCTTAAGGTCCCTAGCATTTTCAGAATGATAAATGAGCACTGGCTTCAACTTAAAGCCAGCAGCTACATTAGTCCCTAAGAGCCAGTATGTCCTTTGAAACTTTGAAGCCAGGCATGGACTTCTCTCCAGCTATGGAAGTCCTAGATGGCATCTTCTTCCAGTAGACAGCTGTTTTGTCTACACGAAAATCTGCTGTTTAGTGCAGCCACCATCACTTAGTATCTCAGCTAGATCTTCTGGAGAACTTGCTGCAACTTTTGCATCAGCATTTGCTGTGTCACCGTGCACTTCAATGTTGTGGAGACGGCTTCTTTCCTTAAACCTCACGAACCAACCTCTGCTAGCTTCAAACCTTTCTTCTGCAGCTTCCTCACCTCTCTCGGCCTTCACAGAATTGAAGAGAGAGAGAGTCAGGGCTTTGCTCTGGATTAGGCTTTGGCTTAAGGGAATGTTGTGGCTGGTTTGATCTTGTCTCCAGACCACTGAAACTTTCTCCATATCAGCAGTAAGGCTGTTTTGTTTTCTCATCATTCATGTGTTCACTGGAGTAGCACTTTAAATTTCCTTCAAGAACTTTTCCTTTGTATCTATAACTTGGCTAACTTTTTGGTATAAAAGGCCTAGCTTTTGGCCTGTATTGGCTTGTGACATACTTTCCTCACTAAGCTTAATCATTTTTAGTTTTGATTTAAAGTGAGAAGCGTGTGACTCTTCACTTGAACACTTAGAAGCCATTGTAGGGTTTTTAATTGGGTCAATTTCAAGATTTTTGAGTCTCAGGAAATAGAGAGGTTCAGGGGGTGGGGGAATGGCTGGTCAGTGAAGCAGTCAGAACACACACATTTATTATTAAGTTCATGATGCCCCAAAACAATGACAATAGTAACATCAAAGATCACTGATCACAGATCACCATAACAAGTGCAATAATAATGAAAAAGTTTGAAATATTGCAAGAATAACTTAAGTGAGACAGAGACATCAAGTGAGCAAATGCTGTTGGAAGAATGGCACTGGGGACAGTCTTGCTCAGTACAGGGTTCCCACAAACCTTCAATTTATGAATGACACAGTAACTGCAAAGCACAGTGAAGTAAAGTGAAATAAAATGAGGCATGCCTGTATCTTCGTTGTCCAATATGGCAGCCACTAGCCATATTTTCAAGGTAAGCACTTGAAATGTAGCTACTAAGCCTGAGGAATTGGGTTTAAATTTTAAACTGTAATTAATTTAAAATTGAAAAGCCACATGTGGGTAGTTGCTGCCAGGTTGCATAATGTGTGCTACAGGAATGCGGAGAATGGAAAGTTAAATGTGGACTATGGATTAGGATGTGTGGCCTTCCTGATGGGGGAAGATGAACTTGGGTCTTGAGGATGGGAAGCAGAAAGAAGGGGTGATGTGTTTTAAGTGAAGGGATATAGTGGAAGCTCTGATGTGGTTGAAGATGTTATGTTTGGGATCAATTTGAAGACTAGAAGTAAAGCAGAGTTTGAGAACTAGAGATAATAGATTAGTCATAGCAGCTATTAATTAATACTACAAGTCACATACTAATTTAATCTTCATAGCAATATTATGATTCAGAAAATACAAGTAATTTGCCTAAGGGAACAAATTAATATATGGCAGACCTTGGATTTGAATAAGGTGTGTCTAGCTCAAAAACCCAGAGTCTTAACCACCATCCTATACCATCTCATGCTTTGACATGTTAAGAAAGACTGACAAGTAGAAAACAGACCAAATGTCCTTCATCTGGTAAATGGGTAAACAAATAATGTGATATACCCAACCAATGGAATACTCCTCAGCAATATAAACACTTACGGAATTATAGATGAACATAACAATATGGATGAGTCTTAAATGCATTATGTTCAGTGGAAGAAGCCAGATATAAAAGGCTACATATTGTATGATTCCATTCATATGACATTGTAGAAAAGGTAAAGTTGTAGAGACAGGAAACAGATTAGTGGCTGCCATGAGCTGGGGATGAAGGGTAGGGATTGACTATAGCAAAACAAGAGAATTTGGGGGCATGCCGAAATATTCTATGTTTTGATTGTAGTGATGGTTACCTGACCATGCATTTGTCAAACTCACAGAAACCAGAACCAGAAAGGGTGAATTTCACTGTATGTGAATTGTACGTCAATAACGTTGACTGAAAAAGAAGGAAAGACTTACAGATAGATCCAAGTTTATTTTCACAAAGGCAGGTGGGAATATGGTTGGTTACTCTAACTCAGCTATTTTGGAAAATAAATAATTCTAATTTTTCGTGTCTAAATATATCTTCATATTTATCGTATATGTGTGTATGGTGTGTATATACACACATACCACACACACACATACAACAGAAAAGTGATGTAGGAATTTAAGACTCTTAAAAGAGATGTGTGTATGTGTGTATGTCTCTAAAGCAGTTAAATTTATATTTAACATGAATTGACACAGTAAATGTTTATTCAACTTGGTGTTTATTTGCCATTGGCATGGGAAAGAGGCTGGAGGTGGAAGAGGAAAAGATATTTTAATTAAACTTGAATGGTAAGATGTCATATGATTTATCCCATTTTCTTTTTATTTGTTTAAGTGAAGAATAACTACCACATGAGGTCACGAGCCCCTTTGAGAGCTTGCCTTAAAATTTCCCAATACATAATGAAGTTCTTGTTTTTACAACAAGCCACTTATATGAGACAATAGTGTAATGGATATCTTTTTGCAGATACTGATTTCCTCCTTTTATATTTCCAAGAAAGCTGTCATGCAGAATTGATTATCTAAAAGGCTTACATGACTTTGTCTTCATTCATGTTGTTGTGTGTTCATAAAACCATAGATACATGAAATATTTAGGCAGAGGGAATGTCAAAATATTATATGGCTCAGTCTGTTGTCTGTGAGCAGATAGGGGTTGTTATCTCTGTTTTATAATTGAAGAAATTGTTTTGTACCGGACATAAAGAGTAATTAAATAACTTTCCCATGATCACATTTCTAATGCATAGGGTTTTATGCTTAAAAAGTGATTAATCTTAATAAAGAACTGTAAACAAGATTAATTAATGATTATGATTTAAGCATTTTCTGCTTTAAGCATTCCTCCAGATTCAGGGTTTATTAACATCATGTATAATAATCCTTCAATAATCCTGGTTAATCTTAAAATAGTCTTCTTAGGGAAAGTGTAAATTACAGGATATGTTTTTTTTTTTTTAATAATTCCATCTACTCATGTAGAATTTGAGGTGATGAATATGAAAACACTTTGCTGGCTACAAAGCCCTGAATGAATGTTATTTTTTTTTTCCTTTGACTTTATCTTTTAGTCTCGTACTTGTTTTTCCTAGAATCCTGAGTGGTATAATGCATACATTTGCAGAGAAAACTGACATCTGATATTTTTGATAGCTAGGAAATATTTCTGTTGCAGTACATATAAATAAATAGTTAATATCTACATCTATATGTAATAAAATTTCCAAGAGAGATCTAATTAAAATAATGTAAATAGAAGTGCTTCTTGAACTGATACAAACTCAGTAATTGGTGTCACAGTGGCTCATCACTCCGTTTAGTAATCTTGTATATTATTTAGATACATAATACACCTGTGTGTGTGTGTGTTTGTGTGTGTGTGTGTGTGTGTATCCTTACAACTATGATCCTAGGCAGCATTTTCATATTTACCCCCTTTATTTTTCTCCTTGTAATTGCATTTTAAAGATATATTTGGGGAAAGAGAAAGATGTAAGTAGGGTCAGAGAACTTGTCGACTCTTAATTGTGTTAAGGCAACGTTAATATCTCCGTGGCAAAATTCTTTCAACAGTTAATGAAAACGTCAAAGAACAAGATAGTAACTTTGTTGATCTCATGACTTCTTTTTTAGATCTTCTACTAGATTTAAAGCATTTTGGAATTTAGTCTTTTGCCTTTTCTACTCATTTCTAGTTATTTCTTTTCACAAAGTAGAGAAAAACTACGAAAGGACAGAATTATTTAGCTGGCAGGAGGTATCAAACTTACATTGGAAGACAAATCGTTAGTAATGTTGAAGGACAGGTGCAAACACTTGTTGAAAAGTTGGGTTTGATTTTCATTAAAGTCACTTTCTTTTTTGTGAATTGCTCATTGCCATACTCATGAACTGGACCAGGTTAGCTACTGATAGCTATGATCTGAAAGATAAGGATTGGATCCCGTTATCTCTGTCGTTCCCTTTCAGCAGAGATTCAGATAAAATAATGATGGATCAGGCTTGACTATGTGAAGTCTTACAGTCACTGGTTGTCTGGAAGAGACACGTTGACCGAGTCTGCAGGCGCTGGCAGAGGAGTGGTGGGTGGAGAGCTTGCAGTGGAGAGCTAGTAGAAGTAAGAAGGTGAGGCCCCGTGTACACTCTCAAATGTGAGGTTGCTAACCTAGGGAGATGCAGATGGAGTGGAGCCCGGTGTCATATTTGGAAAAAGTGTAGTAAACTTAGAAGGAAAGTTGTACTTGGGGCTTTGCAATTTGATTTTAGATTCTGTATTCAGGTTCTGCTGATGAGGCACTTGCCTTGAGTTAGGCAACATTTTTAATTTGGTTTTAATGGAGATATTTTGACGTGTACCAAAGACAGAGAGAGAGCCCATGCAAGGTGGTAGTCATTCACTAGTGTTATCCCAACACCAAGGAGGTAAGGATGGTCTTCAACTCAACTCAGGACTATTCCTCATCTTTAGGTGTTGAGAATGGCGACTAAAATCACAGGTGTCTCTTGCACACATTGCTCAGTTATAAACAGTGATTTTTTTCTACTTGTATTTGCATCAGAAAGCTCTCCAAAGAGCTAAGTGAAATATCCTGCTTGGAATTAAGGTCACAAATAAGAGCCAAGTGATCAATCTAGATCAGAGCCAATGAGAAAAGCATAGCTGTGGACCAGACTCTAAGTGACTGAATGGCAGAAAGAGGAAGAGGACAAAGATCAGAAGGACATGGCCAGGTGAGAAGGCAGAAGGCTCCTGGAACCAGCTCTGCCCTATCCTAGGCCCAGGGTTCAAGAGATCCAAGCAGGGGCCACTCTTGGTTTAACTCTTTTTTCTCTCCCCTGCCTCTCCAAACCCAGACCCTCCCTTGTGCCCAGCAGCCAGCATCAGAGAGGTAGGAACAGTTAAAGTGTATTATCCCCAGATGCTGATTTCAGGGCCTGGAAGTGGATTTTGATGGTGACTGGAAAACAGGCATTGGCAAAGGGGAACGCGCAGAGTTATCACCCCAAGAGTATAGCCTGTCTGAGTGGTTCATGGGGGAGGAGGTTTGAAAACAACATTCTGGAATAGTAGTAAAAAAACATCTTAAATGGGGAAATTTTTGAGTTTAAAAAAATCTCGAAACTATTTTTTCAAATAAAATGTTGGGCAAAATATTGTCACCTCTAGCAAAATTGTAAAATATGATCACACTTCCTTTTCATACCCAGTTGTTATGGCAGTAGCCTCTACTTGCCAAACGGCTGAGAATTAGCCTATCTCAAAATGTTCTCAAGCAATTTAATTACCCCACTTGGGATAAGTGACTTAACCTCCTTATGCCTCAGATTCCTTCTTTGTAAAATCAGGGTACCTAGTAGAGTTCTGATAAGGATTAAATGAGTAAATAATTGTAAAGCACTTCATGCTTGGCACATAAAATGCCATGGAAGTGTTAATTTATTATCATTTCTTTCTGTTTCTGTGTCATGTGTGCCCAAGAATCAGCACCTCCTTCTCCCTGTTGCCTGTTTATCCAGCTCAGGCTCTTGAAGTCACCAAATCGTTGCCTTGGGAGAGCATGCTAGGTGAGGCGCCTTCTTCCAGTGACAATGACTGACACTCCACAGTTTGGTTTCCAAAGAAGGACATTGTACTACTTTTCTCCAAATGCGGACACAAGCCCATCAGAACTTTACCGTGTCA
The DNA here is from genome assembly GCF_023065955.2 of Ursus arctos. NCBI lineage: Eukaryota > Metazoa > Chordata > Mammalia > Carnivora > Ursidae > Ursus > Ursus arctos. Next base: position 12,649,257 of record NW_026622985.1, on the reverse strand, counting down.
CTTCGTATGAGACACATCTGAGATCTGGAGGTGACAGAGGGAGAATACAGCCCGGGGAATGACTCTTGGAAGCAGCACAAATCCAGACCCAGCCCAGATCCTTTCTAGGCCAGCACTGACGTCGCTTAGCCTCCCCCACAGGGCAGGGGCAGCTCATCCTCCGCCACCAAAACCACTCAGCCTCCAGCCTGGGAATCAGGGCCAGACCTTGGCCCCAGATGTGCCTGCCCTACTCTGAAACTTTCCCAGGCTTACTCACAGTGAGAACAGCTGTTCTTTTCTGGGGAAACGCCTTCTCCCTTTGCAGGACTATAGCTTGGTGTGTGGCAGCAACAAGGAAATGGTATCTAGGCCATCATTGGTGCATTTCCTCATTCTGCCCTTATACATGGTCAGGATAAAACAGGGCAAAGGACAGCTGCTTTGGTGGAAGTAGGTCAAGAAACCCAAAGTCTTGTCTGCTTGGGCTTCCCCAGCCCACCTCTCCAGCCCCGCAGGCCACTCTGCTGGGTTTAGAATGAAGATCACACATTTAATGCATCCTTTCTCCTAGGAGTAGTTTATTGACAGTCTCCTCTTTCTGTGTCATCATCGAATCATTCCCGCTTTGGACTCGCCTCCTGCCTGGATAATGAAAAAAAGAAGGATTTTTTTTTTTTTTTTTTTTGGTCAGATGCGAGAGAAAAGAATGTTCTCCATATACTTAATGTTGTATAGAAGAAATAACTTTAAATATCTTATCTTCGATGCCATTTGCCATAATTCTGTGATGAAACTATTCTCCTCCACATTATGGTTGATGAAAATGAGCTCCTAAAAAAGGTGAAGTTATTCGGCCTAGGTCATAATGCTGCAAAGTGATGGATCTGTATGACGCGAAAGGCCGCATTCTTTCCATTCCCCCGTTCCATCTGTGGACGCTTCAGGAAATGTGTTGTGCTCCTTTAATTTCTGCTATAATATATTATGATGAGCGTTAATGCCTTGGGCAGAGAAGCAAATGGAGTAGAGCCCGTGAACCTTGAAAAACATTTCATAGAAAGTTGGGAGTGGTTCATTGGCAAGTTGAAGACTGACAACATGTTAGAGGCAGAGGATGAGGCTTCCTATGACTTCTTGAACAGAGGCACGGAAAAGGAGAAACTTCAGGAACTTTCAGTGGATCCCTTTATGTTGCATATCTCCATGGGCTACTAGATACACTCCTTATTACTTCTCCTTCCCTCCCTCCCTCCCTCCCTCCCTCCCTCCCTCCCCCTCTCCTTATCGCTCTCTCTCTTTTTCTTTTTCTTCCTTCCTGCCATAGAAAAGAAGAGTACAGTGAATTTTCAATGTGTGTGTGTATATATATGTATAAAACATAGCCTATTCACACCCGTGAGCTGTGTAGGATTTAGAATTTGTACCAATAGTTGGTAGCTTATGATCTTAAATAATTTATATTCATCAAAAGCAGTTACTGGTACCTTCCCCCTGCCTAAAGTTGATGGAAAAAAGTGCCCTAAATAGGACAAATAATTGGAAGGAAAATCATCTTAAAATAACACTAAATCTTGGACATGTTGAAGGGCAAATAGTCACATTCCCATGTAGTGTGAAATCTTCATTTTATTCAGAACATGACTGACATGTTTATAAGCTAAGGTCCTTTTCAGTCCCGAGAATCCTGCAGATGTCTCATCTGGGAGGACTTATGGGCTGTGTGACTTACTTTATTGTTATTGTTAATAATAAGACAAATGGTTTAATTTAGAAACCATTTCTTATCCTTTTTATTGCTTTTTGCACATTTTCTTTGTAGCTTTAAAAGGATCCTTTGTGTTTTAATAGTTTACTCACTCCTTCCAATAAAAATAGCTAAAAAATAAAACTACAATAGGCATTGGGAGTACACCAAGTCCTTGGAAGACACATTGGTACTACCAATATTAAAAGGACCGCAGAGGCATGGAGAAAATTCTAGAACTGCTTTTGCAAAGATATAGGGAACATTTTGGTAATGTGGCATGCTGCTACTGCAGTGTAAATCTCTGTATGTCATTTAGGAAATTGGGGTCTTTAAAACAGAGACAGATTGTTCTAAGTTGAATACCTAGGAAGTCAAAGGAGAACGCTTACAGGCCCCATGAGCTAGCCAAGAAAACATGAGGCTTCACTTCCATGAATGGACCACAATGATAGTTTGACTTCATGTACCTTTTATGTGGACCTATGTTTCATTCCATGCTGGAGGTCCAGTGGTTGGGGATGGTTGAAGATCTCTCAGCTGCTATACAAAGATGTTAAAGTGTTCATTTGCCTCTTGTATTCCTTTCTTCCCTATCACTTATTTTTCCTATTATCTCCCTTTAGGGGCTTATATACGAGTGCATTCAACACATCAGCGAAATTCGTAGTAATTTTCATCGGATGCTTATCATGTGTGACCACATTCTATTATTTAGAACCAAGTGATTTCAATCACTAGTGGTAAATAGGTTATACAATTCATGAGGTCAAGGATCATGCATCTTTTCTCTCGGTCTCTCTTACCAATGAAATTATGAACGAAGTCCAGCCAAGTGCATGTACTCAGTGGATGTTGAATGAATATCTGATAACTGGATGAAATAATGTTATCTGTATCTGGGTAGAAACACTGAAGTACGTAAGCTTCTGAGGCTCTGAAGTTAAGCAGCAGGGAGGTGGAAGATGAGGAACTTGTAGTTCGTAGATTTTTGCCATTCTAATCGACCTTTGTTTTCCATCAGACTGCTTCCTTTAAAAGGAAATTCTTAACTCCTAAAAATCTGACTGTTAATAACTGGATTAATTTTTCCCAATGTATTTATCAAACAACAGGAGCTGGTCTGAATAGGCTTCCTTAGCAAAGTCCTTTAAGATATAACTGTGCAGTTGTGCCACTTCAGGTTCCAATAGATTTTTCTAGAATCTTTCAAACTGGATGCAGAGACTCTCAACATCTATGAACAATGTGCATTTTATTCATTGAAATTAAATCAACAGGAAAACCTATTTCAGTAAAATACCATTCAATTTATTGTAACAACTGTGATCTACTTTACAAGCTTGGGGTACAAATAAGGTCATGTGGTAGTCATCAGCGCTGTTTACCAAATATTTCCAGCTTTCTGCCTTCTGGCGATATGGTAGGACTGCACTTCTTGGCTCTCCGACACTGAGATGGGACTGTGTGACATGATCTGGCCAACGTGTTGTGAACAGAGGGCGTATGTCATTTCCAAGCCAAAGCATTTAGCATCGGGCCCAAGACCCTACACAGCTCTCATCCCCTTTGGCATGGTGGACTGGTGAATGGTTGAGATGGTAGCTTCTCTGTCAGCCTGGGTCCCTGAGGGACTAGAAGGAGCAGAGTCTCCTACTGACCCAAAGTTATTATATAGCACGTGAGAAAAAGGAATCTTTGTTGTTTTAAGCCATTGGGATTTGGGGTTGTTCCTGTAGCATCGTCTAGCCTATCCTGATGGATACAGGTAATATTTCTCTTCTTTTTCCAGCTAACCTTTGGAACGCTCCAAGACTATCATCTGTCTTCTGCATCAAATTGTCCCCCAAAATTCAGTATTTTATTTTATCCAAAAAGATCATAAAAGGACTGAAAAGTCTTCATGTCTACTGCATAGTGTGCCCACGGGTTCTGACAAAGTGGCTTTTTTGTCCTCTAGAGTGATAATACTCTCTTGCTGGTTCAGCTCTCCCCAGAGGTCCAAGTGGTACCACATGCCAAGGCATCAGCTACTTTGATCCACACTTACATTCTTTTTTTTTAAAGATTTTATTTATTTATTTACTTATTTGAGAGGGAGGGAGAGAAAGAGAGTAAATAGGAGGAGGAGCAGAGAGAGAGAAGGACAAGCAGACTCTGGGCTGAGCTCAAAGCCTGACACAGGGCTCGATCTCATGACCTGAGCTGAAATCAAGAGTCGGGCACTTAACTGATTGAGCCACCCAGGTGCCCCAATCCAAATTACATCCTGAGCTGTCGCCCAGGTATAGCAGTGTGAAAGGGTAAGTGGGCCACAGCGCTCACTATACTGAACCCACATCTGTCCTAAATATGGGGCCAGAGCAGGTCCCTCTCTGGGCACTTGGTGCTCTAGTCTGTTCGTAGATCATAGTTAGAGGCGTGATTCAACAGGGAGGTGCCAGTCATCTTGGCCACCAATGAAGAGGAAATCAATGCCTTGATCCTTGCTCAGGGAGACAGACAGATACATACACAATAAATTCAAATGCACATCAAGCTGTGTAATTATTACAGAGCCAGAAGCTCTTGTGAAAGGTGATTGGAGAGAGGCCTCATAGAAGTGATAATTAATTTGAGTCTCAAAGTATTTGTTTTTTTTTTCCTGGTAGAAAACCGGAGAAAGATCCTATGGCAAGAGCGTCTGTTTAGAGACACATGAATGCATTAAGGAAATGGTGAATCCAGGGTGGTTGGCACAGACGCGATCTCATGAGACGTACATCTGGAAAGCAGTTTGTTGGGATGCGTAGTGACCGAGAAATAACTGTGGGATATGATTTGGAAAATCAGATGGAAAAGCAGGTGATAGAAGATGGTAACTTTGACTGGTGAAAGACACCCGCCATTCCAAACACAGCATCTTTGTATACAGGCTGCCAATTTCCAAACTTCTCACGTGTGATACGTGACTTCTAGAATCCAGAGTATTCTCTTTAAACTGACTTGGAAAGAGGGAGCATATTGGATTTTCAAAATACCGACAAAGGAATAGTGATTTCTAAGATCGTCTCGTTACCTCCAAGACTATATATATATTTCCATCCACAATTCTAAACGTGATGGTGGCGGCAGACATGGAGTTGTGAGCAAAGCCTAAATGCAGCTCACCTTCCTCCTCACTTCCCTCTGAATAAAATGCTGTCTCTTGTTTCTGCTGCTCATTTCAGAAGCCACAGGAGGCAGCTCTGCTTTGTGGTCAGATGCAAGAAAGGGAGGTTGAAACCAATCCTTCCAGGGAAGCCTCAGAAGCTGGTGCTTGAGCTGGGCTTGCCATGTTGTCCTTGCCGTAGGACACCACAGCGTGGGGGGAGCGTTTCGAGAAGTTTGTGGGTAGCTTGTGCATTCTCATTAATTAGGAAATTAGATTGTTGACTATAAATCGGAGGGTTCGGAATGTCTTCATTTAAAGTTGAGGAAATGAAGCGTGGGAGGTTAGATGATAGCTGTGCTTTTTGCACCAAATTGCAGTGGTTTACTTGCTTTTGCTTTGGGGGTTACATTAACTTCGGCACCAAAGCTGGTCCATCAGAAGGCTGTTCAGCTCTCCTCTGGACGGGTTCGTTTTACAAGATTTCCTGTGTGACCGCGATCTGAGTCATCTAAGTAACCTTAGATTATTGATTACAAGTCTTTTTTTTTTTTCTCTTCCCCCACACTGCCCATCTGATTTTCTTAAGACTCTCTTACTCTTTCTAGAAACAAAACTTCAAATCCAACGGTTTTTGATTTCTAAACCAAGTTTCCCTAGGCTTACCGGCTTGTGGATAATACATAATAAACTGAAATACCATGTCCACTCAGTAGCATAATTCCTGGCTTCTAGTCCCACTCTTATTTTTCCCACTTCAGCCACCAATGCCCTTGCTGGGGTCCAAACCCCCAGGGTCAGTTAGGGGTAGGACCTTATGTGGCCACCAGGGCCCGCTCTAGCAATCCTGGTGTCTGGATGAAAAGAGCTGGCACCAAGGCTTTTCAAGTTCTTTCAAGGTGCCCCCCTGGTGCTGGGGTCCCGGCATATCTCATTGTGGGGAAGCCATACTGGGTTCTGTCACAGTCTCTTCCTGGATGTGTACACAAAATTGTTTTACTATTCATTTTCAGGAACCTGTCCTCCGAACAAATAAAAGCAAAAAATTCCAAAGACTAAGGCATAAAAGCCAGAGTTCTTAGCCATCCGCTGGTCAGGTGTGTGTAAACCCCCATTTAGATTCAAGCTGGATTCCCCCACATCTAAAAGTTACCTGGTGCAAGTCATTTTTAGCCAGACGGAGGAGGACATGCTGAAAAATCCCTTCACCAGAGTCCAACCCGTCTTTGTTGCTGGATGAATGGGTTATCATTTGTAGAGTATCATCCAAGGTATTAATTTTGCAAATCACGAGCTTTATCAGGGAACCTCTGTGCATCAGTTTACTCCCCAGAGCTTACGCAGAAGTTTAGGGGAGGAAGTCGTAACAATCCCAGTTCCTTTTGCTCTCGCGGGACACACAGAAGACTTGGTGCTTGACATCCTAGGTGGTTCGAAAAATCAAGCCTCGGGGCACCTGGGTGGCTTGACTGAGCGTTAAGCGTCCAATTCTTCATCTCAGCTCAGGTCTTGATCTCAGGGTTGTGAGTTCAAGCCCTATGTTGGGCTCCACACCTGGCACGGAGCCTACTTTAAAAAAAAAAAATCAAACCTCAAATACTTTGGGGAAAAGTGGAATTCGTTAAAGTAAATCACTTTTCTTTTCTTGGTCAAGGGGGCATACGCATTCAGAATTTCTAAAGAGTCAAGGCAGAGATGTTTTTCCTAACTTGTGGATTAGATTCAATTGAATGGGCATTCGTTGTGTGTAAAGGAAGTAGATATGCCCATGGGGTGAGCATGGGACACAGGATTTTCTAATTAAGGACAGCTTTTTTGTTGTTGTTTTGAAACCATCTTTACTTTGATATTATGGGTGGTATTCAAGTACACTTTTTGGTACCTGTGTTCTGTACCGTGTTCCAGTATTTTTCTGAAACATGGACTTCTGTCATTCTAATAGCAGCAATCATGGATTCTATGAATCTGGTGCCCATGCCAGAAAGAAGGAGGAGAACGAGACTATGTTTTTCAGGTCATAGGTTTACATGAAATACAGAACTGCACATGTTAGTAGGGAAACAAACAGTTCCCCGCCTACATGATACAAAAGGAAACAAAAAGCTTCCAGGGTAATAAAGGTACAAGTCAGAAGCACGTAGTCTGTGGCATCTGGATATACACTCTAAATAGTCCTCGTTATTCAAGTTTATCTTCCGTCTTGTTGTGTTCATCTAAAGCTCCTGGCCCATCTGATCAGGAACCAAAGGGAGAGATTGTGGGCCTGCAGATACCAGGCTCCCCTGTGGACCGTAACCACCCAGTACACGTGTCTTTACCACAAATCGACGTGCTGCTAGGGTAATGGATTTCTGCGTGATAAACTAATACCGCTTGGAGGCATTTTCTGAAGCTTTCGAGTGTGTTACGGAAGTAATTATGTGAACCACACCATACCCTGGCTTTGAGTTGTGATTCATGAACACGAAATTCCATGGTGTAGACTTATCACAGTATCTCTCTCTTCCCCCATCCAGTGTTGGATGATAGCAGCTCTGCTGCAGAAAGCCCACACCTAGAAAAGATCACACCAAGTCATTTCTCAACATTCCAATGGCCAAATTCCATGTGCATTGGAAAATCCAGAATTGCTTTCTGCGTGGAAGTTTTCATTTCAAAGCATCTAGCATATCCAATTAGAAATAGACACACGATTTTGATTTTGCACGGAAACAAAAATGTTAATATATGTCATTATTTTGAAGGCCCCCCGAATGTAACAATATTGGGATTTTAAACATGGTTAGTAGTAAATAATCTCAGCTCAACTTTGCTGAGTGAAATAGATTTCCTCTGTTCCCTAATCCTGTCTGCTATCACATAGGGTTAAATTGTAAGTCTAGCCTCTAGCTATGGCTCTATACTTACTCCAGGCATGGGGCAAACAGACAAACCCAAAAATGAGAGTTACTGAAACAGTGGGAAGTCCTCTTGGCCTAGTGAGAACATGCTAGAACCATTTCCTTCCTTTGTGACCTCTTCAATTCTTTTTGTCATCTGCTTCAGTTATTTCTGGGTGCACTCTGTCCCCCTTCCAGGCATTAGCAATCCCATCCTGGCCATTATTCATAGTAACCCCATCATCCTTTTCAACAGAACTCATGCCCTTAGGGTTTGCCCACTTGCTTCCTGAAAATGACAGAAACTTCCCCAAGGCCCCAGGTGGCTGCTTCTCAGACCTGCAGTTAACCATGGGATTTTGGAGTGGGTGGGCTGGCATAACCATTTTAAGCATAAATGGGTCAGAGGGAACAAAAGACTCTCATCTGACCTTGGGAATGTAAATTTTAAGAGGAATTAGGTACATTTTTCACTTCTAGTTTCAACCTTTTCTTTTCTTTTCTTTTTTCTTTTCTTTTCTTTTTTAATATCCAGCCTCTGCTTTTAGGAGAAATACAACTTAAAGATATAGGAAAAAAATATTGATTTAAATTTGATTTTTCTAAATTCAGACTCTATGTTCATGCTCAGAGAATTGGGTGTTAGAGACCGGGCTTAGATACTTACGAATGCATACAGATGCACAATGACAACAAAAAGTGCTTTCATTGGTATATTTATTTGCCTTAAGGTAACCCATAAAAAAGTGTTTTCCTCTCTACTTGACTTGAAGTAGTCTATGAGTTTCTAGAAGATAGAGATTGCATTTTATTACTCTTAGAGTTCCCAGCAGTCTAGTACAGTGGTTTAACCTAGTAGCAGCTCCATAAGTATTTGTGAAATTAAATTAAGTTCCTGTCTAATAAATACTACTTTTCTAATTGGAAAGTAGTGTTGCAAGTTAGGTCACTTGAGATTTTATTCTGAGTTCAACTGGCTCTAGGCCTTGTGGTCTGCAAAAATGTGGCCCTGGGTGTAGGGTAAGGCTAGTAGACTAGAAATGGGAGCATCTCCCCATTCTTATTGGGTACATCCCGGTTTTCAAAAATAAATTTATGCTCTTATCAGAATTAGTAAGCATGAAATTTAACTTAACACTTCATATTTGATATGCATAAACTCGCTCCACTGTCTTCTATTTCTAGAGTGTGATCTTCCCAACATGCAAATCTGATCATGTCACTCTCCCTGTTTAAACCTCTCCAGTGGTTTCTTCTGGCATGGGGATAAAATCATACCCATAGTATGACTTGCCATGAGCTACAGAAAGCTTGTCTTTCACTCCTCCCCGGCTCCCCACTCTGTTCCCAGTCAGGAGCACCTGTGGGCTCCCAACAGTCATTCCCCATTCTGCTTCCTGAGCCCGGAGCAGGGGGACAAATCTTTGTAGACCCCTCATATCTTCCTGAGGTGTATTTTGAAGGAAAAACACGATTTTTCGCATACTCTTTCTGCATATTAACAAGCGGTCCTTGCTGTCTGCTCCTGCCTAGCAGGTTTTGGGGTTAACAGAGCAGACAAACAATCTCCCCATTAGGACTGATAATGTTCCTTTGTTCTCCTCGAACAAATCACTGTGGGGGTTCCTTGAGAGCTACTCAAATCTGTTCAGTTTATTTTTTGTCTTGCCTTTCTGGATCACTGGCCCTTACTCTTAACAACAGAAGCATCTGTCTCTAGAATGTGAGTTTGTGATACTCTTTCTCCTCTTCCACTAGTTAACCCTCCTAAAATGTGAATATCTATTTAGGGGAAGGAGTTTACCCCCCTCTCAGCCTTTTAATAGCCTGATGACCTTAATGTTACACTGCTGATGCCTCAAGCATCTAAACCAAATCACTAAGAGCAGGAAATAATTTTTTTCAAGTTGGGGGAGGGGCATCTTGAAAACCACCTCTCTGTTCCCTTTCTCACTCTTAGCATGAAGGAATCAGTATGCTGTAACCGGCGGAGGTTGCTTTTCTGTAGCTGCCCTGCTAAGTAGGAGTGAGTTAAAAGTGTTCTTTTCCAAGAAGTCATCACACTGCTAAGTGAACAGCCTCCCCTTTGCCCTCTCCCATTTGCTCCAAACCCGGTGTGCCTGAGATCTGCAAGTTCACTGACACCTCATTGTGAGCGGGAAGAACAGAACAGAGCGCCAGGGAGCAGGCAAGGACAGGAGGTCGGCGCACTGACCCGCATTTGGGGGCTTGGGTTTATTGAACCACTTCACCCCGGCTCCACCGGTTTTGCGAACCGGTCTGGTGAGGTATTGGGGGCTGTGCGCCCTCTGCTGGGCAGAGCAACACATGCTCTGCTCCACAGCACCTGGCTGGAGGAATTGCAAGCTTTTGCTAACGGGGGGGGGGGGGGGGGGGGGGCGGGCAGATTTTCTTCTCAGGTGTGATGCTCTGCTGGTGTGAGATGATGGTCATGAAAACAGGGACTGGAGTTTTTAAGGGTAATTTTAAGTCTAGTCTGAGCAAACAAACAAAAACTCATTCTGTGTTCCACCCTGGTCAACTTCATACTCACCCATTTCCTCCCTGTGCTGAACGTGGCTTTAATCATGTTGTAATGGCATTGAGTTCAACGGCACAATACATCAAAGTATGTCTTTGTGCTCAGAGTAAATAGAATCACAGGAAGAATCACTTACTCACATTTTCTACTTAGCATGTCATATTTGGGGGAGAGTGGAAGATTTTGACATATGTGAATGCTTTCCCTTATGTTTAACTTAGCTCTTTCTAAACATTAATATTCCAATATCAGGACTTAAAATTGTATTTGAGTGCCATGCGTTATTTTTCTAGTCATTTAACAAACATTAGTGGGCCCTTATTATATAGCGGGCACTCTGCAGGCTGGTGTCGAGCACTAGGAGAGAGAGAAGAGACACCTAGAATCTCAAGATGCTCGGTCTACAGAGGGGGCTTTTCGACTTGCAGCATAAAAAGGTATTAAGAAAGAAAGGGGTCCAGCACGCCGAGCAGATCAGATCCTACACCTGGCGATGGGGACATTATAACCAGGAGGCGGAAGCGACTGCTTTTCATTGTGGAAATATCTCAGGAAGGTAGAAGATGGATAGAGGGTGGGGGAACCTCAAAGTGTCAACAGGAGGATATTTAAGAAACTGTTGGAATAGAAAAGAAAAAAAAAATGAGAGTGGGAATCCTGGGAAAACGATTCAACCGGACAACTGCTTAAGAGCTAGGACGCCTGGGTGGCTCAGTGGGTTAAGCGTCTGCCATCAGCTCAGGTCATGATCCCAGGGTCCTGGGATCGAGCCCCGCATCGGGCTTCCTGATCAGCAGGGAGTCAGCTTCTCCCTCTGCCTGCAGCTCTCCTGCTTCTGCTCTCTCTCTCTCTCTCTGACGAATAAACAAATAAAATCTTAAAAAGAAAAAAAAAAAGAGCTGGACCTGGATGTGGAGGATGAGGAAGATGGAAGAATGAAGGCATCTTTGCTCGTGGATGATACCGGGCTGAGCAGAAAAGTGGTGTAGCCGGAGTGAGGCATTCAACTTGGGGCATGTTGAATTCGAGGTGACTGCATGTCAGGGTATGCCCTAAGTAGCCGGAAATACAGATCTTGAGCTCTGAGAGGGGACATGGCTCACGGGGGACCTGGGGATCCCCCAGCTGGGGGCCTGAGGAATCAGTGCGAGTGTCCAGGGAGTCTGTGTGGACAGAGGGAGATAAGCAAAAATGCAATGTCTCACATGCCTCTTTTACTTCATTGAGTTAGGTAACTTTTACCTCATTGAGTTAGGTAACAATTTCATTACCTGCTTTTTAAATATTAAATGCTGTCGAGCTTGTGGATTTGGGTAACTTTTTCTCTTAACGAGAAACCTATTTAAAAGTTAAGTTAAAAAAAAATTGTGCTCCTACATGATCGAGTCCTCATTATGGAGCCTGTGAGCTTTCGCATCTAGTGCATGTGCTCAAAAAGTCATATTAAATCAGAGATGACTTAAATCTTGATCTGTGCAAGTTAAAGCCAGGATTAAGTTATATACATGATAAAGCATCAAAGAGTCAGTTTTTTTCGGGTGGGCTTTGGAGTGGGAAAATGGAAAAAGATCTGATTTGTTCTGATCTCAAGGGGTGGGGGGATCAATGTTCATTTCAATCTCTATTCATATGCATAACTACTTCTGGAAAATGCCTAGAATTCTAGCCTCTCGAGGAGGGAAGGAATTTAGAGATCATGGTGTAAAATGGTATGTTTTACAGACGAGGACACGGCACAGTAAATTTAAGAAGCACTGCAGGCTGGATCATCATCTCATTAAAGGCTCTGAGAAGTTCTGCAGGAAGGAAAATACTGATTTTGTTTAACTTAGATTTCCCAGTCTTATTGGATGACCAATATTTCCCAGAGTTTGAACAGTGGTACTTAGAAGGTTTCCTTTATAATTAGGTAGACCAATGTAATGTTTCCAACCCTTAGCCATAAAGCTCAATTTAGTTAGCAGACATTTATTGATCCTTTAATATTTAGGGACACTGTATTAGGTACTCAGGGCCCAATGATTATTCATAAAATAACAATAATAAATAATGATAATAATCATAGTTAAAACTTGTGAGTGCTCACCAGGTGTCAGGAGATTTGCTAAATATTTTACAGATACCATCTCATTGAATCCTCTCAATCCTGTGAAGGAAGAAGGTGAAGGGATTTTCCTAGAATTGTGGACCTACTGAATTACAGAATTGGTATTCAAATATAGTTTCTATCTGATTCCACCGCTTACAGTCATAACTACCATAGTTTTCAGAGAATTTTCAGCCTAAAGGGTGTCCCTAAACATCCCCAAGATGGGCTTCAGGTGTTTGGGCTTGAGCTTCTCCAAACTGATGTCCAGTGGGAACCCCTGACATCGCCTTGACATTACTCTTGACAAGTCTATATTTACCAACCAGGGTAGCCTCTTTCTCTCCGCGTCTGAAGCTCTCGGTATCAAACAGCCCTTTGTGGGGCTTTAGTATCTCGTTTCTTCTGCATTACATAATGCAACAGATATGAAGTAGATCAGGATATAGCTGATTTACAGCTTTCCTGTATGGTTCCTGAATGCTCCTTTTTCTTTTTTTCTTTTTTTTTTGTTTTTTTGTTTTAAGTGGGAAAAATGAGCACTAGATTTTAAATCTTCTTTATACACTCTAGGCAATACTTAAAACATTTAACTCTTAGCAATTTGTGTTTTTAATGGAATAAGGTTTTCCTTTTGGGTCATTTTCATAGAGTAACTTTGGTTGTCCAAACATACTCTGAAATACGTTGGGGATTATGGTTTCAACACATGTAAGCCTAAGGCCAAAGTATGAGTAACACAAGATATTTTGTTACATTTCGTGAACAAACCACTGTTTTGTGGTATAATACAAAACATAGCTAAGTAGTTTAGATCACTATCAGGCATTACAAGGTTAGGTTTTCAATTTATGTGATTACTCAAAGCTCATTAGAAGTATATTCTCTAGCTCTAGGGAACGTAGCCTAGAAAATTGTGGTTTCCCTTGTGAAAATGGTATATTTTTAGTCCACTTACTATGTTTTTAGTTTATCTCAATTATATCCCTTTGTACTTCTAGTACAATAGTTGAATTCACAAATAAACTTACAAAGTCTAGTTACCAATGAGCCAAAATGGGTAAAAAACAAAAAAAGAGAAAGAAAATACATTATTTTTGTTTCTGAACAAACAAGCGCTGTCTGAAGCGCTGTCTTCAGAATGTCACGGACTCTCTATCAATGAAACCGCTATTCCAAATTCTTCTCTTTAGATCATACCAACTGTGATATAGTAGAAAAGTTCCAAGTTCTAGTTCTGGCTCTCACACACACTAGAAAGACAGCTTGACTTTTCGGTTTTTTGGTTTCCATACTTAGCAAATGGGCTTCCTATCATGCGCCCTCCCTGTGAGAGAGTTCTTCTGATGTATGTTAGAAATAACATGAGCTTCGCAACTACCAATATATGGGGGGAATACTGTTGCTGGCTCTGTGATCTTGAGTGAATTTTTGAATCTCTTTGAGCCTTGGTTTCTTCATTTGCAAAGCAATGATAGTGATTGTATCTACTTGATAGGATTATTGTAGGGATTAAATTAGGTAATATACATAAGTACCAGAGACCAGGATGGTATATTCGGAGTGGTTTCCCACTGCAGGTTAAATTCTTCCCCTTCCTCCTTATCATATACACATTATTATGATTTTTTTCTTTTATAAGCTTTCTTAACTTTATTTGTATATGAATACTTCTAAAATTGCGGTTAAAATCCTTAATAAATCACATGAGAACAATGACTGTGGCTTATGATTATACTTGAGGAAGTACGGCTAATTTGAGCAGTTGGAGCTCATCTGATCCAGGACTTTTACTGAGCTTTTGCTGGGCATAGTACATTGGACCAGCGAAGGAGACCTGATCTCTTTCTCAATTCTTGGTGAGTCCACATTTCAAAACTGGGAGGATTTTTGTTTTGTTTTGTTTTGTTTTACATTTAGCATAACGAGAATGCATTATTGGCCATTCCTTGGTCATAATCCATTTCCTTGGATTAAAATAGGAACATTGACCATAGTTTAAAAACTGAAATTCAGTTGTTTGTAGAGACCTTCCTTCTAGAGTCTAGAGGCCTTTCTGCCAGAAAAGGCTGCCGGATATTCCTCTGAAAGAGACACGTGTGAAGGAAACGTTTTTGTTAGCGTGCATCTGTGAGTCTTTAGTAGACACACATTTGTTGAAATAGTCTGACCTGTAATTTTGAAGTAATCATTTAAATCTGGCTGCTTATCTTCAGTCCCTTTACCTTCATTCTTAGAGACCTTTTCTTCATTTGCTTTGACCATCAGGAAGCTTAAAATCGAATCTGTGACCTGGTTATACTCACCTGTGATACTTCAGCTTGGGTCTTCTTTGGCCCTGACTTTTAGAATTTTTTTTTTTTTTTTTTTGGTTTTCTCATAAATTTTGTTGAGTAAGAGAAGTATTAACATAATAAATAGTTACATACATACACACATAAGAAAAAAAAAAAATCTAGTTGAACCTTTTGTTAGAAGAGATCTAGTTCCCAGAGGAGCCAGACATTTGACTCTGAATGGGTAAGAAAAACATGGGTCAGCTTACACCTCCTCTGCTCCCTTTTGGAAAATGCAAACCCCAAACTGAGTGTTTGGAAATGGGGCATTCTTAGATGAGACCAGAAAATCCCCATGATTCTGGACTGCCCTAGGGATCAGAGTGCTGGTTTGAACAGTAATCCTGATTTTTAACAGCTAATTATACGTGGCTCTACTTTGCGCCAAGGGGATTTATTCGTGCTCATGACTTCAAATTCCAGCCGCGAACCTCCATGTTGCCCCATGTCAGTTTAAGATTAATTATGGTAATTCTCAAGGCCACGGAGTGCACGGCAGAGTTTCCATCTGGATCGACACTCCTCCTCTGATCCAGAACCCAGGCTGGGGAAGCTGGGAAGGCTGCGGAGGCTGGGGAGGCTGGGGAGGCTGGGGAGGCTGGGGAGGCTGGGGAAGGAAGTAGACTTTGGGGAAAGACAATCATTTCAGACGTTTCTCCTGAGTATGGTTGGTTCCAGGGGCGTGAGGCTCGACTTCCCACGGTGAATAGTATAAGCGGGCACTTTCATGTATACTTCCTGTACATTTCCTGGCTCTCTCATACATTTTTATAGTCAGGATACATCAGATTTAATAATAAAACTCCAGAATGACCATATGCTTTGAGGTGCAGTTCCTTTTCCAACATAGAAAATGAAAAGGCAATTAGGTGGTGAACCTGTAAACAGTCATTCTCCTGTTCAAGTAAAATAAGTTAGCATCAGTAAATTCAGTTTTCCTTAGAGTGCCATTTATGTCTCCATGCTGTATCATGAGGGTTGGTAATGACTTAAAAATAATACCCGAGGAAGTTTTCCATGTTAGGTTGCCAAAGGTGAGATGATTGCAAGAGGACGCAAATACCCTAGGTGTCATTCCGTGAACTTTAGGAAATAGAGTTCTTGGGTCTTCACCTGGAGCGCTGGTTTTCTTTTAGATCAAATGCTATCCCTACATCCCAGGTGCTCCGTTGTTTCTCTTGGGGCAGTCATTCTGTGAGGGAAACAAAATTACACGATAGACTGAGTTAGGTGGTAGAATCGCATTACTACTATACATACCTGACTTTTTTTGACTATCTGCCCAGCTTTTCTCTAATACATTACATGTATTATCTCATTTAAATATCACAATCCTAGAAGGCAAACATTATTATTATCTTCATCTTACAGGTGAGGAAACTGAGGCACAGACAGTGTAAGCCACTGGCCCAAGGTCACATAGCTAGTAAATAGTAAAGCTCATTTTCTGATTTGGGCAGCCTGTATGCAGAGCTGCTGCTTTTATTTTTATTTTCTTAAATTTTATTTATTTATTCCTGAGAGACAGAGAGAGAGAAAAGCAAAGGCAGACAGAGAAGCAGGCTCCCCCTGGAACAGGGATCCTGATGTGGGACTAAATTGCAGGACACCGGGACCTGAGCCGAAGGCAGACACCTAACTGACTGAGCCACCCAGGCGCCCAGAGCTGCTGCTTTTAAACCACTAGCACAGAGCTGTCTCCTTAGTCACCTGTTATTGTTAATGCTTTATACATTTACATGCAATAAAGCACTGCTAGAAACCTAGATTAACCCCCTTTTTAAAAATCATATGCCACAGATTTGTAGCAGCATCACTGTGGTGCTGTTAGGATGATGATTAAGATTATAATGATGTGTTATGAAGTTTGAGTGTATGGGCATCATGGGTCTGATAGACATTTATTTATGCACTTTGTCAGTCATTGTTCAAAGTTCTTTACCTGCATGAAAACGTTTATTCCAACTATTACTTAGGTATCATTAAAGATAATAACTACCTACTTCGTAGAATTAAGTATATTAATATATGCAAAGTGTTTGGGATGCATGGCATAGATACGTGCTCAATAAATTCTAGTTATTATCCTTATGTTACAGATGGGGAACTGAGGTTAGACACTTGCTCACAGGCACACAGCTGGTTAGAGGCAGAGCGGGGCTCTGAACTGAGGCTATCCTGCTCCAGAGCCCATGCTCAACCCCCAGGCAAGCAATAAAATCAGGACATCTATGAATTATACTTTGTTTTTACTTGCGCTGATAGCCAATCAGAACTGAAGCTTTTATTTTACTAATGAGAGGCAGCAAGGTATCAGGAGTCAGAGGACAGGATCTAGAGTCAGCCTGTCTAGATGGAAAGATCATCTCTATCCCTTGATAGCTGTGCAACCTTGGGAAATTTATCTAAACTCTCTGTGCCTTGGCTTTCTTATTTCTACAATGGAGATAATTCTATCTCACAGGGTTGCTGTGGAAATTAAATGAGAAAAACCTCTCTAAAGCTCTTACTGTAGTTCCTGGAATATGGTAGCATCCGAGTAAGATTAGTTAACATTATTACGGTTATTAGAAATGAACTTACATTTGCATTTCACAAGTATACTTTGAATTGTAAAGCCACAGATTAAATCCTGGGAGCCCAATTCAATGAATACTTTCAATAAGCCATCCCAGACTCTGAAAGTCTGTGTGTACCAACTGTCTTACACTGAAAGTCAGAGTGCGGGCTGTTAGAAGAGGGCTTGAGGGGGGAACACGGTGAGGCTGGAGTAGCCAGTGGGGCACTGGCTGAAAATGCTACAATGATCCACATTGTTACATTTCTGTTGGGCACTTAGAAACTGTGTTTAGACAGTTTATTCTCTGGTTGTATGGGGAGTCAGAATTCACTTAGTCTCAGTCATGACTATTTTCCAGACCTGAGAGGAGAGGAGAGAGAGAGACAGACAGACAGACAGGCAGACAAAGAGTGTTTAAAATGACTTTCTGACGTAACACCTTCCCCATCTTTGATGCCTTTATTCTTGGACAATAAGGCAAGTGGTACAACCTTCCTGCAACAGTCAGCACCCACATTTGGTGTTCCCTTCCCGTCTGACCATGCACCCAGCGTTTCTAAACAGCACAGTAGTGCAGGCTTATACTTTTGATTTCTATTAATTTTTCAGTTTTTTCTATTGGGTTTTGAAGGTCTTATCTGCGCTAATTCATACACCTAAGATTATTTTTATGGTCCTTGCTCTCTGAAAGCCTACAGTTTCGTTCAGGGAATAGTTCTGGGAAGAGGGGAGAATGATAAATCAAAAAACCATAAACAAGCCCAAGGCAGTGTTTGTTTCAAAACCCACTCCATTATCCAGCTGACTTTGAGGGATGTTGCTTCATTTTTCTTGCTTTCTTTTAATTTCGTTGAGTTCTGCATTCGAGAAGACAACACATTCCCATGTGGCTAACAGTCTACTTCCCCAGTCTGTTTACAATGGCAGTTCAGAGGATATTAATAGATGCTCTTTAATTGCGTGGACTGTTGTACATTTGTTTGGGACGCACTGGCTTGTACAACAGAACTAGGCTTCTTCTCTGCTGGGCTTTGTAGAGACTTTGCGAGCCCAGGGTACTCATCCATCTCTAAGAGCGGATGACCCTAAGATGTGTTTATTTCACTGTGGCATCTTTATTTCTTGCATCGTCTTAGAGTTGGGTTTGAGGACCGAGCTTTGAGAAATGCTGATTTACATGGTCATCGTTTTTCCAAGAGGACCTACTTAGGGAAAGTTGCCAGAGCTTAATGGTACCTGTGCTATTATTTTTTAAGGATTAAATAAATGTCATACCACAGTTTATTAAAACTATGAAAATCTTGAATTCAGAACTCACTGGAGTGTTTTCCCCCAACATCAAACTTAAAAAAAAGAAAATGACAGAAAAGAAAAATAGAATTAATTTAAAAACACACTCTAATTCTCTACCAAATCCTGACTCCATCAGCAATGTAATCGAATAGTGTTCATATTCTGCCCGCAGTCAGAGTGTTGAGAGATACCCAGGGTATCACAGGCCCCCCAACCATCAAAGATGTTCTTGCATTTCCTCCTCCACTTCCTCCTCTTCCACAGGTGCAAGACAGTACAATACAGCTTAAGAAACCACTGATAATTTTTTATAATAGAGATTGAAGCAAAAATATTTCTGGACTCCCCCAGTGACCCAGAAAACGTTTTTCCAGAATCTGCCAATCCCAGAATAGTAAATGGGATGATCTGTTGTGATATTTTAATTTATGCCCTTTAATTCTTAGGTGGGAAGAAATTCACTTGTTGCTATCATGAAAATCAGAAGATAATAATACAGAAAATCAAAAGGTCTTGGTGACCTTGTTGAGTTCAGATCCCAACACACACAGGGCCTAATGCAGAGCAGCCACCTCACGCATGTCTGTGGCATGAACTTCCTCTGCTGACGTTTGGACTTCCCAGCTGTCCAAAGGAGAGGTGGGGCAGAATCCGGGACCTCGGAGGTTCCTTAGAGCGTGGAAACGTGGGCTCTATGTACTCTGGGGCTCCTAGATTGTTAGGGAACGTGCAAATGTCATTTGGAGCAAATGCAAACCATTTTCAGTTTGCTGTATACAATAAGAAGACGAAGTATATGCTTTATGTTAAAAATTGAGTCTTCCTGCTTCAGCTTTATCCTATTCATTGTCTGTGACACCCTTCCCAATGTGTAGCGGGAGCCCTCTTCTCTGCATAGAAGGTAAAGCAAATTGTTGTTCCTGTTATTGTATAGAAGAGTCTACTCTCAGTCTTGAAAGTCACCCACCATTTAAAATGTTTAATACATCGTTGGGACTTAATTAATGCAGTTAATTAACTCTTGGAAACAGGAGCGGTTTCCTTTCCCTCCAAGGCCTCTTTTGTATACTTTTGATTCCTCGATGACTCTCTAAAGTGTCAAAAATATAATAAAGAGATAACTGCAAAATGCAGTTATGTGTTTACTGAATGGCTACTAAGTGCCAGACAGCACAATATGTTTATGGATTTATATATACAATCTTCCTTTTTCTTCAAAGAAACCCAAGTACTTCGTTTTGAGAAAATCAAGGCTAAAGTTCAGGTGATTTGCGCAAGATCCAAGAGCTAGTAAATGATGGAATAGGAGTACAAACTTAGTTATCTTCAGAGAAAAAGAAAAGTATTTTGGGAATAAATAGTCCATTTCCAGCATGTGATGGACTGTGTAAATGTGGGATAAGTAGGAAGAGGGAAGAACCTGAAGGTGGCAGTGGGCTAGGGCCATTATGGCCCCCAAGCAAGAGTCTTCCATAGAAGCGGGATGTGATCCCCTCTTCCACCTTGCACCCTGAGGAGAGCTTGAACCTTAAGAGGCGTTCCATTCCAAATGGTGTGGGTGCTTGAGGTCAACATATTTATCAGGATATATTTATTTGCTTAAGGTTGGTTGTCCTGGCAAAGTCTATTTTCCATTTGCATATAAATGAATCCAGATAGTCAATAAAGTTTCCAGTTCAAATATGAGAAGTGTAACTTTAGTGAATTAAAGGTCAGGAATAGTTATGACTGTTTTTTGTACCATACTACGAGGCAAGTGAGTATTATGTCTTTTCTTTTTAACTCATACTTTATTTTTCACCTTTATTTTACTTCTTGCTTGATGTTTGAGAAAAAAACATTCCAAAGACATTTGCCTCTACTTCTCACTATTTTGAAGGACTCATTCCTAAAGACTGAGTTATGTCTTTGAAAGATGGATGAACACCATTTTAATGTCCAGCAGAACACCTTTGTCCTATGGGGGCTTAATGAATGCTCTTGGATGATCAAGGGTAGATGAAAGCATTAGAAGGCCATCTAGTCCCAGGCTTTGAATAAGATCTCCTCCAAGGTTTCTGTTGGGCTTGAAGCTTTATACTTTTATGCTATCTGAAGTTTGCCCATGAAATGTGTGCTTTTGACATATTTTTAAAAGAAGAAGTTTTGATTCTCACAGTAAAAGAGCTCAGATGTCCAGTGAAATTCTGATATAAATTCACCTGGATTTCTTTTAAAAAAATTATTCTTTAATAATAATAATAATAGGGAAGAAATAATAGGTCCATTTATACTGACCTTTTCAAGGAAGAAAGAAAACTTAGCTACTTAAAACAAGTCACTGTAGGTCCTCATGAAGGATACCACACATAAAAACAACCCTTAGTGGTATTGAAAAGTTAAGTTTTCAAATCTGAGAAGATTTAAATCAAAACACCTCAGAAGTTTATTTACTTCAGACCAATGCCTGTAAGTTGATTCTAAATTTTGAAAACCAATAACTACATACATATCTCTCATGGAAAACAATGACTGTGCTTTCTTGGTTTCAGTGACAAGCCTCCTGTGCTACTTAAAAAGAAAAAAGCCGAGTAAATTCTTATTTCTTACTTTTTACCAATTTTTGAAAGTCATGTCTTACTTCAGGTTTTTCATATATATTCCATCAGACTATCTCAAATGATATTTTTCTTCCTGTTTTTAGTTGCCTTTTATGTATTTAAGACAAAAAATATATTTCTACTTTATTATACATTTGCTCTGTAATCACATTGTGTATTTCCTGTAATCCATTTCATTCTTTTGCTCGAAGCCATTCTTGGAGGTTTCCACTGATTTCTGTGTTTTAATTTTGGCCAATTGTTTTCTAGGCCTGTTGCAAAGCTAACATCCCAAGAATTATTTTCAAAGGACTCTTGAATTGGTTTCAACATTATATGCCACTGATGTCTTTCCTTTTGGTCTTGTTAATTCCTATTTTGTTAGAATACTACTTGACATCTCCTCTTAGATGTCTAATAAACATCTCAAATTTAATTCATCTTCACTCTAGACCTGTTCTGCCCACAGTCGTCTTCATTTTTCTTCGTGATGGCTCCATGCTTCAGTTGCCCAGGCCAAAAATCCTGAAACCACACTTGACTCTTTCTCTCGCTCTCCATGTCTAATCCAACAGGAAATGCTTCAGCTTTCCTGCCAAAATACGTCAGACTCTAACCAGACTTCTGCTGTGACCACGTGCATCATTGAAGTGGTAGGCAAACTGCTCTCTCAGAATTGTAATGACCAAATGACTTTGTTATCATTAACAAACTGGATCATTTAGGCAGGGACAGCTAGCCTAGTAACATGTCTTGATTCATTCTATTTTGAAATCCGAACCGCCTTGCCTGCCCCTGAAAAAGCCCTTGGTGGCATTCGGTAGCTATTTTTAAATAATTTAGGGACTGTCAATTAGTCGGAAATAGTAAGAAGTAATTGTTGAGTTCACGTCATCCATTAATTGTATAGCGACTTACAATCTATAAAGCACCTTACATAATTATATCATTGGATCTTCATAATCTTTCTAGGTAGCTTTTTATGTCATTGTTTTGCAGTTGGAGAAACTGGCTTGGAGTCTAAATGATTTGATCTCAACCCGCTAACAGTGATGACATCAGAATTGAAGTCCGGTTTTTGTGTTTTTAAATCTTACATGCTTTCTGTTGCTCTGCTTCTTCTGGGAGGCATAATTAGGATCAGTTGTCTGAACTTAGACATTTTCACTGAGCAAAGATGGATGCCCTCATAAATGGAGCTGTCCAACACCAGACCGTGTCGCAGGGACGGCGGGTTTGCTCTCTGTGGTGGTGTTTAGATGGAGGTGGATCACCCCCACTTCCCCAACCTCTGCTACCTCCACTGGCTCTCCCACTCTGGCCAGGGATACCATGGGAATCCCATATTGGTTAGGTAGCTTTTGGGGATGCCTTCCACACATCCTTTCAGAGGTGACATTCTGCTATTTATAAGGACCTATGAGCACATCTGCTTCTATAGGAACCCATGTGTCAGAGATATTCCCAGGCCTCTTGTATTATAATTTTTAAAAAATATTTTATTAATTTATTTTGAGAGAGAGAGAGAGAGAGAGAGAGCAAGCATGAATGGGGGAGGGGCAGAGGCAGAGGAAGAAGCAGTTTCCCTACTGAGCAGGGAGCCTAATGCGGGGCTCGATCCCAGATGCTTGGATCATGACCTGAGCCAAAGGCAGACGCTTAACTGACTGAGCCACCCAGGCGCCCCTGTATTCTCATTTTAATAGAACTATTTTTATCAAATTATTCCATCTGCTAAATTATTAGTCATGACTGCTTCTGCCTTGTCCGTTAATTCTTTAATATTTAATATTTGTCGTATTTTCTTCCATCCTATAGTCGGCCAGTATATCCACAATGAAAACTAAAGAAGTTCCCTGACAAATAGCTGAAAAATATATTCTGTATTTCGTGTTGCCAAATGATATTCATCCATTAATTTTTCTTCCTCCAGGGTACTTAAACATTTTATATTAAAACCTAGATGCAGCAACTCATTCTGACACTTTTATTATTTATTGTTTTTGTGTTGACCAGTTTTTAGGCATTAGTGATAAATGACCTTTCCATCGGGTATATGACTTTTTCATTTTGAAATTTTTGATGGATATGAGATGTATTTTCATGATATAGGTTTTAAAGTCTGATAGAGAAGGAAGATTTATTTTATTTCTATGATCATACCTGAGATAATTCTTACCTTTTATTTCGCAGATTTTGTCAGCCAGGCAAAGCCTTTTAAAAAATCCCTTCCCTCACATTCATTTGTGATGTATCACCAGGCTAATGATTGTTGTTTTTTAAAAAAGATTTATTTATTTATTTGAGAGAGAGAGCATGAGCAGGGGGGAAGAGCAGACTCCCCGTTGAACAGGAACCCTGATGTGAGGCTTGATCCCAAGACCCCGAGATCATGACCTGAGCCGAAGGCAGATGGTCAACTGACTTAGCCTCCCAAGTGTTCCTAATGATTGTTTTTAAAGTCCGTGTTGGAGATCTATCTTTTTTTTTTTTTTAAGATTTTATTTATTCATTCGACAGAGATAGAGACAGCCAGCGAGAGAGGGAACACAAGCAGGGGGAGTGGGATGTGGGGCTCGATCCCACATAGCGGAGGAGCCTGATGTGGGGCTCGATCCCACATAGCGGAGGAGCCTGATGTGGGGCTCGATCCCACAACGCCAGGATTACGCCCTGAGCCGAAGGCAGACGCTTAACCGCTGTGCCACCCAGGCGCCCCTGGAGATCTATCTTTACTCCAACCAGCTCTCTTCTTCTTGGGCATCGGCACTTACGGACGCTGTAGGCTCATCTTTCAGAATGGAGAGATGCGTTTCTCCTCTCCCTTTCATTACTAGTCACGAGGTACACAGGTATTGGAGACACTGGCTTGAGGTGTAATTTTAATAAATGGATATTGGAGTATTTTGGAGAGTAACAAGTCAAAGACATTTCAATTGGGGTACAGATGAAAAGAGAAGAGGAAAATCTCTGATGTTATAATTGAGAACTGAGTAGTATGACTTTGCGCTATTGGATTAAAACATTTGGTTTTGAAAAAAAAGCAGTCTTAAATAAAGAAGCTGGGCCCCGTGACAAAAGAATGATGATATTTCCCATTAGTAGACTTGTCATACTTTATATGATTTTTTTTGCTGTATTACTTCCAATTCAGCCTTCAAAGTTGTCCACAAAGAGTTTTCACTTTTTTTTAAAGATTTTATTCATTTATTTATTTGACAGAGAGTGGGAGAGAGAGTGAGAGAAAGCAGAAGCAGGGAGAGCAGCAGAGGGAGAGGGAGAAGCAGGCTCCCCACTGAGCAGGGAGCCTGAGTTGGGGCTCAGTCCCAGAACCCTGAGATCATGGCCTGAGCTGAAGGCAGACGCTTAACTGACTGAGCCACCCAGGCGCCCCAAGAGTTTTCACTTTTAATTCTAACCTTACACAATAACAACAGAGTAATTGTGTGCCCTTCCTCTATATTTTACCTTTTCTATTAATGAAAAAAGAATCTGACTCCTACAAATCATTTGGTACTCTCAGGAGAGAGGCATGGCCAAGGTCCCGTTTCCATACTTACAGGATCACAGGAATGGTGCAGTGGATGACGATTCCACTCTCTGAATAAGGCTGGCCAGGATTCAAGCCGTAATGTACGGGAGCCCATGCCACAGCTAGGATGTCACTGTGCCCATCCCTTCCCAGCTCTGTGCTCTATGACATCTCCTTGGCAGCCTGAGATGCCTTGCTGGGAGTATTTATACCATGGGAACCAGCAAATATTACAAATCAGAACTCTTCCCTGACCCCAAAGAGTGGGTTGGTAAACATTTACCAGCGCAACCCTGGTTGGACGTGCTCAATTTATGTGACTTTGCTCAAGCTATTTGACCTCTCTGAGCCTCATTTTCCATCTCTGTAGAGTGTGGGAAGCTAGTACCTACTTCATAAAATTTTTGAAAAATTTAACACGAGATAACTTAGATGGCATGGGACTTAATTAATGGCTATTCTAATGACGTTTGATAAAAATAATTATTTCAAATGCAAATAGATCATTGGTATTAATTTGCAGGGCTGCCTTACTCACTGTTCGATAAGTAGCAAGAGGAGCAAGGTTGCCAAGTATTGGGAGAAATTTGTATTTTTAGGTGGACAGAGTCTCCGTGAGCTCTTTCTCTTATCAGTCTTTAAACTTTTTTGATTTAATTCAGCATCTATTTTCAGTATACATCATATGGCAAACCACTATGGTAAGTATAGTGAGGAGTATGTTTTGTATTTTGCAGTCTGTTTCCTTTTGCTATTCTGAAACAGTAAAACAGTTCTAGAAGTAAGCACCAACAATTTATCATGTGTTTTTATTCATTCTATCTTCTAAGACATTTTTATTGTATTTACTTATTTATATTGGTAATACATATTATATACATTTTTGTTATTCTGTTTATTATCATAGCAGGTTGAGAAATAAATGGGAAACAAGAAATTGAAGATACACAAGGAAGTCAGCAATGATAGCCCAGGGAATGCAATAGAAAGAACAATGTGAACAGGGAGCTTTTCCATGTTTGTTACTTTGTTTTTTTCCTGTCTTTCTCCTTGTAAGGATCAGGGATAAAAATGGGCTAGTGTGGATACTCTTACATCAGCTGGAGATGCTAAGCTGCATTTTGCTCTCTGGCTTGTAGTTTGAGAGGACAGAGGCTCAAGGGTGGAGTGGGTGGACACAGGTACCTAAGGAGAAGGAGCTAGGCTAAGTCTCTGGAGCCTTTGCCTATACGGCAAAGAGCAGGGGAGGGTGGTCTTGGCCTGCGAGCCAGCCCTGAGGCTGTTCAGAAAGGGCTAGAGTGAGGTTTCCTGACATGTGGAGCAGTTAGAAAAATTTGGGGGTAAAAGGAAGAAGGGTGTTTCAATAGCTTAAGGAGAAGGTAATAAGCAAGAGAAAATCAGAGATGCAGGATGTGAAATGAAATGATGGAACTTTCCATCTTAATGTAGACCATCTGGTCATCTTATCTTTAAAGCAGTGATTTCTCAGACATTTTTCATCTTATATCACGATGTCCATATGTCCCAGATTTCCTAGGATGGGCCAGATGTCAAATATTTTTGCCATTGTTACACCATTGGTCCCAAATCAGGATTGGAAAATGCGATCACTATTCTTACATCCTCCTCTCCCAACTTTTGTTTACCTTTATCACATTCTGTTTCCAAGTAGTTAACACCCATCATCAAGGAGTTGTCCAAAGCAGTGGTTCCCAAATCAGACTGTGTATCTGAATCATCTGGGACGTTTGTTAAAATGCTGGTTCCTTGGTACCTGCCCCACCTTGGTAGACCTGCAGAGTTAGATTCATTAGGATCTGGAAGATACTCAGATGTCTGTATTTTTAACAAGTATGCTATGTGGTCTTGAGGCAGCTGGCTTATGGACAGGATTTTAGAACCCGCCAACCAGTCAACACCATTCACACCTTCCCCTGAGCATTGAAGAGCCTCTTACAGCAGGGTTTCTCATACAGGGGGTCCTTTGACTTCTGGAATCTTTGAACTCCTGAAATTTTAATACTAAATTTGGAAGTACGGGTCCATAAGCAACTTCCCAGGAGAGGACCACAGCTTTAATCAAGTTCTCAATGGCGTTAATGGTCAAGAAATGTTGCAAACCCAGGAGTACAAGATCATTCAGAAGATAGAAGGCACTTTCTTCAATGATCTTAGACTTCACTGCGCTAATGTTTTGTTTTGCTTTGTTTTGTTCATCTTCTAATTAACCATATCTAATTATTGATCTAATAGGAGTCTCTTTTCTGGGTCTAAGGAAAACACACACACACACACACACACACACACACACCAGTGAATTTTTGTAAAACAATGATTCTTCTTGCAGGCAAGTATCTTTTAATTTATCAGCCAATAACGTTTGTTAGTGTGTGCGTGTGTGTATTGGTGTGTGTGTGTGTGTGTGTGTGTGTGTTGCAGGTGATGGTTTGTTGGGTGGGGTGATCCAATCACCTAAGTTAACCTCCCTGTTTCCTTGGCCATCCCTGCCCAGCCCTCCTTTGCTTGCTAGCTTTCCCTCTGTGTCCACTGAAACAGATTATAGATCTGTGATCCAGTGAAATCCTGTCTGTTTGAAACCTCGGGGTTAATATTCTCCAGCTGTGTTGCCTCAGCTCTAGGGAGACTTCTTCCTTGACAAGATCTGTGGTTTAAGGAGCCAAGCAATAGACTGGAAACTTCAGGGCTATGAGTTCTAACTCTGGGTCTGCCCTGACTCAGCGTGTGACCTTGGGCAATTCATTTGATCTCTTTCCAAACTCTCTGATGCTTGATAACAGGATTTTCTAGAAATCTCCCTGCCAATAAAGACATATGGAACCACTCCTTGGTTCCACAAGGGAAGGCTACACTTCATTATCCTTCAGGCTTTTAACTCTCTTTCTCCATTTGCCCGCTTCCCCATGCCAGGGACTCCTGAGTCTCACTGTGGCTCTTTTCCCAAGTCTTAGAAACTACTTTCTTATTTTTCTTTCCAAAAATGCGTCAGCTATGCTCCTCTATTTCAACCCATCCCAGGATGCCAAACTTTGTCCCCAGATGCACACCCCACAAAACGAAATTGCCCAGACAGCCTTGGCACAGTGCGCGTTCAGCGGAACCGGACTCCACCCTGGATTTCACGTGGCTACTGTGCGTACAAGTGAGCTGAGTTTCCCTCTCATCTCCTGCATTCTGCAAAGGACAATTTATTGCTTTATGAGCCTCCACAAATCATATTTATACTCCCTCTACTTTTAACATCTCCTTTTATAGAAAATGATTAAGTTAATAAGTTTTATTAAAAGCAATGCAATTCCAAGAATTTTTTTGGAGAGGGTAGAAACTATGCACTATTTCAGCTTTTGGACTTTGTTAGAAGATCATTTACTCCGATAATATGTGTCTTTTAAGTTTTGGGAACACACACATACGCATACATATTCCAGTGTGTAATCAAGAGTTTTGCGGGGTGGCAGAGGAGAAAATGGTGTTTTGTAGGGAACTTTGAGATTCCTGATAATGAATCTCCTTTTAGAATACAGCTGGAGCAGTAGAATTGTGAGTTTTTCTTTTTTGCTAATATCTTGCTAATATCCTGCCTCAGGATACCATTCCCCTCTAGACTTTATTTCTGCTCATGATAATTAAAGGTCCTTGGACCTAAATACTAAAAAAAGAGTCAGCATGTGATTTGAAGGAAATCAGTCAAATGGATTTGAGTTCCCCAGTGAGTGGAGTAACTTTGTTGTGTGCTTTAAGTTAGACACCCTCTGACTTGGAGTGGTAATGGGTGCCCCTCACTCTCCTCTCAGTCTGAGGCTGCCCCAGAGCCTCCCCCGCCCCCACCGATGTGTCTCCCTAGTAACTTCCTTCTGCTATGGCCCATCCTCTTTGTCTCTCCAGTGAGATCTTTTTGGGGTAATTGCCAACCTAGAAATTACTTGATAATCTAATATCTACATATTATTTCCTTGCTAAGGAAGTATATTAAAGTAACAATAATAGTTAATGTCATTTACTCTGTGCTAAGACTTTTTACAGTACTTTATGTGTAACTTTGCATTTCGTCATCACAATAATTCTGTGAGGTCTTTTATACACCCATTATCTATATGAAGAACAAAAAAGTGTTAAGGTAGTTTGCCTAGACTCAGTGAGTAAAGGCAATCTGATTGGAGACCTTGTGTGCGTAACTAAAGTGCTCCCTCTTTTGTATTTCCTTATTATTTATTTATTTATTTATTTATTTATTTATTTATTTATTAAGTAAGCTCTATGCCCAACGTGGGGCTTGAACTCACGATCCCGAGATCAAGAGTCGCTCAATGGACTGAGCCAGCCAGGCGTCCCTGAATGTGCTCCATCTTTGAAAAATAGCCAGGTGCACTGTTATATGTGGCTTTAAAACTGGGATGGGAGCCCCCAGTCACAAGAAGAGCTGCTCTATGGGGGACAGGAAAGTGGACAGTGGAGGAAGCAGGTAGATAGGGCTCTGTCCCCCGCCTTCTCTCTCTCTCTCTCTCTCACACACACACACCACGCATGTGCACATACACCAAGCTGAATAGATATTCTTTTATCTGTTTTCACAATGGACTTCCAAGCCATGTTTCATTTGAAGTGTTTCTCTGTCAAATACAAACAAGCTTTGAAAAGGACTGCTTTCTACCATCCCACTTATCACAGCGCAGTCTTATCTTTTACCCCTGATCTGGAAATGCTAATGTAACTCAGATGGTAGCTGAGGTCACCCATTGTCTCTGAGGTCACCCTGTCCTTTGAGATTTAAATAAAATTGTCTGTAGCCCCCATTTCTTATCTCCTGCAAGGTTCCAATGCCATCCCCCAGATTGCTGCACGTTCTCGAACCTGTTTTCCTGGGCAATGTTTCCCGGTTAAACTCTTGACCTCACTGTGTCTTACCTCCCACAGCTGCCTTTTCCTCTGTGTTCCTTGCTGACCAGAGGGGAGCTCGATCCTTTTTCCTTAACTTGCCCCCCCACATCGTCCACAGTTCACTCCCACAAGGAACTGTTCCATAATGAAGACCAGCAAGCCACAGGGGAGGGTTTATATCCCAGCAAAACATTTAAATGGAATATTAAGCGTCCTTGTTCTTAAACCATGCTAAGTTACTTTGCCACCAGGAATTCCTAATTGACTGCATTCCTGTGCACAGCAGGTCCAGGCCTTCTCACTCTCGGTTCTTTCCCCCTACCCCTCTCTTCCCCCACCTCCCACCCCTCCGCCCCTTCCTTCACCCTCCTCTTCCTCCCTCCCTCCCTCCCTCCCTCCCTCCCTCCTTCCCTCCCCCTATTCCTTCTCTTCCTTGCCATCCCTCAACTCAAAGTCCTTCTGCATTTCCTCAGCTAGGTTTTCCTTCCTGCCTCTTCTTCACCATGTCTCCCAGAACCTCACCTTTTCTACCCCAAGCAACAAGCGTTAGGGTATTTTTGTAGGCAAAGATAGTTTTCTCTCCAGATAAACTGTGGTGCAAGCCATTGAGAGGGTGTCTCCCCAGGTCCATGAACACAGGGTAGCCCTATTGGAGGGATGGAATCTAGCAGCCCAGACTGAGGCTGACGTCAGCCCTTACTGAGGAAGAGTCAGGAACCTGCGTCAAGGGTGGTGAAACAAGTAGTCTTTTTCCTGAGCAGTTAATGTGGAGTTATTACCAATTATTAGGCAGATTCTCAGCATCAGGCACCATGCTAAGCACTTCACATATTCTATCTAATCGAAATCTCACACTGTGTGAAGTATATATTTCTATTTCCTTTTAACTAGTGATGGAGGTGAAGCACCTTGCCCCACGTTCACAGTTAGGAAGTTGCGCGGCCTGCCTTGGGCCCTGCACTGACATTCCACGCTCTGAACCGCAGTAAGACGCCATTCAACCACCTAGCGGTCAGAAGAATACCTTGTTTTCCTGAATGTTTCAGTCCACCTTCTGGCGTCCCTTGCTCCCCACGGAAAGTTCCTCAGACTCCATGTCTTTTTCCTGCCTCCTGAGAGACTCTGAGGGATGCAACTATTTTCGGCTCCCTTCTGGGAATATGTGCTTTTTCCAGTATACGGCAAAGAACTGAGCTTATCTGCAAGTCATGTTAACTGTATATTTAGATATCTGTATCTCTAAATGAAATGTGCTAAGTAAACTTTTTTTTTTTTTTTTTAACAATAATGACAGAGCTCCTGGGGAAAGGGCCCAGACAGTCATGGGCCTAAATCCTGGGTTTACATCTTGTACGTCCCATAGCAAGTTGCTAATCTTCCCGTAACTTCCATTTCTGTGTCACATGTGCAGTAGTACCTCCTTCCCTGCCGAAGTGCTTGACCCTCAGAAAATGCTGAAGAAATATCAGTCCCTTTCCATTTCTATTTCTAGTTGAAATTCTCATATCGGCATATGTACTCCGTATTTGCTCAACATACCAAGTGATTTCAACATTGAAAGTTGAAGGAAGGTGATATATGAATGTGTTCTATTTTTTCAGTTTTCCTTAACTATTTATAGGCCTTTTTCTTATTAAAAAAATAAAAATAAAAATAGGGGCGCCTGGGTGGCTTAGTTGGTTAAGCATCTGCCTTCACATGATCCCGGAGTCCAAGGATCAAGGATCCAGGCTTGTGTTAGGCTCCCTGCTTGGTGGGGAGTCTGTTTTTCCCTCTGCCTCTGCTCCTCCCCCCTGCTCGTGTTCTCTCTCTCTCTGTCTCAAATAAGTAATCTTTAAAAAAATAAAATAAAAATAAAAACAGAGGTATTTCTGAGTGCTGACAAGAGAAGGCCTGTGATCCAGCTCCTACTTTTGGCGAAGACTGAAAGGCACTCAGACAAAAAGGGGGAGGTGGTTGGGAACCCCAGGAGGTGGAGCTGCCTTTGTTGGGGCTCGGGGCTGGCTGGCAGTCAGGACAGCTTTTGAGTTGCAGGAGTTGAAGATGGTTTTCATGCATCACATGGAAGTGCGGTGCCTGCGTTCATTTGAATATAACGATTTACCGGCTCTTTGGGATTTTTACGTGATCGGCATTTACTATTTTGAGTGATTCTATTTCCAAATTTACTGTAAATGTTTGTTATTTAAATGGCCTCATTCAAATGCAAGGGGCTCACTGCAGCTGAGTTGGGTGGTTTGCACCCAGCCAAGGATCTGACAAGGATCTTCTCTCAGTAACCAGGAGCGCAAACTATCTACACCATACTTGTCTAGAACCACTGATCAGGCAGATATGGTTCAGTCGTCGGACTCTGCCATTGGATTTCTCTTTACCTGGGTGGTTCCCAGCAGGTGAGACGTCTGTGTCGGGCCCTCTGGCCAGGGCGGGCACACCCAAGGGGCCTGTCATCTTCAAGGCTGAGATTTCATCTGGCAGCCAGTCCTGCTTCTGCTCAAAATCAGGAACTGCAAGCTGAAAGGGGACCCGTGTCCGAGATGAAGTGTTCATTCTCCCTTCAGCTTCTAAATTATCTCAGAAAATGAACCGTAGTAAAACATTTGAAACTAGCCCTCTGTTTATGCACACTTACGCATTGGTTCTCAAACCTCACTCCCCGGCACGACTCAGATTCCTACGTGCCGCTCCTATAGGTTCTGATTGACTTAACTTGGGGTGCAATCCAAGAATCTTGACTTTTCAAAGCATCTTTTTTTTTTTTTTAAGTTTTTTATTTTATTTTTTTATTTTATTTTATTTTTTTTTAAGTTTTTTATTTTAATTCCAGGATAGTTAACCTACAGCGTTAGGTTAATTTCAGGTGCACAATATAGTGATTCAACGATTGTATACATTACTCAGTGCTCATCGTGATGAACCACACTCTTAATCCCCATCACCTGTTCTTCTTGAGTGTTTCTGTACAGAGTGCCTGTCTTTCAGTTAGCTACACTGCAGTCAGTACACGCACATAGCTGCTACTGCTCCGTTTCTACCTCTGAAATACCTCTCTTTTTCCGCCTTCTCCTCCCTCTGCCCAATCCCATGTGGTTTCTTTATACAAAGTTGTTTTATAAATATTGTTGGGTTTCCATGGGCTCTGAAGTGGAAGAAAGAACTGCAGGGATAATTAGCACAGATCCCTCTCATGCAGGGATCTCAGTAAGTCTGATTTGCCTAAGCAGTGACTGGATTCCTGTCCACAGCTCTATTTAGTCTGCTTGGTCGGGGAGGATTCCGTTGCAGGTGGCAGAATTGATTGCACCACCTTTCCGCGTCCTTCCAGAAGCCTGCCTCCACCTCTGCAGGAAACTGATGATAAAGAAGCTGTTGCTACCAGAATTCTGCTTCCTCTGCTGCCCTAGGCAAGTCACAGTGGCTGCTTAGCCAGGAAGAGCTGAATTCAGGAACAACACAGTCTCTGTCCATGTGACTCGCTATTCGAAATCAAAATTTCATGTAAGTTCCTCTGATTGGTGGAAACTAAGTCTTGCCTGAAACCCTAGTTACCAGAGTGTCTTGGAGTTGTGTGTGTGTTTTTTCTCCCCCCAAATTTTAACTCTCCAATCTCTTGCTAACTAGAAGGGAGCTAGAATAGATCTTGGACCAATATATTCCCAGCATCTGCTAATTCCCTTGCAGCTTGAATGTTTTCACTTCATTTTATTATATTTTCAGAAGTGTCATCATTTAAAAGTTAATTTGGGTCCTAGAATTCTGCGAATACTTTATTATAGTCATTGTTTCTGTGAGGGGGAAAAAAACATTTCCAAGATCAAAAAACATTCTTATCAATATATTTTTAGATTGAAGCTCTTTATAATGCGGAGACTGCCTGTTTGGAGAAGGTTTCTTGTTACATATATGTATATGCGTATGTATAGGTGTCTCTGTGTACGTGTGTTCTATTAATGCAAATGACCTTGACCTAGTACATAAGCTATAATTGTTATTGACGGCCCTAATGGTCAGCTGGAAACCCTGCCAGATTCTGACGTGTCATAATAATTATAGTAGACGTAGCATTTGTTGAGCCCTGACTTTGTACCACAAACCATGTGTTCTTATATTTAAATTCTTGAAATTCTGTGAGTTAGGTGTCATTATTATCATCCCATTTTACCAAAAAGGAAACAGAAACAGAGAGATTAAGTAATTTGCCAACGATCTGTAGCTGGTAAGTGGCACAGCCGGGACTCGAATCTAGTATTCAAATCATCCAACAAAATTCATATTAGTATAATTTTAGTATAGGTGTTTCATTTTAATCTAATACCAGATGGCATAATTTGTTCTTTCTCTCTCTCTTTCTGCCTCTTCGCTAGTGCGTGTGTATGTGTGTGAGTTCAGTTTTGGACATGTTAAATTTGAGGTCCTACCCGGAGAGGTGGGGGCATTCTTTTATCTCCCCATCTTTGTTTAGAATGAGATTTGAGATAAAAAGTTTATTCAGCTACAGTTCCAAAAGAAATACTAACCCACATTTGTCCAACTGGTGAGCAGGAAAGGAGAATGTATAGGTTCACAGCTCATCGGAAAGTAGAGCACTTGTGATACTTCACCATCTGGTGGTCAGAAACTCAAGTGAGCCATCTGGGCACTCACTAAACAAAGACCATGTTATTGAGGTACCTTCTTACTTAGCTGAGAATTCTGTTATAACTTGGCCATTAGCCAGTTCCAAGGACTGCTGGCTCGCTGTCATGTGAAAGTAGAATTCTCAGCTCCTGCTCTAACCCATGCGGATCTTAGCATATCTGCCAATCGTGTGCGTTCCTGCACGCCACTGTCCCTGATCCTGCACCACTCCGCTGCAAACCATTTCCACGGAGGCCATCTAGGACCTTCTGGTCATACCCAATTGTATTTTGCACTCTCGGCCACTTGCCCTTTCTAAATTCTATCCTCCCATGACTTCTGGAAGTGCACACCCCCTTCTAGTTTTCCTTCTGCCCCTTTAGTCTTCCTTCTTAGGCACCTCCTTAAAAGTTCCTCTTGTTTTGTTGGTCCCTAAAATTTAGTTACATATCAGGGTCCTGTTCTTGGCCTTTTGGGTTCAATGGGGAGCTCTCGGCAAGTCTTAGTAACTTCTGACCCCTAACTTCATCTGCAAGGAAGAGGGATAATTAAGTGGGATCAAGGGCAATGGCATTTATTTGATCCAGGTGCAGGGGATTCTCTCTCTCTATATCTCTTGATTATTACCCGTATACAATCCCTCTCTTCCTCCCATGAGACTGGGAGTGATGTGGATTTGGGGCCATTTGTGCCAGGGAAATACCTTATCCTGAGAATTCCTTGGTGCCTGGATTAGACAGTTTCTACCGTAGACCATGGGAAAGGTCCCTGTTTTGTCCTCCTGTTTACTTCAGTCTGCTTTTCCTTTGACACAGGTTTCCTTGACATTGCAGTGGTCAGGTACAGAGGACTGAGACTTGTGTTTCAGTTTAGGGCAAATGGACTACACAGCCTTCTCAGCCTACTTGTAAGGTTGTAGATCCTTTGTTTCGGGCCTTAGAGCAGGGGTGGTCCAGCCTCACTCACCAGGGCACTTTGCGTAGTGGTGAAGGTACAGCAGAGAAGGGTTACAGTGGTACAGCATATGCTTTGACCTGGTCTTAGTTCTTGACCTCTGAGCTTGTATTTCCTTGGGGAATTTGTAATGGGTGTTTGAGGGCAAAGGGTAGAGCTTGGAAATTCTATGGCAAGACGAAGTGTAGGGTTCTGGTTTCTGAATATCTCTTAATAGATTCCCATCATAGTCATAGCTAAGAAAACCTGCTTCTCATTCTATATATCCTTCTTTTGCTTCTAAATAGAACTCAGCTACCATGTACATGCTGGCTTTTCCAATATTCTTATCTTTAGTCGAATTATCTCTACTATATGCCAGACACATATAATCCTGTGCTACCTGGAAATTCTTCCTTGGACACCCCCCAGGATCTTAAACGTGTCCCAACTAAACTCAGACCTTTCCTTCCCTCACCCCCTGAATTTGCCCTTCCTCCTCTGGCTCAGCAATAGCAGGCACCCCAGTCAGAAACAAACCTGGCTGTCTCTTAGCCCCCACATCCAACCTGGCATTAAGTTAGACAGAGAGAACACTGAAAGTAGCTCTTCTGGATCTGACCTCTCTTCTTCGCTCTTGCTGCCACTGCCTTACTTAGGCCTTCTTCATTTCTCACACGTTTTATCGCAGTCTAAGAGGTCTCCCCCTTCCTGTCAGCACCTTACAGCCCCCAGGTATACATGGGATGGAGTCACCTGCTTTCAGGTTTTTGTTTTTTTTTAATTATGTTCAGTTAGCCACTGTATAGTACATCATTAGTTTTCGATGTAGTGTTCATTGATTCATTAGTTATGTATAATATCCAGTGCTCATCACAACACGTGCCCGCCTGAATACCCATCATCCTGTTACCCTCTCCCCTGACCCCCTCCCCTCTGAAATCCCCAGTCTGCTTTCCGGGGTCCGTAGTCTCTCATGGTTTTTCAGAACAAGACCCGAAGCCCCCATCTTGCTCCCCTGCTGTCAGCTCTGTCCCCTCTCTGCCTGTGCTGTGTTCAGCTGCACGGCATCCTATCCCAGAGTGTGTGCTCTCCACGCATTTCCCAGGGAAACGGGAGCCCAGCTACTGCAGCCAGGCCACTGCTCCCTCTGCCCCTGGTGTCCTCACCCCAAGGACACTGCTGCTGCTGTAGCTACTTCCTCCTTTCTTCCTGGCCTCTCTGCTTTGGACTTGTTCCTTCCGTACCATCACTTAGCACCTTTTGCTTTTCTCTATCATAGTACTTGCCTCCTCATATTACAGTTTTCCATTTACTCATCTGTTTATTCATCTTCTACCAAACTGTGATAGCCGTAAGATGAGGAGCTAGGCCTTTTTCATGTTTGCCTAAGCCCAGCCAAACACACAGCCCGGCAGTTACTAAGCGTAATGTATGTAGTTCAAATCAATGAATGATATATTTATCCAGAAAAAGAACTTGTGTGCCACTCCTCACGATATGTATTATCTAAACATTTTAGCTCATCATTTGAAATCAGAAAGTATCTCATATAGAGAAGAAGTAATAAATCAAGAGCAGAGAGAAAATTCTCTCTTCCTAAGCATTATTAGAGTGGTCAGGGAGAGCCTCACAGAGGAAGACCTTTGAGGATGGCCTTAGAAGTAGACTCAATTTGCCAGAGACACAAGAAGTAGAGGGGCTTTCAAGTTATAGTTATCAAGATGATGTTTGCCTGGCTAGCACAGTCAGTAGGGCGTGTGACTCTTGATCTCAGGGTCATGAGTTCAAGCCCCACATTGGGCATGGAGCCTACTTAAAAAAAAAAAAAAAAAAGATGATGTTTGTCGACCTCCACTAATCCTCGTGATTGAAATAGAAGGTAAGAGTGTCATAGGAGGTGGGGGTCAGTTTTGAAGGACCTTGAGAGGAAGAGTGTGTAATTTGAGGCCACAGAGTCTGTTAGTAACTAATTTGAGAATTGAGTTATTTGAGAATGAGCCAGGAAGGGGACTGTTTAAAATCAGTGATCAGAGTTAAAGGTGGCCTCATCCATCAGATTATATATCATGAGCTATCAATCTTGTGAGTCTGTATTATATATTTTATCCAAATATAAAATTTGCATTACATGTTAAATATCAAGGGATGAAAATATTCATGACCCTTTAAAAGATCTGTCAATCCATAAGCAGAGTTCCATTTGTGAGCTTCAGGGTTAGAATGGAAGTTAGTTTGCAAAGACACATCTCCGTTTTTGAGGTCAGCTTCAGTGAGGGAAAGCAAAACCCAACACTTCCAGAGAAGAAGGGTTTCAGGGGCAGCCCGCTTATGTTTCTCCTGACTTTTGACTTCCTTCTCCCCCCACCCTTTTTTTAAAGGATTTTATTTATTTAGAGAGAGCGAGAGAGAGCACGAGCACAATCAGGAGGAGCTACAGGCAGAGGGAGAAGCAGACTCCCCACCGAGCAGGGAGCCCCATGTGGGACTTGATCCCAGGACCCTGGGATCATGACCCAAGCTGAAGGCAGGTGCTTAACCAACTGAGCCACCCAGGAGTTCCTGACTTTCTGCTTCTTGATTGAAGTCTATACTTAGGCAGAGAATGCCCCTTACCTCCTCTGTCAATGAGCCAGCTGGGGCCTCCACTCTGTGCTTGCCAACACTTCCTCTACCCACTTCCTCCAGGCCGCCAGCTTTCCTGGCACAGCTCCCTCACTGCACCTGCTCCTCCAGAGACTGTTCCTCCGCCCAAACCCGGAGTCCTCAGATACCAGCCACCTACCAAGTCGCATGGAAGGCGGAGGCCCCTGTGTGGCTCCCTGTTGGCTCCCGGGAAGTGGGGAAGTAGATCTTTTCCCTCGTTTCTCTCCCACTTCTTCAATTCACACTAAAACGCCTTCTATCCATTCGTAGCTGCTTAACTCAATATCTGAGAACAGCGACGCTATTCCTTAGGAAAGAGTAAGCACAAAACAAGGACAAGTAGACACTCGAAATAGCAGACCTCTGACTGTCACATCATTTGTGGGAAAGAGATTTCGCTCGTGCACACTCGTAACACTGGGACTTAGGTGCCGTCTTTCTCTTGTTCTCGCTTCCTCTCTTAAACGGAGACGAGGGCCCTTGTGACACGAACACAGTGAAGTTAGAAAAGCAGACAGAAAAGAACATGTTTTTGAGTACCTACTCTATGCCAAGAACTTTCTGAACCCTCATGACTGAAAGATGATAAGATACACGTTCTGTCCCCGAAGAGGTCTCCGTTTAGTAGAAGTAAATTTGTAACAAATACTTAAGTGTTATAATAGAGTACACACAGGATCTGAGCTAACAGAAGGGGAATTGGTTAACTGGTGACTCTGTGTGTGTGTGTGTGTGTGTGTGTAGAGAGAGAGAGACAGTGAGAATCTCATTTGTTCCATATGAAAATCCTGTGAGATAGTTATTAATATCTCTGTTTTATAGATTAGAAGATTGAAGCTTGGAGTGGCTGTGTAATTTGACCCAGGTCACGTAGTAGGTGCTTCACTGGACATTCACACAGAAATCTGTCATGACTCCAAAGTCCCAAGTTCTTTTCTTTCACTCCACTGCCTCCTGTCTCCTGTGTTCTAGGATAATAGAAAAGAACAGCTGGATGAAAACAGCAAACAGTATTTGTTATCACGAGTACCACATTGTAACATGTGTGTTGCATAGCCTTATTCTAGATGGTTCTGGGTTTCTCTTGG
This sequence comes from Ursus arctos, assembly GCF_023065955.2. NCBI lineage: Eukaryota > Metazoa > Chordata > Mammalia > Carnivora > Ursidae > Ursus > Ursus arctos. The sequence continues at coordinate 12,610,414 of NW_026622985.1, read as the reverse complement.
CATTATTTCTATGTAACAAGAAACTGGTTAGCCTTCAACATGTATTCCCGATTTATGTTTACTGACGTCTTTCTTCCTAACTTTGGCTGCATGTGTATGGTTATGGATTTTGAACCTCATATGCACCCAGACGGGAGTTAAGATTACCATGGGACCTTGGTTGTCCCTGTCACCAAATGTTTAGGTTTAGTTTTACAAATCCAACATCTGAGAGTTTATTTTTCGGAGACCTAAATCAGCAGGTGCCCCACAAGGTGTCAAAAGAGCCCTTTCGTGATCTGAAACACTGTGCCCCAATTGGATCGGGATAACTGTAGTAGGAATTGTAATCAGGAGGGTAACACCACAGGTTTCTCGGATCACATCCTTCCTGTAAATGCCCATCTCTCCTGAGACATAAGACCAGTTCCATCTCAAAAGCCCTACGTGGAGTATGACAGACACAGAGAGAAGACCACAGAGTTGAGATTCCCTTGATCACTGGGAGCCCCCCGCCCCCCACTTCTCTAGGAGAATAAAGGTCTACTTTGTTGCTGTACAGATCTGCACATTCTCCTTTGAGAACCTAGGGTCATGCCTCACATCTCCACTCACCTTCGACTTTTAACCCAGCTTGGTTTTTGAAGTTACTGGATTCTTTCTTTGGACTCTGACCTTACCCCCTGGAGACGCTCCCAGTCCCAGAGCTCTTTCTGTTTTACTGGAATGCCAGCTCCATGGACAAGGGGCCCCCTTTCCCACAGTGTGTCCACGGCATGGAATGGTGTCTTGTGTAATATGTGTGGCATGAATTGGCCCTGCTAGACACTCAGGATGACCCATTCTTGTCTGAGCTCGTTTTCTTCCTAGAAGTTCTGCTCCAGTCTTCATTATACAACATTACAGCAAAAGCCTTTAAAAGTTTTTTTCCAGTCTTATTGAGCTGTAATTGCCATATAACATTGTATAAGTTTCAAGTGTACAACATAATGATTTGATATGAGTATAAATTGTGAAATTGTTACCATAGTAAGGTTAGTTAACACCCATCACCCCCACAGTTACAGTGTTTTTCCTTGTCGTGAGAACTTTTAAGATCTACTCTTAATAACTTCCAAATATATAAAATAATATTGTTAACTATAGTCATCGTGTTTTATATTACATCTCTAGGACTTATTTATGTTATAGTTAGAGGTTTGTACCTTTTGACTCCCTTCATCCAATTCTCCCACCTGCTGCTTCTGACAACCAGAAATCTGATCTGTTTCTATGAGTTTGGTGTTTTAGATTCCACAAATAAGTGAGATCACACAAATACTTGTCTTTCTCTGTCTGACTTACCTCACTTAGCATAATGCTCCTAAGGTCCGTCTCTGTTGTCTCAAATGACAGAATTCCCTTCTTTTTTATGGCTGAATAATTTTCTATTATATATATATAATGGGAAAGATATATATAATGGGAAAGAAAATGTGAGATATATATATACACACATATATTGATATTCTCACATTTTCTTTATCTGTTCATCTGTTAATGGACTCTTATGTTGTTTCCAGGTCTTGGTTATTGTAAAGAATTCTGCAGTGAACATGAGGGTGCAGATCTCTTGAAGATAGTGATTTTGTTACCTTTGGCTAAATACCCAGGAGTGGGATTGTTGGATCTTATGGTAGTTCTATTTTTAATTTTTGAGCATTCTCCATACTGTTTTTCATAGGGGCTGCACCAATTTATATTCCAACAGTGCACCAAAGTTTTCTTCTCTCTACATTCTCACCAACATTTATTATCGTTTGTCTTTTTGATGATGGCCATTCTGACCTGTGTGATGTGATATCTTATTGTGGTTTTGATTTGTATTTCCCTGATGATGGCGATATTGAGCACCTTTTCCTGTTCCTGTTGGCCATTCAGATGTCTTCTTTGCAAACAACTTGAGATACTCCTTAGCTTGCCTTTTGCTGGAAGACGGGAGTTGTGCTCTTTTATGCCAGGCATGAAGCTTATGGCTAGAAATGCCAGACTTTCTTATCTGAATCACCTGCCTCTGAGTCCCCTCCTAAGCAGTCTATGATCACTGTTCGGGCATCTGTCCTTCCACACTTTTCATTTCCTAGTCAGCCTCACTCAGCATGACAGTGACCTGGGGAGATATGAAAAAGGAATATGGAGCCACCCCACCAATTTCCTTCTTCCGACTCTCCTGCCTTCTATGCCCGGGCAAGAAGAAAAAGAATAAGTGATATAGCTGTTTCCATATAGATGGGGCAAAATCCTCTTTATTCGCTTAAAAAACATTAATGAGTATTAACTCTATGTCAGTCACACACATTTTTGAAAATATAATTCATTTTTCTCTGTAATTTGAAGAGGGTTTTTGAGCATATCAAAGTTTGCCCGTAATGAACCAACAGGTAAATGAGTGTTTAAATGAAGTCTATTGTCCGTGTGTATGTGAAGGCATCTGCACCTTCAACCAGAAAAATGACAGCTTTTAGCAGGTACTCGGTGCAAAATCAGGCAATCAGAACTTGTCTTTGAAAATTAGAAGAGCTAAAGAGCCAGCTCTCATTTAGCTAGAGTGAAATTCAGTAACTCAAAAATATAGAGGCTCCTCAGCGGAGTTATAGAGATCTACAAAAGGTTGGTTTCCCCTGTGAGGAGTGTAGCATGTGATTTTCTGCATATCTTCTGCTTTTGCATAAGTATGCACATATATCTAGAAGTTATATTCTTTTGGTAGTGCTCTCCCTGAATCAGATATTCGTCAGGCCCCTGCATTACCTATAGGACTTGCTTCATAGTGTTCTTCTCAGTTCTTTATTATAGCAAATCTATCATCTTCTGCAGTGGCAGACTTAATTGACCTCCTCTTCATCATAATAAAGATGAAAATTTTAACTAGGAAAATCATAGAGATTTTCATGCAAAATCAAGGAAAAGAAAAGAATTACTTTTATTCCAGGTTTTTTTCTGCATTTGAGACGGCAGAGTGGGTACATGTGAGTGTACCTCCCCACCCATTTGGGACACAGAAAATTAAAAAAAAAAAAAGAACTTTACAAAATTGGGGAGTTTCCCTACTAAAGCAGAATTTAAAATAAAAGTCTCTGATGAACGAAAAGAGAATGAAAATCCATATGGCAGGGAGGAGCTAGCTGAAATACCCAGGGCACTGAGACTGGAAAGTGGGAGCAGGGGTAGCCATCCAGGCCCCACGAGGGATGAAATGCATCCACCATGTGAGTCACAAGGGCCCAGGCTGTCTATGATGTCAGGGGCTGTGTTAGAATGACCTGGCGAGGAGCAGCAGAGCGACTCATTTATTCCAGAGGATTTTCTAATAATGCCTCCATCTCTTACCGCAGTGACTGGAACTGTGGGTTCCCCATTGGGGAAGGGCCCAAACTACTCATGTAAGACCTTGTTCTGAGCTGTGGACTCTGGGGTTAGGCTGAGGCAGTCGGGAAACTGCCCACTCTATGGAGGTGAGGTTAGGAAGAGATAAAAACAAAGAAACAAAACAAATGAAATTTCCCGGGCAAGAAGAGCTCAGAAGCCTGGCTTGGGAACCCATGTGGATAAATATGGAGAACAAATTGATAGTTGCCAGAATGGAGGGGGGGGATAGGCAAAATAGGTGAAAGAGATTAAAAGGAGCCGACTTTCAGTTATAAAATAAATAAGTTACCTGGATGAAAAGTACAGCGCAGGGAATCTAGTCAATAATATTGTAATAACTTTGTGTGGTAACAGATGGTAACTATACTTATCATGGTGAGCATTTCATAATGTATTTAATCGTCAAATCACTGAAACTAATATAATATTGTAGGTCAACTATACTTCAATTAAAAATTTAAAAAGTTTTTTAAAAAGAACATATGTGGACATTCAAGACTATGAATGATAGGCAATTTCCCCAACAAGTGGGAGGAATTACACTTAAGGATTTAGAAATAATTGTCCCCAGGTCCTGGCACAGAGCTCCTAAAGCCCTTAGGAGTTCCTAGAAGATAAGTTATAAGAGTGCTTTTGTTTGTAATAAACCTCTTTCAACCATAAAAAAAAAAAGAAATAATCAAATATTTGTCAAATGATTTCAGTAACATTATTTTTTAAATCTTTGAAAGAATTAAAAAAAAGCCTCATATCCAAATTGAACTGTAATAAGAGATCGTGAATAAATTTTTTTTTGAAAGTAGTATGGATGAATGTAGGAAAGAACCTACTAGAAATCTTGCAAATGAATTTCTCATATAGATTAAAAATTGAAAAAAAGACTCTAATAAAGAAGATAAATAATAGATTGGACACAGTTAAAGCGATAGTTAATGAAATGGAATTAGAACTGAGTGACACAGAATGTTGAAAAAGAAAAAAAATGTGAAAAATATAAAAGAAGAGTCAGAGGATGAATTGAGACATTGGATATATTTCTTAGAGTTCCAGAAAGATAGAATGAAGAAAAGATGTTAACAGATGATAATAGCTGAGAATTTTCTAGAATTGGAGTTCTCAACCAGAAAAAGCATGAGCTGGCAATCAGTGTAAATTAACACAAGACAACAAAAATCTGCCCACGGAAACTTTTTACTGAAGCTTTACATTAAGGTAATATTTTGAAACACTAGTTTTTTGTTTTGTTTTGGTTTGGTTTTGGTTTTTTAGTGCTATTGTTGCATCACCTATTAACCTATTTTTGTCATCAATATTTATTAAGTGAAGGGGCAAGCAATTAAAGTAGCCAAAATCTGAATTTTATTTTCTTACCAAAGAGAAACACACTTTGGTTTTGCCAGTGTTACATGTGTCCATCAATAATATTTTTTTATCTTATTTTTTTTTGTAGTTGACACCCAATGTTACATTAGTTTCAGGGGTACAGCATAGTGATTCAGCTTATACATTATGCTATTGTTACCCAAGCGTGGCTCCCATCTGTCCCCATGCAATGCTATTACAGTACCATTGACAATATTCCCTATGCTGTGCCTTTTATTCCTGTGACTAATTCATTCCACAGGTAAGAATATTCACTCCCAAGGTATGACCATTACTAGCTATTACTAGCTATTATGCGGATACTCAGGTAATACTGGTTGATTCAAGACTGTTGATCTCTTCTTGCCTTAACTTTCATCTAAGTTACTATGTCTTCCAGATTCCCTGGAATGGGTTTCTAATTTTTTTTTTTTGCTTGTTCTATTCTATGAGATACATAGAGGTCTGATATTCAGCTAATAGAAACCTATGTGTGGCCAGCATTGACCCTGAATGGTTGTTATGTCAATGATCAACGCTACATAACAAACTACCTCAAAATTTAGTGACATAAAGCAATTGCAGCAGTCATCTTGCTCATGAGTATGACGAGTACGACGTTTGAGGAGGGCTCAGTGAGGCCAGCTCGTCTGTTGCATGTGGCATCACCTGGGGTGGCTCCAGGGTTGGGGGCTGCAGTTACCTAAAGGGTCACTCCCATGTCTGGTTGTTGATGCTGGCCATTGGTTGGGACCTCGGTTAGGGTTGTGGCCAAAATACGTACATTTGATCTTTCCATGTGGCTGCTTGGCTTCCTGAGACTATGGTGGCTGGGTTCCCAGGGTGAGAGAAGAGAGGAAGCCAGGGGAAAGCTGTATCTTTTTTTATTCTAGGTTTAAAGTCATTCAGGGCCCACTTTGACCTCATTTTATTCATTAGAAGTGAGTCACAGGGGAAGAGAAATTAGACTTACCCTTTGAAGAGCAGGAGTATCAAAGAATTAGAGAATTAAAACCACTCTAGTCCTTACACGGGGTACATAGTGAAGGCACATTCACAGAGACACAAAATACAGCAGAGGTTCCCAGGACCTGGGAGGGAGGGGGAATGGCGAGTTCTTGTTTAACATGTACAGAGTTCCTGTTTGGGGGGATGAAAAAGTTCCGGAAATGGATGGTGGTGATGATTGCATAATATTGTGAATGTACTTAATGCCACTGGATTGTACACTTAAAATGGTTAAAAGGTAAATTTTAGGTATATATATTTTACCACCATAAAAACCACAACTGCAACATGTAGTCTACACACTCATTCTAATGACTCAGTGCCTTATTTTGGTCTTAAAGTATCTTAAATATTCCTCTGAGTACATATATGTCCCAAAATTATTCTGAAAGGTGTGGACTCCTCACTCCTCCCTGTCCTGGCAAGGATGTCATGAAGGCAGAGGGGAATATTACTAATGAAAGGAGTGGTGACTTTTGCTAGCTCCATGCTCAAGATCCACACAGATTTGGAATAAGCCATTTTATTCAGTTAGCTACCCAACTGGGGAGCTCCTATTAATAAATGAGATGACTGATGAAGCGCACGTTTTCCATTTGTGTTTGATGCACTCGGAATTTCGTTTCACTCCAGGGGAAACTCACTAAAAGGGAAGTTCTAATGGAGATTTTCAACTTCTAAACCCAACTTCCTCTTTCTATCCGTCAAGGGAAGGAAAAGCCACATAATCCTTAATGCCTCCCAGAGTTACACTGGGACTTGGTGAGAAGTGTGTTAACACTGACCACCTAGAGAGCATCAGCCACAGGACCTTTGCATTCTTGTCACGCCCCGGGCCTCCATGAAAACGTTGGAATTCAGTGTCTGGTATCAGGGAGGAGTGTGGCTGAGTCACAGGAACCAGAGTCTCTGAAACGTAGAAGTGTTTAATTGCAAACAGCGGGCACCGAGCCCTGGGATCGTCTTGTACGCCATCAGACTCCGGGCCACTCCCACGAATAGAAACGTGTTTCTGGTATACTTGTGGTCAGTTCTTTAACATCAGACCTTAGTCAGAAAACTGCCACAGCACATGGCTCACTGGCCTTAGAAAATTGGCTGCCTACATTTCAGCGTGATGGCCTTGCTTTCTGTAGGAATCCCAGAGCCTGGTCTCTTTGTGTTTGGCTGCTGACTGACAACCCCCACAAGTGTTCTCATATACTTACCTCTGTGGTTTCTTAGTTTTCTAATAGTGATAACATTCCCACACTAACTAATTGATTATTATGGTAACAGCACAAATGTACTCCTTTGAGAATGTAATATGATGGTTAAAACAGTCTTTAAAAGGAAAGGTTTAGTCGATGTAAAACTTAACACAATCAGCCCATGTGGACGGAAAGCTTTGGGCTTGGCATCATCATGTTTCTCATTTTCACTTTTATGGGGTCTCTGGAAATATTTGATAGCATTATTTTTAGTTGTGGTGATACTGCTTGAATTGTCCAGAAAGTGCTGCAGGGTAAATGCTTGCACATATGAGGTGGATTTTATCAGACCTGCGCATGACTTAAGATAATGGGTCATAAAAAAGGCTCGCGTGGGTCTCCATTTTAGTAAACAATGCTTTGCCTTAAAAGTAAGGGTCAGTTAGGAGAAGGAAGGGGAAAATGAAGGGGGAGACGAACCATGAGAGACTAGGGACTATAGGAAACAAACTGAGGGTTTCAGAGGGGAGAGGAGCGGGTGGGTTAGCCCGGTGATGGGTACAAAAGAGGGCACGTATTGCATGGAACACTGGGTGTTATACGCAAACAATGAATCATGGAACAATACATCAAAAACTAATGATGTCCTGTATGGTGACTAACAATAATAATAATAATAATAATAATAATAATAATAATAATAAAAGAAGGCAAGGTTACTACCCATTGTCTTCAAACATCTTGTGGTAATTTTTGGTGGCAGGTTAGTAATCACAATGCCTTAATCGTGAGGTGTCTTGTAAAGCATAGAGAATCACTTACTACAAGTTAAATGAAATTTTAGAGGAATTTATTAAAAATAAATTAGAGCAAATTCACGGTTTTCTCTTTAATCCTGTCACTCCGCCTTGCATTCAGAAATGCTTTCTGGATGGCGGAGAGTAGGTGGGGCTATGACTAGATCACTCCATGTCATCATCCGTCATGTGGATGTTAAAGAGTTCTGGCCCGTTTGGCACTTTGTGTTCATCTTGGCACTTGGCTTAGGTCTGCTTTTGAAAAATCTCCAGCCCCAAATGACTGAGCACATGTCCCAAAGTGGTGAAAGCTGCCTTAGAGTGCTTCCAGAAAAGTTCTCACTTTTCTGCTTAGCGTGAAGGAGGAAAGGACAAAGGTACTGAGAATGGTATCACTTTGTCCTATCCCCCTGTGGGACATGTTCGTTCCTCACGTGCAGAGGTCAGCAGCGAGGAAGGGAGAAGGGGCGTGCATGAGGAGAGGGATGGCGTAGGGATGCAGAAAGATGAAGGTGGCATGGTCGAGGGGGGGAGAGGGAGTAATGGATGGCTTCAAAGATAGCATTAGGCCACATAGAGGAGGTGACAGGGAGGAGGGCATTATAAAGACTTAAAACCCAAGGAAAGAAAAGTTGATTAGTCTTTTGTTTGCATTTAAGAGTCCTTCCAGTACCTCGGTTCTTATTATTCTGTTTGGCCCCTTGGAAATCTCAGTCAACCAAGGAGCACTGATTGGATGATGTCCATTTTGGAAACATCAAGATACTGAGATTGAATCGAGTGAGCAGTAGGATGACTTACAGTTTTGGGGGATGAATGTGAGGACTCCGTAGGTATTTTTCTGTAGCTTCTTGTGCAGCCTGCAGAATTTGTACCATCTGGCCAGGTCCAGTGTGTGGTCCCTAACATGCTGGACTGCCTGCTAATAACTCACATTTCACTTACTAGTACTCCTTGTGTGTCTACATTGTGAACGGCGAGGGCAGGACCCCATCTACACCACTAACTCCTGCATTCCCTATACAGTGCCTGGCAAACAGTCATTGCTAACTAGATATTGGCAAGGAGGAAACATAATATAGAGAAAAGACCACGGTATCTCAAACCAGATGAACTTGAATTTGAATTCTAGATATATCATTTACTTAGCAGATTTCTAACTTGAGCCAGTCACACGAATCATTCTTTCAGCCTTTTTTTCTTTGCCTGTAAAATGAGAGTAATAGCATATGCTTTATAAAGGTATTAAGAATTAAAGACGGTGTTTGTAAAGGACTTCAGTTTCTGGCTCTTAATAGGTGCTCAATAAATGCTTTTTATTATTTTTAATAATAACATTAAAGTCACCTTTCTCTGGTATTTGTTTTATTGAAGAAGAAGCATCACTGTGTTTGAAAACATACGTGAGAATGTGCAAACCATCCTTGAGATGCTTGCTAGAAATTCTTCATTTCAGAAGACTATAAAACAATGCTTGCATCTTCTTCATGAACCCTCTCTTCAAGCTTCTGGGGGCTGCCTTTCTCCATTAAGCCCAGTAAGTCAGAAAATCAAACAATGAAACCAAAAAAGCGAAAACTAACCATGGGAAGTGAAATAAATATTTACACGTGGCTTCCATAAGCATGATATCTGTTTATACCTTTAGTAAGTCTTGATTTGTGTATCCTACCACCTCAAGATGTAAGCTTCTAGCAGCTGGGATCCTTATCCTGGATGTATTTTGTTTGCTCTTTTTGTATCTAATGACTTCAGAGTCTACTGAGAAATACACTAGACTTAGTGTGGATACATACCTTGCTAATTCCTCAGGCAAGCATTTTTTTTCTTCTTCTTCTTCTTCTTCTTCTATTTTTTTTTCCCCAGCAAGCATTCTTATCTAAAATGTTGTGTTTGTGCTTGGCTGCTGTATCAGTAGACTCAAAGACTCAGCTACAGCTGTCCTTCGAGGCTATCTATAAAAGTGCAGGTGTTCAGCATTAGAAATAGTTCTTATTATATGGATCGACTTTTGGCAGCTAGTAACGATGTTTCCTGAGATTGAAAAATGATTTTCTACCTTAAACAGTGGTTTCACATTACTGGAATGCCGAATTACCGAAAAAGAAAAAAAAAAAAAAAAGCCACACAAAATTCCTCTCATCAAATAGTACTGAAACTGTTTTTGTTAGTTGTATACATTTCATGATTTGTATATTTTATAGTAGAATGTAAGCCTTTCTTTTTAACTGTTGTGGTTAGGTTTAGGTCCTTTGCCAAATGAAGCAGACTATGAAGAATTAGGAAGGGTAATGCATCCTGGGGTTCTGTTCCTGGTAAAGAGGACCAGGACCTGGCTGGATGCCAAGGAAGGACCTGGGTGGGAGATGTTTTTGAGGCTTTAAAAATATCAGGGCGTTTTTGTGTCCCACGACAGGAGACTTGATTTTGCATCATCAGATATTAGCAGATGGTCTTTTATCCGCATTTACAAGGAGTTCGAATGCCCTTTATGATGTCACTCTTACCCTTCCTGTACCTTCACCTGAAGGTCATGGCTGTGCAGAACTTGAGGATCTTGTTGAGAAATCCTCTGTCTGCAGTGTCTGTTTCCTGTATGCCTACCTAGTGCTTAAACTGGAGGACGAGCTATATGGCTTGGTGTCTGTTAACTTCGAGGTCAAAAACACAAAACTAAAAGCTGCAAGTATGGGGCAGAGACATTGTGCTTTTGGAATATTGTAGAAAAAAATAGGAAGATCGTTTGCAGAGGGTTAACGAAGCTTGCATCTAGTATTTGAGCTCTTCACTGCCTGTTTGGGAGTTTGCGGAGGCAACAGAGAAACCTGTTTGGCTAAATAATAAATGACACGAGAGTGCTATTAGGTGGATGGAGTTGGGGGCCTCTCACTGAATTGATCTTAAGAAAGGCTGGTGCTGTTAAATAAGTAATTTTCCTTCCTTTGGCAACACATCACTGACTTTTTGGAATCTTGACAAGGCAGGTAAGCCTTGATATTGAGGAAAACCAAACAAACCAATGTCAGTGATACTTTAGCAGACTTTAGTTACAGCCCGTAGAGGGAGAATTCAGAAACGTTCCATGTGCAAAGCCTTCCCCTTTGTCATCTTACCGTCCCTCTCCTTCAGGTCTTTGCAGTGGAGTGCGCTTCAGGGTTTTGTCCAGCATATGAGAGGCTCAGTTTCAAAGGCTGGGGTTTTCACATCCATGTCAATATCACAGATTGAAATGTGACACGGGTACCTGGCTGCATACTTTCTTTAAACCCGAGCCATTCGTACCGCAACATGTGAGGGAGGCACTCTTTCATCTCACACTTTAAAGTGAAAGGTTTGTTGATGTAACCCAATTTCCAGTCTGCAGAGGTCACCCTGTAATGTAGCGCAATGATGATAAGCCCATCAATCCTGTTTGATGTTCGAATTCCCCTTCCCCTGGTTTCACCCCCACTTTGTTTTGTAAAGTTAAGTTTAGTAATGGTGATATTCTGCCTTGCCAACATGTGATGATGTGATTTCCCCCGACACTCACAGAGTGGCCTTTTAAAGGCATATACTTTGTAGGGATTGTATGCTGGATATGATTATGAGAGGGAGAATAGAAATAAGTATGTTCCTACAAACATTTGGTAACGTTTTTGGGAAAGGTAAGTGATCAAATGCCGAGATACTAAACTCTGGTTCCTGGCTCTCTTGTAACCTCTGACAGGGGTGAAAGTGGCTCTGCGTTGTAAGCATTCAGCAATCGATAGGAAATCAGTTGGTGGTCTCAGGGCAGCCACTTTATGGTGTGGGGGTGTGGGCGTGAACTGAGGGTAGAAGGGATGAGGGGAACAGACAGGAACCAGGGTTAGGGAGAGGGAAGGCAGGAGGCAATGCCTATGACATCCTCAGTTGCCCTTGGTGGAACATATGTGACCTAAGGTCAAAGGCCACACCACCATTTCTGGTCCCTGTCCTAAGTCAAGAAACAGAATCAGGGAGAAACACAAACCAAACCCAGCATACTGGAAGGTCCAGGTTGGTTGGGGACCAGGCCAGTGGAATAGAGGTCAAAACATGTAAGCGAGTCAATACTTGGTCATTATGATTTATATATTAAAAAAAAAACATATGATGCAGTGTTTCCATTTCATTTGATTTCAGTGATTCAACCTAATGCTGTCTTCAGTAGCCAGATTGGTTTTACCCTTCTGGCGTAAGAACACCCCCCTCACTACCTCTTTCTCATGGAAGACCAGGGCTCTAGTGAGGGCAGTAGGTTCCAGTCAGCAACTGCCTGTTGTGACACACATGGTTACCCTTGTTTTCGGGTCTCTTTTGGATAGGAGAGACAGCAAGACACCTTATTCAGATTATAGTGCTGGAGGTCACCTGGACAGCTCTGGGAGTTTATCCCATTTCCTCCCTGTCGAACCATCCCGATCATTATTTGCCCTTTCGTAAAGATCTGCAATGGCAGCAATGGCAATAAAGAGTGTTCACCACTCTTCTTGGTGATACTTTTCAATGTGAACTCCTCAGCCACATGCAGCCACCTCTAAGACCTGGGGGCATGACTAGATGGGGTGTATGGTAGTCAAAAAAGAAAGGAGACCAGTATTAACTTAGTCCCTTGAAAGTGAGTTGAAACTTTCTGTGTTGCTCTCAAGCCCCTCTCAGGTGAGGATTTCCATGATGGTTCCAGTAGCCCCCATTGTCACAGTGACTCAGCTACACAATTTGGCTTCGCATTTTTCTTAGTAACTAGGAAACGTCACTTCTCTGGTTAGCATTTTCCCAGCACCAGAGGACTATTTCAGAGGTTTAGAAGCTGGAGCTTGAAGTCCTTAGCTTCTTCTGAGTTGCCTTTGGGTGGCTGCTGAAGATGGGAGGGCATCCTCGTGCATCCCCGCCTGGGCTTTCCACACCTCTTATCTTTTGCTCCTTTCGGGCAGAACAGCTCTGTCTTCTGTGTTTTACATCTGAATAGTGGCTTCAACAACTGAAAACAAAACAAAACAAATTGAAGGCCACTGGAACACATGATTGTCAGGTCTTCTAGCTCATTGAGAAATTAGAATTTTTCTCGTAAATATCAAAATGTGCAATCTGACAGTATACGCCACTACAATGCAAGGAGAATGATTTCCTTCCTTTTCCAGGCATCCCTATGGAGGCTCATAAAATAGAAACATCTGTCCTTCTGGAGATACTGGGAAGAGAAGAAAGTTTCAGGCTTTCTTCCCGCCCCCTCCCGAAGGAGAGGAGGACTTCTTTGATTGCCTATTTTGGGGAAAGGAACTGACTTGGTGTGGCTCAGCAGCCACCCCCCTCCCCGGGGTTTTCTTTCTGTCAGCCCAGTGTGCCTGCAGGCCAGGCATGTTCTTTCCTCTTGGTGGGAATCTCACAGGGCAGGCGGTATGTCTGCCTCAGGAAAACTTGCAGTTTGGGCTGGGGTTGGGGAAGTAGGGAGCCTCACCGGGACTTCAGCACTAGCCGCATTATCTGAGCCAGCTTTACTAGCAATAAAGCTGATAGATTGATCCCTGTGTGACTCTTGCATCCATTTCGCAGTTAAGTTCTGAACCTGGAAGGGTGGGAGATGGAGGAAGTTTCCTTGGAGAAACTCCAACAGCTCAATTCTCATTCCCTGGCTGTTGATTCTAGTCCCCCCCCCCGCCCCCCATCTACACAGCACCCCCCTCTGGCACTCTTGACCTCTGTGATGGTGCCTTCCATGTCTAGACCAATCACCTGTCCTTGTATACGTCTTCTTGCCCGGCCACCTGTCTTATTGTGGGCTTTGTCCACAATGACTGCTCATTGGGTTCTTGAGAGCCCCTCTCATTACTGACCACACACTCTCTTCTGTCCCAGTTCCTTGCTTTTCCTCGCATTGCCTCTGCAGTTCAGCTGAAGTCACGGCCCTGTGAACTACCAGAGGTGGATCTGGTTTTCACAAGAAAGTGGGGAGCTCAAGATTGAAAAGAGCCCCAGCCAACAAGAACAGTCAGCTCAGCCACAGCGTTATGTGCTCAGACATGCCCAACGCTTTCATCTTGGGATCCCTTCCTCTGTTCCATGGCAAACTGAGCTGCCTGTCAGTTGCAAGCTGGCAGAGCCTTGCAGCCTGGCGTGAAGTTTGCACCTCCAGGAGAAAGCCCGCGTCATTGCTTTGTCTCTGTATTTCTCTCTTGGGCGGGCCCCGTGTGGCCCTTGCCCTCAGACCACTTCGTGGTGTCCACCAGGATCCCTTTGTGGGTCCATGCTCATCCCTGCACCTGGGTTCAGGGGGAAGGCAGATCCCATGCCTTTCCTCAGTTGCACTGCTGCTGGGTTTCTGTCTCAACTTTTCTGTGGTGCTACAGCATGATACATTTCAAAATGCGTTTCCTGCCCTTCTCCCATTCCTGCCCCCTACTCGTGTTCCACTCCCACAGCCTGTGCAATGTACTCCCACTGACCGAGTCAGCAGAGGCAGGGCGTTTCATCCATTGGAGCAGATATGAGTCAGCATCACCCTGAAAAGCAGGTGCTGCTGTTCTCCACACAGTCGTGCTCTGTGCCCTGCTCTTTTCCATCTCTTCCTCGGCACCTACCTTACTGTCGAGTACATACCCGAATTTCTGGTGGCTCCCACACAGGCTGCGGCTCAATGCTGTGCCTTCCCTTCTATTGGGTGCTCTGCCCAAAATACCTTCCCCACCCCTACCCCCGGGAGATGGACAGTGAGAACAGGGAGCCTCTGATCTAGAGGACAAGTGAGAGGACAGTCCTAGAAGAACTTCGGGGCCTGGTGCCATTGACCATGGCTCTCTCCTCTCTTCTGGGCTGGTGCATGTTGTGGGAGGACCAGCTGTGGCCTGTTGGTGTGACCAACAAGGGCCAGAGGCTAAGTGGACATGACAGAAATGCTCTCAGGGCTGTCTTTCTTGTACGTTCCTCAATTCATGCACTTGAGCATGCAGTAGAACGCAAGGCTCTCTGTCCCATGATTTTTTTCACCCTCACTTCTGCAAAACACTGGGATTTATCTTCCTTGGAGACACACTGCCTTTCCACTAAGACTCATTTAAAATAAGTAAAAGTACCTGGTAGAGCACAGGTGCATTGTCCAGTGCAGGCTAGATTCAGATCAGAGGAGGCAGATTTTGGTTCTGGAAGTCTGGCAGGAAATATCTAGGTCATTTTGGTCTAGATGTCAGACAGGATCCCAGAGTAGATACCAAGAGTAGACCCCGATCTCCTGCAGGGTCCCTGCCTCAGGGAGAAGAAGTAGGTGGGAGTTCGGTCCCTCAACCAACCAAGCTGGGGTTCAGGCCAAGGCTCCAGTTAGAGTGGGAACCACCTCACAAGGTCTGGGCAGTTCTGACCCTGACCAACTTCCATGTTTTCATCTGGAGCTTGGACCTACATATCAGTTCCAGATGTGTATACCCATCTGCCTCCTTTCATCTCCATTGGGGTACTAGATGTCGACCAGATATTTGAAATACAAGATATTTCAGAAATCACATGGAGGACTCAACTCTAATCCTCATTTTCTACTCCAGCATCACCAGCTAACCAACAAGATTTTCTCCACGCCTAGCCTCCACATCTGTGGCCCTACATCCAGCCATTTGCTCGAGCAAGAGTCCTGTAAGATTTCTTCTTCCTCATACACAGTGTGGTAGCAAGCTCTACCATGTCTTTCCCAACAGAAAACTCAAATGCACCCAACTCCCTGCCTCCACACTGGTCCACGGCCCCACTACACTTCTCCTGGAACTCTTCCTGGCCTCTCCACTGGTCTCCCCATTTCCACGCCCTTCTACCTTCTCTTTTCCAGAAAGCAGCCAACGTTATAAGAACATCATTTGAATAATTGTTGTTCCTTTGCTTGAAACCTGTCATTGCTTTCTCAGTGCGTTAAAACAGAATCAGGATGTATTTCTTACTGCGTCCTACAAGACCAAGCTTTGCAAGGGCTGGCTTCTGGTTAGCTCGCCCATATCTTTCCTCTCTCCCCTGGGCCTTTGCACCTGCTTTGTTTCTATCCTTAGCATTTATCTAGCACTTTTGGCATCAGGACCTTCATGCAGTACTCCCTCACCTGGGTCACTGTCCCGCCCTCCTCTTTGCCTAGACTGTTCCCCTCATCCTTGGGTTTTGAATGATCTGTCATCTCCTCAAACAGGCCTTCCCTGACTTCCTAGTCTGATTAGGTCACCTCTTCCTGGCCCCCCCCCCCCCATCTTTGCACACACTTATTTCTTTCATGCTGCTTATTAGTTCTATATCTATTTAGTTCTTTAATTTACTAAGCTCAGGAGGGCGGGTGCTATTTTATTCAGCCTCTAGTACAGGGCCTTGTATTCAATGGATATTTGTTACATGACTGAATCATCTAACTGCATGGGTCTGGGTGAGCAGGATGGTGAGGCCAACTAGAAACTGAGCCCACCTGCCAGCAGTTAGTGCAGGGGCAAATCCCAGCCTGCTGTGCTCTTGGGGAGAGGGCTCTGAACACAATGCCCAGGGTTCAACAGGCTGCTCTGGGTGCACACGAAGGCCATGGACCTTGAACCCCTGCAGCTTGAAATGGCAAGGCAGGAACAGATGGGAACTACTAATACGAGGGCCGTCAGCATCCTCTGTGGCCTGTTTCACTGGGGGCTGAACAGGTTACTATAAGTCTATAACGTCAAATTATTACCAGATCAAGGCATTTGAAGGACATAAAATAAAACATGGAAATGTATCATTCTTGCCTGTGTCTTTGGTAGGGGTGGGGAAAGAACCACAAGCCAGTCCTCATTTGGGTGCCTTGAAGAGCTCTGTGCCTTGTGTACAATTGAAGTCGTCATATTGCATTTCAGGGCAATGCACTGAATCAGAATATACATGTGGAAATTTAGAAGGTATGTTATTACTACCACCACTTCTATTCCTACTAATACTACTAATATTAGCAATAGGAATTTCATACACCATATGACATTGCTGGTACCTGAAATTTACCTTTCATACACCATATGAAATTGTCAGTCAAATTGTAGGTAAAAATAGTTGCCCCATCATTTCTGTTAACTATGTGAGCAAAAACATTGCCAAAACAATATTCTGAGGCAAGCCCTATTGTATTTCCAGCTTACAGATTAGGGCAGTGAAACACATAGAGGTGAGGTTTTGTACAAGTTCATGCAGCCAGGAAGTAACAGATCTTGACCATAAACCCAGGTTATTGGTATGTGATCTTAACTAATATGTTATGTGTAAACTTACAACCATCTCAATCCCATACGTTCTTTGTGCTTTATTGAATTCCTTCAAAAAACACCAGCATATCCACAACTGTCAGAAGGTGGGTATGAAACACACATTTTACACGTACTGTTATAAAGCAAAGGCTATGAGGGTCTAAAAAAAATTCTAACTGTAAGAAAATGTTGCTGGTATAGCAATTATAAAGATGATAATAAAAATCACCTTTAATCCTATCGACCAGTGTTAACCACTATCAGTATTTTAGTGTGTTTTCTCTGAGACTTTTTAAATGCATATTTATACATAGATTATTTGAGGTCATTACATCTTTTTACCTACTTATCTATTTATATTTTTAATATTTTTACTTGATATCCTATCACTACCATTTCCTTGCATATGAATTATTCTTCTGCACCTGATTTTTAGTTGGTTTTAAATATTGGATTATGTAGATGCATGCCAACTTGTTTCTTTATTGTCATATATATAAATTGCTTCTGGATATATTGCAGGTGTCCTTTTGTACATAGTACATCGCTGTTGTGGGTTGAATTGTGTGCCACAAGAGCCATGTCGAAGTCTTAACCCCTGGGACCTCATTTGGAAATGGTCTTTGCAGATACGACTGAGTTAGGATGAGGTCATCCTGGTTGGGGTTGGTCCTAAATCTAATGACTGGTATTCTTGTCAGGGGGGAGAGATTTAGAAGCAAAGTCATGCACGCACAGAGAAGGTGCCCTCAGGGAATGGAGGCAGGTGCCTCTGAAGGGAGGCCATGGCCTGCGGGCGAACACTGGCAGCTAGAACGAGACATGCGAGACATGCGAGGATTCGTCGCTAGAGCCTCCAGGGAAGCGCAGTCCAGCCAATACCTTGCTGGCCTCCAGAACCGAGAGGGAATACGTTCTCGTTGTTTTCAGCCCCCAGTTTGTGGCAATTTGTTTCAGAAGTCCTAGGACTAACAAATTCAGTTTTTTGACTGAATTTGAGAAATATTTTTCTCTAAAAAGTGGGAGGGCTTCATCTATTTTCCTTTGTTACTCTCATAATTTAGTCTAACATCTTTGACTCATTTGATTTTTTTATCTACTCCTTTAGGTTACTTTTTGGGGGGGTCTTTTTATTTGTTTATACTTCTCCATTGTTCTGAAAAGTATCTGTTTTTCTTACCTCTATACTTTTCAAAACCATTATTTGTCTTATGTTTTTTCTAATTGTCGGAATTAAGACTGAAACAGCAGTATCTGAGTTGGCTATACTTGAGATGGGGAGTTGAGCAAATTTACTTTTTCCTTTGTTTCCACTTTTAGCTCTTAAAATACAGTGATAACACCTCACATTTTCTGAACAGGTATCATGCTATTGTGCTAATGTTTGCATGCAATAGCATGTCTCTGCTTCACAGATGAGGAGACTGAAGCATTGAGAGATTATGGAACTTGCCCGAGGTTACTTAGGCAGACTTGGTTGGCCCAATGCTCAAACAGCGTCTTCTACTTCTGGAGCTGTGTTCCCTCTGACCATACTATCAGGCCTTCCAAATAAATTCTGGGGCTTTAGGCCTAAATCGTAATAGATTATGGTGATGTACATTAATAATATCTTCTATTTTAAGACATTTTTGGAGATTTTATTTTAGTATTAAAGATAGATTGATTGAAATTTAAATAAAAACTTATAAAGATAGATTGATGGATGGGTTAATTGATTGATTAGCTGATTTCTATGTCTGTGTAGCCCATGGCCAGAGACTTGATGGGATTTAGCGTGTGTATCAAGTGCTTGCTCAGATCAGAGGTGACTCCCATCTCAAGACCAAGACTGATTTTCAGCTATTTAAAAATAGGCCATATGGTAGAAATCTCAGAACACCAAGTGACCCAGAAACCAGTTAAAGAATTATGTTCTATCCCCTTATTTTTTACTCAGTATTAACATGTTATATATTGGTTAACTATTGCTTAATAGTAAACTACCCAACACTTTAGTGCCTGAAAACAACAAACATTATTATCTCAGAGTTTTTGTCTCAAGAGTCTGGGCCTGCTTTAATTCGATGCCTCTGGCTCAAGGTCTTGCACAAGACTGCAATCCACACGCTTGCCAGGGATGTGTTCCCATTTGAACGTACAACTAGGGCAGCGTATTTGTCGGCAGGGTTCATTTCCTTGTGAGTTATTGGACTGGAGGCCCCAGTTCCTCCCAGGTCCTTGGTGGGGAGGCCTCTTTCAGTTCCTTGCCATGTAGGCCTCTCAACTGGGTGGGTTACAACATGGTAGCAAGGGTTTCTGGGGTGACGGGGAGAATGAGAGTGCTCAAGGCAGGAGCCACATTCTTTTTGTAACCTAATCCTGGATGAAACATTCTGTTACCTCCGGCACATTCTATCTGCTGCAAGAGGATAACTAAATTCAATCCACTCACAAGGAGAGGGGATTACACAAGAGCACGAATACCAGGAGATGGGGATCGTTGGAGGCCATCTTGGAGGCTGCCTACCACACCTTGGTTTTAGCTCTCTGCTCCTGTGATAACATTTTACAATCACACTTCTGATGTGGGGGTTTGAATGACCTGAGATCTTTTAGAGGCAGCTGATACTGAGAGTTTGGACTGCTGCTGGACACATGCTTCTGGGGGAATGTTCTGCCACCTCTTAGCAATCTGTTTCAGGCAGAAATGATTGACAGTGATCACATGGACATGCTTTCACCAAATTTCAGCAATGAATTAGATGTTCCTTCATTGTCATTTTGTATGTAATGTTGCAAAGGATATTGTTAAGAGGGATCAAAATTGGTTGCTTCGTATTCTTGAACTTGGGAATTTCTCTCACTTAATTTTGTGCGTTGGGATATGCCCAGGCCTGCACTTTTTCACAGATTTTTTCTGTGAACTATAAGCTGTCAACCACTGCAGTCTGCTTGCACAGGCCTTTCTTCATCTCAAGAAAACTTTTTCCTCTTGTATCTTTGATTATTGCTGGTTTTCTTTTATTTCATTCTTTTCTTCAGAAACCATTTTCAGCCTCAAGTTGACTTTATAATTTTCATCATAGGTAGCTCTCATTTCATTCTTCCTCCTTAGGGTTTTCCTTTGTTTTAAGAAAACTTCTTTTTTTTTTAAAGATTATATTTATTTATTTGACAGAGATAGAGACAGCCAGCGAGAGAGGGAACACAAGCAGGGGGAGTGGGAGAGGAAGAAGCAGGCTCATAGCAGAGGAGCCTGATGTGGGGCTCGATCCCATAACGCCGGGATCACGCCCTGAGCCGAAGGCAGACGCTTAACCGCTGTGCCACCCAGGCGCCCCTGTTTTAAGAAAACTTCTATGCCCACCATGATGGATTCGAGTTTTTGTATCATTGGTTCTGCCTTCACTTCAATACAGATATTAAAGATGTTGATTCTAATAGCGTGGTTTTCCTGTCCTTACCATTGGTTCTTCATTTTATCTTCACCCTTTTAATTCCTCCTTTTATTTTTCGCTTCATCCTGTTATTTCCTCAAGATTATTCGTTCCTATTTATAGTGACCTTGTCTTCTTGTCCTTCATTGAGGAAAACAAATATTTTCTTGAAATTCTTCTCAGTCCTGAAATAATACTACGAAGTGTTTTATTCGTCCCTGTCTGCTGAATGCTATTTTTTCTTTTCTCTTTTTTTCTGCAGATTATTTTCTCCATGTCGGTTTTCTTTTTACTCATCTTCAAACAAGGGTCCAGACTCATTATTTTTCAATAAATAAGATTCGATTGACCTTTATATACCCTGAGACTGAATTACTTCCTTGGTTGTGCACATGGAGGCAGGTTTATGTATTTGTCTCCCATTTTACAATAGGCTTAAATTATGCTGCATCTCTACCCTATTGAAGGAACAACTCGCTCCTTCCCCAGCTTCTTTCTCTGGTTTGACGAATTGATTAAATAACATTAAAAACTTTAACATTGTGATCCCAGGGCCGTGTCTATAGCACTGTCCCAAAATGGACCACACTATATCTCTAGGCCCTTCTCCCTCTTATTTACTACCCAATGGCTTTCTGGCTTTCTGTCTTGGGCTGTAGATAAAATCTGGGAGAGATGTTAGGTAGTTCGGCTCCACCCATCTTCTAATTATTGTCCGTTTTCCTAGATTCAGGCATTATTGATATTGGTTTTTGGTGTATTTTACTTTTTCTGTGTCTTCATGGATGTTTGAGCAGGAAGTTGGGGAAATTGCATTGGGGGCTCTTACCAAACACTGTTTTGAAAGAAAAATCTGTATTGATAGAATAATACTTGACCTCTCCAATCTGTTTGCGGCAGTGCTGCTTAAAGATCTTTGTAAAAGGCATAGATCATGTCACTCCCTTCTCAGAGCCCCTGAATGTCCTTCCTATCCAAACTCCTGTCACGGAATCTTCGATCTGCAAAATCTCGTGTCGGCCTAAATCTCCAGCCTTATCCCTCACACTGTGTTCCAGCCCTCTGTGCTTTAACTAATGGCCTTCCTTCTGTCTATGTTGTCCTTTCTTCCCAGCTTGTCTCAAACGTGATTGATCAAGATAGCTCCAGCTTCATTTCGGTGAAGAGGGGACTTGATAATTCCAGTTCTGTGCTTCCGTCAGGCCCCAGGCATGAGTTGATCTCAGTACTTCAATCTCCTTATCACTTTTACCTGGCCGTGGCAGAGCAGAGAAGCTTTCTAGTTTATTTGTATCCCCAGAACCCGATACCCATTGTCTGGCCTGATACGGACCAGATACTGTCTGGTCTATCCAATACAAAACGTTTAGTACACATGAAATGCCTTAAAAGAATGGTTTCATACACAAAGAAAACTTGGAAGTACATTTCTTCTTGTTCCCAGTAAAATAAAAAGGGATAAATATGGGGGCTAGTTCCTCTGTTTAGGTCCTCTTATCTCTTAAGCATTTACAATTCAATTTTTGAGGTTTTGTTGTTATTAAATTAAAATGAAAACCTCTTCTCCTGTAGAAAAAAAAATCATAAGCTGCATTGTGATTTTACTGCTTGTGACACCCACTCTGACAGTCGGGCATATCCATCCTCCTACTGGAAGCAATGGCTTTAGGAGGGTAGCCAACTCGTAAACGGACATTCCCTAAGTGCATTTAAAAATCTGAATCCAATCACCCCATCTCCTTGCCCCTCCCTTTCAGTTCCCACTTTACTCCTTTCCAGGATTGTTTATAGTTTAAACAACCAGAATATTCTGGGAGTCGCCTGGTCAGCTGCATGGAGCCTCACGTTGGCGTTGGCGCAGTTAAGCTGTAAATCCCTGAGGAAACCATTTACTCCTGTAGGTGTCTCACCTTTAACCTCTGAAAAACAGGTTGACCTGGTTCACTGGGTTGTTTCACATGCAATCCAGCTATTAAGTAGCACAGAAGTAGTGTTGTTTTTCCCTTCCTGGATGCTAAAATTAGTTTTTGTGGAAATGATTTAGTTGTCGCTAACAGTATTACGGACTCCTGTGTGACACAGTAGCAAGTACACATCAGCTGTTAAGAAACAAAGATCTTGCTTTCCTACTGGAGACATATGGTTAAAACCACAACAACAACAATTACAAAAAGTACCAAAAGGATATTTTGCACACACTGAAAAAAATGCAAGAGAATTAGCTTTAAGTCATCTATCACCGACTTTTCCTTGAAGTATCAGTAGCTCATAAACACTGAATAGCATTGATCTGATTTTTGAAAATTCAATGTTAAATTAAGATACGAGTTACTTTAGCAACAAGGAGATGGATCGAGTACGTTAGGGAGTGAGAAGTAGTCTTTTGCTGTTGTCACTTATGAGAATTAAAGTATAAGAAGAGCTCAGGCAAAAAAAAAAAAAAATTCTAATTGCAGTGCAATCCGCAAGTTTGCACATCCTATAACAAGAAAGCTCCTTGTTAGCTGCCAAAATCTGCCATCCAATCTGTCTGCTAGTTGATTTCATTATTGCATTTTGATGTGCCCTTGACAAGCTGTAGCACACAGAAACTCAACACCTCCTCTTGAACCCTCCGGTACCAGAAAGATCATGGAGGGATGACAAAGGCCTGTGCTTGGCTTTTCATTATTCACATAGCTGGAGTGTTTATAAACAGAACAGAGTGTAACGAGAGCAAAATGCTCAACTCCATCAAGCGGCTCCCTTGCGTTGCATGCCATTTAAACATCGACTCTCTCTGGTCCTGCATTTTGTGCTTCACACACACAAAGACCCAAACTAAGTGCCTGAAAACTGTCCTTAAGGGTTTAAAACTGTGGACAAACAACTCTTCTTTTCTTTCGGTAATTCCGATGCATTGTTCCACCACTTTGGGGCTGTGGCATCTGGTGTTTTTGAAACCATCTTTCCATGTCACCCTGATCTGCACGGTTCCAGCAACAGCCCTCGGCCCTCTCAGGCCCTAACCCACCCTCAGAGGTGGACTCCCGCACCGGGACTCACGTGCGGGAAATGGGGATTCAATATTACTATGAATTTTATGAAATACATTACAGACCTCAGAAGAACTTAAGGGAAAGGCAATAAAAACCACCAATGCCACGGTGCCTTTGCAAATGTAATTATAGCCTCCCTCTCTCTCTTTTCCATTTACTGGTGTTAATGTGATATAAATGCTTTGGCTGAGTTTCATTTAAAAGGTCATAACCTGCTCCTCGGGAGTAAAATGTTGCTTTCAGCATCATTCTTAGCTACACTAAACTTCTTCATTGCAAAGCAGAATTCTCTCTTACACTCTGGGCAGAGAGTCAGTTGACAAACTTGTCCGTAGGTAACTGTTAGAGAGATTGGTTACAAAAGGGATGACACACTCTGGCCCAGGATGTACTCTAACCCCAGGGTGTCTGACTGTCCTGATTTTAGTGAATTGAGATAATGGTAACTATTGACTATTTTGGGGGGAGTGGGGGGCAGTGGTGAAATCATAAATGTCCAATTTGCTACAATCACAAAAATATATGTCAGGGCATACATTTCAGGGAGTGCCTTTAACTACGACGATGAGCTTGTCTGAGCTATCCAAACGAGAATACTTTCAAATCCATCAGTACGTTTAATTTCTTATACTCTCTTGTGCTATCCTGCTGACATGTTAGGTTGTAGGGTACATACAGCTTCCTGTCTCATTGTATTTGCCAAAAATATATTGCTTTCAGAAAAAATAAGCTAACAAAGAAGAGAGTCAAGAGAGTTAACATTTGTGGAATACTTTCTATGGCCACACAGCCTCATAATTGTTGTTTTACATATGCTATATAATTTAATATATAATCAGAACACAGATCTCATCCAGATAAGAATTATTCCCATTTCCCAGATAAGAAAAAGATAAAGAAAGATTAAGTAACATTCCCAAAGTCACACAGCTAGTAAATTAAAATCTAGGTCAGTCAGATGCCAAAACCATGCTTCTCTTTCAGCATCTTTTCTTTTAAAGAGACAAGATGTCTGAACACCTAGGTTTGACCCTAACACACAGACTTTCAGGCAAAATGTGCAGCTCAAGGGGACATTCAAAAATTTGCCTTAGCTGACGAACAACTGGTAGGGACCACTTATGGATCTAGTCCTCACAATTCTGGTTGAAATAAAAAGCAAATATATTCATTATCTAGCGGTGGCCTGTTTGCATTTGAGATGAGCTGGAAATCCTAGGTTACTCTTTCTTGTTTTAAAAATGTAATTAAACTGACTGTCCTAAGAAAACTCTTCCTTCTGTTCCACGTATAACCAATTCCAGATGTGAAACCGCTTCCCTACAATAATTGGTTCGCGTTTTTCTTTGACTGGTCTGACCTTTCTTGAAACCTACTCCTCTCTCAAACTCATTTAGATGCTGTTTTCCAGACCGAAATCAAATTTGGACCCTAACGTGAGGAATGTCTGCAGCCTGAAAATTCCAATTTAATTCACACACTGTTCTCGAAACATTAGAAGTTGAAGGGAAGGAAGGAATGATGATCTCCCCAGGACCAAAGATCTGGTGTGTTCCTGTGGCGTAGCCCCTCTTCCAGGCAAGACCCTCGACTGGGGCTTTCTTGGCTTGGAGTCATTTTGCTGCACTTAGCATTTAGTTCACACATCATTAGGTGAAGCCCCAGTTACAAAGATACACTGCTCTTGTCATGGCAGAAGTATGCTGCATGCACCTGCAGTTTGAAGTTTTTGTTGAGGGAATAGACTGAAATGAATGAAAATATTGAAACCATTTACTTTTTTTGTGACTCCACCTGCTGTGGTATATTTTTGTTGGACAGGATAACTGGAGGTGTGTTTATGGCTTTAGGGAAAGGATACATTAGGGGTTACATGGTTTTAAGGCTATTTTTTTCTTTAAAGCTATAAATCAAATTTCCATGAAAACAGTTATACGTATATAACTGTTATAGATTTTGTGTTTGTATGTACATATGTATCATACCCTTTCCCCCACTTTGGTGAGTCAGAAAGGAATCATTTCCATCGTGGTTGTCAGCCCAGGCATCATTTGGTCGTGGTAGTGGTGTGTGGGTACCATGTCTGCGTTATATTTGATGCTGATAATGAGGTCAGAATAGAAACTAGCCTACCACCAATCCTTATAAATTTACAGTTATCAGACTCTGCTTCTAGGGTCTTTCAAGAGAACACATTTTGTAACAAGTGTCCAGTTGGGCCCTGCTACATTTCATGGGTAATCTCATCAAGTGGATTTCATGATCCTCACATTCCAGATGAAGAACCTAAAGTCAAAGAAGATAAGGGACTTGGGAAGCTGTTGTAACTCTTAAGTGATAGAACTGGGCTGAAATACCCGCTATTAAAAACCAAAGTCCCAAATGACAGTCAACACCTTGTCCCTCTATTAATATGTGTCAGGCCTTCTGTTAACCCATTCATTTCTGCCTATGACTTCTCAATATTCCTTCTACATGGCATTTCAATTGTCAACCTCTAAATATTTACAAGTTAGAATAACTATATGAAATATAACCTCTGTATTGAGGGGTCTCAACTCATTGAGACAGAGACATGAAATGGTCTTGATGTTTACTAATTACTGTTTTCAACTCAGTTATGTCGAACCCCCCCCCCCCGACCCGTTCCCAGCTCCTATAACATTGGTGTGACTCCATAAATTTCCAGTTATTTTAATATCAGGTCAGATATTGGTCTAATCCCATGCTCGTTTTAAAGTCCCCTCTTTTTCCTACCAAAGGCTTGATATCTCCTTCAGAGTGGAGGCGTATATATGTCCTGGCTCTGATTCCCCTTCTTTCCATCCTCTTCAAGACTTAGATCCTTATTTGTTGGGGTCAGGCAGGAGGAATAGCACAGGAAGATACCTTCTTTTCTTTCTCTTTTTTCCCCCAAATACATTTTCCCCCTAGACCTTTCTACTGAGATATAATTGACCAATGAAATTGTTATGTATTTGAAGGGCACCATGTGATGATTTGCTGTACGTCGATGTTGTGAAGGTATACCCACCATCAGATTAATTTAACGCATTCATCACTTCACATTATTTACCTTTTTTTTGGCTTCGGGTGATAGGCCCCACCACTCTGTCCTGCTTCGACACACTGTACTACTTACGAAGCCAGCAACTCACCTCTCACCTCCTCGTAGTCCTCTCTTCATATAAACTAGGGAGGAGGGATGTGGGGTAATGCTTCGTGGGTATAACTACTAAATTACATCTTAGTAATTTTTGGAGGAGGGCCTGGCTTTAATTATGAGACAAATGATAGATCTATTAATTAAAGTAGTATTAGCTGGGAAATATGTAAACCCTGAAATTTCAGTGGCTTATTCAAATATAACTTATATTTTTCTCACGTAAAGCCTCCTAACCAGGAGAGTTGCTCTGTATAGTCATTCAGGCCGAGAGATGCTCTGCCGTATTCAGTATGAGGCCTGCCATGTCACCCTGACCTTGACATCCAGCCAGTGAAAGAGCCAAGACAGAAAGCGTGGAAAGTGTTTGCGGGCCAGGCCTCAAAAGGCAATTATCGTCCTTGTTCACGTCTCATTGGCCAGAACTTCGTTACACCTAATTCCTGCCTCCACCTAACATCACAGGGTGATGGTGGGGGAGGTGGCAGCTGGAAAATGTAGCCTTTGGTTGGGAAGCTGTCTACACTGAGAAGGAATAGTTTGAAACTTTGCTGGATAGCCAGTTATCGCTGTCCTAGGGTGGCATTGCAAATGTAACGTGACGCACCCATGGGGCCTGACACACAGGACACGTGTTCGGGGAGCGAGCCCCTCCCAGCAGGGATTACCCGGCGTTGCCTCGCTGCCACAGGGCCTCCCTGAGCTTGCCAGTCACTGAGTGCGCAGACTCAAGGTCGGTCCCAGCCGTCCTCCTTACGTCCTAGTTCCCTTCGGGGCTCCCCACCTGCCGCTTCCCCTCCTGCTTTGTGACCGCCCCAGTCATATCCCGTTTGCCACCCCCTACTCTCTCATGCTCCAACTCCCCCATCATGATCTCCCCTCAATTTCCCTATGCCCTCCCCCTTTCCACCCGTCACTTTCTTGCTCTAACTATAATCCATCCTGGCCGCCTCTTGAGCCCACGGCCTCTCCTGTAGCCCTCTTCCGTGACAGCCATGTGGACTTCCTACTGGACAGAGCTCAGGGCTAGGTGGGGATCCCTTGCTCTATTTTCTGCTTCTGAATTGCCTTGCCTTCTTCACTCTTTTGACATGCACATCGTCAGACTTTACTACCCTTAGCACTTCCTGTCATCATCTCTTGGCCTCCTGGCCTCTTAGCTGGCGATGATGTCAGCATTTGGGTGATTATCTCACTTTTGACCACCCTTCCTTTCATTCTTGGCAGTTTCCGCATCCACGCAGATAATTCAGATGATACCTCTGCCCGGTGGTTCTCTGATCCCTTTGGCGTCCATGATCTTCTCTACCACCACGTGTCGGCAACTCCTTCAGGCAGGAATATCTGAGATGTTTAATCACTGGTAGTTATGCCACCTCACAAAACTTGATTTAATAAAAGCAACCCAGAATGACTATCACCTCTTATATGTCTAACTCGCTTCCTCTGCTTCTACCTTTCCAGGGGCTCTCCCACTAATCTTTAGCTGTGTCTCTTTTCAACTATTCATCATTTTCCAGGTGCCCTTACTTCTCTGCCTACTGGCCTGGATTCCACTGCTCTGCACTTGCAAACTCACATTCCTTGCTCCTCTGTCTTTTTGTCGTACTTGACTGGCAAAACCCCAAGTCTAGTTAAATCCAACTCTCTACTTAAGCCACACATGTATCTGTGCAGCTGAACATTGCTAGTGAAAAAAAAAAAAAAGCATACAACTTTACTGACTGGACTCATTTCAAATTTATGACCAGAAATCTCAAATGGGCAGTAGTCTGTGTTTCCATATATAGAACACGAGAAGATTTTACTACTTTAAATGACACTAATAAAAATTTCAGCTTAATGTCCAAATAATGGCAAAACATTAGTGTACTAGTATATCTCCATACTGCAGTAAAGAATTACTGTCCTCTTTTATGAAGATAAACAAAAGACTGGTTAATTTTAATGCTTTTGTTTGTTTAACTTTTAATTAAGGATAATTCTTTTATAAAAACAACATTTTTCCCTTTTCCTGCTTATTAATGTAATACATGAGTATTTCTTAAAATTCAGAGAATTTATATAAAAAGACAATTTTATAAAAGTATTACTTATTTTTAAAGCCATCAAGAGAAAAGTATTTATGACTTTTTGGTGTAATGTATATGTGTGCTTAGTTATTTAAAGTACCCTCCCCTTTAGTCTCTCTTGGAGGTCCTCTGTGAGCCGGGTGGTCTCTTGTACACGTGTTCTTAAATTAATCTGTACCATAGCTATGACCAGTAACCCATTTCTAGCACTCTGCCCACCGGTTGGTTATCCCTTGGGTAGTTTCAAGGCCATTCATCTATAACAGGAGGGCTTCAGTTCCACCCAGTCTTACGCATAGGAGACATATCAGTAGAACCTTGCTATTCAAGGTGTGATCCATGGACCAGATCACTGTCACCTGGAGGTTTGTTAGAAATCCACATTATTAATCCCCCCTGGTTTGGACTGAATTGTGTCTCACCAAAATTTACATATGAAGGCCTAATCTTACCCAGTGATATGTCCTTTGGAAATACAGTCTTTAACAAAGTAATCAAGTTAAAATGAGGTTGTTACAGTAGGCTCCAATTCAATATAACTGGTGTCCTTTTTAAAAGGGGAAATTTGGACAGGGTTTTGGAAATTT
Organism: Ursus arctos; assembly: GCF_023065955.2. Taxonomy (NCBI): domain Eukaryota; kingdom Metazoa; phylum Chordata; class Mammalia; order Carnivora; family Ursidae; genus Ursus; species Ursus arctos. Next base: position 12,581,167 of record NW_026622985.1, on the reverse strand, counting down.
GCATTGAGGGAAGATACCATCCATAAACTAAGGAGATTGGCTTGGGACAGACCCTTGTCTCAGAGCCTTCAGAAGAAACCAGCATTGCCAATATTTTGATCTTGGACTTCTCTACTCCAGCATTTTGAATACATTTCTTTTTTTTAAGCCACCCGGCTTGTGGTATTTTGTTACGGTAGCCCTAGCAAACTAATTCCCACTCTAGAGCTATGAATCAGGATCTGCATTTTAACAAAATCATCAAGTGATTTTTATGCACGTTTAAACATGGAGTTTTATGCACATTGGAAACATGGAGTTAGAATGCTCTCAAGAGCAAGTAAGGAAAACCCTAACTTAAGTAGTCATCAGCAACAGAGAGGATTGGTTGAAGTGGTTCAGAACCTTGTGGCACATTAGAATCACCCGGAGAGCTTTTAAAGAATATGACTGCCAGGGCCCAACTCGGAACACTTAAGTAAGACTCTTTGGGATGGGTTTCAAGTATTGGTAACCTTCCCAGAAGAATCTAAAGGGCAGTCAGGAATAAGAACTACCAATCTATCGACTTAAGTAACTGAAAAGTCCTTTATGGTATGGGCCCTGAGTGTGATGAATCAGGGTTTTGACTTTGAATCTCTGCTCTCCATGTTTGATTTGTCCTCAGATGACTCCCTTCCAGGTCATGAGCTGGTGGCAGCAATCATGGCTACATGCTTCTTCAGCCATCTCCAGAGGAGATGGAGGATGCTTTGCTTTAGCTTGACTGGGCCTACTTGTGACATTACTTGTCCTTGAACTGTAGCTAAGGCCCAGGGAACACTAGGTACTAGAAAGGTTTGAGCCTGGTTTGTGTGCCCATTCCCAAATCAGTAATGATGATGAGGGCAGAGGAGCCTCTGTATGGCTTAGACCAAATGAAACTAACCTCTGAAGCTAAAGGTTGAGCCACTGCCCTCCAAACTTCTGGGCTTTCACAGAGAGCGGGGGGGGGGTGAGGGGAGAGTGTCTTATATGAGATCTCTTTGTTTTAATTATTCATTTTAATTCTCCATGTGCCAATAAATACATAAATACAGTAAATAGGTGGGAAGGAAGGAAGGTGGCTCTGCTGAATCAGAGTTCAATAAAGCCAGCTAACACAGAAGGTTTAAATGAGATCCAGAGCCTCATAACATAATACTAAAACTGGGCAGGTTTTAATCACTCATCATACCAAGAACTAGGAATACCTCAAATTTAACAAAAAACGACAATAAATGGATGCTAAAACTGAGATGATAGAGATACTAGAATTATCTAACAAATATTTTAAAACAGTCATAATTAAAATACTTAAACTAGCAATTATAAGTGTGCTTGAAACAAATGAGAACAATCAAAAGCCTAAGTAAATGTCTCAGCAAAGAAATAGATGATGTAAAAAAAAAATGAAAAATACAATTTAAAAAACCTCAAAAACCCAAAACTCAACAAATGGATTCAAGAGCAGAACAGAGGGGACAGAGGAAAGAATCAGTACACTTCAAGATAGAACAATAGAAATTCCCTCATACAGACAACAGAGAGAAAACAGACGGGGAAAAAAGAACAGAGCCTCTGGGATCTGTGGGATCTAACACTCCTATTACTGGTGTCCTAGAGAGACAAAATCACAAGGGTGGGGCTGAAAAAGTACTGGAAGAAATAATGACTAAAAACTTCCCCAAATTGGCAAGAAACATAAATATAGAGATTCAGGAAGCTGAGCAAATCCTGAAAACAAACAAACAAAAAAAATCCATGCCAAAGCACATCATAATTCTGAGAACGTCTAAAAACTAAAGACAGGAAAAAATCCTTAAAGCAGCCAGAGAAAAATGACACCTTACCTATAGAGGAAAAACAATTCAAATACCAGCAGATTTCTCATCAGACATCATGGAAGCCAAGAAAGAAGTAGCACAATATGATTCAAGTGCCGAAAGAAAGGAATTGTCAACCCAGAACCTCTATAAACAGCAAAAATATGCTTCAGGAATGAAAGGAAAAATGAAGACGTTCTCAGATGAAAGAAAACTAAGAGAATTTGTCACTAGCAGACTAAAAGAATGGCTAAAGGAAACTCTAAATAGAAAGAAAAGGATAAAAGAGGGAATCTTGGAACATAAGGAAGGAAGAAAGAACATGATGAGTAAAAATATGGGTAATTACAATAGACTTTCCTTCTTCTCTTGAATTTTTTAAAATCGTATTTGAAGATAGAAGCAAAAAGTCAGACACTGATGTACTTCTAAATGTATGTAGGGGAACTATTTAAGACAATTATAAATAAGGGAGGATAAACATGTAAGAGGAGGTAAGGTTTCTGCACTCCATTTAAACTGATAAAAAGTAAACTGGTAAAATGATGATATCAGTGGATAGTTATAAAATATGTATATATATAACATAGAGCAATCTTTTAAAAAGCTGTACAGAGGTACACAGTTTGAAAATATGATACCTAAACCACAATGGAATTTTAAAAAGTATTTGAGTAACCCACAGGACGACCGGAAAAAGAAAAAAGCAAGAGAAACAAAATACAAAACAGCAGACTTAAAGTCTAAAATTAAATAAAAACTACATTATAGGTAAATGATGTACATATATCAATTAAAAGATAAAGATTAGCAGAGTGAATTAAAGAACTTGTCTCACTTATATACTCTCTACTAAGAAACTTACTTCAAATATAATGGAATTGGTAGGTTGAAAGGAAAAGAATGGAAAAAGATCATGAAACATTAATCAAAAGACAATGGGATTGACTGTATTAATATCTGATAAGGTAGACTTCAGAGATAAGCTAATTATCAGAACAAAGGTGGATACTACATAATGATAGAAATGTAAATATATCAAGAAAAGATAGCAAATTCTACATGTGTATGCAGCAGACAACAGAATGAAAAATGTGTGACTCAAAACCAATAGACTCAAAGGGAAATTCTCAAATTCATAATTATAGTTGGAGATTTCAACACTCCTCTCTCATCCACTAAGAGAACAACTGGAGAGAACATCAGTAAGGAAATAGAAGAACTCAACAACCATCAGCTGACATCCAACAACAGCAGAATACATATTTTTTCCATGTGTCCACAGAACATACAGCAATATAGATCATTCCCTGGGCCACAGGAAAAACCTCAACAAATTTAAAAGAGTGAAAATCATAGAGTGTACTCTGGCCACAATGGAATTAAACTAGAAATCAATAGCGGAAAGGTAATAGAAAAATCTCCAAAAGCTGGGAAACTAAACAACACACTTATAAATAATTCATGGATAAAAGAGAAAGTCTTAAGGGAAGTCAAAGAAACAAAGAAACAAAAACTAACCTAACAGAATGAAAATACAGTTTATCAAAATTCTCAAGATACAGCTAAAGCAGCAAGGAGAGGGAAATTTTTAGCACTAAATGAAAATACCAGAAAAGGGAAGTCTCAGGTCAGTAAAGCTACTCTCCCACCACAAGAACCTAGAAAAAAAGCAAAATAAAACAGATGTAAACGGAAGGAAGGAATTAATAAAGGTAAGAGCAGAAATCAAAGGAACTAAAAACAGAAAAGCCAATAGAGAAAGTCAATGAAACAAGGAACTGGTTCTTTGGAAATATTGATAAAATTGATGGGGTAACTGGGTGATGGACATTAAGGGGGGCACGGGATGTAATGAGCAGAGCACTGGGTGTTATGTGAGACTGATGAATCACTGAACTCTACCTCTAAGGCGAATAATACATTATATGTTAATCAACTGAATTTATTTATTTTTTATTTATTATTTTTTTGTAATAATTTTTTATTATGTTATGTTAGTAACCATACAGTACATCCTTAGTTTTTGATGTAGTGTTCCATGATTCATTATTTGCGTATAACACCCAGTGCTCCATGCAATATGTGCCCTCCTTAATACGCATCACCAGCCTATCCCCACGCCCCTCCCCTCTGAAGCCCTCAGTTTTGTAGAAGTTTGTCAATTTAAAAAAAAAAAATGTCTACAAAAACTAAAAAAGATTTAAAAAAGAAAGAAGACAAATGGACAAGGTCAGTGATGAAACTGGGGGTATTACCAGGACCCTGCAAATATTCAAAGGATAGGGGCGCCTGGGTGGCATAGCGGTTAAGCGTCTGCCTTCGGCTCAAGGCGTGATCCTGGCGTTATGGGATCGAGCCCCACATCAGGCTCCTCCACTAGGAGCCTGCTTCTTCCTCTCCCACTCCCCCTGCTTGTGTTCCCTCTCTCGCTGGCTGTCTCTCTCTCTGTCAAATAAATAAATAAAATCTTTAAAAAAAATATTCAGGGGCGCCTGGGTGGCACAGCGGTTAAGCGTCTGCCTTCGGCTCAGGGCGTGATCCCGGCGTTATGGGATCGAGCCCCACGTCAGGCTCCTCCGCTATGGGCCTGCTTCTTCCTCTCCCACTCCCCCTGCTTGTGTTCCCTCTCTCGCTGGCTGTCTCTATCTCTGTTGAATAAATAAATAAAAATCTTTAAAAAAAAAATAAAAAAAATAAAAAAAATATTCAAAGGATAATAAAGAAATCCTATGAATGACTATATGCACATAAATTCAACAACTTAGATGGAATGGATCATTCCTCTGGAAAACACTAACAACCACGACTCACCAAATATGAAATATTTAAATAATCAAATAAATAATTTGAACAGCCCTATAACTATTAAGGAAATTGAAGTCATAATTTTAAAACCTTCCCCAAAGAAATATTTAAATCAATTCCACACAATCTCTTGAATTTAAGAGATTAGAACATATTTTTTTAGTTCATTTTATGAAGATAATATTACCCTGATATCAAAGCCAGAGAAAACAACACAGAAAAGGAAGCCACAGACCAATATCCTTCATGAATATAGAAACAAAAATCTTAAATAAAAGTTGGTAAACAGAATTCGGCAATATGTAAAAAGAATTATATGTTATGACAAAGTGGAGTTTATTGCAGAGATGCAGGGTACAATATTTGGAAATCAAAGCTTGTCTATGTCCTGCTGGGATTACAACAGGAATTGTGTGAAACCTATTTATCAAATGGGGAGAGTCTACATGTTTCCAATGTTGAGTCTTTCAGTCAATGGATTACCATAGATTCACCATATTAATAGGCCAAAGAAGACCAATGACGTGATCATATCAAACAATGAAGAAAAAGCACCTGAGAAATATTTAAAACCCATTTATGAAAAAGCTTTCAAAAAATAGGAATAGAGGAGAATTTCACCAACTTGATAAAGAGCATTTTCAAAATTCTGTAGGTTCTAGCCACTGCAATAAGACAACAAAAGGAAATAAAAGACATACAAATTGGAAAGGAAAAAATAAAATGGTCTTTGTTTGCAGATGACATAATTGACTATACAAAAAATCCTCAGAAATCTACAGAAAACGCTTAGAAATAAGTGAGTTCAGCAAGGTAGCAGGATGTGTTACCAAGATCAATTTTATTTCTATATACTGAGGATGAATATGTGGACAACAGATTTAAAATACAGTATTATTTATATTCTCTGAAAATAAAAATGAAATAATTATGTATATAGGACTGGTATTCTAAAACACAAAATGCTGAAAAAGGAAATGAAAGAGGATTTAAATAAAGGGAGAGACATGCCATTTCTGTGGATTGGAAGACTCAACATCGGGAAGGTGTCACCTGTCATATTGATAATACAGGTTTAATGGAATTCTTAGCAAAATCCCAGCAAGATACAGATAAGCTTACTCCAAATTTTACCCTATGCCTAAATTCTAGGCAGTTCTAAGACTTATATCAAGACTGTGGAATAAGAGGGCAGCTAAACATATAGATCAATGGAAGGGAAGACAGAACTCAGAAATAGACTCCCACAGATATGCCCAACTGATTTTTGACAAAGGTACAAAAGCAATTCAACAGAAGAAAGATAGCCTTTTCAACAAATTGTGCTGGAGAAATTGGACACCCATGAGTGAAAAACAAACAAAATAAATCTAAGACTCACACCTTTTATGAAAATTAACTCAAAATGTATCACAAACTTAAATCTAAAATATGAAACTATAAAACCTTCAAAAAACAGGAAAAAGTCTTTGGGATCTAGGACTTGGGAGAATTATTAGACTTAATGCAAAACACGATCCACAAAAGAAGAAAATGATAAATTGAATTTCATTAAAATTGAGAACTTTCCTCCATTTGAGTACCCTGTTAGGAGATAGAGGGGGAGAAAATATTTGTAACCCACATTATCTGGCAAAGGACTAATACTCCTGGTTTAAAAGCAAAATGATGTGCTATCTGTTGGCTAATTGAACACAATAATAAAAAAAATAAAAACCAAACAATATCACAGTAAAAAAAATCTGACTAGAAAATGGGCAAAAGATATGAACAGATATTTCATCTAAGATGATATACAAGTGACATGGATGTTCAACATTTTAACCATTAGGGGAATGCAAAGTAAAACCACAATGAGATTACTACCCACTTATCAGGTTGAGACATAGTAGCAATGCCAAATGCTGTTTGTTTCTTATGGATGGGAATAAAAATGGGTATGGCCACTCTGGAAAACAGTTCAGCAGTTTCTTAAAAATGAAATATTCAACCACCACATGACCCAGTAATTGTACTTGGGGGCATTTATCCTAGGTAAATAAAAAGTTATGTTCATATAAAAATCAGTATTTGAATGTTGGTAGCAGCTTTATTCTCAATAACCCCAACCTGGAAACAGCCCAAGGATGAATGAATAAACAAACTGGTATACCCATACTGTGGAATATTACTCAGCAATAAAAAAGAATGAACTATTAAAGCATAGGGAGAAGACTTCATGATGTTGGACTTAGCAATGGTTTCTTGGATATGACACCAAAAGCACAACTAACAAAAGAAAAATAGACAAGACTTCATCAAACTTGAAAACTTCTGCACAGCAAAAGAAACAGTAAACACAATGGAAAGGCAACCTATGGAATGGGAGAAAATATTTCCAAATCATGTATCTGATAAGAGACTAATATCCACAATATAAAAACAACTCCTATAACTCAACAACAACAATAACAATAAAAATAACCTGATTAAATGGGCAATGGACTCGAGTGGACATTTCTTCAAAGAACATATACAAATGGCCTTGTATACATGTACATATCTATATAAAAATGCATATGAAAAGATGCTCAACATAGGTAGTCATCAGGGAAATGCAAATCAAAACCACAAGCAGATATCATTTCACACCCTTTAGGATGGCTACTATCAAAAAAGGGAGGAAGGAAGGAAGGAAGGAAGGAAGGAAGGAAGGAAGGAAGGAAAGGGAAAGGACAGGAAAGAAAAAGAAAAGAGAGAGAGAAAGCAAGCCAGCCAATAACAAGCTTTGGTGAGGATGTGGAGAAAGTATAGTGTTGGTTACTAGGGGCTGGGGTGGGGATGGGGAATGTGGAGCTATTGTTCAATGCACATAGGATTTTCATTTTGCACGATGGAAAAGTTCTACTAGAGATTTGTTGCAGAGCAATGTACATGTAGTTAACACTACTGTACTGTACACTTAAAATGGTTAAGATGGTAAATTTCATGTTATGTGTTTTTATCACATTTTTTAAAAAGCAACAAACTATTGATACACACAGTAAGCTTTATTGATTGCCAGGGAATTATGTTGAGTGAAAAAAACCAATCTCAGAAATTTACATATTATATCATTCCTTTTAAATGTACATTCTTTTTTTTTTTAAGATTTTATTTATTTATTTGACAGAGAGAGACAGCCAGTGAGAGAGGGAACACAAGCAGGGGGAGTGGGAGAGGAAGAAGCAGGCTCCTAGTGGAGAAGCCTGATGTGGGGCTCGATCCCAGAACACTGGGATCACGCCCTGAGCCGAAGGCAGACGCTTAACGACTGTGCCACCAGGTGCCCCTAAATGTACATTCTTGAAATGACAAAAATTATAGAAATAGACACCAGATTCATCATGGTTGCCTGGGTTAAAGGAGAAGGTGGGGACAGGAATGAATTGGGTGTGGGTATCAAAGGGCAACAACAGGGATCCTTGTGGTTTTGAAAATGTGCTGAGGGAAGGTATCTTGACTGTATCAATGTCAGTATCCTGGTTTCGATACTGTACTATAGTTTTGCAAGATGTTACCATTGGGGGAAATTGGGTAAGAAGTACCTAGGATCTCTGTGTGTTATTTCTTACAACTGCATGCAAATCAACAATGATCTCAAGATCAAAATTTTAGTAAAAGTAAACTTTAGGTAGTTTACAATACAGTAAAATGCATTTTTTAAGTAATCTCCATGCCCAACATGGGGCTCAAACTCATGACCCTGAGATCAAGACTTGCATGCTCTCTTGACTGAACCAACCAGGTGCCCCTAAAATGCATTTTTTATGTGTATAGTTTGATGAGTTTTGACAAAGGTACACAACTGTATAGCCACCACCACAAACACTTGGGAATCTCTGTCCTCCATATCTGCTATTTTCTTTCTTACATCATCTTCATTTCTTTGTTTCTTTCCTCTATGTGATGAAAGAACTTTTCATCTCTGTCCCCTCCTGTAGAGTGGCATGATTTTCAACTATGAATATAGATTTGGATACTGCTGTGTGCTTAAATATTTCCTAAATACTACCTGTGGTTCCTGCTGCTCATATTGCTGTTCAGATTTGAACCTCCTATGCCCTTTTACAATTTAGTTTCTTCTTGGATGCTATTCCATTTCTGCCAACACTCCTCCTGAATCACTGAGTCACTTCCTCTATTTAAACCTTGCATCAAAGCTCTTTTTTCCTTTTTTATTTATGAATGAAGCTCTCTGTGAGGAATTTTGTGATTCTATTTAAGGGCACTATGTAAAGCCGAAGAATATTATATAACCACCCATAAAATGTCTGTGACTGAAATAAAACATACAAATGGAGGATATACGATTCATAAACTTCTTTTATAGTCACCTATCACTTAATAAGTGTAAAGAAATTGTATGTAGCACATTTTTCATGTTGTTTTTGTATAACTAATCTTTGAGACCAAATTACCTGTGCTTTGGAGCCAATTTTATGTTTCATGGTCAAACTCTGTATGCATTGTGAATTTGCTTATCTCCCTCACATTTACAAGGAGTTTTTGCTACCTTAAAAGATACTGCAAATATCTAGAAGCCTCTTCAACCCCCCAAATTCATTTCCTGCCAAAGTCACTTAAAACAACACACAACCACAACCACAATAACAACAATGAAAACCTGGCCCAGATTTTAACATTTAAAAGTTCAAAAATTAAGGTGGAGAGGAAGAGTAGATTAACAATTAAACTGAATTATTAAGGAAATAAATGTAAAAGACTTAAAATGTGAGACTGTTCTTTCTCTTTTTTGAAAGAAGAAGTTTGTCATACAGTACTAAATGGTATTTCTTCCTGGAAAGAATGAATTTTCTGTAGGGAGTAACTGCATGGAACAGAGACTTTTACCACAGGATATAGTCTATGGAAACTTCATATACCTTGTAGTGCAAGCTCCCTATTACAGCCTATTGCTTAATCTGATACTTCGCTTCCAAGAAATTCGGCTGGCTTGTGCCAGCTGAGACAGAAGAAGTCCTATGAAGGGCAGGCAGGGCCTTTGGGTTCAGAATGGCATCATATTCATATTTCATAATGTGCCCTTTCTTAACTTTCTGTTGAAAGACTTATGAAGACATAGGAACTTTTATAGTTATGAAAAGAATGACAATAGTGAGCCATTTGATAGCCGCTAGAGGAACTCCATCAACCATAGAAGGAAAGAAACTGGATGGAGACCCAAATCTGTGGCCTCTGCATGCATGCTTTAATTTCTGGAAAAGGGCAACTTCATGCAATGAGAAATTTAAAATTTTTTAAAAATTAAAAATAAACTAGGAAATTAGAAAAATGACTATAGTTTAAAAATAGATAAGGGGAGATCCAGATAGTTGTTGTTGTTGTTGTTGTTGTTGTTGTTTTTAAGAGAAGGCAGTTGATATAGGGATAGTCTGCAAAAAAATATTTAAGTATATAGCAATATTAGAATCTAATTGGTGATAGTAAAGAATTATAGAAAATCAAACCAGTGATTTAGTAAAGAAAGATAAGAAGTTCCCTCATCCATGGATTAGAAGGGGGAGGTGGGTGTAAATATTAGGAAAGCAATTTTTGAGTGAATCTAGTCTACTCAGAGAGTAAAGGGATGGTAAAGGACACTGACTAGACTGACAACACTCTAAAGTTGAAAGGGAATCTGTTCTGTTAAGTAATTATGTTTAATTATAGATATATATATAGAGAGAATGTTCTAATATATAATTACATGTCATACAATATATGTATAAAATACACATCATTCACATGTGTAGAAAATGAGTGTATTTTATGAGGAGAATGAGCAATTAAATGTGCAAGTTTAGTTAGACCAGGCACTTGGGTTCTTTGTTGTGTCTGTGAAACTAGCAGAATATTGTCTATAATTACATAAATGTGGGTAGCATGCAGTGTGCCAACGAAGTTTTACTGTGATAATTTGGTTCTAGTTGTGATATAAGTTAATGGACAGAACACAGTTTCACTTTTATTCCTTAGAAATTGTCAGCTCTTTAGAATAGGTTGTATCTTGACCAATTTTGATTTAAATGAGCATGCAGACTTTTTTTTAAAGAATGAACTGAACGTATATTGAACACTGGGAGCACAGTGATGAAAATTACTTACAAGAGTCAAGCCAAGAGAGAGAGAAAGACAAAACAGTGAGGACTGAAATTTAGAGAAGCACAGGGTGCTTGAGAAGTAAAGTCTGAGATGAAGGATGTGTGGGAAGTCGCCAGGCCAAAAGAGTTAGAGAAAGTGCCCAGGCAGAAGGGGCAGTCTGGGACAGAAAGCAAGATGGGATTGAAAGCGAGTGGAAGCGGGAGGACACAGGACGAGCTGTGAGAGCTAGGAGGTGGAAAGAGGTGTCAAGACAAGGAGGAATGCCGGGAGCTGAGGCTGGCGGGCAGGGAGTGGATGAGTGACACAGAGCTCCGAAGTGTCACATCAGGGAGTTTTGACTTGTCTTTAAACAACAATGTATAAACAGGAGCAAGTATAGACTTGAGAAGGATGTCTGCGGCTGCAGCTGGATTGGAGGAGAGCCAGGGACACCAGTGAGGGGGTGGAGGCCAGTCCCATCAGGAAAGCAGACAACATTGAGGAATATTCTAAATAAATAATTAACAGAAACATTCGGAGGCATTACAACATAATGATATGAGCAAAAGCTCTGGAGCCAAACGAGGCTGGGCTTCCTTTGTAAGCATTCTCAGTTTTCTCCTTTGGCAAAGTGACTGTTGTTGTGAAGGTTACATAAAATAATGCATATAATGTGCCTCAAAACCTCGTACAGGCTTGATATGCGGTTGCGACTACCCTTCTACTCTATCATAGGACAAAGAGTGAAATAAACATATTTCATGAGATCTTAGGCCTGCCAACTTTTATTTCCCATTTGTGGGCTAACTGGGAAAAGTATATATCTGAATCTACAAAAGGTTTTGCTTGATTGTTATTTATCAAAGCAGAGGAAAGACAAAAGGAGAAAAATCTTTTATGGCTTGAAGTTACCTGCTTAGTTTCATACAATTGTTATGGGAAACCAAACGTACAAACCCAAAGCCTTCAGAATGACTACTCAGTGTGTATGTGTCCTCTTTGACCTGCCATGCCCTGAGGTGCCCACCAAAGTCCTTTGCCTCCCTGTGTGAGTTTCCAAAACATTCCAAAACAGCCAAAAAAGGTGTATGGAGAAAAGACTGTCACAACCAGTTTTTCTACATTTTCCCCTAACACTACATCTTTTTGTTTCAATACGTAGTCTCTGTCCCAGCAGGCAACAGTTGAAACAGATGCTTCCCCACTGCATGTCCAGGGTAATCTTTCCAGAGATAGTTGAACCTCATAGCCTGATGTTCTACCTCTCCCCCTCAGCCAATTCTGCATTTTAGGGTCTATAATATAAAGCACCCTCTCTTGGTTCCAAAACCTGCATCAGTGAAAAATGCTGTCGGCTGTAAATAATAAAAATCCCGACTAATAGTGGTATAAAAATTGGGTTTATTTTAGTCACTTTCCAAGGTGGGAGGATGAAGCTGGCACCAGTTCACCTAGCCAGCAGTGTTGTCTGGGACCTAACCTCTCTCCTGTTTACTCCGCGCTCCTTTGCCGCATCCCAGCTGTAAGATAGCTGCCTCAGCTCCTGACATCTTTATATTCAAAGCAGAAACTTGGGGCTCTTTGTTTGTACCTGTTCCTTTTCCAAGACAGCTCCCTTAGTAGGCTTCCCCTTTGGTCTCATTGGTCAGAACAGGTTCTATGGCCACTTCTAGCTACAAGAAAGGCTAATAAGAAATCAGTATCTTGCTTTTTAAAACCTCTATGATAGGAGACTTTCAAAAGAGAATGGAGTTGAAAATGCTATAGGCAGTTCGTTCCCTATTGCTATATAACAAATGATCCCCAAATATAGTGACTTTAAACAAAATAAGTGGCATATTTTCTTTCATGTTCCCTGTAGGTCAGGAATTCAGGAGCAACTTAGCTGGGTGGTTTTGCCTTGTCATCTCTTACGAGTTTATAGTCACATGTTGGCCTTGTCTGCAGTCATCTGAAGGCCTGACCGGGGCTGCAAGCTCTGTTCCAACATGGCCCACAGTCATGGCTGACAAATTGGTGCTGGCTCTTGGTGGTTGGCTTTAGTTCTTCTCCAGGAAGCCTCTCTCCAGATCAGAGCAACTGGCTTCCCACAGAGCAAAGGGTTCAAGAGATCAAAGCATAAGCTCCAATACTTTTTATGACTTATTCTCGGAGTTCTCACACGTTACTTCTGTAGAATTCTATTGATCACACAAGTCAGCCTTCTTCCGAATATGAGGAGTCTGCACACATGCAAGAGTACTAGAAAGCAAGGATAATTGGTTGCCATTTGGAAACTGGCTACCACAGCAGCAAAGATCTAAGCTATTGCTCCTATTTTATCTTTCGCCTCACAGTGTTTTCTTGGCAGCCATGGTGACATTTTTACAGTTTTCTCTCCTCCTGATCTGTGAGCAGGAATGAATGAATGTGTGAAGTAAAGAGGCTTGATCTAGAGTTACATTTAGCTGTCAAGAGATAATTAGCCATACCTCCTCACTTCACCAGAAAAATCCTTCTGAACTGCCAGTCATCAAAAGAAGGAAAACAATCCACAAATAAGGCATGCATGGCAACTCTTGCTTTCCTTTTTTGAGTAAATTCACTGAAAAAAATTCCACTACAGTAACTTAGAGTGGGTGGTGTGAATTGTTTTTCCAGGGGTGATTAGTTCACATGGTATATGAGACACAGGGGCAAAGAACTATGACATTTTTAATATTATTTTGGACTTTTAAGACAGATATTGCTTTCTTACATGAAGAAAATATAGGTACTTTGATTCAATTAACCCCGCGTTACAACCAATTTGGTTTACTTGCCCCAAGTTTTTAGGAAAGTCTCTTGATTGCAAAGGAACGTTAGCCAATTGGCTTATCCATAAATTTTAGGTCCTTTCTGATTGGTTTTCATAGCTGCCTAGAGTCCCAGATAGTGGTGACCAACGATTGTTCCAATCAGAGGCTGGATACAAGACTTCTTCAGGGAGTCCGGGCCACCATTCTGAAGGGTACAGGCTATTGGGCTTACCAGATTCCTAAATGTCATTTATGTGATGGTAGAAATGCCCCTACCATGTTTCTATTACATATTTTGCCACTAATATAATGATTAAGGAATATTTCTAGGGGCACCTGGGTAGCTCAGTTGGTTAAGCCCCCGACTCTTGGTTTTGGCTCAGGTTATGATCTGAGGGTTGTAAAATCCAGCCCCACATAGGCTCTGCACTGGTCATGGAGCCTGCTTTGGGATTCTCTTTCTCCCCTCTCCCTCGGCCCCTTCTCCCCACCCCCACCCCTCACCCCACCCCTGCACTCATGCCCTCTCTCTCTCAGAAAAAAAAAAAAAAAAAGAATATTTCTAGTATTCACTCTGTTAATGAACAAAGCTCCTGGTGTTTATCAGGCTTGAGGATAGCTGAAGACTATCTTGTGGTAACTGTGTCTGGAATTGGCTTTTTGATTAAGACTTTTCCCATGCTAGCTCACCACCCCTGGAATGTGTACTCCTGATTAGTGCAAATGACCAGCCCAAGGGGATCAATGAAAGCTTACATGCATAGATATGTCACTGTCTATCCTGGAGTATTTTAAAGAAGGCTACAATCTTATAACAACCACTCGTTGAAAATCTGGACAAGGTTGCATCCCACTGCACACATCTGTACTATCTCAGTCCTTCAATGAAATCAAGATATTTTATTAACGAGTCAACTGTAGGTAACTTTTTCCACTTTGTTCCTGTTTTGTTGCTTTGACCCCTGACTTGGTGGCTGGTAGCAGAGACCACTTTGTCTGGCATGGACAAAAGAATATAACTAGTTGATAAAATAGTGATAACCCTGGAAAATTTATGGGGAAAAAAACCCAGATGTTAGGGTAGAGTCCTGAGTCCAAGGCCAAACCCCTCATGAATTAAATTGTTTTGCTTTTGTTAAATTTCCCCTCCCTTTTTCCAATCTCATTTGCTGTCCTGTGATGGATCCCCTCTTACTCACTCCAGTATTCCCTCTTGATTAGAATTTCATATCCAGGCTAGACAATGCCCTTAGAGCCACTTGCCATACCATACATTTTATGTCATGATAGAAGGATACAGTATTTCATTTTTAAGCCAGTATTGCTAATATGTGTTTCTCCATCCTAAATTAAAGGGGTAGGAAAAAAAATGTAATTCCACATTTTGGACCCTTTGGCTTTTTAAGGACCAAGTCCTCATGAAGTCATGTCTTAATCTTCATAGAAAGTTTATTTTTACAGAGAAATACAACCTTTTTTTTTTTTTTCTGGGACAGATAGAGAGGAAGGATTTACTGTCAAAATAACCTAAATAAATAGAGCTAATTTTTTTCTTTTTTTTTTTTTTTTTTGGTTTGGTAATAGATGGATTTGGTTCTTTAAAAAATTAAAGTCAGCTGTTTAACACCTGCAAAAGATTCAGGATATATTATGTTCAATAAGTGTTAACTTTTTAAAAGGGGAAAAAAATCAGCAAACAAAAAAAAAATTCTTAGTACAGTAAATGTTAGCATCTGAGACTCTTTCTTTGGCTTATTCATGAGTGTTACTTAGAAGTCTGTCTGAAGCTCATTAGGCCATTTAAAATCACAGGTCTATCCATATGTAGACCAAATGTTTAAGAAAGGATTGCACACCCACAAAAGAAGTAAAAGAAAAATAAAAGGCCTAACAGTTTTGCCTTGAAAGTCCCAGGGTACATTCTATTGTCAAAGGTAATTATATTCCCCACCCCCCTCCCTAGGATGTTCCTTGTTTCATGAAGTTTTATAGGGAAAAAAATCTATATTTCACATTTGCAAAGTCCCAATCTTGAGGGAATTTTGACATCATTTATGACTGGAAATCACATAACTCTCTGCGTTTTCTATGCTCTCTTTGGTTATGGTGACCATAGTTTCCAGATCCAAATCAAGGATGTGTGGCCAGTGTAGCCATGGTCATTCTACCTGGGGATGGGGATCTATTAAGTAGTAGTGTAGAAAGTGAGACTCTAGGGATAGTAATGAGCAATGAGATGAAGCACTATGTCCAAGTCATTACCATGATCCATTTCAACATCAGACAATATCCACATTTCCATGAGGAAAGCCCATGAATTTCCTTAAAACTTAAGCAGAGGGGCGCCTGGGTGGCACAGCGGTTAAGCGTCTGCCTTCGGCTCAGGGCGTGATCCCAGCGTTATGGGATCGAGTCCCACATCGGGCTCCTCCGCTGGGAGCCTGCTTCATCCTCTCCCGCTCCCCCTGCTCGTGTTCCTTCTCTCGCTGGCTGTCTCTCTCTCTGTTGAATAAATAAAATCTTTAAAAAAAAAAAAAACTTAAGCAGAACTTACACTTTCCACTAGCACAGGTCAACTGAAGACTTCCTTTGGGACATCAATCTCAAAACATCCTGATCCCCCTTTGTAAATACACTTTAAGTACTGGGGACCTTGAGGAGATTACACAGAGGCAAAAGACAAAAATCAATCCCCTTACTCTCTCCCCAGGGGCAAGGAGAGAATTTCATATTTTATTTTTTGTACCTAGCTTGAAAACAGTCTTTATTCTTTGTTCACTTAGTGAACATGGACATAAGTCATACCCTTCTTATTCTATTCTAATTGTTTGATGTCTCCAAAAGAAAAGGATTTGAAGAATATCTGTAGTGCAAGAATTGAAAGGATCAATTCCATTTGTATTATTGCTGTTCTTTCAAAAGGTTTTGGGCCTTGTGGCATGTCTGTAGTGGAAATAGGATTCCCTTTGTATTTTGTAGTTTGTCAATTTATTTTCCTTGCTTTATATCAGTAATTTACTCTTCTAAAATTTAAAATTAGATGCCTTTTCTGCTTAAAAGAACCTAGACTTTCTGAGTAGAAATTATAATAAAAACAATTTCCCAATTATTCTGCGTAAATTTCATAAGGCTTTAATGTTGTAGTAAGAAAAGATCATGAAAAAGTTCCCAACATCACAATCAACAGGGAAATGCAAATGATGGTATTACCTCACACCTGTTAGGATGGATGGCTATCACTGAGAAGACAAGAAGTAACAAATGTTGGCGAGGATGTGGAGAAAAGGGGATCCTGCTGCACTGTTGGTGCGAATATAAATGGTGCAGCCACTGTGGAAAACAGTATGGAGGTTCCTCCACAAGTTAAAAACAGAGCACCTTTATATGATCCAGCAATTCCACTTCTGGGTATTTATCCAAAGGAAATGAAAAGAGGATATCAAAAAGATATCTGCACTCCGTGTTTATTTCAGCATGATTTACAATAATCAAGACATATGGTATATATACATATATCCTCAGGAATATTACTGGAATAGAATATTACTCGCCATGAGAAAGAAGGAAATCCTGTCATTTGTGACAACATGGATGGACCATGAGGGCATTATGCTAAGTGAGAGGCCAGACAGAGAAAGCAAATACTGTATGATCTCACATATATGTGGAATCTAAAAAAGACGAACTCATGGAAGCAGGGGAGAATAGAATGGTGGTTAGCAGGGGCTGGGAGGGCGGTGGCAGAACTGAGGAGACGTGTATCCAAGGGTACAAACTTACAGTTAGAAGATGAATATGTTTTGGAGATCTAATGCACAGCATTGTATCAACAAGACTGTATTACATACTTCAAAGTTGCTAAGAGACTGGGTCTTGAAGTTTCCACCACAAAAAAAGAAGCGATAATTACACTACAGGATGGAGGTGTTAGCTAACACTATGGTATTGCAATGGGAAGGCAGGTAGGAAGGCTGCGTGTTGTACACCTTAACATACACACTGTTATAGGATAATTATATCTCAATTTAAAAAGACGTTTACAACAAGAAAAAAAAAAAAGAATGATCAGAGCTATTTTCTTCATTTGCTGGCTCTCAGGTTGAAGTAAGAGACAGTTTGCACCTTTAGTTAAACAAGATTTAGCCCTGAAACTTTCCTAATGTTGCTATAGAGACAGCTGTTTGAGCAGGTTTTCCACATGCTCACCTGTGCTCAAGACTACCTTCTTCTTTTTGTGGTGCTTGCTTGTGAAGTCAGAGGCTGTGCTTTTATCTTGGATGTTTACAGATATTTGTATGCCACCACAAACCCGTCCCCCTGGTTTGGATGCACTTGATAGGAATGGCTCTAATAGGAGAATGTGGAAGAATTTTGGATGTTTGAAGCTTCCCTTCCCATGGTGGGAACCTTCAGACCTCTTGGCCATGGTCAAAAATATTGATCAGTGCTTGATGGGTAGGTGGGTCCTGCATTGCTTGGCTCACAGGTGACCCTAGTCACTTGTATTGAGAAGAGATTTTAAGTTTATGGATTTATTAAGCCTATTGAATGTCCACATACACTCTCAGACTGCCACTCAAGGTTCTCCCATCAGTAGTAATTGCATGGGTTGGTTTAGGAACTGGCATTCTGTTAGTTTGCTGTTGTTGCCATGACAGATGACCACAGATGTAGTGGCATAAAGCAACACAACTGTATTATCTAATAATTGTGTAGGTCAGAAGTCTGGCATGGGTTTCACCAAGCTAAAACCACAATGTCAGTAGCCTGTATCCCTCTGTGGAGACTTTATGGGACAATCCATTTCCTTGTCCATCCTGCTTGTTAGCAGAATTCGATTCCTTGTGGTGTAAGATCAAGGTCCCCATTTTCTTACTGATTGTCAGCTGAGGACTGTTCTGCTTCTTCCTTGGCTCGTGGCCCTCCTTTTTCAGCTTCAAAGTCCAACAAGGGTGGGTTGAGCCCTCTTACGTTGCATCTCTCTTGCTGCAGCCAGTAAAGGTTCTCCACTCCTAAGGCGATGTGATTGATTGGACCACTAGATAATCCAGGATAATCTCCCCATATTGAGGCTCGCAACCTTAATTACATCTATATTTTTCCTATGTAAGGTAACATCATGGATTACAGGAAATAGGACATGTCATGTTTGGGGACCTAACAGAGTCCGTGTGGCTAGGGGATAGAAATGCAAAGAATATGAGCTTTTACTTGGAGGCCAGTTCTGAGACTCTAATCCACCCTTTTATAGTTCTTCCTTGTAATTTTCAAAAATCATTTTATCAAAGTAATACATATACATGGTTTGAAAAAACAAAAAGAACTCATAAGTTTATAGGGAAAAGCAGCATCCCTTTGCCCCACCATCTCCTCTCCAGGTTCTTGTTTTTGAAAACTCTAAAACTCTTAAAGTTGTTCCTTCTACTAATTACCTCCACATTTCTAAATAACATAGTCCTGCTATCTCCTAACTTCCTGGAATTGTAGATTGATATTCATTCTGTCCTGTAGACAATGAGGATTTAGCTCTTTGGGATCATCTCCCACACGACTTACAACTTGTTTTTTCCTTCATCCCTTTCCAACATAATTGGTTACTGTTTTTGGTTAAATCAATAGCCAGTGTTTACATTATTATGAGTAAGTAAATATTTCTCACAATTGAGACACATACTGTTTTATGAATATATTGTACTTTTTAAAATTTTTTTCAAAGATTTATTTGTTATATGAGAGAGAGAGAGAGAGAGCATGCACACATGAGTGGGGGAGAGGGAAAGAGAGAATCTGAAGCGGGCTCTATCCCAGGGCCCTGAGATCATGACCTGAGCTGAAATCAAGAGCCAGCCACCTAACTGACCAAGCTACCCAGGAGCCCCTACATTTCCCTGAATTTAACAGATGCCCTATTTATCCATTTCTGTTTTCTGTGTTTATAGTAGTAATTCGTACTTAAATTCTCCATTGGAGTTGTAAAACTCCGCTGTAAGATGAACAACAGTAACAACAACAAAAGATGATTATCAGTGTGTATTTACCTAAAGACATCCTTCCTATTGCTCTGATTTGGATTAATTCTCTCTAGTTCCCTAGTTCTGCTGTCAAATGACTTCTTGAAGCTTCCCTGCATCGTCAGTCTGGGGCTATTTTCTAGAACCCTGTCTTCCTATCTGCAAAAAAACACAAAGGACATTATTTTGTTGAGACTTTGCATGTTGGAAAAGCTTTTTATTTTACTTTCACCTTTGGTCGATACATGGCTAGGTGCCACTCATTGTCTTCTGTCTTTCAGAGTTGCTGTTGAGATGCCTAAATGCCATTCCACATGCTTACCTTCTTCGTGTTTACTTTCCTCCCTAGAAACGTTCAGGATACTCTTATATTTGGTGGCTGAATATTTATCAGTGGTGTGTCTTAGTGTGACTCTTATCCTTTATTATGCTGATTGGATATTCACAGACTCATTCAATCTGGAGGTTTTCTTGTATTATTTCTTTGCTAATTTCATAGTCACAGCTTACTCTGTCTTTTCTAGATAGATCATCTTACTTTTCTCTCCTGTTTTCTGTCTTTGTCTTTTACTTCTATAATTCTATTTTATAACTCACCTGTTGAATCTTCTGTTCCCATATTCTCTTGTTCTCTGAATAAGAGAGCATCTTGGTGTTTTGTTTCATTTTGTTTTAAATGGATGCAATGAGTAAATTGAATAAATGTGTTATAGTTGATTTACACTTTTCTTTTGGCCCCTGGTTGCCTGCTTCCATTGTTTCCCTGTTTCCCTGGGTGCCTCACTTTGTCTCTACATTTATTTCAAGGTGGTATAATGTAGAGATTAGAAACATGGGCTCTGGGGGCGCCTGGGTGGCTCAGTCCTTAAGCGTCTGCCTTCGGCTCAGGGCGTGATCCCAGGTTCCTGGGATCGAGCCCCACATCAGGCTCCTCCCCTGGGAAGCCTGCTTCTTCCTCTCCCACTCCCCCTGCCTGTGTTCCCTCTCTCACTGGCTGTCTCTCTCTGTCAAATAAATAAATAAAATCTTTAAAAAAAAAAAGAAAAGAAAAGAAACATGGGCTCTGGTTCCAAATTGAAAGATTGTGAAACTGGCCACACCACTTCATAGCTTGTGACCTTGAGCAAGTTACTTAGTCTTTAGGTACCTCAGTTTCCTTATTGAGAAATGAGAACGATAATGGTACTTACCTTATAGAGTTGTTATGATGATTAAATAAACTTACATGTATATGTGCAAAACATTAATACTTTATGTAAAGGATTAAATGAATCAATTTGTGTAAAAAATCAAAATGGGCTTTGAATGATGCTTTAGCACATAGAAAGATAGCACTTGGTCTATTCATATTGAAGAAGGTGACACTAAAAGTCTGGCTGGAAGCTTATAGGTGAGGGCAGGGCTTGTGGACTGATTGCTTCTTGAGTGCAGGTCGATAAAAAGGCTCTTTCTTTGCGGAACCCCAAATATCAGCATCTACACATGTATTCTTTTGGTCTGTTCAGTTCTCTAGAGAGAAATCCTACAAATCTCTGCCTGTGGGGGTTAAGCCTGGTCGTCTGTGTTCTAGGAGTCAAGTTGGGGACAGAGGCTAGGGAATCTCATGATTACCATGCAGAGTTTTACTTAATTGTCTGGTTTCCTGCATGGAATATTACTTTTGTCCTCAGCTGTGGATCGTGTTCAGCCTCTCCAGAAAGTTTGGGGAGGGGTAGTCGACATCAGTTATCTGCAAATGCTCACTTTCAGGTTTACCCTGCACCCCAGCCTTCTTGAGGTTGCTGGCGCCTCTCATTTCAGGGTTTTGCAGCTTAAACTGGCTTGCGCCTCACTGTTTCACCCTCCAACCCATAGTTGCAGCTTTTTTCCCCCCATCTCTAAGTTAATGACAACTCATCCACTGCATTTTCAGCCTACAAAATGTTGCTACTGTCTCTCATCTTCTGTCACTTTCTTTCTTCATCTCTTAGTCGTTTTAGGTTTATCCTTTGGAAAACTTCCTTTCCTGTATTTTCATGGAGAATTAGAAGGGAGTAACAATAAATAGTTGTGTTCAACCTACCATGTCTAACTGTCCCTTTCCAAGCAAGGCGTGGCCTCATTGGTGGAGGACGAGGGATGGGGAAGCAGAGATCTGACCTCAGTGGACACTTGGTTGTGAGCAGGTATTCCCATTTCTGGTTCTGTCTTGTTTTCCCAGACTTTGGTAGACTCTGCGGATGTAGTGTTTGTGATAAAATAAACAACCACAGAATAGGGTATTTATCAGTTAGTATTTACCTGAAGACATCCCTCCTGGAGCTCTTTATCCCATTGCTCTAATTGGGATTAATTCTCTACAGTTTTGCTCTTCCGATGACTTTTTGAAGCTTTCCTTCACCATCAGCCTGTGGTGACTTCCAGCTGTAGCCCAGCTCCCACTCAGAACTGCAGGTGAATTTTCCTTTAGCCGTACCAGTAGTTGATGATGCCGCAATCGCTTTTCTGCCCCACAGCTCATGCTCCTCTTCTGACTTCTGTGTTCCTTCTTGAGCAGCTCAGGAACAACTGAGTTCTGCTTTCACACCCTCAGAGGTCCATGGGGAACTGGAATGGGGATGCCCATGCTTTTTCTTCCCACAAACACTATGTTATACTACAACCACTTCATGCTCTGTTGGCATGCTGCAACGTGACCTCCCTCCTTCAGTAATCTCTAGATGAGAAGCAAGCTCTAGCCTCTACTTCTGATTGTTTTTACCTACACATGCCTCACAAGACTTATGTTGAGCCCCTTAGGAATGCTGTCCTGAGGAGCCTCTTGAGGGCATCTTCAGAGAATCTTCTAGCTTCTACACATCAGCAAGTCTCAAGCAAAGGAGAGTTGGTTATACCTGAAAATGGTGAAGATAAATTATTCTTGTTCATTTCTTTTGTGTGTATTTGAAATTACAGGCTCCAGATATGTTTTGGACATATCAGATATGTTTTGTCCATGAACTTATTTACCAAGGAAGTGATTTGGTAATATAGAGCTATTCATCCCTCAATAAAATTTATTGAACATTCCAGATGTTAAGACCTACCTGGCAGGTGTTATAGGAATGTAAAATCTGTATTCTTGGTACTACAGTGAGTAAATGTTAGTGCTATGTAAGTATAGACCTTTGGCCTCCCGTGGCACAATGACTCTTGGTCCGATGGACTTGACCTTCTTGTTTATGTCCATGTGGCAATATGGATGCCATTAGAGACCCAATATCCCTCTCTTACCAAAATTCCAGCTGGATCTGCAGAGTCCAAAGAGGTCTCTGTTGCCAAAGATCTAAAGTGAGATGCTTCAAGATCTACTAGCCATTGGGTTTCTGAGTTCCAGTTTGTCCCAATACAGTAAAAACTAGCTATTGTTCCCAATTACTGGAATGGTTGCTATGGCGCTTTTATTTATCTTGAAATTACGTTTTTCCCCAAGATACCATAAATAATAAAAAATTAAAAACAACTACCAAAGCCCCAAAGCAGTTATATCTAAATAATAGGTTATCATCAAACCATTAAACTGTATATAATATTTCAGATATGATAGCAAAATACAAAATTTCTAGCGTACTTTGGTCACAATTGTAGTAAAAGTAATATACAAAATAAAAAATTTTGGAGAGAAAAAAACCTCAAATGCTAATACTAATCGTGTTTGGGAAGGAGATTCTGGCTAGATTTTCTCCTTTTAAAAATTTTTCTGGGGTGCCCGGGTGACTCAGTTGGTTAAGCGTCTGCCTTCGGCTCATGTCATGATCCTGGGGTCCTGGGATCGAGTCCCACGTTGGACTCCCTGCTCAGCGGGGAGTCTGGTTCTCCCTCTGCCCCTCCCTACCATTCATGCGCATGCTTGCTCTCTCTCTCAAAAATAAATAAATAAAATCTTATAAAATTTTTTTCTGCATTTTCCAAATTTACTATAATGAAATTTTATTCTTTTTTAGTTGAAAAATAATTTATAAATAGATATTTCATATGTAATATAATGTATTATACTATCATATAGCAACTTATATGTAATATATGTAAAGTACTATATTATCATGTAATAATTCATATGATAAAAATACATTTACCTTAAATTAAAATTGGCATATTTATGGATGAGATTAAGTATTTAAATTCTTTATTCATATTTTCAATAACTTTGGGGGGAGTAAACATTCTAGGGTCACACTGTGGAATCCTGTCATATGGATTTACTTAAAAGCTAACTTATGGGACTGTGGGGCTAGAGTGGGAGTTTTATACATTGTCTTCTTCTTGTATCGTTCGTCACTGAAGGAAGGAAAGGAAGAAATTTACTTAATTCTATGAGGCAAAAGACCCCACTTTACATTTCTTTAAAACTTACTGTAAGCAAGACTTTCTCAGAAAGCCACAAACTGATCCTTACGTACTCCGGTTCCCACCACCCCGCATTTTTCTCTCTGTGTTTACTCATTTTAAGCCTATCGAGTAATTGAAAAAGCAGACTTTGCTAGAGCACACATCTCATTGTTCTAGAGAAGATCTGAATGTCCAGTTCATGGCAAGTGATGGGTCCCCAAATTCTGGGGAAAATAAAAATAATGGGAAGGCAGTATTTTTAATCTTCTTCTGTCTGCATTCACACACACACACAAAAATCATAGATTTTCAAGCAAAGAAAGAGCAGTATAGTTTGTTTAGAAGGTCACTCTCAAAGGATAAGAAAGATCATTATAAAAAACTTCCTAATGAAATAATTTAACAACCTTAGTGGAATAACTATCCTCTGATTTTAGGCAGACCCTTTCTGCTGCTGGCTTGCTGGCCCCCCCTAAAGACAAAACTTTCCCTTGATCTGTAGTTCCTTCCTTCTCACTGTGTGAAAGGCATCATATAGTAAAAGCAGGGGAACTTCTTGGAATCGTGATATGAATGATATGAAACCATGGCAGAAGGATCATTTCTTATAAATAGACCAAGTCTGTTTGCTGCAACTCACATTCTTGTAGCAAACTCTGCCAGACATTTCTCATTTAACTGAGTAGCTGGGGGTGCAGTGGATGGACTGGAAGGTGAGGAAGTGGGTAGGGAATTGGGTGGAAGAGAATGATACAGAGTGAATGATGAGGATTTGCTGTGCATATCATTTTACTCAGGGTACTTTCTTCCTTAATTCCCTTGGTCTACCCCTGTGGATTTTCCACATTTAAGCAATAAGTAGCCACTGTAAATTACCACTTAATAGGATCTGTTCCTCATGTCAGAAATTTAAAGTGTTCCAACAGAAAGGGAAGTTAATATTTTGCTTTTACTTTCCGAGGATTGGTGCATATGGTCACCATACTCCAAAGAGTTTCAAATTCCTATTTAGATAAATGGATTTGTTCTCTTATGCATTTGGAATAGCAACAAAAGGGAATCTTCATAGTCGAGGCCTTATTGTCGAGTTAAAAAAAAAAAAAAAAAAAAAAAACTATGCCCAAAACATGTGGAGCTTGGGACACGGGCCAAGATGGTAAACATAATGGTTACAATTTGGTTGTCTGCGACTGTTGCCTAAAAGCTCTTTTTAAAACTTGTATTTACAGTATCATTATATGTATGAACAAGAACATTTTTGTGATGTGAGCTGACTTCTGTTCAAAAGAGAGTTTAAAACAAGAAATGTTTTAGGCTTTAGATTTTCTATCCACTCTCCTTTAAATAAGCTCTATGAGTCAAATATTATGGTTCTTAAGTACTGACTTCTTCCCCATGACTAATGAAGTTACATATTAATTATTGAAAAGCTACATTTTCATAGGTCTTACTGTAAGTCTCATCAATGAACTAATAAGAGAGATTCATCCAAACAAACGTTTAAGCTGGAATCTTTAGGACCTAAAGATTGTGGCCAGAAATCACCAACAAGGTCTGTTCCTCCTCCAACATCAAAAACAATAGTCCATCAAGACCAAATATACCTTTTGCATTTGGTGCTCTGATTTTTTCTTGGAGACAGAAGAGGAGGACCTAGGAAAAACTGAGATTGGAACTGCCTACTGTTAGAGAACTGAGGATCTCAAAGAATACCAATGAAATCTGTAGGAACAGGAGGGAACACAAAGCTAAGTGACGTCTTGGGGTGATCTGGACCTCTCCTCGAGGATGCCAGAAATCATGTTTGTGTTTAGGTCGATCAATATTGTCTCGTGTAAGATAAAATGTCTATGAGCTTGTGGTAGACTCCAGAAAACTGATTAATTTACTTGAGCGACTTACTGAAATAAGACCAGAAGTTTTCTTCTGACGGCCAGATCATCATCAGAAGCCATGCTGTTTCCTGATTGTGAAATATCACAGCCATAGGGGTCTGGAAAGAGTCAAATCAGCACGATCTATAATTCTCCCCAGAAGGCAGGCCCAGCTTTCTGGGGAGAGTGGAATCAGAAAAATCATGTTAGATGTATTAAAATTTTAATGGAGCCAAACCAAGATAGCCTGCTATATCTACTCCGTAATGGTGATGACTTTGTCGGTGGGCCCAGAAATATTTAAGTCCATTGGCCTATGATCCTACACCCAGGGGGGCCTGGGTGGCTCTGTCAGTTAAGCATCTGCCTTCAGCTTAGGTCATGATCCAAGAGTCGGGATCGAGCCCCGTGTCGGGCTCCCTGATCAGCAGGGAGTCTACTTCTCCTTCTACCTCTGCCTCTCCCCCATTTCATGCCCTTCCCCTTAAATAAATCCATAAAATCTTTTTTAAAAATCCTACATCCATCTCCACACTAAGGCTACATTTGATATCACGTTTGTGGTATCCAAGTCAAGCGGTTATCTCCCTCTCTGAGACTCTGCTCGAAGGGATTCTCCTAAAACCTGTCATTATAACTCTCTTTTACCCAAACTTTCAACAGCTACATTCCTCTGTTCTAAGAAGAAATAGTGTGTGGGTCGAGGAGGAGAGGAGGAATATAAAGAGAAGAAAATGTATGCAAAATTTAAGAGAGATCCAAAAATTTGTCAGATGTGCACAGTGTAGCAAAGATGTTTATGCTCCTTTCTCATTTACTTCTTGTAACAATACTGTCTGTTTCATAGGTCAAGAAACAGAGGTTTATAGGGGTCTTGTTTATGGTCACATAGCTAGGAGGTAACAGAACCAGAATTAGATCTAGATCCCTCTGACATCAAAAATTATACTCGTTCTCACTACACCAGCTCTGCCTCGCCTCCGGCAGTCACCTTTTAATGGTTCTTCTCAGTAAACCCTGTCGAGTGGCTATTACATCTCAAGACTATATTAGGTGCTGAACAGAGAAAGATTATGATATGGTGTGCGATAGGATCATGAGAAATTGAAGAATGCAAAGAAGGTAACAATGTTGCCTTGCAAGGGGACACAGATGTTCGTGTGGGCTAGGAAAACTGCAATGAAGTGTGGCATTTGTCTTCCCCTTAGGGAAGGGGTAGGAGTTTTTCAGGTTAACAGGGCAAACAGCTGGGGGACAGGATAGGGAAAAGGAGAAGATATTCGAGGTCTCGAAAGAATAGCAACAGCAAACGTTGGAAAGCTTGAAGGTCCTGATTCTATGGGCTTCCATGGTACAGTCACTGAAAGTGCAAAAGGTGTCTTTGAACATGTACTAAGAGGATGGGAACCATCACTGAGGGGAAACTGGATGAGAAAAATGGAGCTGTTAAATTTGTTGATGTTGTGGACGCTTTCACTGACCCAAGAACAATACAGAGAGCCTGGATTCCTGGTAGGGATGGTGGCAGAGGACGGAGGGTCCCAGGAGAAAGACAGGTACAAATAGGGCTCAGGCACCAACACTTTTTAAAATCCTGCGAGGACTTGCTAGGTCTCTTTGCCTTCACCCAGAAGTCAATGGAAATTCACTCAGGCAGCAAAATTCTACCAATAACAGACTTGGTGGTGATGAGAGGTGCACATTCTTGGGAAGGCTGTTGGGAAGGAGGAAGGAGAAAGGCTTTCAAATATTCATGCTTTGTGCTAAGTGTTAAGAGGGTGACCTGATTAAATTGAGGGCAGAAAAGTTTTGATAGTGATCATCTCTGTCACACCCCTTCACCCCTGTTGTAGGGGCTTTGGGGAGAGGAAGGGAGTTGCGGATGCCCCCTAGAAGGTTATGGAGAGTTACTTCCTGGACTGGGAATTTTCCTAATTTCTGCCCTAGCAGCTATTTTCTTTAGTAGGAGAGACCAACTCTTCCTCTTCACAGTCAGATTCCCAAATACATGATATAGTGGAGCTTGGGCTTTGGCCTGAGAACAGGTTATTTCAAGTACTGGCTTCACTACTTATGAGCTGTCTGTTCTTGAGCAAGTTAATTTACCTATCAAATCCTCACTTTCCCATCTGTGATACGAGAATGATGGATAGTACTTGCTTCACACGGTCTGTGTGAGGATGCAATTAGATGAGGAGAGCCAGAATTGATGGAAGGCTTAAAATATTTCAGGCACTGTTCTTTCAAAATGCTTTGCAAGCATTCACTCATTTAATGTTTGATACAATGACCCTGTAAGGCAGGTAAGGTTATTATGCCCACTTAACAGATGAGGAAGCTGAGGATCGGAGAGGTTAAATAAGTTTCCCAAAGTCACACAAGTATCAGAACTGGAATTTGACCCCAGACCTTTGGACTGCAAAGGTCACACTGTTTGGCTACCATGTTTATACTGGCTCTCAAAGAGTATAAAGCATTTGGGCACATGTTCTGGAAGATATAATCATGGAATAAAGACGAACCAGCTTTTAGAGAGCCTGGCTTTTTACTTGAGCTTGATGTCCAGCATACTCCTCAGGATCAGAATTTCGAAGCCTTCATCTTACTTTGATGACACTTTAACTGACACTTCCTCACAAATCCTAGCTGCTATATGCAGGTAAAATATTTATTCTTTCCATGATCTGGAGGGATCTAAGGAGTGGTATACCTTTCCATCACTGTTTTAAAGCAATTTCATTCCATCCTGTGGAAAATAGAAGTAAGCCTGTCAAGCCTTCACAAAAACTTTGCCCTGCCATGTTTTCACCACACTTTTTGAAAACGGTTCCATGGCTCAAACAAATTGAAGATGTCATTTTCCACGGTATAACCAACACATTACCTGGATATTTCTTGGGGGTGCATATTCATATCAGTACCCGTCCATTCTGGTTTCATCAGCCATTTTCCTCAAAAGCGACCTCCAGATGTTGTAAACATTAGAATCTTGATTTTGACCTGCTGCCATTTTTGTTTTCCATTTTGAAAATTTCTGTCAAAGGTCCCAAGTGTGAATGAGGAAGATTACCTTTCGTCCAAAACCTACCCACTTGTTTCCATGCTGCAAAAAGCTGACACAGAGAAAGCTCAGCAAGGATGTCAGGTTCGCCCTCACATATCTATCATGGTTTGCAAAGCATGTGAGCCGGCTCTTGGCAAAACCCCGAGGAGGGGAACTTCTCCAGCTGTAAGCTCTAGCCTGCCATCCCTCTCTTGAACTTGGCACTTAATGAATCGGTCTTTGGCTTGTTTGCATCTCGGAGTTCAGGCTGGAATAAGCTTCATTCTCAATGTAGGGCTTTTCAGTTTTGTCTCTAGTATTTCCTTTGCAATCGAAATTTTATTAACATTCATAAATAAAGTTTTCCGCATACTGTCATCTATCTCTCTTCCACCTAACTTATCCCAGATTTTCTGGGGATTGTCTGAAAATGATTCACATTGTTAGTGAACAATTTCCACATTGTTCTTCCTGGTCTCTAAACAGAACCCTGCCCTTGCTGAAGTCAATGAGAAGGATAGGAATTTGTCCTCTTTTGGTCTCGTTAAACAAACAAAACAAAGGAGACATTAAATGATGTTTGCCATCCGTGGCCAGATCTCTCCTTTTAAGAAGGCATCACTGCCGAGGAAATGGTGCGGCACTTTCTAAGATAAAATTAGCTCCTGGCCTCAAGAAGTAGCAGGATGACCTGGACCGCATCCCAAGAGACATTTTGGGGGGATTAGATTGTCCGATGCCACTGGGTCACTTGGTCATTTAGTGGCTTTGGCTTGAAAGTCAGATACATTTGTGCTGACCAGCCCTTTGCTTTCTGACATAAGCCTTGGTTTCAGGAAAGGTGGACATCAGCATTGGGTGCAAGAGGAGTACTTACAGGGTATTACTGGGGGGGGGTTGTGAAATTGCCATCTGCACTCAAATAGCCCATACAGAATCGCCCCCAGTTACCAACCACTGCATCAAGGGGATGATAAGACAGGCCTGGAGAGGTTGAGCAGCTTTCTTAAGGTCTCGCGGCTGGCAAGTGGCGGAGCTGGGATTATAGTGCTCTCCTGAGTACAAAGCGTTCGTCTGCTGCCTGACACCACGCCTGCATGCAACAATCCTCTTTCTTCTCTCTTTTCTGTCTGATATCGTACATCTAATGGGCATTTGCTTAGTGTCCTGTATGCACACCTGCATGCACCCAGGCCCAGCACGTATCAGTTAATATTTCAAAGCACTCTCTCTCTCTTTTTAAATACAGAGCACTTCCGCATTTATGTGCCATCCTTGCGCAGGGACCATGCTAATCTCTGAATTGTTCCAATGGTAGGATATGCACTGCGGAAGAAAGTACTGTTTCAAAGCACTCTTTAAGTAACTTTGCGTTGCTTCTTAGACACCATCAGACGGGAATTGTGGAAAACGAAATTTACACTTGTGTCATTACAGTAGTCATCCCCGAGCCAGTAGGTACATTTAAGTGGGTCACAAATATGAGTTCAAACTCGGAGTCCCCATTGCAGGCAACCCCTCATTTCCTAGCGGGGCTCGGCTTATCACCGCCCAGGCTGTATCTCTGGTTTGGACTCACAGACCATCCCAGTCTCCAAGGGATAAATTAAACAACGGGAAAAAGCTTCTTACCCATGCGCTGTGGTGAAACAGGAATGACACACAGAGCCCTGACGAGCCAATTGTATCTTCTGTTTCCCTTCCCATCCTGTAGTCATTATCAAAACCTCCAGACTCCGGGGCTTCAACCTCTTGTCTGAAACAATTAAGCCTCCAGGAAGATGTGGGAATGCTAATAGATTTAATGTTGTGTTTCATTCACTCCCGACTGTTGACATCAACTCTTTATGCTCAGCAACATTTTCTTTGTTACTTCATAAACACATGAATATTTATTACTGTGGGGGAAAACACTCTACTGTTCACAATGACTGCAGCTGAAAAAATGGTAATAAACATGAGCGATTAACAGGACTCGGGAGAGGAAGCAGTTCAGGGATGGTAAACCAGGGTCTGCGGAATGTGAAAACCACTGTCATCCGAAGAACAGCTAAAATGTGAGAGATGTGCAAGAGGACGTCGTGTTGGCAGAAAATAACCAAGGGGAGTTTTAGATTATAGTGTGTAATTAGTGTGTAATTAGCATTTGCATAAATATTCATACCAGCATATTTTGTGGATCGTAGTAGCACGGATCCAAAACACACTCGGGCACGCGTGCACACACACACACGCACATGCACACACACAGGCTCAAACAGGCTCAAAAAAAGTATATTTGTGTATTCATCAGTTAAGATCTGTCTCCACACTCATATCCTTGGCTCAGTCTTCCCTATTTTCCCTACAAAGAGCAGCTGCTTGTTCCCTCAGATCTGTATGACTCACCTCTGTTTATAAATCTATTACTCCTCTTGACTCCAGACCCTTCCAGACCCTCGGTTTAGCTGGTTATTTCTTCCACAATGCCTGGAGAATGCGTGTATGTAGTAGACGGTCAACACATGATGGCTGAATGCATAGAGATTGGTCAGGGGAAGAATTACGTGGTTCAGTGTTACTTAACTAACTGGTAACCTGCCCCAGGCGCTGTGTTAGGCACTGAGGAACATCTCAAAGAACGTTTGACCTTCTCTTCCCGGTACTCCGAGGTCATAGATAGGACCACACCACCTTATTGCAGTAGATTCATTCAATTAGTCAGTCAGCAAGCACGTTCTTTCCTTAGTTCTCCCATGTTCCAGACATTTGCCAGACCTCTGAGGTCACAAGTAGAGACGTTAACAGGAATTCCTCTGCAGTGTCATTAACATTGTGCTTGATGTATGTTCAGGATTTTTGGAAAACAGAGGAAGGGATTCTAACTCAACCTGGAGGTCAGTCAAGACTTCCCAGGTTGTGTAGCCTGAGTCTTGAAGGGCAAGTGGGAGTTCATGGGGTGGGCGTTCGAGGCAAAGTACAGCATGAGCAAGTTTTGGAAATGGATGGAGAGCCGTGACAGGGAGTAGCCAGTGGTTGGTTGGCATGGCTGGGACAGGGGTGGCTTTAGGGCTTAGGGGCCACTGGGGAGGGAAAGGCGGTGTCCATCAGATGAGTCATGCAGGTTTAGGTGGCCTGAACTGAGGCTGTTTGAGGGGCCAAGGAGGAGGAGACGGCAGGGGCAGAACTTAGGGGCTCAAGGTGTGAACTACAAAGGCTGAAGCCAGGGCATGGGTTCACCCCTGACCCAAGTCTCCAGAATCTTCAAGGACAGAGTACAGACGCTTTAGCATGTGTCCGTCTGCAAGCAGAGCGCAAGCTCAGGGCTGAAAGGGTGCTCGGGATGCAGTCTCCTTCAGGGTTAGACCTCCTCACATGGTCCCCATCAAAGAGGAAGCAGTTGGTTATTTGCATGGAAGGTTCACAGGTGCTTTGAGTTACACATATCAGGATATCAACATCATCTTTTTAGAGAGCTTACTCTTTTTCTCTTGGACTTGTTCTTTGATTTCAAAGTCAACTCTGTCTAATTGGTTGCTAAGATTGTCCTTAGCATTCAGTTAGGGTTGAAACATTACATTTTACTATCCAAATAATTGGTGAGTTAAAAATACTTCCAACAGTTTATGACTCATACTTTTCAACTCATAGATGAGGAAAACCAAGGTGGGTGACTGTGAATGCCTGTGATTTCGGTACAGGCTGAAGTTCCAGTGAGTTCTAAATGTGATTTCTGGCCTGCTGGGAAGGCCCTGACACTCCCAAGTCATCCCAGACTTTCTGGCTGTGCCTGAAATTAATCAGAGCCACATTCACCGGATTCAAGTATTACCTGCAGTGATATAAAGCATTTTAAGTTCCTATCATTCATACAGTTTATGTGTTTGAATGATCTGGGAGTATAGGTTTCAACTGGCAGGAGTTGAGGTTGAGAACAAGGCATTGCAGGATGAAGGGCGATGCACAAGATTTACCTGCTTTGCAGTTTTATCGGATTGATTCAGTTTGGTTTAACTTGCGAAATATTTACAGCCCCTTGCTGCATGCAAGATGGATTCAGTGCCGTGTCCTCGGGCCATCAAAGATGGGCCTCCCCTGCTCCTTGCCTTTAGTGAAGTTTCTGGCCTTGAGGGTCACTAAGATGAGTAACAAGTAATGGAGATAAACTTATCACATGATAAAACCAGCTGCTAAGGGGTACAGAGGGTGGAGAGTGAGTAGGTCTGTGTGTTCGGGTAAAAGAGGTCATAACTTGGGTAGATGGGGAGCTCAGGCCACATGGCGTGTTCACTGAGCAAGAAGGCTGCGCTGACAACAGCTCGGCCAATATAGAAATGTGACCTTTGGCAGGTTAGGCAGACCTCAGACTTGGCTTGCGCGTCTGCAAATTAGGGATGACAAAGTTTCCCCTTCTCACTCAGAGGTTTGTTATGAAGGTCAAATGAATTATCTAATGTTAAAGAAGTTGAAATCCATCAAGGGTGTATTTCATTATTTAATCATTAGCAGAATCAGAATTGGTACCCGGGTTATTTGATTTAACCCAGGAGCCACTAAAACTCGGAGCCTTTCTGAAACTTTTTTTCCCCGTTTTTGTTGGACTTTGCTTCATTGGAGAACTCTTTGTGGTTGCTGTAGGCAGCTGCGTGTGTCTCTTGATTTCTAGAGGAGGGTAGAACAAGGACAAGGAGGATGATGACACTGGTAAGTGTGGGTGAAGAATTCTAAACGTTGTGAGTCAAATACAATTCCTGGAACTCTGAAGATGCGTGGAACCTCTTGAAGACCGCCTTACACCCTGCGTTTTAAATTGCACAGTGCACAATCATTAGCTCCGTGGGCCTGCTCTCACGTGGCCAGTCCCACCTTAGGACTGGAAACGCTGAAAACATTCAAGAGGACTTCTCTTCTTCTTAGGGGATGGGTCTTTTAGGCCTTGCCTGCACGGGATCTGACATTGCAGGATTTAGGTGGTCATGAAATGAGAGACCTAAGCATTGACTCCATTCAGGGAATCCATCATGGGAAGCATCCCCCAAAATGCTATGGTTTGAGCAACTTGGAAAGCTGATGGAAATAGGCCAGTCATGCTATCTGAGTATTTTGAACAGTTTTCCATTTGTTCTGCTTCAGATCAGTTGTTCATGATCTTTGTGGTGACTGAAAATGGACAGGTGTCAGAGGAAAGGCTCCATGACTTTCCCTTGTCCCGGAAATCACAGGGAAGAAACACGTGTATCGACTGTGTCAATGGTTTTATATCTAAGTTATGGCCTGTGTCCAACTAGATTCTTGTCCTGATTTCAAGCAGCAAGAATTCATATAGCAAGGGCTCCTTTCTGAGCAGGGAATACGTTTTGTCGGAGACCACTGGGAGGTGTGGGATGCACAAACAGATTCCTGTTTAACTTCTTCAATCTGTCTGTAGCGGGAATGTGAGAGGACGAGATCTGACGACCTCCAGCCCCTCACTGAGGAGAAAAGAGCTACCACAGAAACAAACCCACAGCTCACATCCCCTCTGAAAAGCCTCCTGCAGCAAACCCAGCCTGAAGCTTACAAGCCAGGGTCGGGGCCGAGAGAGAAACTTCTCTCCCCCTCTTCGCTTTGGTTGGTAGTAGCCTGCTAAAACCCTGGCTCCTTTTATCATTCCTTCCTTTTATAGTTTCTTCAGGAAAGCCCCGGGCCTCTGAGGCTGCCTTCCACCCCCATCGGAGATTTTAAATGTGAGGACAGGAAACGTTTGCTCGGCTTCGTCATTTTATGACACTGTTGCCCACTCCCCCTCCCACACACCCTCATTTGGTGCCTCCTGAAAAGTTCTGCCAACGTGAAGCAACCATCTTTTAATGTGGCTTTGGCTGAACTCGTACTCTAGGAAGTGAGTGTGGCGGGGCACCCCTGTCTCAGCCAGGCCAGCCACTTCTGAGAGCTGAGCTCATCCACCACGCTGGCACCCAGCAGCCCAGCCGGTGTGGGCCGTCTGTGACTGGTGCTGGGCGGCCCGGGGGCTTGGCGCGGGGTGCTCCTAAGACCAACACCGCCATCTTGTTAAAATGCCCCTAAGCAGTTCTGTGCAGTAGGCAAGTGGGGCCTTCCCCCTACGTTTCAGTGGAGGAAATGGAGTTGGAGGGAGTTGAGGTGCTGCCTGGAGTCAGACAGCAAGTTAAAGGGAGATGGACGGGTTCCCAAACTTGAGCCTCAGGCGTGGAGTCTCTGGTGTGCCTCTGAGCCACTGTGAGGACCCTTCGCCGACCCAGGCTTGTCAAGGCCACGTGCTAGACATGCATAAGAGACTCAGATGAGTGGGAGACCCACCTGGCTTATATCATCACAGGATGTGATTCTCACTTTGTCATCAGCCAAGCACTAGCTTCCCAAAATAACCCTCACCAGCACCGGAAGCCGGAGCCTTCTGCCGGAGGCAGGGCCATGTGAAAGCAGCCAGGTCTCCCTGGGATTGTCTAGGTGGCAGTAGAGAGATAGTTATCAATGACCAGATTTCTTCCGTGTCTTTACCGTTTCGCTGGATGGGCAGGCAGGCTGTGGAGCAAGTTTAGAAGACACTTAAAATCCAGTTTCTAACTGTTGGTTCTGTGGAGCTAGTTTTCCTAATGTGAGAGCAACTTGGCACTGTTTCAGATGAGGGAAATAATAGAGTGGAAAACATGCATTTTCATGTGACTTTTCTGTAAAAACAGCAGAGTGAAGAAAACCACGTTAAATCATTATTCATTACCTCTAAAAGCCACAAATTGCCTTCTCAGCTTTTTGGGCTGTGGGCATCTATCTGCCTTTTCTTCCCCTGTGTGCTCAGCATTGCCGTCTGGAGCCTAAGCCGTTGGTATGTTAGATTTATACGTATTTTAAAGGCACTGTGTCCACCTCACTTTAACCTTCTTTGCTTTCTGGGTCAACCTACTGTAAAGTGACTTTTGGTTTGGTGGTGATCTGTCCACACGAGTGCCCCATGTTTTCAGGGTTGAGAGAATGGTGGAACAAGGTGTTCTTATGAATGCCCTGCACGCGCCCGTGTGGGATTTCCAGCCCCATAAAAGGTCACTGAAAGTCTTTTCCTGGACTAGTTTCTTATCCTATGGGGCCCTCACCTATAAACCCGAGCTAAACATGGAACATGTTACTGTCAAAAGCCATGTTACTTTCAAGCCAGCCCACACGGTGTGCAAGAATTTTGGCTAGAGGCGTTTTTTTTTTTTTTTCTGTATGCTTAACAAAGCCATTCTACCATTCCTGCCCCCGTTTTGTGATTCCAAGGAAAAACATCGAAGTAATATGTACATAGAGTATTATAATAAGAGAAATATGCATTGTGTGTGGGGGAGTGGAGAGAGAGAGAGACAGAGACACAGAGAGGTAGAGACAGAGACACACACACACACACAGAATAAATGTGTATGCATATCAGTGTCTGTCTGTCTTATGTTCCATGAGTGCTGTTGTTGCCCAGGCCCAATGTGTGTATGTGTTGAGCCCTCTCCTCTTCCCACTTACTCTATAAGTACTCAAATGTCTTTGGAGAGTGGAAGGATGGGAGGTGCTATCTTGCAGTAGATTTCCTGAAAAGTGATAAATTCCTTTCGTGATGTGGGGAAAGAGATCCAGTATAGTTTAATCACTTGCTCAAGATCACGATGGGTAGTCATTTTATGAGAATTCCATTCTTAGCTCCAAGAGCTAGCAATAGAGCAAATATTCTCTCTTCCTCGGGACCAGGGTAACTGATACTCAGGTCTCTAGACTCATAATCCAGGTGGTCAGTCATATACACAAAAGCTTCTCAAATAGAAATGTGGACCAAGTCTGCCTTTTCAAGCATTGTTCCAGATCAGGAGGCCAACAATCTGAAGTTAGAGTCCACTGTACTAGTTGTTTTGAGTGGATACACATAATGACAACATGTGTTCCCTGTATTCTATGAGCTTCCCACCTATTTGAGGAGACAGAGCTCTAAAGTGTCTTACAGAACACAGAAAGCAACATGTGCTCACACATAGAGTGCGGCCTGTCAGAGCAGTTGACTTGCCAAGACGAGACTTGCATGGTTAAGTACTCCTATGTGGAACACTGACAAGAATCAGGAAGAAAGAAGTAAAACCTGTCAGGAGTCAACAAAGTTGTCCAAAAGCCCATGCTGGAAAAATGGGGAGCCCCATTGATCCTTATTAGGAATCTTAGCTTAGACATGGTGTCTACAATGTGGGTCAGAGGGGGTCCTATCACTCTGGAAGTATCCAGACTTTTGATTCAGAAGAACTGGTTTTGAGATTAGGTGCTACTACTTGCTGGTTGTGTGATCTTGGGCAGTCACTGACTTCTCTGAGTTACCTTCTCTTCACTAAGTAGGGATAGTCATAGCTACCCAACAAGGATGCTATGAGGATTAACAGAGGTGTTGCATGGGAGATGACGACAGTAGATGCCAGCACAAGGGGCTCTCATGAACATCCCGTTACCTGGTTACAGTGGACTTGAAGCACCATTAGATGGGAGGCGGGTTGAATAACCTCAGAGGTAGACGTGTTGAAGAGAGCAAGGAATTCTAGCTCACAGGTGAGCACAAGGCTGAAGGGCTGCTTACCACAGATCATCAGCTGTCAGGATAAATTTCCAGGCCTGACTCAGCATGAGGATATCATTATATCAGGCCAGAGTGTCCAGAGTTATCAAGAATGAGTTTATCCCAGTCAGATCCTGAATATCTGAGAGTCTGGCATCACGGAAGGATTTATATATTTTTAGTTGTTGTATTGAATTGTAACAATTATAAGAACAACAAATAATTCAGCTAATACTACATGTGTTACTACGCTTCAGATACTATTTGATTATTAGCTCTTTTAATCCTTGCACCAGCTCATTGAGGAAGGCACCATCCCTATCTCACAGATGGTGAAGCGAAGGTAACTTTCTCAAGGTCACATCCTATCAGCTGATAGAGCCATGATTTTTAATCCAAAGATTCTGGTTCTTTCGACCGGAGTCCACA
This sequence comes from Ursus arctos, assembly GCF_023065955.2. Taxonomy (NCBI): domain Eukaryota; kingdom Metazoa; phylum Chordata; class Mammalia; order Carnivora; family Ursidae; genus Ursus; species Ursus arctos. The sequence continues at coordinate 12,543,396 of NW_026622985.1, read as the reverse complement.
CTTTTAACCAGGATATAAATGACACTAAATTAACTAAACCCTCGTTTGTCATATATGTGAAAAACATCTGAGTATCTGCCTTTCAATTTTATATTTTTGGACATTAGAAATTTTTTATTTATAGGTGTTAAATGTATCAATTTTAAAAAATCGGATTCCTCCTTGGCCATGCCAAGTTCAGCTATTCAGTTTTACTATGGTCTATCTCTTTTATGATTATATTTAAATTTTATTTTGACGTTTTATTTTGACATAATTATAAGTTCACAGGAAGTTGCAAAAATAGTAGAATAGTCCTGTGTACCCTTTACCCAGTTTCCGCCGATGGTTATGTCTTATGTAATTATAATACACTATCAAAGTCAGGAACTTGAGAGCAGTGCAATGTGTGTGCTTCATTCTAAGCCATTTTATCACCTGTGTAGATACATGTAATGATCACTGTGATCAAGACCCAGCACTCTTCTATCACCATGATGATCTTTATGCTTTCATTTTTATTCCAAACTTTGTTGGTTCGTCTGGAATTTAGTTTGATGTTTGAGAAGTAAGGAAACTGTCTTCTAATTTCCAATTTCCCCAGCCCCATTTATTTGACAAATCATCGTGTCGACACTGATCAGAAATGTCGCTCTTCGGTTCCTGTACTACATGTTTACGAACCCCACGTCCTCAGGCCTCAGAGCCATGTTCCTTCCAGTTTGCCACATTACCTCCTAAAAATTGGGTCTTGGCAGCAGTGGTATTTGATTGTCATGCCATCAGAAACAACAGAGCTTACATCAGGGTCTTGGGCCACTTAATTATACTGTTGGTGTGAAATTATGGCCTTTTTCCTTCAAATTTACCCCTGGGTCTCACTGGGACCATGGGGAAGGCTACCCACTGGTGGCTCCCTTCCAGGGCACTATATCTCAGAAACTCAGAGGGGCCTGGGCGTGAGATCAGAGTCACAAAACTCCAGGTCCCATCACTTTTTGTAATTTTCTTACTTCGTCATCGGCTTTAGTCTCCTCATCTGGAAAATGAGGAAAATTATATCCAACTCAGAGGGCTGTGGTTTTTATGAGGATTAAGTGAGGTAATATGTTTAAATGCACAGCCTAGGGAGGGCTCAACATAGTCGAGTATTTTTATGATCATTATTATTTCTAATAATATAATATATCCTTTATTCTATGGCAGATATATTATGATTATTTATATTAATGTGTGCCTTCAGTCATGAGGGTATTTCTTATTCCCTCTTGAAAAGTCAGTGTGATAGTCTTAGAATTGAGGAAATGTGGTCATCGGAAGATTTGAGTACAAGTTGATGACCAATGTCTCTGTCTGTTGAGGCTGCTATAAAAAAAATTACATTAATTGTGTGGCTCATAAACAAAAGAAATTAGTTTTTCACAGTTCTGGCAGCTAAGAAGTCCAAGATCAAGGTGCCAGCAGACTCAGTGCCTGGTGAGAGCCCACTTCTTGTTCATGGACTGCCATCTTGTTGCTGTGTCCTCACAGGCCAGAAAGGGAGAGGAGCTCTCTGGGCCTCTTCTGTAAGGGCATCAATTCCATTCACAAGGGTTCCATTTTCATGACATAATCACCTCCCAAAGGCTGCACCTCCAAATGCTATCACATTGGTGATTGGTTTCGACATATGAATTTGGGAAAGACACATTCAGTGCGTAGCAATCGATAAGTGGGAACATCCTCTTTCCTTCATGAGTGGTGTTTTCATGGCAGTGGCTTCTTTTGGCAGTAACATTCACTCAGCAGCTTTCTAGAGGCTGCTGTGGTGTAGGGACAACTAGGCTTGCTTCCAAGACCACCGCCCGTGGGTAGCTGTCTCTAGGGACCTTGCTAAGTCCTAATCTAGAGGAAACCACAGCATTGCCAAGAGTCTACAAGATAGTTTTGTATGATAATTTTGTGTTCAGGAAGCAAGGCTACGTAACTCAGCTGCCCCTTCCTTCTTCCTCTTGTGGACACAGCCCCAAAGACCCTCACTTCGGGCAGAAGAACAGACCCATTCCTTAAAGGAGTCATCACGAAGACCGCGGTCATCTCACAGCTTTGACATGGAACACTCCCCACCCTCATTGTCACCTTCACCTTGGAACACAAGAGTACTTCTGCGTTAGCGTGTTCCAACAGCGGCCCTGGGTATCCCATAATCGCCTGGGGTAGACCAAAACTCTACTAGTGACTCAGATTACATAAATCTACATCTAACACTAGGAAGAATCTGCCTTTAAATGAGGGGTGTAGATGGGAAATCCCACTGTAAGCTCTGAAGATACAGCAGCAGCTACTATTTTTTTAATAAGGAGGGCCAGTTTGGGAAAAAGGAGAACATTTCTTTCCTCTCCTTTCTCAGCTTTATCCTCATTTTGTTTTGAAAGGTGTTTTGCATGTGTGAATGTGAACATTGTGCGTGTCACCAGAAAACAGGAGAATGATGCTGTGATTACCATTTTTGAAAGAGGCACTCCTACAGGAAATTGGGCTGCGAGAGAGGAAAAGTGTGTGTTTTCCTGAAGGAAGTGCTTGTCGAAAGCCAGATCTGGGAAACAAATCATGGAGAAGGTATAAATAAACTTCTGGCCCTTTGTATTTTGAATGGTGAGATAGTACCTTTGGCCCCAAGGGGAGCAATTTCTTTTGGACATGATCCTTCAGGCACGTGAAAGATTCAGGTTTAATTTTAAAACCAGCACCTTCATTCTTTCCATTTTCCCTAAACCGCCTGACCACAGGCACATTCTCTGCAGCCACCAACATCGGCAAACTTACAAATGGGAAAATTGAATTCCACTTAGAAAAGGGGTATTAGAAATCTCCGTGGATTGAAGCCTTAAATATTGTTTCAAAGTAAGCTCTGGTGGGGTTTTGTTCCTTTCGAAAGAATTGGCTCCCTATGCTAAAACTTGCTTGGGTTATAAATTGTAATTGAAATCTTTTTTTCCATGCATTTAAAAACTTACTGACAGTAAAATTTTAGCAAAGAATACATTTTATTGGGAGCAAAAAAACGAAGTAGAAATTTTTCGTTGTTAGCATAGATGATATCAAATGTCTTCTTTTATGATATTGTTTAACAGCGTTATTTACACACTTCGAATAAAATGAAATGGAAAAAAAAAAGTGTTCCTTACATTGTGGCTTTAGAGAATAGAACTTGTTCTCAGTAAAACTTCCCAGATCTGCGCAGTACCATATAAAACAACAGGAAGCAGGGAGCTATTTCATGGAACATAATAGTACTAGTGTCAAAGTGGGGATCCAGGATTGAAACACTTCCTTGGTACTCTGTGCAGTAATGACGTCTACACCTAAGGCAGTCTGCATGTCTGAGACTCAGTGCTTTCATAAATCCTTCCTTCCCATTTTAGGTTGTGATAAAGCCAAGAGGGAAGGAGAATTGCATAGAGTATGCACATGACCTAGGGCCCTTGGAGCTCTCACTGGATTGAAGTCCATTAGTAGGGGTGCCTGGGGGGCTCAGTCTGTAAGGCATCTGCCTTCAGCTCAGGTTATGATCTCGGGTTCCTGGGATCGAGCCCCACGTTGGGCTCCCTGCTCAGCGGGAAGTCTGCTTCTCCTTCGCCCTCGCTCATGCTCTTTCTCTCTAATAAATAAAAAAATCTTGAAAAAAAACAAAGTCAATGAGTATATAAACAAGCTTTCCTGGGAAGCCCTTAATTAGCTTCGGCTCATTCTTGCCTAGTCTATGGCAGTATCCTCTTATCTGTGGTCTTTGATTCTCTTGCCCCACCTACAGTCTCTTCTCTATAAGGATAAACTTTTACAACATAAATCCAATCATGCCACTGCCTGCTCAGAATGCCTGCGGGCTTCCCATCACATCCTGTTGGCACTGTGACCTACCAGCCCCTACATGGTCAGGGCCCTGGCTACCTTCTGAACTCATCTCTTGCCCCTGGCCCCCTCACTAACCAAGCCCTTGTCCAGAGGCTTTATGCTTGCTGTTTCTTCTGTCTAGAACACTATTCTCATGACTTTGCTCACCGCTTTTAAGTGTCTGCTCAAATATCACCTCCTCAGTGAGCTCCCTGCCCCCGCCCCATTATCACTCTCTATCCCCTTCCTCTGCTTTACTTTTCTTCATAATATTTCTCACTCTTGGATATCAGATGACGCATATTCATCTGTTTATTGCCTGTTTCCCTCATCAGGATGGAAGCTCTCTGAGGATAGAGACTTCGCTTGTAAAGTTTACTATGGAAGCCCCAGGGCCTGGCACTTAGGAGCTCAACAGACATTTGTTGAATGAATTGTTTTATGTTAGCGAACATCAGTATCTTCCCATCTTCCCCTCGTGGGACTTCTTGTCCTTTCTTCTCATAAAATGGAATATAAATAAAATTGTATATTATTCACTACCAGGGATTGTCGTGACCTATACATTTCAGAATTTGAATGGTCAATAGACATCACCTAGCCCATCAGTTTTCAACCTTTATTTTCACCTTGCTGAAACACAGAGTAGAGTCTGATACACTTTTGAGAAGACTCCTGTGGGCATTCCCGTATTTGGGAACTCTTTTCCTCACCAAACAGTAACTATGCCCACCCATCATTGCTCTAAGAAAAGCTTTGCAATCATTTCTCCAGATATGTCCCAACTATTAACAGTGTCATAGTCTGGTTGTTCTCTGCATGTTCGCTATAAGATGGGCCACTTCTTTCCCATTCCAGAAAGTGTCGTAGAATACATGACTGCAAACATATCCTTCTGTTTGCTTTCGTTTACAAGGAAACAAGGCATGTGTGCATTTTTATTCTACAGGTCTTAGGAACAAATCACTTAGGATCTGCCTCACAGCCTCTGTTCTGTAGCTAATGAGTGAGGGGCCCTGAAGGGTGAGGCCTCGAATGCTTTACCTCAGAGTCTTTCTCTTTGGAGGTTTTCTTCTACCTCGTTCCTCCTCCGTCCTCAGTTTTCTAGATCTTGCTTAAAAGGGATAGTTTTAGGGATAGAGAGAGAGAGAGAGAGTGTGTGTGTGTGTGTGTGTATGAGAGAGATTGAGAGAGATTTCTAAAATCATGCCTTAGGAAAAAGAGAAAACAAAAACAAAAACCTCTTTACTGACATTAAAAACTAGTCCAGGCAGGGGGAAAAAAGTGCTAAAACTAGATAATTTTATTTGAGTGGACATGTTTAGCAAATAATCATCAGTTTATTGAAAGATCAGCCCAAATGTTGATCGGAGGTTTTGTTATCGTTTGATTATTTTTTTCCCTGGGATCTTAATTTAAGAAAACTTCCTCTAAGAGTTTTAACTTGAAAAGATGCCATCTAAAATTAAAACTCCAGGTTTGCCTATCGTCTCTCTGTGTTTAGAGTGTGGAATGCGGCCCTCGAGATGTTGGAAGGAGGGTTCTTGCCAGCGGAACGGGGTAAGGAAAGGGATGGGGCACAGTCCGTGGTTGCCCAAGTCGGCCAACGTTCACTTAGGTTAGGGTCAGTGTTAATGAGGTTGGTGAGACTTCTTATTTGGAGATGAGATTCCCAAATACCTACTAGGGCCAGTCAGGGAACACAGATAAGTGAAGCCGGAGTGGGTAAGAAATGCTAATGGAGAGGAAAGCCCTGTGGTGACCCGGAGAGGGCGACACGTTTCCTCCTCTGAGGCCAACACAGACTCAGCTTCTGCCTTTAGAAGAGAAGCTGCACCAAGATTTTGTTGTGAAATCTTCTAATGGAGCCATACCGATTCCTCTTTTCGTACCCAGACCCCTCCCCAAGCTCTGTTCTCCCACCCTCTGGAAAGCCATTGCTCTAACTCTCTGAGGCAACTCGTTTGAAATTTGATACTGTTTTGTGAAGTCTGTCTTTATTTGGACGTTTGAATCCCTCTGAAAATGTCTTTGTGTGTCCCCAACTAGATCGTAAGCTTGTGAACTCTCTGAGCACAATGTCTGGTCTCACGTCCTTGTCTTCCCTGGAGTGTCTCATCCCCTGACACGTACGGAGCAGGACTGCGGGCGTACGTGTAGGTAGTGCTCGCTTTGTGTCCTTACTCTTTCAGTCCTGACCATGACCCTCTAAGCGAGGTGCCCCTTGGAAACAAGGAAACTGAGGCTCAGCAAGCCCGCCTGACCTGGCCCAGTCATAAAGGGAGGAGCTGGCACTTGAGTGCCTTGACTTCGCTGCCCGTTACATTACAGTCTTCATCAGTTGGGGCCACCATGACAGAAATACCATGGAGTGGGTGACTTGAACGACAGACATGTATTTCTCATAGTCCTGGAGGCTGGAAGTCCAGGGTGAAGGTGCTGGCAAATCTGGTGTCTGGTGAAGCCACTGGAGGTCTGCGGAACATTCTTCTCATTATATCCTCACTTGGCAGAGGGCACTGAGGCAGGAGCTGTGCTCTTCTTTTAAAGGCACTAATCCATTCAAGAGGGCTCCACCCTCATGACCACATTCCATCCCAAAGGCCCCACCTCCATATACCCATCACACTGACGGTTAGGACTTCAACCTATGAATCTTGGTGGGGTGGGTGGGGTACACAGACATTCAGTCCATCACAATTATATAGACTATAGCTACTTGCTTGGTAAATTGGTATTTTCAGCAAAGAATCTGTGAGTATTCCAGTTATTTTTTATACTAATGGCCAGATTACAATCATCTTATAACTTTTAGGATACGCTATTTGTTAAAGGGGGAGTAGTAACAGAGAAGGAGGTAAGTGAGGTCTGATCGAAAATAGAACCTACCTCCTTTTAGCCACAAGTAATTTTATAAGAACAGATCAGCTGTATATTCTAGCCAAATAAAGCATATTGTGTTTCATCAGGCAGAGCTGGAAAGCAATGTGTATGTCACATTATATTATATAAGTAACTTGATTTCTACCCATAATTTGTTGTATGTTGCACAAACCCTCCCACAGCATAATGCAGCATGAGGGAAACTACCACTTGCCTCTGTAGAGAAAAGGAGTTTAGGATCATATAAAACTTGGTTTGAGTATGCAACCCTTACTTGTAAAGAAATACCGACCATATAAAATGGAAGTATATTTGTTTCTTTTCTTATATTTATTAGAACTACTAGTTGTATGCTATCTTTGCAAAGAAGGACGTTGCACCAAATGTTTCCACACGGATCCTCTGACTGAGCCGCAGGGCAGGGTAGAGTCTCTGAGCTGGAGAGGTGGGTCCCCTGTGGGGCTCTTGGTATAGTCAGGCCTCACCTCTCCCTAGAGTTGAACTTAGGAGCAGGTTTTAGAGGATGCTGACAATCCTTCATTCATTTTAAACCTTTGGATTTTCTTGCTGCTGGGTCTTGGGAAGATCCTGTAACTTTTGCAGTGAGCTGATTACAGATTTTTCCCACATCACTTTCAACTGCAAGATTCATCTCAAATGTAGTTCATATGTCAGTTACAGTGGAATCATACAATGTCAGAACTTATTTTAAAATGAAAGCTCTTATTTCCCCCCAGCCCAGGCCCACTTCAACTCAGAAGTCTGCAGTGAGGGGCAGAGGAGGGGTACACAGTTGGCTTCCTTTCCATTTCCTTATTTGTCTCCCTCCCCTACCCATGCTCCTTAGCCCCGGCCTCTGAATCCTGCCAGTAGGATAAACCTGGTTGGTCCTCCCTTCCTTCCTTCCTTCCTTCCTTCCTTCCTTCCTTCCTTCCTTCCTTCTTTCTTTTTTCTTTCTTGCTTTCTTGCTTTTCTTGCTTTCTCTCTCTTTTCTTTCTTTCAAATTTTATTTATTTATTTGTATTTATTTGTCAGAGAGAGAGAGAGAGAATGGGCACGTGGGGGGGAGGGGCAGAGGGAGAAGCAGGCTCCCCGCTGAGCAGGGATGCAGGACTCGATCCCAGGACCCTGGGATCATGACCTGAGCAGAAGGCAGATGCTCAACCGACTGAGCCACCCAGGCACCCCCCTCCCGTCCTTTCTTGGGTGTCTTCTCCAAGCGGTTCTTGGAGGGAGGATTCTTACGTGGTCAGAGGGTGTCATTCTAACATGCTACCATGCTCCAACATGTTCACACTCAGGAGGTGGATGTGGAGTGAAGGGTTACAAAACCAATTTTCTCCACCTCCTTGCAAGTCCTACGAAGGTGATCTAAAACCACAGCCACCTATTATTTTGTGTTTAACCTTTAGGCTTTTGTGTTTAACCAAAACAGAGGTGGCAGTGATTCTGTTTTAATATCCTATAGCACTTGTAAATCCTCCTCTGGACCTAGGCGTCTAGCAGGGGTCACTCGGAGTATTTGTCTGGGAAGTATCCGTTGTGTGTAGAATTGTTTGAATTATTCTTTCAAACAATTATTCTTTCAGACTCCAGCCCCCACCTTCTCCAACCCCTGCCCCCACCCCCACCCCCTTGCACCATGCTTTACACCTTCCCTCACATTCTCTTCCCTCTTTGAAAGGAGGCATTTTGACCACATCAGGGGATATCATTTGGTGTCTACCTCGCTTCTGTCACTCAGAAAACGATCCAGAGTTATTAAGAAATATTCTAAACTTCATATCACTCTCCACAGTGATACTGTTTAGCTAACATTAATTATTCAAAACAAAGCAAAACAGAAAACAAAAGAAACACAACTACTCACTCTCCCCCCCACACAAAAAGTCAAAAGATTTCTGAGATTTGTCATGTACTGAGTTAAGTGTCTCTAAAACTGAGAACTACCCAGGTTTGCTGGAGTTTCTGCTTAATCTCCCAGTTTTGCCTGAAGCCATGAAGTCGACCTCAGAGCAGAGCCTCTCTCCAGCCCTTACTGCCAAAATGAAAACCATGTGCCTGTGTGGGGTTTCTTTGTTTTTCTTTTTAAAGTTCTTCTCCATTATTTAATGAAACTATTTAGTAATGCATAGGTCTTAAATAATAAGGTTCACATGGGCTGTTATCAATTAAGTCACATTAACACAAACACTTGTTCTCAGAAGCAAATTTAACTCTGGACATGTTTAAAGCTGATGGTAACACCCTGGAAGAGGGGAGAAACTCTTTGAATTTTTCCAAGTCAGACTACACAGGACAGTACATAAAAATACTATGTGTATGAAAGACTTAATCCTTGCACGGCCCCCATCCATCCTTTCCTCTTTTCAGGAAGGCAGTTTATCAATCTGATGGGTCCTGTTACTTCTGACCCTGGTTTAGTGGTAGAAGAATCTAATTCACACTGGAGTTTCATCACATCCCAGAAGTCAGGATGCAAATCACAGGTCTGCACCCCAAGTGAGTTGTGAAGATGTCTCTTCCTTCCACCTGCCAGAAGTTAAGATTGTCCAGAAAAGAAAAATTGCAAGGGTATGATTTAGATGATGAAAACCACCCTTTTAATTCTACTGAAAAAGTATTTCAAAAAATAAATTCCTTTTTTATTTGTTTGTTTTGAAAACAGACCAACCTAGTACAGATAGGTCATTCTTGAGTATCATTCTTGTGCAGCAAACACAACCGAGGTGTTGATGGGGGTGAGAGGGGGAAATTTTGCCTCTGTGATCGAATCCATGTGATTGCAAACAACATTTGGCCTTTGTGAAGCCCCTTCTCCGATTTCCCGGCATCCCCGTCCCCTGCCTTTTGGGAACCAGTGCCTTCGACTTCAAGATGAAAGGAAGGTCACTCTATAGCATGCTCCAATGATGAACTCTCCTTAGTTCCCACAAAACTAACAAGCAAAAGAGCTCAACTCTCATTTCCTGTCATTGCTCTCACCCGGGAAACCAAATGAACGAAGGCCATTTGCAGTTGGATGTGATTGAGTCTCCTCTGAGCTCCAGATTTGCTCATATCCAGCTGTGAGCTGGCATATGCACTGGGCTGTACCCACCAACAGCAGCTCCGTCCGTGTGAACAGACTTTCCCTCTGCCCTTCTTCCTGTGTTCTCTGTCTTGTGGCTGGGCACAGGCATGTTGCCAAGCAGACAAGCTCCTGAATGGCTCGTCCGCCCAGACTTCTTGTCCCTACCTCTCCAGGGTCAACCAGTTGTCAATTCCTAATTTACCTCCTCCCTCCATCCCTACCTGATTCTTGTTCAGTTTCCCCACACTTGTCCCTGGACGCACTCACTGCCATTTCAGTACCCGAGCCCATGGATCTGTTTACTATTTCCTCACCCAAACAGGCTGCCGGTGCACACACCACAGCCCACTCTGCGTCTTCGATCCCCTGGATTCTTCAGATACCTCTTCCGTGTGGTTTTCTGTCCTCCCTTCCTCTCGGACCACTGTCCCCTTCTTTGTTCTCTTATTGCTCTCCCACCATACACGCTAACCTGAGGATTGGATTTGATGGCATTTTGCAATCGACTTACCTTTTTCCTCCCCTGGCTGGTTCTCTGAGGGCAGACGCATTTCTGTCCCCATCTGCCTGTCCTCAGTGGGAGGCACAGTGCTGAGCTGGGTGGGGGAGGTATTCCTGACTTGAGCCCGGGTGGGCTTTCAGTAAATTCCTGTGGAGTTTCGTTGAGTACTGAACGCAGAGACTCTCCAGCCCACCTCCTTAGTCATCTTGCCTCCCTGCTTCAAGCAGGCCAGAAGGATGGTTACCAGCAATGAGAAACACTGGCTTTTAGCTCACTGGGTCCCATTGTATGTTACATGGCTGAAGCAGGGATATGTCAGGAAGCCAGAATAGCCTTTCCCCGCTAAAACTAGAATCCCTTCAGAAACCCTGAACTGTGACACCAAAACCTTAACTTAGGCCAAAGTCTACAAATTGTTCCTACAAATGGAATTAATCAATCAATGGAAATCTATCAAATGCTTGTTCTGTGGACACTGAAATAATTGGGATTACTAATATTTAAACAGAATAAACTTTAAACGTGATACGTGAGCAAAAAGAATTGCTCAATGAATATTAGGGTAATTGGTGTGTTCATTTGAGAAAAAGTAACTTTCAAGTTTATTAAAGAATTAAGCATAAAGTATAATAACAGGAGGAAACATAGGTGAATGTTTATTACATAAAATTAGAGAAAGCATAAGCATGACAGCTAATGAAGAAACCATTTGACTATATAAAAACTAAAATCCTCTAAAATCCTCTGTGTGTCTATAAACATAGCCACATAATATAAAGGCAAATACCATATTTTATGGCATTTAAGACATTGATTATATGATACATCACTGTATTATCAATGTCATTGAGAACAGGAAAAATAAAAAACCACCAGTTAAAATATGATATGCCATTGATTGTGAAACATGAATTTTTTTAAAGATGTTACAATGGAGGGGGGGGATTTGTGCCTCTTGGAATCAAGGAAGTGTGGTAGCAAACCAGGAAAAAAAAGAAAAACCATGACAGAAAAATGTCATCTACTCACCTCCAACGGGAATATAATTTAGTACAATCTTTTTGGATGTAATTTAGCAGTTATGCACCAAGATTTTCAAAACACGCATCCTTTTGACCCACGAATTTTACTTCTTGGAATTTGTGCTGAGGAAATCATCAAGAATGTGTAGAAAGATTAAACTACATATTTGTTCACTGCCATAATATTTATAAAACCAAGACATTGAATCACTTAAATGTTCAGAAATCAGTGATTAGTTTCTGCAACACATTATAGCGTATCCTTATCAGGGCACCGTCTTCAGTCACATTTAAAAACGATGCCGTAGATGAAGATTAACTGGCATGAAAAGATCCTCACTGCATGTTTTGCTTCTGTTTCTCCAAGAAAATAGCTATAGATGTAGCTCTGTAGATACGAATACACGAGGAAAAAGCTGGAACTACATTTAGGTGAGAAGTGATTGCTGAGGGTGGTGCTATAATACTTTCTTTTATTGTTTTATTCATCTATTTTAGTTTTAAAAATATATAATCTACACTAGCACAATAATGAAAAGTTATTTGCTATTTAAAATGAAAATCTGCCTTTCATAGATGTAAAAGACTTGGATGCACGAAGGGGAGATTACAAATGAAAATCATTGAAGTAAGAATATAAAGTGTGCCCTTGATTTTAGTCATTTGTGTAAAATCATATTTCATGCCAAGTAATGAGCATTTTGTATAAAAACTAGTTTCTCCTGTTTTATTGCTATTTTGAATAATAACAAGTCAAGTTCCTATTTGTGTCTCGTGTGTATTAAGACTCTAACCCCTGCAACCAAATTCAACAAAACCTTGTGAAAAATTTTAGAAACGATTCTTGAGAAGTAACCAGGCACTTAAAAATTAACAAGTATTTGGTGTAACCTGACCTTGACTGTCACATTTTAACATCTGTTTTTCATGTTGTGATACTTATTTGAGATCTGGTGTTATTAAGTAACGAGGAAAATATCTGACTGTTACCATAGGTAACAGGGCAGTAATTTGAGGCGGATGGATTGGCATGCTTTGTCTATATAATGTAATTCAAATAAAGTCATAACATTATGGCTATAGCCTTCATCCGTCAAGCATTTATACATTTTTTTTTCTCTGATAAATGAACTGCTAGGCTTTATGACTGGTTAATAATAGTCCAATAAAAAGGAAGAGAAACAGCCTTTGGCTTTCCATTTAAAATTGCCATCAGCAGCTTGGAGATTTAGGTATATATACGTAAACATTTTTAAGTGATTCTGCAGTGGCATTTTTTTTTTCAGTGAAGGAACTTTGAGTATTTTAAATAATACTTATTGAAATGGATTCCACATACTTGTGTCCGAGCCAGTGTCCACACTATTGCCACAAACTCTGGGAACAAGTTCTTATAATATTAGAGACTGCAAAAATATTTATTTATAGTCTTTCTTCCCAAAGACTACATAATATAAAATTTTCTAAAAACCCACAGATACTAAAGGAGACCACTTTGAAAAGGTGATTGAATACAGCTCCTTCAGCTATTGAGACTGATCTGGAGATTTCCTAAGCAGCATTCCTAGAGTGGGGATTCATCGAGTCACTGCACACTTAAACTTTCCAGCATCTCTTCGTTGTCCTTAGGATAAAGCCCTAGCCCCCAACACAGCTTACATGTGATCTGGCGCTGGCCAGCCTCCACACGTCATCTTTCCCCATGACTGCTTCTCACTCTCCCCTGCTCCAGGCAGCGCTTCCTTTAGGGCATGGCTGTACCTCGCCCTCTGGCCCATGGGCCTTCCCTCACGCTGTTCTTTCTGAAACCATCTGGCGGTTCTTTCCCTCGCCTGCTCTTCCGTCCTCCATATCCCCATCTATTTCCTGTTCTGTTCCAGGCTGTGTGCTTCATCCTCTCCTCCTCCTCCTTCTTCCCCTTCCTCCTCCTCCTTCTTCCCCTTCCTCCTCCTCCTCTCCTCCTCCTCCTCCTTCCTCTCCTCCTCCTGTTCCTTCTTCCTCTTCTTCTTCTCCTCCTTCCTCTTCTTCTTCCCGTCCCCCTTCTTCTTCTTCGTCCCCTTCTCCTCCTTCTTCTCCTTCTCCTCCTCCTCCTCCTCCTCCTCCTCCTCCTTCTTCTTCTTCTTCTTCCTCCTCTTCTTCTTCTTCTTCTTTTTCTTCTTCTTCTTCTTCTTCTTCTTCTTCTTCTTCTTCTTCTTCTTCTCCCTCTTCTTTCTTCTTTCTTCTTCTTCTTCCCCTCCTTCTCCTTCTTCTTCTTCTCTCTCTTTTTCTCCCCCTCCTCCTCCTTCTCATTTAACTTTCTCCCTGCTCTAGCTGTCTGGTGTTTGCAATAGATTGGTCTCTTTAGTGTTGATTCCCATCTCCCTCAGAAGCCTTTGGTTCCACCTGCCCTTACCCCTTTGATCCCGTTGGCAACATACACAGTGTAGCCAGCCCTCAAGAGCAGCTCAAGCCGACCAGAACTGGGTCAAGCAGAGAGTTACCAAAGCCCACGACAGGAAATTCAAGAGCAGAATGAGGTTGAGAATTGGGTGAGCATGAAGGGAGAATTGGGGTGAATAAGAGAACCTGGTGGGCAGTGTGAGGCCAGAGGCAGCAAAGCTGGAAGGCATGGAGAACCAGTGCGAGAACACGCAGGCTCAGACGCAATGTCCAAGGCAGCACCTGGCACACATGACTCCTGTGGGACCATCAGACACTTACATTCCAGTCTCTCTCCTGCTCCCTGTGACCTTGGGCAAGTGCCCAAATTTCACATGATGTTAGAGTCGTATGAGTTGGTGAAGCCACAAACTCTCTGGGCTTGAGTATTCTAATCTATTCTAATCCAACGGAGCAATTTGGGTGAGACCTGTATTTGCCAATTTTGGCACAGATATACCCAGAGGTGCAGGGGGCTATGGCAGGGATTCACACAGCCCCAGGATAAAATGTAGCACACTTTCTTGGAACATTCATTGTCTGTAATGGTGCAACATTAAGCATCATTTTTTTAAAAAATTTAAAACTGAATTAAATTAATTTATTTTGAGAGAGTGTGAAATAGAGAGAGTGTAAGTAGAGGGAAGGGGCAGAAGTAGAGGGAGAAGCAGTCCCCACTGAGCAGGGAGCCTGATGCGGGACTCGATCCCAGGACCCTGGGGTCGTGACCTGAGCCAAAGGCAGACGCTTAGCTGACTGAGCCACCTAGGCGCCCAAGCATCATTTTTTTAATTTATAGAAAAATGGACATGTTGTGGAGTCAAATACAAAATTTAAATACAGTTTTAAGATACGCATGAGATGGCAAAGAAATTTTATCCATGGCCTCTGTGGGCTTCCCCCCAAATCTCTGAGGGCTTCCCTACTATTTGGGGCCTTCCAGTGGGCATGTGTGTGAAGACTATAGTATTACGCAGGCTTCTTCCAGTTCAAACAAGAACTGTTGTTTGTTTTTTGTTTTTTTAACTAAATAAAGAAGATTAGTGAAACATGTTAAATATGAACTTTGTCAAGAGCAGTTTTCTGCCTTTTTGAAATAAGTAGCATAATAACCTTCATATGACCAAATGCCACCTGTGTCCTATTTTTGTTTCTGGAATGTATGTATCTTGTATTCAAGCACACCTTTTACATATCATCTTTGAAATAGGGCCGGAACCTACATGACATTTTGACAACACGAAGGAAACTCTACCACATGTTACATAAAAGATTTTAAGACAAAGCTGTATTTCCTTTATACAGTGTCTTTCTAGGTTCTACCTGCGTCGATAACGGGAGGATTCCCAACCCCTCCTGGTCTTTATGAGCCTTATCTCTCAAAAGCACACCTAAGGTTAATTTCCCAAATACTCAAACAGTGAGTCCGATGACAGTAATTGGGGTTTTAGATTTGCCCACTTCCCTGACTTGTTTATGCAAGAGCCCCAAGTAGGCAGTTTCTGGAGCCAGTCTGTGGCAGCTCGCTTCCCCCTGAGAACGTGCTGCTGGGTTGAAGCAGAGCCCAGACAGTCACGACCTGTCAGTTGCTGAGTGAGTGAGCACCCCTTGATTTTAAAAAGACGGGGGGTAAATCACGGTGCTGGGAGGGAGCAAACCGGATTAGCACGAACAGAGCTCCCATTTACCCTCTCCCTCACTCAAGTGGCACTCCTTCCGGTTGCCTTTTTGTTTTTCAACCCCGAGAGGTATTGTGGGCTTTCTTCACTGCGTGTTATGTTTAAGGCCTTTGAATAGTTTGCTGTCTGCAACGGCGGGTGGCGGATCAGGAATGCGATCAGCGTAGCTCCCCGGGAGACATGAGGGTGAAATGCTGCAATGCATGGAATTTTATTTGGGCCTGCAATTTAATAAATGATGGACTATCTCTGGGTCAGATCTAGTCCACATCAGTCACTACCATCTGTCACCAAGCTACAGCCAACTGGCAGCTGGTTGGTGGCCATTATGAAATCCATTGGTAATTTCAGTTCACTTCTTAATTAACAGACAGACTTACGCACAGAACATTCCATAATTGACCATTTTCTTAAGTGGCTTCATTCCGTTCCTATAACCTGGACGTTCTTGGCCTCTGAGGAGTGTCCTCTGGGTGGTAGTTGCTAGAATGGAGATAGAATTTCACTCACACGTATACAGTCAGTGCAGAAATGGTAGGTTTGGAAATTTTGGTTTACGTTAGAAAACAAGATTCCCAACCGAGACTTCCTTGTAGAGTTGGAAGCACTTCAAGGCTGCCCTTTCGTGAGGGCTCTTCGTGCCACATCTACGTTCTGGTCCTGGGTGAGAGCAGGTCTTACAGAAGCTGTGACAGGAAAAAAAAACGTATCTGCTGAAATCGGAGGCAAGCTGGCCGTGTTTGGGGCGCTTTTCCCTGTCAGTTTTTGTTTTATCTGAACAGTTCATCCACCACAAATCGACAGAGTAGAGAACTGCCTCTTTCCACCGTTACCAGCAAGCACACTTCGCTACCAGTAAATTCTCCTAAATAATAAGCACAATGAATAACAACCGATTGGGGGGAAATTTTTAACTTAAGCAAGGCTGACAGCTGTGAAAACAAAACAAGCACGCAGCTCTTCAATTTAAAGAAATCCTAGCTCGCTTTTATACTACAATGTAGCAGAGTCTCTTGGCAGAGTCATATTTTTGCTCTATTTTTGTATAATAAATACACATATAATCAAGTGAAAATAGACCTTGGTACAGTGCTCAGCCGTTCCTAGGCTGTGACGATATAGCTCATTTAAATGCTCCTTGGGAATGTTGGCTCGTTCAATGAGAAAACAGTCAGTTTTAGACCAAATATAGTCAATTCCAAAAAGCAGTCAAACCAGTAGCATGAAAATGAATTTTTCGCTTCTTCACTGGTTGTTTTGGCATCACATCGGCACAGACAAGAAGATGGAATGAACATTCTCAAACCGCATTGTTTATCCACTCTAGATATGGTGGCCCTCAAGGATGTCTGGTGAATCCACATTCTCTGAGGATGCTTGTGGTCCTCCAAAGAGGACCTTCCGGGGAGGGATGAGAGGGGCTGCTCTCCGGATCTGTTCCGTTGGAGTACAGAGGCTCTGAAGATCCTGGGCTGGGGCGGTGGCAGAGGGCCAGATGGTGTTCTCTTCCCCACAACCCCATGCACAGAATTTTCACCCCTTGTGTGCAGCTGATGAGTCTGGAACGCAGGCTATGTGCGATTCTCCTGCCAGGGCAAAAGTTTCTCCTTACAAGGAATTTGCTTCATGAGGAAATTAAGTCAGATTTGGGGGCTAACCCTTGATTTTGTACCTAAGGCTCGATGCTGGCTCTGTTCCAACAAGTAGCACTTGGGGAGACACAACTGTGCACGGGATTGTCACTCTTTGTGACTCACTCTCCGTGCTTCCTGGCCTGGCAGCCAGAGAATGCTGGGCAAGACTTACTGATGTGTTCACTGATTCCTTTATCCAGTGAATGAGATGAAGAGAAGGTTAGGGAAAAATCGAATCCAAGTCTTCATACCATTTTCAGCCTTCCAGAACTCATGTGCATGGATGTGAGAACAACGCACCAGAGTCCAAGTCGGAGTGAAATGTGGAACTCCAGGCAAATGAGTGCAGACAGAGAGCTAGCGTCTGTCTCTAAGGGGCTCTGGTGTTAGCCTTACTTAAACCAGCGGTCATCAGGTTGGCACTCAAAACACAAAGCAAAACGAAACCACCCCAAATCCTCTTAGTGTTGCGAAAGCCTCCTCCAGGCAACCTAAAATGGATCACAAATCCCTGAAAGGTTTACACTTTATGTCTCTCGTTTGGGAAACTGGTCAAACAGGCAATTTAATCTTCCTTTTTAGAAAGTCCACATCTTGAAGTTTATTGGCTCAGAGAGGAAAGAAACTATAAAAAATCAAAATAATGTCCATTTTAATAGTCTTGTACACTTTACAGAACTGTTGTTTGTCCGTGATCTGTCATGCCAACGAAAATACAGAAAAGTAGGTATTCTGGAAGATGCTTGGCCTCTTGTTCCAAAAAGCTCACATGTGGAAATCTGCATTAATTTGATTGTATCCATTCAGATAAATAATATAGTAACTAATTTCCCTCGTGTGGAAGACAATGTATTTTAGCAAAATTCTGGTCTGCTGAGCCCCCGTATTTGAGTGTAGCCTGAGATTAGAAAAAAATATAGGGAATAAGTGAAGAATTCCCACTGAATTAGTTTGTAACGTACAGCTTGCCCAAAGGTAGTTTTTTGGGTTTTGTTTCTTTTAAAGATTTTATTTATTTATTTATTTATTTATTTATTTATTTATTTATTTATTTATTATTTTAGAGCAAGAAAAAGTGAGAGTGAGTCGGGGGTTGGAGGGAGGAGCATGGAGGGGGAGAGGGAGTCTCCAGCAGACTCCCTGCTGAGTGTGGAGCCCAACACTGGGCTTGATCTCAAGACTCTGAGATCATGACCTGGGCTGAAACCGAGAGTCAGACGCTTAACTGAGCCCCCCAGGCGCCCCCCCCAAGGTGGTTTTTGAAGAGGGGTAACCACATATTATCTTTTATACATTTTATTGTTAAGGGTTTAGACTTCTTAGAAGGATATATAGTGTATATAAATAAATCAGTGGGTTTAGAAACACATTATACATCCAGAAGACATGTCTAATACATTATTAAACATCACACATATGTAAAAGAGACTTTCTTTTAGTTTGAACACAGAAACAATCAGGAAATAACTATTGAATGTGTGAAGGAATATAATACATTTCCATATAATGTTCAATACATATAAATTAATTCCCTAAGCTCAATTACTTTGCTTTTCCGAGCTCATCTTTTTAATGTGCCCCTTTGAAGTTAGGTATCCCCCCCACACACACACACACAGACACACACAAACACACACTTTTTTGGTCAGTAAAATGTGCATGTTGCACATTAGGGCAATATCCTTCAATCTGATAAAGTTATTTATAAGCTGTATACATCATAAACAACATCTGTACTTTCAAGTAATGTTTGCCATCTGACATGAATCTGCCAGTAGTGCTGTGTAAGTGATTTGCTTCCCAGATCCGCTAGCTTGGGGTCCAAATACAGAAAGCAAACTGGCAGAGTTTTCTATGACCTTCTTATAGGACTAGTGAAACTTCTAGCTAACTAAAATAATAAAATGCTTCCAAAGTATGACGGGAAAACTGGGGGTCATGCCACGTTGTAAGCACATGGGGTACATTTCCGTAAGACTGGACCTCGAATGCTCACGTAGTACTGGATCCAAGATCTCTGAATTTTGCGGGAGGTAGGTGGGCCGAGTTCTCTCTCTTCCCTTCCCAGCAGACATAGGAGCTGCTGCCTTTTCTTTTCCTTTTGTTTCTATTTGCTGAAAGATATTAAGAGCACAGATACCTCAAGTGCTCATTGGACAGGTGGGCATATACCCTCTGGGATGTCCTGTTGCCTTGAAGTCATCGTTCTCTGAAAGAACGAGGGTCATTTTGATTTTAACAAGAGCAGCTTCTGGTACTTATTCCTGATAAAGGACTCCTACTTCTGATTCTGACTTCCAGTTAAATTATAAAACTACAGGAAATCTCTATTTTTTTGTAAGATTTCATTTATTTATTTGAGAGAGGGCGAGAGAGAGAGAGAGAGAGAGAGCATGAGAGGGAGTGGCAGAGGGGGAGGGAGAAGCAGACTCCCCGCTGAGCAGGGAGCCTGACAGGGCTCGATCCCAGGACCCCAAGACCATGATCCAAGCCAAAGGTAGTCACCCAACCGACTGAGCCAACCAGGCGCCCCACTAGTTTGGTTTTTAAGAGGAACTTGTTGGCCAAAAAAACTATTGACTTTCCAGGAAACAGAGTTACTTATCTTACTACATCCCTTTAATCCAGACACATATTGAAGACGTTGAGCTCTTAACCCACTACCTGCTCTAGTTATCTGTATTGGCTGTTCGAGTGTTCACGAGAGGAGATCTTAGTCCCCCCCATCCCCAGAGACACTCAGCAGCTGCTGCTAAATCCACAAATATATCAATATTTATATATTTCCTGTCTATTTCCTAACATGATTCTAGGCACTTTGTAACAAAACACATGTGAAACAGAACAATAAAGTTAAGCTAAGAAAAAGTTCAGATACCAGGTGACGAAAATGGAAAGATATTTATGCCAAGGGCTAGGGACTGGCATAAGATCACTAAAGCCCTAGACTTAACTCTTAACTGAGGCAAAGAACAAACACCTGATTAACTGCATTGTTTTCTTAATCTGAGAACCCAAAACACAAGGAGGATTTCATCACACGGGGACACCAGCAAGAGCGAGGACACTGCAGATGACTGTTGCCACAGTTGACCCTTGTTGTGTCTGTCGGGCACAGTTGGTCACTCCTGTCTCCCACAGAAAGATCTGAGGCTGACTGTAGACGTGGCCTGGAATCTGAGATCCAAGAACAGCAAGTGGCTGACCGACCTCTCCTCTAAAGTCAGTTCAATGCCACTTGAATACATATTACATAGGTAATATATGTGCTTATTGCATATGTGATATGTTACATGGAAATATATATACACATTTATGCATACAACTTATATATGTATGTTTATCTCATATGCACAAAAGCCAGATTTCTATTGAAATCAACCCTATATCCTTTATTTTTTTGAAGAAGGACACATTGGAAGCAGATAAAACTTTAACAAACTTATTTTACTGAAGGTTTGAAAAAACAAAAGGAAAATCCTTTTAAAGATCTTTGGAGCCACCACAGAAGGGGCCTCTGGCTGCTAAAATAGGTGGACATTGAGGATCGGAAAGGATGTCGGGTGGTAGAGACCTCTGCTTGCTTTCCCCACAGCCTTTCCAAGCCTTCCCATTTTTTTTTTTTCTTTTCGTTCTCCTTTAACTGTTGGGATTCACTAGAACTTTCTGTTCTTATGCTCGGCTCATATGCTCCCTCCTAGAGATAATCTCTTCAATCCTATGTCAATTGCTTGTGCCTACCTTAAAATCTTGTTTCTCAGCAGACTTGATCCAAGTTTAGTTCCCAGAATTGTATGCTCTATCAAGTCCCAGACTCTGTCTATGTAGAAATTGAATGTTGCCCGATTTCTACTGCTTTAAATCCTTTGACAGCCTTGATTCGGGAGGATACATTTTTTTTTTTTTTTTTTTAGACGAGGAACCCGCCAGAGAGAGTAAAGAGAATGTGGAACTTTATAGAAAGCAATTCATGAAGAGTAATAGCTCACTTTATGGAGCGCCTGGCTGACTCAGTCGGTTAAGTGTCTGACTCTTGGTTTAGGCTCAGGTCATGATCTCAGCGTCGTGAGCTCGAGCCCGGTGTCGGACTCCACATTCACTGCAGAGTCTGCTTGGGATTCTTTCTTTCCCTCTCCCTCTGACCCTCCCCATGCTTGCGCTTGCTCTCTCTCTCTCAACTAAATAAATTGATCTAAAAAAAAACAATTATAGCTGACTTTATAATCAGGAAGGCAGTAATTAGAAGACCGTGTTGAATGGGGGTTGTCCTGGCGGCAGGCAGTCCCAATTAAATGCCAGCCCTGCCATTTAAACTAGTGGGGTGACCTTGGCAAATTACATAGACTCTATGCCTCAGTTTCTTTGTTTGTAAAATGGGGCTAATAGACAATGAAAGGAAATCATCTGTAGAAAATGCTTGGCACACAGTAAACATTCCTTAAATATTGCAGTTATAATCTAATATATACTAATCTGTATGCTCGAGGCACTTAACTCTCAGATGTCCATAAAGACACCGAAGGCATTTGGGCATAGTAACTCATGGAGAGAAATTACATGTGGGGCAAGATGAAAGAAAAGGGGAGGCTTCACACTGGTGCGGTAATCTAGCAGCCAAGTCACCAGGGTTTGATCTTGGAGGGCGTCAGCAATGGGCGGGCTTCCCTCCACCAGGAAGGCACACACTGTCACTGAGTACGCAGGTGCAGGTGCCGTTGGGACGGGCATTTTCATGCGAGGAGCCAGCTTGATTATCAAGGGAGGGGTTAGTGCTTATAGCCAAAGGGCTGTGCACTAAGAAAACAAAGGATGATATATAAACAAGGCACAACACTTGCGTGGCAGGTGAAAGATGAATGAGGTACTTAAGCAAGGCTCTCGAGACAGAGCAGTGTGTGTGATTGAAAGGCTGCACTGACTATGTATATTGTGTTTGGAGAAACAGGTGAGGACCCCGTGGGCTGTCAAATACTGAATAATATATTAGGAGGAATGGTATCGTGTTATTGTTAGTGACTCCTCGCTCACCGTTAGCTAAGGCAGGAACTTTTTCTCTGCGCAAGGATTTCGTGACCTTAGAGAGTTCTTTTTTTGCCTCCACAAGTGTACTTTTCCAGGCTTTATACAAAGATGTCATGATTTCTTTAGGAGAAAATCTATTATCGGTGTCCCCTGGAACTTATTCTTTAGCTTATCCAAGAGATACGAGTTCACTTGTGCATTTCCCAGTCACAGTGGTTGGCTCCCTAGTCTCAGGGGCTAGAGAAGCTGCAGGCTTTGGGGAACTGTTCGCCAAGCACCCTTCCTCATCTTCAGCAATAGAATCTAACCCACTGGACATTTTCCTCTCTTGGAAGCGCTTTGCATGAGGTCAGTCCCAAGGGCTGCTATCATCCTGTCTCATCACACACTCATGCGTCCTGACAAATGTAGACCATTCCACCGAAAATACTCGCTTATGCCTTCATGTCTGATAGTGGTGCTGGGCTTAGCGAGAAATCCTTCCGTGTACCTGTGGTTTCTTCCAAAGTAGTCAACCTGTTCAGATTAGAACTCAGCTTTTCAAACTTTGATTCTTGATGAGCAATGTCACTATCCATTTAATAGAGACTTTTTGGCTAGTTCTGAATGCACGCATCATGAAGATGAAGTGCTTAGCTACTCTAGGCAGAGAGAGGATTTTGCCTACCTTAGAAATGTTGTGGTTCTAGATGCCTACCTACCAAAATAAGTGATGTGTTTTCCTTCCATGTTTTTTTCTTTCCCGTATTTGGGATTATCTTATTCATACAGATTTGTATCTCGAATTTTTTTAAAAGATTTATTTATTTATTTATTTATTTATTTATTTATTAGAGAGAGAGAGCACACATGAGTAGGGGGAGGGGCAGAGGGAGAGAATCTCAAGCAGACTCCCCGCTGAGCGTGGGGCTCAGTCTCACAACCCATGAGATCATGACCTGAGCCAAGATCACCAGTCCATCCCTTAAGTGACTGAGCCACCAGGCACCCCATATCTTGAATTACTTAGTAACTTTCCTGCATTGTCAAATAAGTTTGTGAACATAATTTTAATAGCTGTTTAATGTTCAGTCATGCATTTGTATTGTTATTTATTTATTATTCTATTTTTGGACACTTAAGTCACTACCAATTTGATAATGCTACAAATATGTGGAGATGAACTTTGTTGTGTATGAGTCTTTATCCTTTTTAAAAGGGATTTCTTTAGAATTACTTGGTCAAAGGTACATATTTAAAGTTATATACATATATAGTATAATTATAATATATATTTATATATTAATATTTTATATTTATATATAATTTATAATATATAATATTTATATATTAAATAAAATATATAAAGGGCCTTTATTTCTGAAGGCCCTACCTATGGGAATAAAAGGACTTCACAACTTGTTTGAATATATATACTTTTTGCCTCATATAAGTAGAGGGTGAGATTTAGACTCCAGCTGTCTCACTTGAATGCTGTTCTGTAGGTCCAGTTTGTGGGTGTGTTGTACAAGGGAGATTTCCTGATATAAAGAAGGCTTTATATAACAAAATAATAATAATAATTACAGCTAAATGTATTAATGCTAACTGTGTGCCAAAAGCTGTTCAGGACTTTATAAATGTCTTATATAATCATCTCAGTAACCTTTGAAGCAGGTACTATTCGAATTGTCATTTGCAGATTATCAAACTAACTTAGAAAAGATACTTAACAAACACTGAGCAGTTGGTAAGCAGAAGAGCTAGAATTTGAACCTAGAAAGTCAATTCGAGAGCCTATACCCTTGGCTGCTACACTATGATTTTCTCTCTTGCTAGGATCCCAAGTGGAGTTTACTCATATTGAACTTCAGTCTGTGATGCCTAATACTGTTTACTCCAGTTCAAATAAAATTTATTGAGCACTTGCTGTTTGCCAAATTGTGGATAAGCACCTCAACATATAGATATTTTTTAGACCAATGCTTAATAACACCGATCTATACCAGGTGCAGGGGGTAGGGATATGAAAGAAGTAGGTGGTCTCTTTTCTCAGGGACTCGATTATATGTCCACAGATGATTAGAAACCAATGTGATACATGATTTAACAGCATAGGATTAGAAGAGGAAGCACAGAGTTGTTCTGGGCTGCAAGATGAGATGACACAAATAGTGCCATCTAAGTAGTCTTATAGGATACATATTTGCAAAGAAGAAAACACTAGGATGTGTGTGTGTTGGAGGTGGAAGCATGTTAAAGGCCAGGGTGGTTTGAAAGAATGTGACGCTCAGGAATCTGGAAGTGTTCGTGCTATCTTTTGGTGAGATGTGACTGTAAAAGCAGTCCGGGGAAAGGGTGTGAGGGTTTTTAGACTTTATCCTGTGGATCCACCTGCAGGTGCCAGGTGGATAATCAGACCAGGTAACCAGGAGTAAGGAAAACAGGAAAGCAAATGCTACAGCTGAAGACAATCCTTTTGCTTTTCTTGAACATTCTTAAATTCAGATGTACATGTAAAATCTCCATGTTAATCATCTTGGCCAGTAAGATTGAAAATGATGATGATGATGATAAAATATCGTGCAAGCCAGAGAACGATCTTGGGTGCACTCCCTGCTAATGCAGAGGGGCCATGGAAGAACATAGAGCAGGGGAGCACATGGTCAGATCTGAAGTCCAGAGACTCAGTTCTGATGGTTGGTGCTGGTGATGATGCATGAGGCCCATGGGGAGACCCATTCAGAGACTCTTTAGTGGTCCAGGCAGGTGGTTCTGAAGTCTTGACTTACAGCTGTCTTCAAAACAAAAAGGAGTGAAGGGACACATTTGAGAAGTGGTAGAACTTGGTCATGAATTTAACTCTGCTGGGAGAGAGGTGGCCGGGTGTAAGATTGGGGCAAAAGTCACGGAGACTTCTCAGTTAGAAGATATGCGGGGCTGAGCGGGTGGGGATTTGGAGAAATAGGTTTGAGGTAGGGTGAATGAGTTCTATTTGGACTCTAGTGAACTTGGGAATCTTTCAGGGCATTCAGATAAAAATAGTTTAATTCATCCAATTCTCTTAACAAGGCGATGAGGTAGATCACATTAGCCTAGTTTTTAACAGTGCAGAAGTTGAAGACCAGAGAGGTGAAAAAACTTTGTCCAAGTCCATAGCCGGTTCGTGGCAGAGCCGAGATTGATCAGTATTCCTGTCCCTAGTCACCATGGCTTCAGACAAGATCAAGATCTTTTGAAATACCTGCCAAATGTTCATCATTTCCTTATTGGAGTTTCTAAGTACTCTGACATTATAGGGAAATACCGATCATTCACAAAGCATGCCTTCACATGTTAAGGAAAAACTTGGGAAAGTCAAGATTCAGGAGTCATCAGAAAATAACTGTATGCTACCAGTGAGCCAAACTAGCGAGCATGCTGTGTATCTTCATGTATACGATGCTCACACCTGTCAACCTGAACCTGAGCTCAGGTCACTTGCAACAACAAATCACTGAAGTGGAAGACAGAAAAATTTGATGGGAAAACAGGAGTTGGCTTTTTAAGTGTTTACCACTTTTTCAGTGTTATTACTGAAAATGACAAAGCTGGTTCCAAACGAGTGTGAAATAGGATCGAAAAAGAATATTCCTTCATAAAAATAATTTCAATAAAGTGCCAGCTAGTTGACTGAAGTCTGCATGGTACTCAGAACATCGCTGTCTCCCTTATGTAGGACCTCTGAATCTCATTTGGATTTATAAGATTAGGCAAGCAGTTTTGGGGGGGGCGGGGTGGGGGATGTTTCTTAAACAGGGGTACATGAACTATACAGAGAATTCTAGCTCCTGAGCATCTATCTGGATGTAATGGGAGAGCTAGATGACCACAAACTGGATGGCTTAAAATGACAGATGTTTCTTCTCTGACAGTTCTGGAAGCCAGAAGTCCAAAATCAAGGTGTTGGCAGGACCCTACTCCCTCTGACAGCTCGAGGGGAGAACCTTCCTTGCCTCTCCCAGCTTCTGTTGGTTCCAGGTGGTGCTTGGCTTGTGGCCACTTCACTCCATCCCCAGCCTCTCTCTGATCACACCGTCACCTCCCCTTCGGTGTGTTGGTGTTAACTTCTCTTGCCTGTGTTTTATAAGGACACTTGTGATGGCATTTGGGGCCCACCCAGATAATCCAGGGTCATCTTGGCACCTTGAAATCCTTAACTGAGTCACATCTGCAATGACTCTTTTTTCCAAATAAGGTAATATTTGTAAATTCTAGGTATTAAGGCTTGATATCACTGGGAGGCCAGTATTCACCCTTACTACATACAGTATAATGGTCGATTCAAGGACTAAGCTAAACAAGTTGTGTGCTTGACCACAGGGCTCAGGTCTAAAGGAAAATCTTTATTGTGAACAGAAGCGAAATGTCCAAATCAGACTAGTGGTGCCAGGTCCAAAAGATAAAGCACGGTTATAAATAGGAAGACAGATCGCACAGCTAGAACTCAGAAGCCAGTGTTTCCCATGATACCCAAGTGAAGCAAACCAGAGGCAAGAACCACTTTTCCAGCTGCTCCATTGAGATGTGACACTACCATGACTATCCAGGCTGAAAAATGTGTCTGTAAGGGAAGTCGATAACATATGATTGCAATTATGAGCCACTGGATGCAAAAAGTCAGCTGGGAAAATGAATGTGTCTGGAAGGGGCTCAGGCCCAACTCTTAACTGGGTTCATGTTTCTTTCTTCTGGTTTCTGTGTATCACCAACCCTACCCTCCACCCCATATCCAACGAATTCAAGCCACAATCATATATACATGACTCAGCCCTTTCTGGCTGATAAAATCTTTTGGCATATCCAAAGGGTCACTTGCCCACAAAGTTATCAGTGACCCTGTTCATACTTGTCGATATTATCTCCCGCACCCCTCGTCATACAGACTCCTTCCTAAAATACTTCTCCTTATCTCTTGCCTCAGAGCAAACCGGCATCTGCCTCCAACAAGCCAAGTATTTCCCCACCACCACAAATTCCCCCTGAAAACCAAACCAAAATGTAAAATGAAGACACAGAACTTATTCAATATTTTAGAATCACAGCCTTAAGTGCTTTTGTCTTAGAAACATGCTAATTGTCATAATGGTTCTGTTCTTTACTGGATCTGAGCAAATTCTGTGACTGATGAATCAGATACAAGAGGAGATGGTGTGCAGTGTCCATGATCTGTCCATGGCCACAGGA
This sequence comes from Ursus arctos, assembly GCF_023065955.2. NCBI lineage: Eukaryota > Metazoa > Chordata > Mammalia > Carnivora > Ursidae > Ursus > Ursus arctos. Next base: position 12,516,106 of record NW_026622985.1, on the reverse strand, counting down.
CTGTCATTGGATTGTCTCTTGGGTGGTTATCATTCTCTAGAATGGCTGACATAAAGTAAACAAATGATATTGCTTCCTCGTGGCAGAGGACTGCGTAATCATCACATTTATCAACTGCTGTTCCGCTCTGTGGCTGTTCAGATGTCGGGTATGTGCCACGACATCACTTCCTCTGTGGTTTCCTGATGCTGGAAATCTTTCCTGGTTAAGCTGATATCATACTGTATCGAGAGTGATAACGAGTCCAACATATTTGGCATGCATGACTTTATTCAAGAAGAAATTGTTAAGGAAGCAGATGTCGATGCTTTGTTACATCCCACTGTCCTTCATGTTCCTGTGGACTTGGTAAGGAAAAGCTTTACTACACTGAATAAAGAGATGCCTTATTGTAATTAGCTCCCAAAGGAGATTTGATCTCAATAGAGTTTACAACACACTACCATCAAAGAGACAGAAAGGAGGCCCTCCATAAAATATTGCTTGCGTCTCACTCGACCTGAGCTTCCAGGCAGCACTCAAGCCAACAGAAGAAATGACAAATGGTTAGTGGCAATCATTTGGAATATTTGGTGTCCCCCGTGATTCTTTCTCCTTACATTTGTGTTGCACTCAGGTCAGGAACACTAGAATCTTATTATAGTGGAAAAGGGTACTGAACACTTAAGAGACGGCATAATGTGGTAGAAAAAATATATGCTCTGCTGTCAGAGAAGCATGAGGATGCCACTTTTTTCCCTCTGTTAATGATATTAAAGTCATTTTACCTCTCCAAGCCTCCTTCTTCATCTATAAAATGGAAATAATACCACCCACTTTCCTGGGCTTCTGTATGGATAACATGAGCCAAGGCGTGCAGATTGCCCCGTGGATGGTAGGCAGGTGCTAAGCTCTCACACTCACCCCATCCTTTCTTTACATTCACACTGGCTAGGCTGTTGAACCCTGACACATCACTTAGAACACTGTGCCCACTCAGAGAGTCCACGTAGAATTTTTTGTTGCTGTGCTATATTTTTATCCAACTGACTCTTTTCCTTGTCACACTTGTTCGTTACTTTGGTCCCTTGAAGAGTAGAGTGGTTGGCAGTGATTCACATTTAAGTGATGATTTCTTGACCAACAAATGAATGTTAATAAGAAGTATGATGATTTCCATGGCTCCTGAGAACAGTCAAAAACGATTCATTAAATAAATTAGATCAGGTAATGCACCTTAGGCTGAGCACCCAAATCTTTGCCTGATATCTTCAGAGTGTCCAGGAAGAAGAGGACTGTATCCAGTAAGAGAGATGACACATTTCAAACCTCCTGACCTGGGGCACCTGGGTGGCTCAGTTGGTTAAGTGTCTGCCTTTGGCTCAGGTCCTGATCTCAGGGTCCTGGGATCGAGACCTGCTTCCAGCTCCCTGGCTCCCTGCTCAGCGTGGAGTCTGCTTCTCCTTTCCCTCGGTGCCCACCCCTCCCAACCCCTGCTCATGCTCACGTGTCCTCTCTCCCTCTCTCAAATTTAAAAAAAAAATCTTTAAAACCTCCTGATCTGTCCTTAGAACTAATCAAAACTCAGTTTTCCCACTGGAAAATTGGGAAGTTCCTAAGAACAAAGGAATTAATTTGGTTCTTACTATGTGAAGACAGCACACGCAACCACCCTGCTGACCACTTTTGGGAAAGGCTCCTTTCCCAGGGCTGGAGGGGAACAGATGCTTTCTCAAATGCCACCAAAATTTGTAGCAACTGGGTCTGGGATAATTTCATTAAAGGCCCCACTGCCAAGGAGGATGGAGTTAAAGATGTAAGTCTGGACTTCTAGTGTCTTGACTTTCAAGTTCATAAATCACCTTTACATTTCACTGGATTCTGTTGTATTTCCTCTTCCATTTAATAGTTGTTATTTTTCTTATTCCTGGGGCTAATTAATCTTGGGAAAGTTGGAGCACCAAATTGAGTCTGAAAAATGTAGCTTAGAGAAGATACCCAGAGGAATGTTGCACAGTGACATCCAGAGGATGGATGACAACAGAGGACCTCTGTTTCTGTCAATGTGGAGGATTGTGTGACCTGAGAAATCCTGCTGGTACAAAAGTCACTAGAAAACATGCACGCAGAGAAGCATGCTCTGGACCAACACTGGTGAATACCTACCTGCTTAGAACTTGGACTTGATGGGCCTTAACAAATGGGGATAGAAAAGAAATCCTGAAGCATACTCTAGATGGGACATTGGACTTCTGAATAAGAATTGGACATCCCAAAGTCAGCATTCTCAGTGGTGAACTAGGTGAAAAACAAAACAAATTAATTTCAAACCCTTCACTGACTGAAGAGGGGAACAGTTGGGAGTCTAGCCTGTCTTGACTTTGGCTCTTGGAGGAAAGATATAAAGAGAAAATCTCCCATGAACGTCTTCACCACAAACCTACCGTTCTGCATATAAGGCAAGAATTAATTCCACTGGATGACCCAAAATACACAGCATAAAATTTAATTTAATGTTCATGTTGCCCCTGAACACTGACTTGGAAGAAGCAAATGCAAATCATCTTTAGATAAAGCACAACGGCATGATAGACAAATTAAATCGCAGATGAGATGTAGCATAAGAGACGTTCATGATTCTGGTCCATAGATATGAATTCATTAATTAGAATTCACCCAGAGAGACAGAGAGAGCAAATGTAAAGAGATGCAGAGACCTATAGAGTGATCAAGTTCAAAGCATAGCTAATGTATGTCTAATATATATGGAATTGGAGTTCCAGGAGAAACTTGAGAGAATTGGTAGAGGCAATATTTGAATGTGCTTGGCAATTTTTCCAGAGCTTGTGAAGAACTAAGTCCTCAGAGTCATGAAGTACAAAAGACAAAATAGAGTACATAAAAATGGCAAAGCTTTCATAAAAAGCAAGTGAGGCTGAGATTGATGGTAGAAGACCAAAAACACAGAGAGGATGTTTAATCAGTCAGTTTTCCCTACACAGGCATGACCATAGGCTGTAGCTCACTTCTTAAAAGCAACAACGCAGATCACTAGACTGTGAAAGAATATCATCAATGTGCCAACAGAAAAGAACCTTCAGCTTAGGAATGTATGAACAGTATAGACATCATTCAGAATGGGGGCAAAATAAAGTAACTTCTAAGAAGATAACAAAGAGGATTTACTATGAACGGATGATTAAGGAAATTCTAAAGAACATCTCATAGTAGAGGGAATACAACTGCTGGAGGAAGGTCTATGGTTAAAAAAAAAAGTGAGCGGAAATATGGCAAACATGTAGTAAGCTGAAAACCACTGACTTTGAAAAATGATATTGATAGTGTCTAATTTTTGAATTAAAAAAAGAGAACCCAAATATTGAGCAACAAGAACTTTGAATTGTTGTTCCCAAGCTATCTACTGAGGCACCCACAGCATCCTAGTGAACACGCAGGGGAACCAGAAGTTACTAGAAGTTTCTAGGGAGACACAGCAGCATTTGTTGGACGCAGCATGGAATGCTAGCTCAAGGCAGTTCACGGTTTCAAAATTGAATTCACTATGTTCCTTTCGATTACATCTTATCTGTATGAAACTGAGTTTTCCGATGGAGGTTTCCATGAAAAAAAAAAAAAGTGAATACCAAGAGAAAATACATACTTAACGAGAAATAAGGGCGGAAGTACATAATTGTATTCCAAGATTTGAGAAATCGTGTGGTGCCTAACGAGTTTGAGAAAATAATTGTGGTTATTTAAGAATGAAACAAAATTATTATTTCTTCTTTCAATTTACGTCTATTATTTTTTTCAAATTGCTCCTAAGTTATTAGGGTATAAATACATGATAAGTTGTTTGGACCTAATTATTTAATAAACAAAACAAAATTAGTTAATAAACAAAACCAAAGGTTCTTCTTTCTGCCTAGGGGCACTGTGAAGAAATTAGTGGGACGCTATGAACACGGGGAGCAGAGAAAGTTTGGGAACATCCAGAATATAAATTAGCATGGGGATAACTGGATAGCTATTTATCCAATTTCTATTTTATTAATTTAGATGGGCATGTTAAAATTTGTAGACGAAAAGCATAGATGTATATCTTCCAAAGTAGTAAATGTGGGAAAAATTGAATGTGGGAAGACAATCTCAACCAATCTCAAACAAGGCAGGATGAGATTTTTTTTCATAAGAGCAACAAAAAGAAAGCCCTAAATAAGATGCTAGAAATGAATTCAAACGTATTAATAATCCTGATTCGTATAAATGCACTAAATCCTCCAGTTAAAAGACTAGCTAAGTCCTGTAATTTTCTATTTTCAAGAGACACACCTAAAACATAAAACTTAGAAAGGTTGATTATAAAGGCACAAAGTGATACATGAAGACAAAACAAACCAAAATGAAGCTAATGTAGCTTTAGAAATGTTAGTTCAGACTTTAAAACAAAATGCATTACTATAGAAATTACCCCATAATAGTAAAAACTTCAATTCACCGAAAAGATACAATAATTCTAAAATTGTGTAGTTAGTAGTGAACAATTTTAAGACAACAAATTTGAAAAGTTAGTGGAATAGTTAAACTCCTAGAAAATATGCATTATCGAAACTTACTCAAGAAAAAAAAAGAAAATCTAAAATTCCCTATATTGATAAAGAGGATAAATTGATAATGAAAAATCTTCTCACTAACAATAAACAACAGTCCCATAGAGTTTGCAGGTGAGTTTCCACCTGTGAAGGACCCGATATTCCAATCTTACAGAAATGCTTTCAGAAAATAGGAAAAGAAGGTTTACTCTAGCTCACTTTATGACGCAAAGATTACTCTTGTTACTAAGACTCAACAAGAGCAACACAAGAAAGGAAAATTGCAGGCCATTCTCGTTCATGAAATAGATTCAAGAAAATGTTAAAGCATTAGCAGACAAAACTCAAAAATAATTTTTTTCTTGAAATATAAGATTGATTCAATATTAGAACATTAATTCATTCCTCATGTTAACAGATTAATGGAGGAAAATTATGTGATCCTCTTGAATAAATGGATAAAAAGAATTTGATAAAAGCCAATGTCTATGGAAAAAGTTCTCAACAAACGAGGAATAGATTCTTTAGCCTAATACAGTGTGCCTGCAATGCTTTGGTGCAAAAATAATGATGAAACATTAAGTATATTTCCTTTAAAATTGAGAACAAGATAAAAATGTTTTCTGCCAACACTATCAATGTATTGGTAGTCCTAGCCGATGATATAGTATAAGAAAACAAAATAAAAGGTATAAGATTTGGAAAGAAAAACAGAATGATACTTGTTCAGAGATGATATCATTAATTTTATAGAAAGCCAACGGAATCTACAAATGAGTTATTAGTAAGAATGTTTGCCAGATATAATTTTAAAGTAAATTTCATTTCTATATGCTAGCAATAAACAGCAAGTTTTATTTTTTAAAAAAAAGATCCGTTTTACCTTAGCAGCTAAAATGGACTGCTTTTGTAGGGGATAAATCTAATGAAAAATATGCAGAGCCTTTATGAAAAATGCTAACACTTTGTAAAACATATTAAAAATGACTTAAATAATTTGAAATTATTAAAGTAAATGTTTAATGTGTAGTGTGATAATATTGTAATGATGTTATTTCTGCCCAGTAGGGTTTTCTGGAACCTGACAGGCTGACTTTAAAATTTATAGAAGAGTAAAGGGCCAAGAACCCCTGAAGAGAAAAAACAAGGCAGGGGTGTGGTGGGGATCTTGCCAAATGAAACATTAATCCTTATGATGGAAGAGAGGGATTTGGTCAGTGTGGTATTGGCCACAGGGTAGACAAATGTACCCACAGGACAGAACAGGGAGCCCAGGAGCAGCCCTGATGTGTACAGAAATGATCTACAGCAGAGCTGGTATTACTGATTCATGAGGAAAGGAAGGACTGCTCCACATTGTTCTGGGGGGGAAAGCGAAATTGAATCCTTTTTCACATCATACACAAAATTCAATTCCAGTTTTTCCAAAAGCAAAATACAGAAGACCAAAATTTAAAAAATATATATATAAAACTTTATTTTTAAGATAATTATAGATTTTCATGCAGGTATAAGAAATAGTACAGGGATCCCAAGTACCCTTTACCCAGGTCCTCAATGTTAACATCTTGCCAAACTATCTTGCATCGTAACAACCAGGGTAGTAACATTGATGCAGTCAAGATACTGACAGATCCATCACAAAATCCTTCCTGCTGCCCTTTAAAGCTGTACAACTGCCATCTTTCCTGAACCCTCTACCTCGAATCTTTGTCTGTTTCTGGAATTTCATCACTTCAAGAATGCTGTGTAAATAGAATCAATCATACACTATGTAATATTCAGGGATTGGCTTTTTACACTCAGCACAATTGCTTTTTTTTTTTTTAAGAGTCATTTATTTTTTTTTAGAGAGAGAGAGAGAGTGAGCATGAGCTGGGGAAGTGGCAGAGAGAGAGAGAAAGGGAGAAGCAGGCTCCCCAGTGAGCAGGGAGCCCGACACGGGACTCAATCCCAGAACCCTGAGATCATGACCTAAGCCGCAGGCAGACACTTAACGGACTGAGCCACCCAGGTGCCCCTCAGCACAATTCCATCAAGATTCATCCAGGCTGTTATGTGAATCAGTAGCTTGTTCCTTTTTATTGCCTAGGTGTATTCCATACTATGGCTGTCCTGCAGTTGGCTTCATGACCCACTGGTTGAAGGACATCTGAGTTGCTCTCCATGTTGGGCTATTACAAATAAAGATGCTATGAACATTCATGTGCAGATTTTTGTATGAACATAACTTTTCATTTATCTGGGATAAAGGCTCAGGAGTGCAGTGGCTGGGTTGTATGCAACTGTAAGTTTGGTGTTTTGTTTTTTCTTTTCTTTTTTTTTTTTTAAGAAACTGCCAAAGTGTTTTCTAAAGTGGCTGTACCATTTGACATTCTACCCAGAAACGTGTGAGTGAGCTCTTTTCTGTTCGCTAATATTTGGTGTCTCTTTTTAAAACTTTCGCCATTGGTATTGTGCCCTTATGCTTTTAGTTTACATCTCTTTCACGGTTAATGATATCGAGCATTTTCTCATGTGCTTATTTGCCATCTGTATATCTTCTTTGGTGAAATGTCTGTTTATGCCTTTGCCTATTTTCTAATTGGATTTTTTTTTTTTACTGTTATGAGAGTGATACACACACACACACACACACACACACACACGATACTAGTCCTTTGTCAGATACATTGCTTGCAAATATTTCTCCCATTTTGTAGCTTTTTTTCCCATCCCTCTAACATGATCTTTGCTGAACAATATTGAAGATTTTTCCTAAGTTTTTTAGAGCTTTAAATTCTACATTGAAGTCCATGATCCATTTAAGTTAATTTTTATATAAGGATTGAGATTTTAGGTTGAGATTTTTCTTTTTTCTTCTGATTGTTCCAGTACCATTTGTTTAAGAGGCTGTCCTTCCTTTGTTGCATTTGCACCTTTTCCAGGATTATTTGGGCATATTTTGTGTGGATATATTTCTGAGTTCCTTATTGTATTCCATTACTGTACTCTCTAAGTACTATATGATATATAGCATCTATCTTGTATACCTTAATATCAGGTAGACTGATTCTCTTTCATTTTATTCTTATTTTCAAGATTGTTTATTCTAAGGTCTATGTCTTTCCATATAAATTTTAATATAAGCTTTTTTACATCTACAAAAAAAACTCTGCTGGGATTTTGGTAAGAACTGCATTAAACCCATAGATAAATTTGGGGAGAATTGGCATCTTTAGTATGTTGAGTCTTCAAATCGGAGAACATTGTGCAGTTCTCCATTTATTTAGGTGGCCTTTGATTTCTCTCATCAGCATTTTGTAATTTCCATCATCCAGAGTCTATACCTGTTTTATTAAGTTGGTATCTAAGCATTTCATTTATTTTTAGCAATTGTTAATAGCATTGTGTTTTTCATTTTGGTTTCCTCATGTTTGTTATTGGCAGAAACACAGAAATGTGTTTGGTTTGTGTGTGTTGATCTTGCGTCCTGGGACCTCATTTATTAATTCCAAAAGTATTTTTGTATATTCGTTGGGATTTCTATGTGGACCATCATGGCATCTGTGTGATTTCTTCCTTTTATTATATTTCTTTTTATATTTCTCTCTTGTACATTTACTTGTTTATTCTTTTTCCCCTTACAATCTGCATGCCTTAAGCAGAGTATGCCTTTTTTTCTGGATTTATTTTCATGGCTAGAACTTCTAGGAATATGTTGAATGAGAGTGGTGACAGCAGACATCCTTGCCTTGTTCTCAGTATTAGAGCAAAAGCTTTCAGTTTCTTACCATTAAATATGATGTTATCTTTAGGGGTTCTGTAGACAGTCTTAATCAAGCTAAGGTAGTTCCTCTCAACCCTTGACTTGCTGTGAGCTTTTATTATAAATAGGCCCATGTTTTAAAAATTTAATTGGAAAATTTAGGAGACTATCTGTGTCATCTAGAGTAGGGAATAATTTTTTAAATATGTCATAAAAGATACAGAACATAAAGGGAAAATTCAATAAATTTCAGAATGCTGAAATGAAAAACTTCTGTTCATCAGAACACCACAAAATGAGTGAGAAATAAAGCCATAATATTTTCAATTTATATTCCAGTGAAGGATTCATAACCAGAATACATAAAGAACTCATGAACCAGTAAGAAAAGATAATTAAGCAAATAGAAGAAATGCAAATGACTTGAACAAACATTTCATTGAAGGGGAAATAAAAAGCAGGGAAAATATATTCAATCTCATTAGTAATCAAGGAAATGCAAGTTAAAGCTTCAGTAAGATAACCATCACAAAGTGATTAGATTGGAAAACCCTTAAAAACTCTGATAATATCAAGTTTTGCTACTGTTGTAAAATAACTGAAAATAATATTCACTACTGATAGGAATGCTATTACCTAATATTAAAGATACACGTACCTGGTGTCTAAGTATGTGCCCTAGAGTCATTGTTGCATGAAGAGACGTTTAGTATGACAGCAGTGTTTATTGTAGTAAAATAACTGTGGAAACAATGTAAGAGCAGAGTGAATTAATAAATTATGATATATCTATATAACGGCATAATTTACATTAGTGGCCGTAACTGGCCCATGGCCACATACTTCAAAATGGAGAAGTCTCAAAAACAATGTGAAAGAGAAAAAGCAAATCAGAGAAGAATACATACACATGATTTCATTGATATAAATCTTATAAATGGGTGAAAACAGGCACTGAATTCTTAGAGATATAAACATATAGGATACAAGGATGAGAAACAGGAAGGAAATAATAAAAAAATTCCAGGAGAGTGATTATTTGGAGATAGAAGAGTGCGAAATTGGGGCAGTCTTGGGGCTGTGAACACTTGGGTAATGTTCTTAAGTTTTTGTGTGTACTCATTAAACTATACATACATGTTAGAATAGCTCTTTGAAGGACTGATTTTCGTGATTTTTTGTTAGAAAAAGGAGGGAAAAGCCTGTGTCATGTGCATTAGCTCCAGAGTAAGTTTAGTTATAGCAATTGTTTCAAAACAAATAAGAAAAACAAAATGTCAGCACTTAAATCTGCTCTCCATGATCTAAATAAAGTTAGGATTTTACTTGTTCATTTTTTTTTCATGAATTATGTGTTATCTTTGCATTTTCTTTTGTTTTTGGGAGAGTTGAATTGACTTTTATCATATTAGTTGTATGTTAGGCTTTCCGTTATGTAAGTGTTCCAATATGAGTCCACAGCTGTTCTCCTATCAAGCTACAAGAATGACTGAGTGATAAAGGACAATGCAATAAATGAGATCACTGGAATGCTTTGTTGCTTTCTAAGATATTATTGCATGTTTTGGAAATGGTTTTCTGAGTTTTCCCAGTGAGGATGAATGCTATGATTATTTTCTTCAAGTGTGGTAGATGCACTTCACACGTATAGTGCACGTGCCCATTGTTTCCTCTGAATTCCTGAGTCCCCCTTTCTGGCTTTTCTTTGCTCTTAATGACCATGGTCCTCACGGAGCTTCTCAGCTTGGCCTCTGCAATGTTTTCAGATGTGTGCACTTTATCTAGGGCAGATTCCAGATACTTGGAAAGCTTTAGGAAACTGAGGGACTTGCAGCAAGTCAACACTGGAACTTGATAACTAAGTTCCTACAAACGAATATATTTTGGGAAGCCAGTAAAACATTTTTGTGTCTAGAGAAATCTAGGGATTTATTAAAAGCTTAAAAGAGACAACACCCTCCAATCCTGCCTCCCCCCCATTAAGTAATGAAACCAAAAGGAACCACTTGCTATGTAGTTAATTCAATTTAATTAAATAATTAAATAAATGAATAAATAAATGCAGTTAAATAAACCCAATGAAATATTATTTAGCATCTATCGGGTAGTGCCAGATAATATTCAAGGCCCTGGGGATAGAGCAGAGAACTAAACAGATATTTTTAAGTCCAGTGGATCCCATTTAATTCAAAACTCTCCCTTATAGGACTGTAAACTTCAAGGTCAATGTCAAGGACCTTGCTTGTTCTGTGACCTAGTTTTGCCCTAGCACTTAATAATGCCTGGCACATATATGCATTTAATGCTTATTATTGATTGTTAATCATTATTGTTCATATGTTTAATATATGTTTGTCACAAGAATGAATGTACCCTAAAGCCCTACAGCTTACCCTTGGTGGAGCCAGAATGTGAACCCAGTCTACTGATAATGATAATTAGTTGCCATTAATTTTGAGTTTACTCTGTCCAAGGCACTGTGCTCACTGTTTTGTATACTTAATCCTTACAAACTCCTTAGAAAGAGGTATTATTGCTACTTTTTACTGAGGAGGGTTCTGAGCCTCAGAGTACTTAAGTGCCTTGCCCAAGGTCACCTGCTGGGTCTGTCCCCTTCAAACTCTGAGCTAGGCTAGGGCCAAAATCCCTCCTCTTTTCACAGCCTTTGTATCTGTGGTAGCCTTGGCTCCCTACAAGGGAGCAGTTCAGTTTATTAACTAATTGGGCTACATGATGCCAAGCAATCCGTTTGGCTGATTTTCTTTCCCCAGTGAATTGACTAATTTGTTTTACAGAATTGACCACATCAGCTAGTTATTTTAATGGTAAATCAAATTATGCTTGACTTTTTTTTTTCTTTTACTGAGTCCCCAACTGGCTAAGAGGTTAGGGTCAGACACACCTTAATTATAATCTGAAGTCAACCATTTATTAACTGTGAACCTTGGGCAAGTTCTCAACCTCTTTAGGCTTCCATCACCTTATCAGTAGAAATGCAGATGCGGTAATTCCTATGTAGTTAATGAGAGGACTGGATGGAGACAACTCTTTCCCTTCTAACACAATGCCTAACCCTTAAGGAGTTTTGTTGGGCAATAACTGCTGGTATTATATTTATCCTTGCAATTGCTAACCTAATGTTTTATTTCGATACTATCTTTGTGCTATGCCTTTTACTGAACTCCTTGACCTACAAGGTTGACAAAGTTCCTTACTTGTTACTTACTGGATTTTGCTCCTTCATGTGGAGCTTAAACTGCTGTAAAAATTGGCTCAGGTCTCTTATTCCCAACCCTCCCTTCTAATTACAGGCACTTTGAATGCAAGTTCATTCATCTTTTTACTGCCAGCCCCTTCCTATCGTCTAGTATATAGGTGCTCTATGATGTCTGACTGTGGAATAAATAGGTCGTGTCTCTATTCATAGTTATGGATAGGTCAGTTCTCTGTTGTGCAACATGGTTAATGTCATTGGTGGTATTATATTGATTTTTAATACGGACTGTACACATACCATTTGTTTATGTCACTTAATGCTGGCAGCCTGTCTCTTTTCCTTTGTATATGCTTTGCTACTTCTACTCTTGATCCAGAGCTCTTGCTTTCCTTAGAGATTTGTACCACCTATAGAGTGGGTATCGATTTTTTATTTTTTACCTTTCTTTTCTTGTTAGTGCTGTATTACACACTTGGTCTGCCATTCCTGCCATAGGACTTTATCAAAAGACTTTCCTACTTTCACTTAAACTTTTATTTCCCACATCACTTTAAGGTATACATTTTTCTCTTCTCCCCACCCCCCCCATCATTAATACATTACCATTTGACTCTGTCATTAGGCTGTCAATCTGTGAAACTCTTGAAGAAGAAAGAAAGACCTTATTTTAAATTGGCCTGATACTTGCTAAAGAGGTTGGTGCACTCTCTACAGTTCTATTCTTGTCAGGAATAGGCTTTTGAAATTATAAGGAGAAGAAATGAAATTTAGAAGAGCTACCCCAGCATAAGAGATCTAAGGAGAATAAGATGAGGAAAAGAAGGACAAAATCCACTACAAAGTTCTAGGGAAGGTTCCTTGCCTCATTTAAAAATAACTAAATGTGTACCCCAAACGCCTCGAACGGCCAGACTGAGGGGTTCCAGGCATGACATTGCCTTAAGAGAAAATGGTATGGGAGGTCCCTAGAGCTGAGGGCCCCGTTCCATTGTTAGGGGTCAGAGAGTGAAACACTTTCAATCTGAATTTCTAGGTTAAGGTAACAGAGCTTGGGGTGTTGAGCCCGGGTGAGAAAAGGAACGGGGAACATTTAGTAACTATTCCCCAGGAAATGCTATACAAATGTTGGTGAGCGCCAGGTCCTCCGTTTCCAATGAAGTTCGGGTGAGACAATACGCTTGAAGTGCAGCAGGAGAGATTTATGCTAAAATTCAGACAGACTGCCTGGGTTCTGAGATTCTCGAATATGTTACTAAGCAGAGCAGGACTCGGCCCACAAACAAGGCTGGAGAGTTTTCCAAGATTCCGAGTCATTAGGCAGGGTTTCCAGGGACAGCAGAGCTACGGCTGCAATTGTTCCCCAAGATAATCTGACCTGATTCACGAAGAAAGCCTATGGAATTGTATTGACTTCAGATTTTACGTAAAAAGGTGGGTGGTGACCAAGCAGGGGAATAAGTCCGGGCTTTCTGAAGATGGGGGCGCAGGCCAGCCCATTTATTTCGTGATTGTACAAATGCTATAGCAAATGAAAAACTGCAGTGAACTTCCTGTGCCAAGCATGAGAACAATTTATATTTCTGCTTGAAACTGAATGATTTTCGATGCAAGGGAAGTGGGGAGGCTAGATTAAAAAGTTTCATATTGGGAAGATCATATACAGACAGTAATGAGGGTAGGGCCGAAGGAAGTACGTTCTGTAAGCTGCTTCCCTGAAAAACTTCAATCAGCTGCGAGCTTTTGCTTCACAAAACTTTGACATATGTCCCTTGACCTTTACCAACTACCCTTTCACGTTTGACACTTAACGTTTCCTCCACGATTAAAATTCAGCGTTAATTAATTTCAACAGTATCAGTTAAGTTATATTTAGCTAAGAACACTCACTTTTGTCTTTTGTGAGTAGCACTGCAGTGTTATTACAAAGAGGTAGTCAGGAGGGCAACAGATACGAGAAGAGAAGAATGATTCAGTGTGCAGATAATTGTTTCGAGTGAAATTTAGCTTGGTATTTTTGTTCCTGTCCTCAGTAGAACTGAGATTTAGCACCTCGCCTTGGCATTTAGCCCCCACCCCCACATAGGAGGAGGCTGTGCTGGGCGGGTGCTGAGAACGAGCCACACCAGAGTTCAATTATAGCTCAGTTCTAACACTGGCAAGAATTTTCTCTGGCCAGCTCTTGGATGCAAAGCTGGTGATTCCAAAAGAGAGGCAAGGCATCCCTAGAAAGGATCTCCATATGGTGTGGCATCACCCTCGCTGAGGGGGGTTGACATGGTTGTTTAAAGAGCGTCACCCCAAAGGTGGTGACCGTTCCCAAAGAAAACAGTGGTGCCCCGGAATATTGAGACGAAGCAGGGTTATATTTCTAACCTTAAAATGTCACCTGGGAGGTGGTCTTATTGGCTTATTCCATAACGTGACCAGAAAGCTCACTGGAAATGGATAGAGCCCAAGAAATTTGACCTCTTTCCCTGGGTTTTCCAAGTGAGAATATATTTTTATTAGTTTATATATTCCATGCTCTTTTAACTCTGTGTGAAAAGACTAGGGTAAGGGTATGGATATGCAAATCTGGTTTTTACCCGAAGCTCAAAATGCTGTAGAATCATTACAGCTGCTGCTCTTTGGGACATCAGCATGGAATCCTGGTCCATAAGTTTAGTGTGCCACTGAAACACTTCTGCCCTCTGGGTCCCTGTGCAGAACAGGAAGAGGGAAGCTCTCCATTTGGTAGGCAGTACAGGTGAAGTAAAGTCATATATATGTTGCCCATATATGTCTCACTGAACATTTAATAATAGTAATAGTAAATTGAATTTTGACTTCTTTGAGGCAGTATACCCAGGTAGCCTCCAGTTGTTAAAAAACAAAGGAAAACAACTTTGTAGCATTTTTCATTTGTCTTTGACCAAATGTTTTGCCTTCCATAATTCAAATTTTAGGTTCTAGAATCTAGTTCCATGCCCTCGTCTCATCCTCTACCTATAGTTGGAGGACTCTTAATCCTTGGCAGATTGTGTGTTCCTACCAACCCCATGGGAAAAATGAAAAATGAACGGATTTAGGTATCTCTGTTCCAGTAGTGAAACAATTCAACATCAAGTCACATTTCTGTTACTCAGGTCCTGATAGAATGTCCTTGTCCTAGTAACTGGTCTTCAGTCAACCCTGAGGTCAAGTCTACTTTGTGCTCTTGATGGGACACCAAATACCTTGGTCCCAGTGCATGGGAACCTAAGCAGCCCTCTCGGATGGGGTCTCTGTTGTTGTTGTTTCTTTCTTCAGTTTTCTCCTTGCCAGCTCCCCACCGACTCCTCATTCTGAGATCTAGTCTGATAATTATGGTCTTGTTACCACAGAAAACATGTCTGGTTTCAATTTCCTGCTCAAGCCTCTGACCTGAGTCCACTCTGGGCTCCAGGCTCTGCTTATTGCTGGTCACAGCAGCCCTGAATCTGTCCACTTCCAGCAGTCCCCGGGCCTTCTAGTTACTCTGATTCACCTTTCAAACTGGACTGACTCCCCACACCTTCCACTGAATAAATTGCCGGGAACACATGTACCCGTGGGCTGCTGTGTTCCAGATCCTGGTTCTTCTCCCATTCTGTCCTTCTGCAGTTGACTTTGGCCATGTCCTGCAATGAGGTAATGCAGGAAGAGGCCAAGCTTTAGAATTTAGAGGATCAAACATAGATGAAAGGGGGGAAGTCGTACCTTATATTTAAGAGCAAATAACATTTTTAAGAGTGGGAAGACTTTATAAAAAAATGTAGTTTGCTATTCCTGGAACCTTCTAATTCTTTTTGGCTTCACTTGGTTTAATAGAAGATGGAAATATTTTTCTTTAAAATATTTACTTCCAAATTAAAATTCCAAACATCTCTGTGTTTTGCAGTATCTTTTTCTCAGTGGTTGAATAGGTGGCTTTTTGAACTCCTTGAGATTAAATAGTTCTATTTTGTAACTTATTTTCCTGTCTGGTTTTACATTTAAAGGTGTTACACAATGGCCTCATTATGGAGATGAAGCATCCGACTGTGGGGAAGATATCAGTGCCAGGTTTGAAATTTTTGTCATTTTCCTTACTCCCTTCCTTCATGAGTTGTTCCCTGTGCAGATCACTGCAGGTAGTCGGTGAGTCCCCCAAACAGTTTGTAGAGACGTTATCCTACTTCTTCATTTGGATGAAAGAGAAACCCTAGGATCACACCCACGAGCACATATGCTGAGGCTACATGTAGAATTGTATTTTGGCTTGAACGAACGTCCGATTGCCTTGGTGACCCAAAATGCTCCTATTATCTGACTCCACTTCGTGTAATCATGTGCTCGCAGACATACATAATTGCCAAAGAGAGATAACCGTAGATATGGCGTCTGTTATGAAATGATACGCAACCCATACACGAATGAGAACAGAAGCCAGGCACCATGGCGGTGGTGTCTGTGGACCGCTACTGACTACTCAGGCCGGGACATTTTCCTTTTATACTACGGTTGACAGCCCGGGTCTCAGCTTTGTAGACAAGGAAACTAAATGTTTTCACTTCACTCAGAATACATTGAATTTTTCTAACTTGACTCATACCAAACAAACTCACTAAGACATTTTGGTCTAAGCCAAAATGCCAACTTTCACTTCTGGGAGAGTTCTCTTTCCGGAAGCCAGAAGCCTCGTGCCTACTCTGACAGCATCCAAAGTGTCGTGAGAGCTCATGACCAACCTACCACCCCCCACAGACTTCATTTCTCTAGTGATCATAATGTTACCTTTCCTCAGATCTGTTGTCTCTTTCCCCGGGGCACTACTGGGAAAACACGCCACATTCTTGCTCATCGGGTCCCTATTTCCTAGATTATACACAAACCAGACACTTATCTCTGTCTCTTCTTCTGACAAAGGGTGATGAAATTACTTAGGATTTTGGTCATTGTTTACTTGAAACTATATGCTGGTTACCATGCTTGAAATTTGGGCATTCCCAAAAGCCCTCACTCACCTCAGACAAACAGCATAGAGCATTTACTTCTCTAGGTACTGGATCACATTAATTGAGTAATTGCTATTGTTAAGTTCATTCTAGGTATAATCTAATTTTAAGATTCAGGATCAGCTTCATAGCAATGTCCCAGAACAGATCAGATCGTGGCCCTTGCTGCGAAAAGAATAAGAAGAGGGAAGTATGATGAATAAAGCAAGTTGAAAGAGAAAATTCTGAAGTGTAGGGGTATAAGGAACACCGTACTATGAATTAAGGAGGGTAACTAAGAGAGAGAGGAGGTGTGAGCATGTCAGAGACTGGGACCATGTATTAACAGGGAAATGTTGTACAGCATAGGCAAGTGGTAGTGAAAAAAAGGCCTATTGATAAAAGCTAAGAAAGTCACTTATTCATTCATATGATTGAGGATATACCATGTGCAATGCTTTGGGTCCTGGGAATGCAAAAATGATGGAGCTCATACTCAATGAAAAGTCAAATAATGAAAGTAGCTAGCGAATACCCCTATAAATGTAAGTCATGGTGAGTGCAAAGAAGACACAACTGATGTGTTGTCACGGAGAATAATGGAGGCAGATGGGACCTATATTAGTTTGAGTGATCAGAGAAAGCCTGGTGACTTATCAATGGAAAACTGGAGGATAATAAGAAGTTGACATGTGAAGAGGAGGGGAAGAGTGTTCCAAGCAGAGGGACCAGCATGTGAGAAGACTCTGAGGCAGAGAAGAGCTGGGTGTGTTTTAAGCCAATATGGCAGGTAAGGTAAAGGGCAGGAGATCAGACTGCAGAGAGGCAGGGCCTGGAGACCCCACCAGATGTGGTTTTACTCGAATTTGATGCAGGGGAGTGAAATGGCATAATTTATAACTTAACGCAGGGATTCACATAAGGAAGTTGTAACGGGAGTTGAGGTGATTATATCCTAGGTTAGGGTTCATGGCAATAGTGATGAAGGGATGGTAGTGGCCAAAACAAAACATTTAAGCACACAGTGTTTTCAGTGTGAGGAGGTATTAAAAAACATTTTATCTAGTGGTTTTTAATTTTGCTTTTTAAGCAGGGGAACTGACTTTCCAAGTGAAATCTCAATATTCTCAATACCTAAGACAGATTAAAGCAGAGTTTTGCTGGTGGACAGGTTAGCACTCCAGCTGTTCAGAGTTCCACCTCTGCTTCTGTCCTGCTGTCTCCTCCAAACACCTGCTTGGAACCATGGGACCCAAAGAACATTCAAGAACCACTGGTGTGATTTAAGTCTACAAGTTTACAGATGAGGTCACAGTCATTAATATTCCCCACACATGAGAGGAAAGGGTAAACATTTGGAACTTAATACAATTGTTGGTATAGTAAGGAGAAAAGTGAGTCAGCGGCCAACCTAGAAGGAACTCATTGGATGTAACACTCTCTAGATCAATCTGACGTGAATTTGCCGACTTTCCTGGTAAATGAGTGAACAATCAGTCTTGGGAAGAGAGAAACATTTTTTCAGATTCCTAAGGGAAAAGCAGACTCTTTTTCTCATTTTAATGTATAAGCGATCACTTAGCTATTGTCAGAATAATGCCGTGTAACAACCGCAGAATCTCAGTGCCATTCAAACAGAGGCGTTTATTCATTCCATGCATGTACAGCAGGTAGACAATAGTCAACCAAGGCCGGGCTTGCCTGGATGGCTTTGCTTCGAGGTGCAGGTCTGGCCGGGCCTGTGAGATGGACCCAGCTCTGCCCCATGTGTCGCTCACATTCTTCTTGTGGCAATGGCAAAAGAGCAAGGAGGCAAACAAAAACCACCACGCATAACTAACAGACCCTTCTGTCCACATTCCACTGGCCAAAGCAAGTTTTAGGCTGTGTCCCAAGGAGTGGAGAAATCTTTCTCTCTTTTTAAAAGAAATAGCAAAACTATATGGTGAAAGCGTGGACACAGGAGGGTCAAATACCCACAGTCATAAATTCAGTTTACCACAGTAAAATTCTCAGATCTACAGCTGTCTCTTTGTTATCTGTTATTTTTGTCTTTATTTCCCTTTGGGAAATTCTGTTTTTGTTTATTTAATTTCTATTGAGCTTAGGCTTTTGGTGTATCTACTTTATTGACTTACCTTATATTCCTTTTATAGAATTGTCAATAAAGGAAGTCTCAGATTTCAGGTGACATGGATATGTTTAGGTTATTTTTGGATTTAGCATCTGAGTGTCTCTCGAGAGCTGCTGGCACAGTGGGCTCTCCAGGAAAGGGGAGAGAGAATTCTGCTTATGGACATCAATAAATTGCTATTGTGTCTCCTAGTTCCCTGTGTCCTGTTGAGAGGTCACTCACATATTAAATGCCGAGGGGATTTATCAGTAAATAATTAATTTTTTTCCTATGGATTTCCCCTCTCACTGATTGTATTTACCTATGATGGTTCTGCCTTTCTTTGTAAGGGATGTCCCCATTGGAGACCTTATGAATGTTGTAGAAATGACTGATTCTCCCACAATGCCTCAATGAGGTGAATCTGCTAAAACGGGAAACCCAGAGTGGAGTTAAAAGTGATACTTTGCTACATTGTGTTCCAGTTAGCTAGTGGAGACATATTTTTGAATTCATTAAATGCAGTTCTATATATATGTGTATATACACACACACACACACACATATATATATCTACATCTTTACATTTACAGTAAAAATCCTTGTTAATGTTGCTTAAAACTACTTATTTATATTTCCTTCATTATTAATGAACTTCTTGTGACCTTTACTGACTTTTCCATACATTGCACTGATTTCCCTGAAGCCTTTTCTATCTTAGTCATTTCTAGAAGCTTGTCTCTTGAAGAACAGCAATAATTCTTATACAATATTTATTGCACTGTTTTCAGAGATGTGTAAAATCCACACCATTCCCTCAGATTCTCAGTTTAGAGCTCCCACATAGGAGACTGCTAATTGATTGATACCTTAAAACTACTGGTCAATCAATGTTTAATATACATTGAACAGGGATGGGAAATTATTAACCTCTTCAAAATTCCTTTTGGCCACTTAAATAATTATTATAAGTACTTAATATATTGTTCCAATATTTATGATCATTACTGATATTAAAGTGAGTAGTATGACCTAAACTGTTTGCTTTATTAATTTATATCTATTATAACACCCTCCCTTTTCCTATTATTTCCAACCACCTCCCATCTATAGGAAGTAATTAAGGAAGAAATTTCATTTGTGTTTATGCACGTCCTTGATAAAGCATGCAAACTAGTTAATGCTCATGAATTCTTTCTATGAGTTGTTGTTAGGGTAATACTATTGTTCTTTATTTCATACATTGTTCATTAAACTAGTCTCTCATTTCAACCTTAAAGCCTATTTGACAGTTAAAGGTGGAAAGAGACTAAGAAAAAGTAGTTATGAGTAGTGGGGGTGTAAATGAGAAAACGTATCATATCTCTTTTTGCCAGGCTTAAATATTCTGGTGTTCCAAAGAGTCCCCAGGAGGGCAGCAGGCCACCATGAATTTAGTGACAGAAGTATCAGCACAGTGGGCACAATGTACTAATTTGCTCATAATTAACTAATGTAACTTGAAGTATGGAGTTGAGTAGTAAGACCTCAAGCACATAGCCTCAGCTGCTGTCTTCCCTATGCTAGATGGAGCTCTGGCGATGGAGCTGTGCCCACTCGGGCCCAGTCGCTCACGGGGCTACTCTTCACCAGGGAGGGCAGGGTGAACTGTAAATATGGGAAAGGGTATGAGCGTTTCCATGGAGAACCAGAGGCTACAGCAGGGTGCTGGGAGAGCACAGACCAGGGAGGCCTCACCCAAGGTGTGGCCTCAGGAAAGGCTTCCCTGAGAAGTGTCGTGTGAACAGACACTCCAGCAATGGCCAGCTGTCAGTTGGGCCAATGTGGTGTGAGCTGCGGGGGCAGCGAGGAGGCTTTGTTGGCACGCCGGAGGAGCTGAGGAAGGGCTCACAGGGAGAAAGCGCGAGGGCCAGGCTTACCGTCAGTCACCCTGGAGAGGCAGGTGGAGGCCAGAAGAATAAGACCTAACACGGAGCTAATGACCAAGCCGAAACCAAATCAACATGTAAAGGGGGTGTATGCTGAGCTCTCTGAGGTCCCTACTCCCTAGAGCAGAAGGTGCTTGGAAGAGGAGCTCGGGTAGGAGCCTCGACCTGGTTTGGCAGATGTTCTCACGGATGGCTTTTAGGTGTAATTTCTAAGATTCTGTGTAAAGCTCCTAGTGTCCTGATGTCTAAACTGTGAAAGTGACAGCAATTTGTGTTCATTCGTTACTAAGTTAAAAGGTACATTACCGTTCCTACCACAACCTTTCGTCAACCAGAGATTGGCCACTATAGAAACATCGCCTTATTTGTGATTTTAGTGGAAAGATCTTCCATTAGTTATTATATTGCAAAGGACTGCCAGTTTCCACTGAGCCATTCGCCATTCGCATCTTCTTCTTTTAATTCTGCTGCCCATTGGCCTATTAGCCAGAGAGGAACACGCTGTCCTTCCATGTACCCTGTAGGTGCCAAACCGCCTTGGTTTTGAGTTCCAGACTTCAAAGGATGTCACTGAAATAGAGTTTGATGTGTAACTCTTAAGTTTCTCACCATAACCTTTTTCCAGCGACTTCCCTGTGAATGTGCATGGCTGTTGCCCATTCCGGCAGCACTCCTGGGAAGTATTTTCGCGGTGAGTGTGTCAGGGCTGTGAAAGGGAAGCCGTCCTCTGTGCATGTGAAATGAGTTGAAATGGAGTAACCCTTGCCTGCTGGGACCCTGATCTGTGTTTTTCAGCAAGCAGCTCTAAGTTTTTTCCAATAAAATTTTCGTTCAGTCTTTTCCCCATAATATTTTAATATTCGTATTTGGAATCTGCACACCATGTTTAGCTAGTCGGTGTTGGGTGCTGGGAGGAGTCGCTGCCGTGCGTAATGTAGCATAAACCAGCTTACTGGATGGTGGAGGTCTGGATTTGATGGTGAAGTTTTCAAAACTTGAATGTACTTCTTTATTGGATTACCTGGAAATATTTTTTTTTTTTATTTCTGAATGTTTTGCAAGACTTTTTATAAATGATGAACATCTTTCTTTCATAAGCTTCTGGAAGACAAAGATACTATCCCTTTAGGTCAAACCAGCACCCAGCTAAGTACTTCATTGACATTTTCTGGATGATGATTAGAATAAAAAACTGTTAGAGGAAAAAGAATTAAAACATGATTTGTGACCATTTTAAGCAGCATGCATTTTTTACGAACAGACCGGTTACCTGTGGAAGTTATCTGAAAGAGATTTATTTTACTTCTTCAGTTTGTTTGCAGTTTGAAGTACATACATTACGTGGAGTGACCTCCTAGCCTCTCGTGTGGTTCCCAGTCTCCCTCTGCTAAGCCTTCTTGCTGCCCTGATGCTTTGAGCTCTTTTCTCCTTCAGATAGAAACTAGTGTCTCTGAAATCACATATCCTCAAAGTGTAGTTAAATTTCTATAACCATAAACAGCAATGGGGAAAGCTGTCACAGATCTCACCAGGGAGAAAGAAAAATTAAGAGGAACCAAAGTTTCAGCTTATATCCCTCGATAAAGTTTAAAAATGTTGGTCCTCCTAAGGAATTCTATGTAAAGCCAATCTGAGAGTGAAAGGTGAGATAAGTTTTTCCTTCCAGGTAGAAAAATCTTTCAGATGACAACAGGAAGAGTGTGTAAAGTTTTCACATTGTGCGTAGTACTCAATCTATCTTCTAGAAAGCGCATACTCCTTCAGGGACCAGGTTAAGCTGTAAAGAGAGGAAAGAGATGAAAGCAAGGTTCTACAGTCTGTCAACAGAATGAGAGAAAGCTGGCAGGGAAATGAATTTTCAAATAGACTAGCCATGGTACTTCCCAAAGTTCTCCATTATGTTTAACTTTATTAAACCCTGAACCCATAGCAATGTACTGAGAGTTAAATAAATCAGTGTATTCCCAGATGATTTGACATTGAGTGCCTGCAGCCTTCTCTGGCAGTCCCGTTACAATGAGGCAGGGTCGTAGACATTGTTATCCTTTAGTGAGAAATGAATAGCACAGTGACTTCCCTTCCTAGGAGAGCAGGGAGGAAGCAGGGGAGGAGTGAATCGCATCTCCAGGAATGTCTTTCCATCAGGAACTGGAGAAGCCCTGAGAGCCAAGTTACTGTCGCTGATATGACTTAGGGATCTCCATCAACTATGCTTATCTGTGCCATGAGGAAGAAATATTTCGTGAGAGCTGGGCTTTCATGCTCAGGGAATTCATGTTCCTGTTAGTTGGGCCTGGGAAAGTGGCCAAGATCTCACTTGCTCCTCCTCAGCGTGTCCTCATCAGTCTCGACACTAAGATAAGTGAAGCTGTCTAATGGACGAGAAACTCTTGTTGCAAGGCAGTCCTAAGTTATCAATAAAGTCCTGGGATGTGGCATTGTTTTCACTATTAGAAAGTGAGATGTGGCCGAAGAATTTTTCTGGGTGAATATCTCATCGGATTTACACGTTGCTTGAGGTGCTTGCTCTGATATATCACTGTGCGGAATGATCCTTGAGGTGAGAGGTGTTTGAAATCATCTGAGAAGACCACTGAATGTTGAACCAAATCTAGAAATCAGAACAAACAAAATAAAAACCAAAACGAAAAGCCACAGGAAGAGTGGAAGTCTCACTGATGGTAAAGCATTTTTTCTTATTTTATCCTAAAAGGTGGATAAGACACTTTCTGGGATCAGTGTTTGAGTCCTTGCTGTCTCAGCTGCAGCCAACTTTCACAGGGCACCCACAAAAGTCTTTTTCTGGGTCAAATTTAAATACTGACTTTATGATAGGTCTTTAGAGAATAAATTAAATGTAATTAGGCATGCACACTGGCTGGAGAAGTAAAATCAGATGTCACCTTAATAGCTAAGCACAAAAGGGTTAAAATGATCTTTTGGTTTGGACTTCCATGATATGGAGTTACCTTGGATAATCAAGAGGTGACATTATTTTGCCTCCGAGTGGGCTTCAGCCAAGAGTGAGTTGCTTGCCCTCATTTCTGGGTTTATTCATGGTTGGAGAGCTAGTCTTCTCTGGAAGAGGAATGGCTTTGCTGTCCTCTAACATTAGCAGGTAGAAACTCTTTGGTCCATGAAGAGATGGCAGGTGGGCTGGATCCCACAGGAAATTGTTTTCTTTAAATATCCTTCCTTAGAGTGCCTGGGTGGTTTAGTTGGTTAAGTGTCTGACTCTTGCTTTCGGCTCAGGTCATGATCTCAGGGCCTCAGGGTCGGGAGACTGAGCCCTGCATGGGGCTCCACACTGGGCATGAAGCCTGCTTAAGATTCTCTCTCTCTCCCTCCCCCCCCCCCCGGACTCTCTCAAATTAAATAAATAAATAAATAAATAAATAAATAAATAAATAAATAAACAAACTTCCTTAAGATGTCAAGATATATTCCTGCTAAGAAGAGTTAGCCAGAGGGACACCTGGGTGGCTCAGTTGGTTGTGTCTGCCTTCGGCTCAGGTCATGATCCCAGGGTCCTGGGATCAAGTCCTGCATTGGGCTCCTTGCTCAGCAGGGAGCCTGCTTCTCCCTCTGCCTGCCGCTCCCCATGCTTGTGCTCTCTCTCTCTCTCTGACAAATAAATAAATAATTTTTTTTTACTCTTAAATAAAAAAAAGACTTAGCCAGAGAAAATATCAGTGGAGTAAGCCATGTTTTTGTTAAAAGGATTATAGTTTAATTTTGACCAGGCGCACAGTGCTGTGTTGATATTAATGGGAAGTGTTGGAGGTGAAGAAGTGGTAGTAAAGGGCTAAATAAGAACCACCAGCTATCTTGACGCAACTGATAGGTCATGTTGCAATATCCCATTTATCCCATTACCTCCAAGCTGTAAGGATTTATTTGGCTTTGAGCTGGGTCTGTGGGTTCATTGCTTATCTCTTTCTCGGCAAGCGCAAATGCTGTCTCGTGTGTGTCAGTATGTGTCAGCTTCTATGGAACCGTATTTCCCTGTGGTCGTATCTCTGTCTGCCATGGCATTAGCAGTCAGTGTGTCTCTGGTTCATCCTCTGAGTAAGATGAGGACCCTGCGTCGAGGGGGAAGGAATGAGGGACCTTGGAATGCTTCCCCAGCTTGTCCTCCATCAGAACATCAGGTGAGGCACCGCGGCCACGTGACTGTTGGAGTGGCTGGCCCATTTGTCTAACCCACTCAGAACCCTGTGTCTGTGCAAAGTGTTCCTGTGAACCCTGTTCTCCAATTTATTACAAGAAGCCACGTGCTTTCAAACAATGAAGCAAAAGCCGAATTTTAATTAACTTAAAAATGCAATGAAAAGTTAAGATATTTTAAGGATTTGGGGAGCATGTATGGTAAAGTACTGACAAACCAGGGAAGCACTATGGCATATAGATTTAAAGAATGTCCTCAGAAGCCCCCATAAACTCCTCAAAGACCCAACCTACCTACTCTTTGTGGCTGGCCCTTCAAGTCTGCATGTGACCTCGAGTAACGCACTTCGCCTTTTAGTGCCTTGTCTTCTGTCCCAATGGGATTGATCTTTGCATCCTTTCGATTTAAAGGAAAAATGCAGTTCACCGTACTACATGCAAATATATGTTGTGAATAGATTTTAATGGCCTCCTTGCTGTGGAACATTCAAATTTGAAATGAGAGAGTACAAGTGAACGTCTGTCGAGTCCTTCTGTCTATATGGTGGGTATATGAGCACTTTGTAGACAGTTTGTTTAATCTCAAGACCATTCAGTAAGCCATTCTTTATTATGTCCATTTTTACAGATGGGAAAATTGACACTCGCTGAGTGTCAGGGGCCAATGGGAACCCACGTCTGGGTATCCCTGAACTCTGTCCTCTTTTCCCTGGTTACTACCATCTCCTCGAGTTGAGCCAACCATGGAGTTTTTTGCCTTAGAACTTTAGTCCCCAATCTGAAGGCCACTTAATGCATCTTTAATGTTTCATTTAAAGAGCAGCTCAGCAATTTATTTAAAAAATGCTTAAACTTCAAGAATTTGAACTTTGATTGAGTCTCTTTCCTTTGGGGATTAAGTTTGGGGATTTTTTTTGTTTTTTGTTTTTTTTACCCAGTATATAATTATGTTTCTATGAAAGACTAAAAAGCCATTGGAAAATATATTGTTAGGCCATTTTGATATTCTCAAGAGCATGTGAGTGTAAATGCACTAAAACATGTGGATTACATTTCCCTCAAGTTGTACTGTTTTCACACATTAACAGAAAAGCAGTTTGAAAGGGGAAAAAAGAGAAATGTTTGGGATGTAAATGCAGATTTCAATCATCAAAAGACCCAAGATGTTAAGCTGCCACCCAGACTTACCCAGATTTGCCATCTTTCCCAGGATCTGACCATAGCCCTGTGTGGGCAAATTTCCTCTTGCTCATGGGGGACCGATTTTGTTTTAAAGTTAGAGCCCGATTCCCTTTGAGTAACACTAATTAAACTGCAAACAATGTGGTGTTGGTATGAGAAAGTTAGGATGATTTTTTGTTGTTGTTGTTCCAGTGAGTGGTTGATACTATATCCAGAGCAAGAATTTAAACATTAACTATTGACAGATGCTGTCAGATACCTCTGACATGAAGTACCTAGAGTAGTTAAGTTCGTAGAGACAGAAAGTGGAAGGGTGGTTGCCAGGAACCAGGGGATGGAGGGTTGGGGAGTTCGTGTTTAATCGGTTCAAGGTCTCCGTTGCAGATGATGAAAAGTTCTGGAGATAGATGGTGGTAATGGCTGGACCACAGTGTCAACATCCTTAATGCCACAGAACTGGTCAGTAACATTTATGTTACCAATACTTTGTCACGACAAAAATGTGATTACTAAAACAAAGTAGCTAACTTCTGAGCTGTTTTCCTGTGTCCATGTGGTGTATCTGTGCAGTGTGGGTGCGTACAGGACGTGGAGAGTGGAGTGCACGTAGGTTCAGCCAGTGAGACCTGAGTTCAAAACCTGGCTCTGCAGGTCACAGCTGGAGATAACAGACAGTCTTCCTCATCTGTCTCACTGAACTGTCTTATCTGTAATACAAAACTCAAACCCTGCAACTCACAATCATTAAATATTGACATGGGCCAAGGCTCAGCACACAGGCGTGAGTGGAAGCACATTGTAGATCATTAATAAACTCTGAGCAGTATCTGCAGTAGAAGTGACTCTGGGGGGGACCTCAAACTAGCCACATTATTATCTGTCAAACATTAATGATGGAAACAATCATGGCTATTTCTCCAGGATATACAGTAACACAAATCATTCTTCTGCTTAACGAACATTTATCTAGTGTCTACTCTGGGCCAAGTGCAGGCTGACAAGGAACTCAGTCTAAGGGGGCATTTGACAGTGACCAGTCAAATGACACGCAGTGGGGACAGGGAGACCCGGGTCTGTCGCTGCCAGATGTGTGCGTTAAGCCAAAAACAGCCTCTTTATTCGTCTTCTAGCTAGGAGCTCTCGGATAAGCATGTTGTGCATAGAGTCAGTGGAGACCATGCATCGTGAAAGCATCCTCCCCAAACAGCATTGTTCCCTGACAGAACATGCAGGTGAAAATAATAATTCAGGGGTCACAGATGAGAAAGTAACAGTGTGCTGAGGGGAAATTAGAGACGCCATGCAGCATTTCCAAAATAGACTCTGCAGACCCACGGTTTCTTGAAGTCCTAATAATCGTCCCACCGAGAAACGGCTCTTGTCAAACAACTTTGGAAAACCTATGTTAAGCAAAGGCCAGTGAATGTCCTTTACCTTGACGTTTCTCAGAGCTGTTAACATTCTAAGATATGTTTGGAATCTCTAAGAGGGAGATACTGAATGCCATGTTTCCTTACGCTATTGGACAGGGGAACCCTTTTTTTTTCCCCAAAGCTCCTACTGAGATCCCATGGAAAAGCATTCTGTGGGTCACCCCACTAGAAACATGTGTCCCTTGGAGCCGCATGGGATAGGTTGTAATGGTCCTTTACTGGAGAAATTGGCTAGTTTACACTAACAAAAGGAGGGGAAGCCAGATAAGAAAACTGACCATCCTCAGAGGGCTAGAATATTCTCTTATTTCTTAGCTCAAGGGACCAAGGGTCCTGAGGAATATTAGAAGGTTTTTTTTTTTCTTCCTTTTGTGAGGGTTGAACATCCAGAAACACTGGGCAGGAGAGGGTCAGCCAGGAGCAGAGCCATGGGGGTGTGAGGGTGGCCAGGAGGCTGTAGTGTGTGTGTGGGGGGGGTGGAGCACCTTCCCTCCAAGCTGGCTCAGCCCCCACCAGCGAGAGCCACATTCGGCAATGAAAGGCACTGGGCATGGATAGAGGGCAAAGCTGAAGTGCAGATCAGGAAGAGCTCACACGGTGATGCTCTTGCACTAGGAGCAGAAACTATCCTGGGATCGAAAGAAATCACTTAAGGAGAAACACTTTCTCTTCACTGCTCCTCGGTAAAGCTGCATTAGGAGAATTCTGCACAATTGTTCGTACGCTAGCTTGGAAAATGGAGTTGATTAAGTGGAAGGAAAATTTTTAAATGTGACAAAGATGATGAGGTGATTAAGGGGTAGAACTGAAGTGGCAAGATGTGGAGAACTGAAGATGTATGAGTGAGTAGCTGACAGTGGGGTATACGATAGCTGCCTATAAATACCCAATTAATTGCCTAATGTGGCAAATGAGAAGAAACAGGCTTTAAGCACAAAAGGGAAGCTTGAATTGAAGTCTGTTAGGGAAACAGTATTTACCAGTAAGGGTGATTTGACTGCCATCACACGGGAAGTCGGTGGAGTTTTCTGGAAAGAGGTTCAGGATGATACTTTTCTTTTTCTATAATATCCTGGTGCCAACAAAGTTTCTTTCTTTAAAACGAATGCATACATGTTTATGTTTCTTAGGAGCAGAAATTGAAGAATAGAGAAAAATATTTAATTGGCAGCCGGGTCTTATGAGCCAGGTCTCTCCTGGCCTCTAGACATGTTTTCCCTTAAGCAGAATTAGATAGTAATATTCTTGGTGGTAAGAATCCTAGAAAATTTCTGTATTGTGTTATACTGTGTGGGGAGATACAGCTTGTAATGCAAAGCATAATAAGAATAGTTCCTTTAGGGAGCACCTGATAAAACTTGCCTACAGTGAGTGTGCTTATGCATGAGGTGCTTTCCACAGATAGTCTCCATCATATCGACACTCTGAGGGAGTCATTAGTATCCCCATTTGACAGATGAGCAAACTGAGCCTCGGAGAAATTAAATAACCTGACCAAAGTCACACAACCAAAAATTACAGACCCGGAATTTGCCTTCAATTCTGAGTTACTCCAAAAAATCCCTGTCCTTTTATCGCGATGTTATGCTGCCTCCTGAAGGCATTTTTGATCATCGCTTTTATACGCATTAGACCAATGGCTTCATGTGTATGAAGCACTCGTGAGAGCGAAATGGGCTGCTCGTGTTTGAGAGCGCGTGGTCACGAAGAATGTTGCTCACAGCGCAGACAATGCTATGGCGTGGCTGGCGCAAAGCACTTGCACGGGGAATGAACTAGACGGGGCTGGAGGAGAGGACGGTTGGCTCCCGCTCCCCCAGCAATCAGAGCTGGTGTGTGGAGCTCTGTCAGATCTCGAAAATGGCATCCAGATTTGATTATAACTTCTCTTTGTGGTCTTTGAAGATTTTTTGTTATTTCTTCCCTTGCTTCATGGAGTTCAGATATATTTTCACATAAACAGAAATGATTCCTCCTTTCTGAGCACTTCATTGTTGGTGGCATTGTGGAATGTCCCAGGAAGGGGAAATGGGGCCAATTAGAAAGGAGAAATTCCTCTTCGGCTTGCATGTTTATATGAAAATGCCAAAGCCACCAGCTGTTACAATAGAGGCCTCGGAAAGCCTTCTTTTCAACTGCCCTTCAGTGTGCACACAGCAGGGGGAGACCATTCCGGGAGACTCGGGTAGAAGCCGGAGAAAAGGCGCCCCCCAAAGTATCATCCTGCATTCCTGAGTTTTACAGGAACTTTAGGAAGTCTGCACTTCGATATACTTTTTATTTCCCACATCATAAGCATGGAAGTGACAACTCAAATTCTAACCCCTCTCTCAAATACCTCACCACTAAGGAGGGAGTGTTTTCCTTGAATAGAGGGAATGTAGACTGAAAAAAAACTAATTTCACATTCCTATTTATAGGACATTTGAGACCAACAGCCCCTCAGGGTGACCGTTCCCTCATTCACCTCTTTTCACCATCAGGACTGACTACTTATGTCTTTTACATCCGTGGAACACACTCAAATCTCAGGAATTCGGTTGCATAGCAGGACCTTAGCAGAGATGATATATAGCATCTTATTTGGCTATCTTTATAATGCTTTCTTCTTTTCTTGAAAAAAAAAAAACCCACATAAATGGTATATTAGTACTGATGGAAAAACCAGATCGGACAGGAAGGTTGAAAAAAAAATAAGTTGCTTAAACAATTCTGGAGTCATTCAAGACAGTCGGGTGGAGTAGACTCCAGAAATAATATAATCCTAAAGGTTACCTTTTTTTTTTTTTTTAAATGAAGCTTCATTAGAGCTGTTTTACCCTATTAAACTTGGCTGAGGCATCTTCCCTCCCTGTCAGCACTCCTGATCAAGGTAACCACAGTCCTGTTTCCTGCCTCTGCCACCTAGTGTCCAACGAGAACCATGTATTTCCTGGACAGTAGAGGGACTGCGGCTGGGACACACCCAGCTCTACACGACAGGCCACCCTGGCATGCTCTTTCCATGGAGAGAACTTCTCCCTGGCGGTGCTGGAGGCTCCTCTTTCTCTCCTACTACCACTTTAAGGGTCCTCTGTGTGTATGGTAACTCAAGTTATCATCAGAATGGTTTTTCTCAGCTCCTTTGTCCCTGTGCAGCCATGGGGTCCCCTCAGGCCTCAGAAAGCCCAAGTGACAGCTTCTTCCAGGCTTGGCATTTTAGCTTCAGCAGTTCATTTGTAGTGAATTACAGATACTTTCCTTGCTGGTTTATTTTTCTGCATCTTAAATTGTGAAAATTTCCAGTAAGATAAGGAAGAGAGGAGAAAAAAAGAGGTATCACTTAAACACATTTGGTCTTAAATTAAAACTATAGGAATTCCAAACCAGAGGTTGCCATTCCAGTTGAAATACCAAGATATTTTCTGTGGAAACAGATTTTTTTCCTTCAAAAACAAAACAAAACAGAAACAAACTTTGCTGGAAGCATCTTCTTGGGCTCTTGCTTTCAGTCATCCCCAGACGCCCTGCCTGGGATCCACAGCGTCCCATACAAATGTTGTTAGGGGCGTGTTGTTTTAAAAAAGAAAACAAAAATTGTGTCCTTCCCTTGGAATAGAGAGTAACCAACTTATTTTCAGACCTTCATGTCATCCCTTTGAGTATTTGAGCCAAAGGAAAAATCAGAGAACCAGAGGTTTCCAAACCAATACAAAAAGCAATCATTTGTGTCCTTTGCCTTTATTTAAAAGGGCATAGGAGGTCATGACCAAGAAGACCAAAGGAAAGCAAGCCAAGGGGGAGAATGGAATTTATGGGTGAAAAATACAGAGTGAATACTCATATTTGAACAGTTTTGAAATGGCCTAAATCTTCCCCTCTAGTCGACCAGCACACCTTCTCTGAAACGCAGGAAGTCCTCCAACAAGATGGCGGCTTCCTGTGAGTTCCTTGAATATCACATCAGCCCCCTGCGTTTTTAGGCATGGATATTATTTTCTTTGGACTGCTCTTTTTACCCCCATTAAGTTCTTCACTATACAAAAAGAAATATCAACATTTAACCTTTCGTGTAAGGTGGGAAAAGGAAAATGTTTATTTCAACTCTCTTCCATTTGTTTTTGCAGTCCTGTGTGATTAGGTTGAAACTATGACCCCAAGAAAAGTATAGAAAGAAGCAATACATATTGTCTGTACACAGATCCTGGAGTCAGTTCTGGAGTTACAAGAAAATTCAACTTTATATTTTTATATATGGGTATTATGCTTGTTTCTTTCTCCCCCAGATCCAAATTCCTGCAAATCCCAATGGCAATTTATTTTTGTTTCCTAATAAAAAATGTAAATCTTAGTATGTTAGTGATAATTAAGCCTTTGAATTAATTTTTCCCTGCAACACTCTATTAAGGTAAATATAGAGAACTTCTAGACAATTTGAAAAGCAGCCAGTTTTAGACTTTACCAGACACATGGATGTTTAATATAAGCAGCCCAATCCTGTCCTTCTGGCCTTATATGCACCTTGATGTGTTTGTATGACATATTTTCAAATGTCCTGCCAAATATTGTAAGTATCATATAAATGTCAGTTATTGCTGTCACTGTATATGTGCCGTGGGAAATTTTATAATGTGGGATGGAGGTGATGGGTTATTGGTAGCGGTGTCGGCATAAAAACTGGAGTCCATACATAAGGAGATCTTGTTCTAATGATGATGATTACACAACAGCAATATTTCTACATCTCACATAAGAAATGTTTAGACATGTATTGTCTGGCCTGTTTACTTATTAGGTGCTTTTGAAAATGTTCCAAAGACTTAAGACCTTTAAATCTGTATTTAAAAAAAAAAAAAAAGATTAAAGTTTCCCTAAACTACAAGACTAAAACCGAATAGACTAGTAGGAATTAACCTCCTAATTTTTTTTTTTTCTTCTTAGTAACGTAGGTGGTCTCTTCATTAGACTTTTCTAATATTACTTCCTGTACTTGGAAAAAAACACCCTCATATACTTGCATGTGCAAAAGGTATGCTATAGAATAGAAATCATGTGATATAAAAGCAAACTCGATGGCATTTCAAAACCTTAGCACTCCAAAACCTATCTTATTGGGGTATTTTTCAAAATATCATTAGTCTAAAGGATCACTCATGGGATTTCCTGGAGGTTAAAATCCTGGGAGTGACAGAGTTGTTTCCCCAGCAGGAAGGAGCAGCCCAGTTAGGTGAAAACTCAAAACTAGAAAGATATGCTGGTGTGGGTCAGAGGGATGGTAGGGGACAACCTGCCCACTGGCCATGGAGAGACTGCCAGCCCATCAGGTGAGGCATGATAACTGGTAAACATGGGTCATATTTACCAAGAGACAGCAAGGTGCCCTGACAGGCAGGGGTCACACTGAGATTGTGGGCTCAAGGAACATCACAGAAATCTGAGCAGTGGACCTCAGGCAAATCCTTCTGCTTAGCAAGGGTTGGTATTTAGGAGAACTCAACTCCTGACTTAAGAAAGAAAAAGGCAAGAGCAAGATGGCGTCATTGATTTTTCCATATCTTGGAAGGACCAGGCTGCCAGGATGGTTTAAGGGCAGAACTGAGTCTCAGGAAGAAGGCAGAACCTACTTCTCAAAACTTGACCGAAAGGCAGGAGTTGGTCTGGGGGCAAGGTAGAGCACCTGACTGGGTCTGAAGTGTGCAGTGAGCACTGGACCAGCCCTGTGTCTTCTGAGTCCAGTCCTGTGCAGGAGGCTCCCAGGCTCCCCAGAAGTGAGGAAGGAGTATCAAGGGGCAGAGAGCCAAGCTGAATATTGCCCAGGGAGTCTTTTCCAACTCAAGTTTGGGCTTTTTCCTCTCTGTTCAACAGATGACAGTCCAGAGGCAATGGCTCCAAGCTGCTTAACAGCCTGTTTCTCAGAAATTTGCACAGCTGCTCCTGGAGGGATCGTGACAGTCAGTCTGAAGGAATCTAGGCTGCTCCCCTGCCCGGACAACCCTTTAGGAATTTCCTTGGGTCCCTGATGGCCCCACAGACTGTCAATCTCTATTAACACCATCAGGGTTTTTCAGCTTCTCTAGGCCATTTTGTGGGAGTCCCCTTTGGACCAGCAGGAATCTGTTGAGTTTATGGGGACAGCTAGATGACAACAACCGACATGTTTTAAAGACCTCACAGACGCACCCACCCATCTTTCCATCACCATTTCTAGAAAGCAGGTATGTTCAACATGATCAACACCAAATGGTGCTTTTCAAAAGAATATCGGCTATGAAGACCATGCTGGATTTACTTTCAAATAATGTGTTTTACTATATTGCAGTCCAGATGCTTTCATGTTGTGGTTGATGCTTCTGGTGACACTTTCATAATACATCTAATATGTGTATGCCTTTTTATTTTTTTTATTTTTTATTTTTTTAAAGATTTTATTTATTTATTTGACAGAGATAGAGACAGCCAGCGAGAGAGGGAACACAAGCAGGGGGAGCGGGAGAGGAAGAAGCAGGCTCATAGCAGAGGAGCCTGACGTGGGGCTCGATCCCATAACACCGGGATCACGCCCTGAGCCGAAGGCAGGCACTTAACCGCCGTGCCACCCAGGCGCCCCTGTGTGTGCCTTTTTTAAATGTAAACACCAAATCGAGCATCCAAACAAACATCAGCACCCTGTTCTGTCAGACTGCCATGCAGCATATCTTGATGGGGGAGGTGGGTGTGATGAATTGTTCTTCTTCAAGGAGCGAGCAACAGCAGAGTGAGGCTCTTGAGATCATGTCCTGCACGGGGCATACTTATGAGAAGTCTCGGAAATGGTGGGTACTTACAGAGGGATGTGCCTTTGTAGGACTGAACTAAGAATAATAGATGTTATAGGGAAGGGAACTGGGCTCAGAACAAGGAGGAATTTTCTTACACATGGAGCAGTAAAGGGAAAGACAGGGGTGGGGGGAGTGTTGATCTTCCTGGCAAGAGGGTTCAGTGGAAGTAGACAGTGGGTGGGCGCTTAGCAAGGAATGTTGTGTTTATGTGTAGAGAAGGGAATTGGCTGATGTAGCTTTTAAAGTGAGTGAGCGAGAACCAAAATTCTAGTTTCCCAATTTGTAGTCTGGAATTCTTACCTGATTCCTTGCTGTGATCAGCTGAAAACAGTCCCTGGAACACATGAATGTTACCTTCAATGGCAGGAGGGACTTGGCAGTTGTGATTCAGTTCAAGATCTCAAGTTAGGCAGATGACCCGGCTCTTACGAGCGTGTAATCCAATAGGAAAGAGAGACTATACTAAAAGTTGTAGTGTATCGCAGTATCCACAACTGAGGGGCACGGAGAGAATGAATGAATGAATGACCATAGGAACTGAGGAGAACATTTCTTCAGAGTATTCTAAGGAGCACCTGCTCAGATTTTCCCACTACCCTCTACCTCAAGAGTGGTTTAGAGGACAATTAATGAGCATGGTATTTTTCACCCTGCTCCTTAAAACAAGGGTAACCATTGCTTACAGTGTGCCTGGGACTGTCTCCATTGGTGCCTCTTGTGCCTCGTGGATATTCAGCGTGCCTCTCTCACATCCCGGGCCGGGCAGCTTAGAGCCTGCTCTTCCAACCCCAGCAGCATGTGCTCTCCCACACTTCTTTATTCTTCTTCACGTTCCACACCCAAGCATGGAAGAGCAGAAAAGGAGGGCAACTTATTCTCCTGGAAAGCTCGGCTTCTGGCTCTGGTTCTCATCTTCCTGTTACCACTTGCTGAATATCAGCCTATCTTCAAGTCTTGCAGATTTGTGTCAAGTTCCTGTGGGTTGTGGAGAAAAGCCTTTCTTCTTTGGTGGAGATGTGCTTCTTGATTTAAAGGGGAAAAAAAAAAAAGGCAGATTTCCGTGTTTGAGCTCCAAAGTGTTTCTTTAGATTACTGTAAGATCATCCCGTGCTGAGTATATACCCTTTCTCAGATTGAATAATTGGATCTTCTGCAATTAATTTGGCATTGGGCGTGTACAGGTGTCTTCTTCTGAGGGAATGAGTTTTTCCAAAAAGGTGACTGTGGTATATGGATCGATCAGTTGTAGGTAGGTCACCAGAGCTTACCCTTCTAAGTGCTAATCCTTTAGAAATGTTTTCCTTATTTGATGGAACTTTATAAAATGACTTAAATACCTATCTGGTTTTCTCAATTTATGTGTATCAAAGAAAACGAAACATTGTCTGTTTTCATGATCATTAGACATGTTAATAGAAATGTTAATTATTCTTTCTTTTATATAATAAGTGATGTCCTCATGGACTGTGGAGGCATACGGGGTTGTTTGTCCTTTTCCTATAATTTTTGAATTAGTATCCTTTTTATGTGAAATTGTTCTAGGTTTATTGCCTCTGTTCGTCCCTCTTTCTCTCTCATGATTTGTTTCTTCTCATCTGCTGTAGGCTCAAAAAAACGACATCAGTGTAGTGATCAGGATTGTTAATGAAATCAAGGTAACTTTGCTCTCAGTGATGAGCCACTCTCCGATGGGGAAAATCTATGGGTTTTTGTGACATCACTTTTGGCTGCACAGATAGTTTCTTGCTTGCTTTTTGTCTGCGTTCCAAGTAGTGGGGTTTGTCGAATAGTTGACCTCTAGATAAGTAAAGTGTTTTTGTAATTCTATTTGAAAATTAGTGTGGAAAATTAAGGTGTGCACCCCTATGGAGAAAGTTGAGGTCAAGTAATTCATTCCTGAAGCTATGCAGTCATAAAGATTCACATACTGGGCTCAGAACTAGTATTAACCAATCAAATTGCTCCCAGAGGGGTGCTCACTTCCTAGGTCAACTCTTAAAACACTCCACAATGCCGTTTTAGGCTTCCAAATGCTTGCTTGGTGAATGGACAGAGAAACAGGAAATCAGAGTGAAAATGGATGCTATAAATCTGTTTTGTACAGAAATGTGTTGAACAACTTTTAGGGAGGGCAAATGTACTACATCAGATTTTAGGATTCCACAACGCTGCCTAATTCACCTGGGACACGAAATCTTTCTTTTGTTCCCCTAATTTGAGACTCACCAAAATTGTGGAAACCTTGTGGTTATTTCAGAGTTTTAGAAGTCAGTCTTCCTTCCCTTTTATCAAGGCTTAGAAAACAATTCTGTGGAGGAGATTTAACTTATCTAGTGAAAGGCCAAAGTTATTATTGCCAAAAGAGTGCCTTCAAAAACTAAAACTAAGATTTGCTCTAATTTACATAAAGGGAGCTCAACATGTACCATAATATTTATGTGTCTGTTGCTTTCCTTTTAGGAATAGATGCTAAAAAATGACCCTGAAAAGTTCTCAAACACCAGAGTCCCAAGAAATTAATCTGTCATTTTCTCGTTATCCATTGTGGACATGGGAAGACAGTTGATCCTGTGGATTCTTTGCTACATTTTGGTTTTTAGAAGCTCAAATAGAATCTGGAGGCCAAAGACACTGTAACTTGTCTGAGTGCAATTATATTTCCCAAAAGTTATTTCTGGTGCTGATGATATTTGTATACAGATTATTATAAAGACCTGGAAAGACTTCTGGGTTTTGGTTTTATGTTGACTTTTTCCACAAGTTACATATTTTCAGTCTACCCCTCAAGTACTGCAGTTGTGAAATATAATAATTAAGGCATTTTCCTAATCCCAGAAATTTATTCTGAACGTTAAGATATAATGAGTTTTTGTGGTCATTAATGCTCTTCCATTAGTAACATTTAGGTAAAAAGAGGGAAAAGTTGTTAAAATGATTCACATTTTTAAAAAAATTGTGAAACAGCAACAGAAAACCCTTTAAGAGGGCCAAATGCTTATAACCGGAATATGTATATTTTACAGTAGTATTTAATACTTATTTTTGGTAACTGCCTACTATACCACGCAGTTTAACTGTGATATCACTGGGGTTTGTTTCTGCACAGAAGAGATACCAAAAACAAAAAAGCAAAGAAACAAACCAAATAACAAAAACAAACTTATAAAAGAGTTGCCTGAATATTTCTGAAGGTTTTGAAAGATAAGCATACTTTACCATCTGCAACCATTAACGTAGCTTGTACTCAAAGGAGGTGGTCTTAAGGACCAGCACATCCCAGTGAGCTCTGCTCATAATGAGCGGGGTGTCTTTGGTGCAATTACATACCCTGACTTACAAGTAGATGTATTTTGTTTCTGGACTCAGCCACTGACTTATACCTGAGGTCTTTGTCACGACATGGAGTCCCACTTTTCCCTTTTGGAAAAGTAAGCATCCTCAAGCACCGTCAGTTAACAATACTAGGAGGTATATCTGCAGGCTAATAGTTGCTATGCGTTGAGTGCTAACTCTGTCAGACACAGGATTGCAAGGTGGATACTATTTTGTCGGCTTTGGAAAACCAGAGTTCAGATTGATTTAAGGGCACACAGCTGGTGAGAGGCAGGACCAGTGTTCCAACTGATGTGAGTCTGATTCTAAAATCATTGCACTTTCTTTTCCTTTACTTCACCAGAGAGGAGAATCTTGTCTTATTTTAGATGGATGTGCTTTATGCCTTTTATTTTTTTTTTCTAAGAAATGTTTATTTATTTGTGAGCACGAGCAAGGGAGAAACCATGAGCAGGGGGGAGAAGGGGGAGAGGCAGAAGGAGAGAGAGAAGCAAATTCCCTGCTGAGCAGGGAGCCTGATGCGGGACTCGATCCCAGGGTCCTGGGATCATGACCTGAGCCGAAGCCAGACGTGTAACCAACTGAGCTCTCCAGGCGCCCTGCTTTATGTCTTTTAGAGGGCAAACTTAAGATATTAAACTGTCTTTGGCTTCAGCGTAAAGTGAGTGGATTATTTCTGCATTTTATCTCACTCGTGGAAGTATAAATAAGTCAATATAGATGCAATCCTCCAAATTCCTTTAAAGAAGCAACAACATAAAATCAAGTCTGCATATAGGATCAGAGGGAGGCCCTCCATATGTATTTGGAACACAGATGAGGCTTTCAGAAGTGGTTCGGTCTCTGGAATTAGAGCCTTTCTTTTCCTGTTTCTGAAGTTTCTAAAGAATCTATTCAGTTGAGATGTATTGCCCTTCCATGTCAGCTAATCTCCTGACCACTCACCTGAGCCCTGCCTGTCAAGAACCTTGGCCAGTCTCCTGCTGGGCCATATTGCAGTCTGAAGGGAGGTGCCCAGAGGTGGCCTGCCCCCTGTCGTTGGGAAAGCTAGCAGGGGAATCCCTGTGTCTTGAGGGCTATAGCAAGTCAGCTCTGAAGCAGCTCTTTTATTCTCTGTGCCCAGAATCTGCTGTTGATTCACTTTGGGGCCTTTGAATCAGTTTTTCCTTTTCACTCTGACTCAGTTTCTCAACTGTCAACATAAGGAAAAACAAAAAAGCCATGTTCTGAATGGAGAATCCCACCTTATCTAGATTAAATCCTCAGAAGGATTTTTGAGGTTTTTTTTTTTTAAGGATCTGAGCCCCTATTTATTATCTCATTACTGTTTGTTGTTTTGTTTTGTTTTTTTCATTTTTGTTTTTGACTGGCATGTCGTTCTTTCACATCATGAGAAAAATTCTACTTCCCAGATTTGAGGTTTCATACTCTTCGGGAAGTTTCAGTTGTTAATTAGTTACCGTTACTTTTTCAAAACCTAGAGGCAACAAATTTTACATCAGTATTATTATCTATATATTATTTTAGTGTTCAGTGTCAACACCTCTATCAAAAAGGGATATTTGAAGCTGAATCGTTTTGTGCTAAGCTCAGAAATGCAGTGTGCTGGGGCGCCTGGGTGGCTCAGTCGTTAAGCGTCTGCCTTCGGCTCAGGGAGTGATCCTGGATTTCTGGGATCGAGCCCCACATCGGGCTCTTCCGCTGGGAGCCTGCTTCTTCCTCTCCCACTCCCCCTGCTTGTGTTCCCTCTCTTGGTGGCTATCTCTCTCTGTGAAATGAATAAAAAAAAAAAAAAATGCAGTGCGCTAAAACAAATACTTGCTTATACATTAAAGCTGTGAACTGAAGTTGGCCAGTACCTAGCATTCTGGCTCTCTTCCCTCCCATGCCTATGGCAGACATTGCTAATCAATCCTGGGCTCTTTACCACCAAGCAAAGGGGCCACTTGGCTTTCAAGAACCCTTCTTGGCACAGGGCTCAAACAATCATTTGGAGTTGGCCTGCAGGATAAAATCAATTTGCCATCCATGGAACAATGCCCCATGTAATAAACACCATGGCAAACAAAGATTTTTCTCCTCGGGAAGCACTTTGAAAACTTAATGAAAAGATATTTTGTAGTGGAGTACTGAACAAGAGAGAAAGCCCTAAAATTCTTACAAGCTCTATGAGAGTGTAATAGACCCCTTCTATGAAAAGTACCTTGTGAAGAAATGAAGTTTTGAATTAAAAATCCCACGACCAGAGGCAGGGGGTTGGGGGAGAGAATTTGCTCTCCTTCTGTAGACAGTGATAATACTATACTTAATCTAGAGAGATTGTTCGGATTCATGTTCACCAAACACTGATGAGACTTCTTGTGCCTTGGCCCAGATATGAGTCTCTAGGGATGGTTCCTACTTACTTTTTTCTCCTTAGTTGAACACGTTCTGGAGGCATGCTCAGAAGGGCACTCATCTTTTCTATGAACATTAGGATGAACTCCTTGCAATGAGTTAACACATTCCTGTTCATTAAATGTTTGAGCAAAAGACATCACGGCCAAACTGAATAGCCATATTTCTGTTTCTGTTTCTGTTTCCTTGGTGGAATTTCTTTTTTTTTTTATCATCTCACTTTTTGGGGTCCCATTTTAATCTAAGTGCAAGTAGTTGAAAATTGCGGTGATACTTCATATTAATTTTGGAGGAAGAAATGACCAAATTACTGGAAGTACTCTAATCG
Organism: Ursus arctos; assembly: GCF_023065955.2. Taxonomy (NCBI): domain Eukaryota; kingdom Metazoa; phylum Chordata; class Mammalia; order Carnivora; family Ursidae; genus Ursus; species Ursus arctos. The sequence continues at coordinate 12,475,919 of NW_026622985.1, read as the reverse complement.
ACCAGGAGCTGCTCTAGGGGGCGCTCTCTTCCAGGAGTCCTGGCATTGCTATGGGTTTGGGAAGAGCTGTATGTGCCTGGGGCCGCACATTGCAACGGTTGGACTACCCCAGAAGGTCTTTAATCATTTCCTTGGGGGCCTTTGTTCTTCTCAAGGCTCTTTTGGTTACAAGAAACAGACATGCACTTAAGTTGCCTCATGTGAAAGAGGATTTATTGAAAGTTTGTGTGTGGAGAAGCTGAATGACCAGCTTCAGAAGGGCAGAAGATAAACCACACTGCCCTCCTAGCTCTGTCTCTCAGAGCCGTGGTGCCCCTGCCTCCCTCTCCTGATTTCCCACCGGGCTTCTTCTTAGCACTCAGAGTCACTCCCTTCTCATGAATCCAACCCCCGCTGGCCCGCAGTGGCCCCAGCTCTGCCTACCTCTACCTGTTAGCCATCGTGGCTCCAGTGAACTAGCTCCATGACTTCGTGTCCCGGTTCTCAATTCCACAGAGGCCACTTGGGCACAGCTTCTCTTTCCAAGCCAACCCATCGATCGTGTCACCTAGACGGAAATCCAGGGGTTAGCTGTCCTTGAGTCGGGGCCCTATTGGCTTACTCAGCTATGGCCAGAGGTGGCCGAGTGAGACTGCACGCATCACAGCTGCCCTTCTCTCCCTCAGTCTGTGGGCAAGTCCTGCCCTGTTGGAGGTCTGAGAAGATAATCACCAAGGCTGAATTAGAATCACAAGAACCAGCAGGAGGTACCCAGGGACTAGTGTAACAAGGCAGTAGCCACTTCCAAAGCTGACAATAGGTTTAGCATTACATTTAGAAATTTAAATGTGACATCTGCCCTGTGTGAAATTTATATCCATCTTCACATCTTTTTCTGGCTGAGATAGATTCATTCCAGAAGCACTCCTTTTTTCCTGTAATTATTGTCATTGGCTTATTTCATAATTTCATGACCTAGGAAAGCTCTGTCACCCAAAGGTGAGGTGAGGCTACAAACTTATTTTTGTGCTCTGCGCTCTGCAAGTGATCAGAAATTAATCAGAGTGTATCACAGGCTGGGAGGCTGAGGAAGCTGGGCTAACGTGGACCCACTTGATGTAGAGCTTACGCTGTTCTTGCACTGACATTTCCAATTAATGAAATATGATGTTAGCACCAACTTGGGATCAGACCTGAGAGCCTTGAAAGAAAACATTTTGTAGAATCATATTTCCTCTTGGTAGGTGAGATGAGGCGGAGACCTTTTGGATAAGGAGATTTTCCACTTTACTCTTATTTTGTGCATGGCTTTTACCAAGTACAAATCCAGCCATGATTAGAGGCTGTGTATCCAGCCTTTTCCTTCCAGCCACCCCAGAAATGTTAGCATGGACCTTGACCAACACTCCCACCCCCAGCCTTGGAAAGAGGAGGCAGGTTGCATCCTGAGCAGTGACCTTGGAGAAAAAGATCAGGCAGGATGTCTCAGGGGTCTGAGATCCTGCAAAGTCTTTCCCTGTTCTCTCTTTGTCCTCGACCTGGAAAAATTCACCCGATCCCTTTCCAGGTCTCATTCCTCATCTTCAAAATGGGAATCCGTTGCCTTCGAGGACCGCTGATGACCATTGCGAATTGCGCTTGTGAATGATGCTAAGAACGCTTGGAACTTATAAATATTTCCTAAGAAGAGCTGGTATCTCTCTGCTTGCTATAAGATTGGAGGAAGTATGCAGCATCTCTTCTGTTCATCTGTAACTTAGTCAGCTTGTGTACAGACCGCATTGCATTAAACGCTGAACTCCGATCCTGGTGTTTAAACATATTAAATACAAAATATGAGTAGTATAAATTGTGTGAAACACTTTGGTCTCCTACTTGGAGGCCTAACAAGATTTCAGTGCAGGGTCACCACAAACATTATACAGACACTGCTAACTAAGAGTAAGTGGTAGTCTTTTAGACCAGGTGGCTGGAGAATAGTCTTACAGCAGAAGTCGGAGAAGCCCATCACTGGGAATTTATAAGTGGGTGCAGGAAAATTGAGGGGAACCAGTCTGCTCGGCTCATGGGTGGGCAGGGACGAGAGGTATTTGTTTATTTTATTTGCACATTAACTTTTATAATGCTATTGCTCTGAAGAGCGCAGAAAAGCTTTACAAATAACAGACTCCAAATTTTAAACTCTTCATCCCCCAGCAGCTTTGCAGGGGCTTGCTGCTGCAATTAATCAAACGGAACATCCACCTATTTCTCCCTTTAGAAAAGTAAAACTTGAAGACAAGGGCGTTTTCCACTAGCGTTTCAGGAGAGCGGATAGCACCTCGTTTCTTTTATTTCTGAGATCTCGGTTCCAGATTTTCATTAATAAAAATACAGGGAATTTCACACACCAGATATATCAGTGGGTGCATGCTGCCACGGGGGTCACCGTGGAGAACCCAGTGGGGAGGATTCTCATCTTCTGTCGCTGAACTGCAGCTGTAATGGTTTTTGTCATGCACAGATCCTTTAAATTATGCATTTTTCCTTCTTTCTTTTTGCCAGAAGAAGTGGTCATGTGTTGCCCTCCTTTGCTTTTATGTTTGGGGAGTGACTTGCAAGCCTCTTCATTGCTACAATTGTATTTCTTCAAAGTCACATTGGAAATGGATCAGGTACCAAGTGAATGTTTATGTCGCAAGAGAAACGTGAAGCTCCTTGACCTTTTCCTTTTTATGTCCCGCTGTTTTCTGTTTTGTCCTGGCCTGGGTTTTTCGATTTTACTGTAACAAACTGAGGTCTTTAATATTTTCCTCGGGGGCAGAGCCCAAGAAGCTAAGGAACTCTGTGCTGAGTGGTACAAACTGTTGATCAGGAAAAGTTTGCAAATGACCGTGTTTTGTTGCCGTTTTCGAAAACCGTAAGCCGACACGGAGAAACCTCAGCAGCTATGCACACCGGCCGATCCCTGTGTCCTCTGAGAAGGGAGAGATTTATGGAATCCACAGAGGCTAGGGCCACATAACCCAGTTTGAGCTTAGAAGGCGTTAGTTCCTTAATGCCAAGTAAATTTTGGAAATGATTCTCCTTTGCTGACAGTACCCTCATTACTGATTGTGTAGAGTAATTTATCAGGCATTTCTTAAAATAAACCGTTCATTTATACTAATAGGACTTGGCAGGAAGGAAAAATTGGCAGGACTTGGAGTTCCTAGTGTGGGTTTTTTCTTTTTCTTTTTCTTTTTTTTATTTTCTTGTCTTTAAAAAAAATTTAAAAACACCAACATTGAAAAGTTTTAAACATTTTGAGGATACAGTTTTTAGGCGCCAGCTTGAAGTGCCTTAAAACATAAAGAATTGCATCATAAATCTTCAAGTGGAAGAAAGGAAATATTTCCAATGACGAAGTTCAGCAAAAGAAAGAATAAGGATAATGTCACTGATTTTTATCTTTCTGCGTTCTTCAGGCATTGGGTTCCTCATGTTGATGACTTTGTTACTTATTTTTGGTATCACACAGGCTTTTGAAGAGAGCTCATTTCACTTTTTCTCCTCTGTGTACAGTCTCCTTCTCCTTGAAGTCCGTATCAGCTGGCTGAAGTTTCTCTTTAGTTATGCACGTGATGCAGCAGTGTTGTTTATAAGTACCCAAGACAGTTAGCCTCGGGGCTTTCTGATTATCTGCATGTTCTTAGCCTTGGGCCTTTGACAATACTTTCCATCTTGCATTCCTTTGGAATTAAAAGGACATCAGCAGGATTGGTAACCTTTTCTCCTGAATAAAAAGATAACCATGTAAATCATAATAAAACATAAGTTAACAATTGAATCTTCAGGCTCAGGAAAAAAAAAAATGCTTCAGCTCCCTTACCAGCCCTGGGGATGAGCAAGGTCTGAGAAACAAATTCTGAAAAAATGCCCCACCACAGGAGACCTATACCTATATCTACACATACACATATGCACGTACACATAGGCGTTATATAGAAATACACAGCCATATAACATAATATACTCGAACATATACACACATGTGTGTATACACACATGTGTGTATATATTTTTTAATAATGGCGTGTGGAAGTTACAGTGTTAAGAGGCATGCCAGTAAGTTATGTGACTTCAGATCAAAACAGAAAGAATAAATGTTGTTTTTGAGAATGAGCAGAGTTCTTAGAAAGTCCAGGGGTCCATTGATGATTGAATCAAACTGAAAAGGGTAACGTGGGCCAAATGGAACTTACAGTAAGGGGTGAGCAATTGTTATCTACCACTGAGTTAGCAGCTCGACCAGCTTCTTGGGCAAGAGGACATCCTTGGGTGACTTTTTAACATGAAATGGTTCTTTGTTTCCATCCTCTCTCCTATCAAGATGTTAGAGCTGGCTGTTTAAAAACCCAACTTTTACATTGTTTTATAATATTCAAGCCTTTGCATAATTGATATTTGAGGTTTGTGCCTCCTGAAAAAAAATATCTGGAAGGAAATCCATCAAAATATTAATAATGGCATTATGACATTAAGAATATCTTTCTGGGTGGCAAGATTACAGGTAATTTTTACCTTCTTTATTTTATGTAGTATTTTTCTAAATTTTTTATGGTGTTACTTTAATATTTAGAAAAAAAATTTCCAGAAAAACAAGGAGAAAAGGCATGTACCTTATTTTTTAGGAGTACAGTATAAATAGAATTTTTTCCCTAGAAAATGTAAAGTATGCTCGTTATTTTTTCTCAATATGCAAGTCACACTGTATCTTATGTGTCCTTATTTTTTTATAGGCACACTTTTTAAATGTGCCTGACAATGCATCAGTAGCTTCTAATTGTCCAGTTTTCTCATCCTTTCATTGCCGATGTTTCCTTTCTCATTACTTTTAGACAGTCTATTAACACAAGTGTGTGCAAATATTTGAGATACGGTCACCAATTTGTTTCGATTTTTACCTGTGGCCTATCATATGCAGAGGTTAGGTGGTCCATACACGGGTTTTGTCAGTTTCCTTTTCTTCTTAACCAAAGATTACAAACAAAACTTCCAGCAGAATTACTCCTGCAGCCACCAAATTGAGATCATTGCCTTCAATTCCAAGCTGAAGGACTGTCTAGAGAAGTTTGACGGCAGCCAGCATTTGGATCTGCACAGAGTCACTGAGTCTGAAAATGACAGGAGAATCCAGGAAAAAAGGTCATTGCTGTCAAGGTTGCAAGTAATGCCACAGGCCTCGTTCCTTGCCCCTTTCTGGATGAAATCCGACTCATGAAATTGTCAGTGTTTTTGTTTAGCAAAAGCGACAGGAGAACAGGACGAGCACAGTTACTGATCGGGAAGATTCACTTTATCACAGGGATGCCCAACAAACTCAGGAGATTTCACTGCCCCTTATGTAACTTTCCTGGCTTCCGGTTGGTTGGTTGTCTTTGCCTTCCCTAGTGTGCATTTGCGGGGATCCGAGTCTGCAAGAACGAGTGAGGGGCTCACTCTGCCTAGGTGAGTGCCGTGTGGATACAATGTTGTGTAAGATACTGGGCTTCGGCTGGCGCTGTGCTGAGGAAGGGTTGTCCTCTGCATGGGCTTCTTCCTGGTATCAACCATGGGTCAGACTTGCAGCCAGAAATGGAAATGGAACTCGTGTCTTTTGTTAAAAATGCTGGGTGGGGACAACATTCTGAAGCTTGCCATGGGAGGGGGGGCAGCTGGTGCTAGGAAGGGGTCATCAGCCTGCCCTGCTGGTAGAGTTACCAGGTAGATCTAGAGGGTAACGGCCCAGTTTTCAGGGAACCCCATATAGAATGAGATTGCCCCATAAGCTAACTCGCTTTGATAGGTCAGAAAACTTTTCCTAATTAGCTTGCCTGTATATGTAATATTCTCCTTAGTTCCCTTTTGTTCTTGAATATTTAATAGAGAAACTTCTCAAGGTTTCAGCCAGTTTCAGCTTAAACTAATGAACAAAACCAATTTGTTTGTTTGTTTGTTTGTTTGTTTCAAGATGCTAATAGGAGAGGCAGTAGGGGCCACCTGGAGGGGAGTAGGAATTGGGGGAGGGAACTTGAAAAGGGAGATAAATTCAAGAGGAAAGACTGAGGGGTGTTTGCCCAGATGTCCCTTCCTGGTAGATTCTCTTTCTGGTGCTTAACTCTGAAGGTCCCTAACTATGTCTTATGAAAGGAAAATGATGGTGAAATACGAGAAAGTGTACCAGTGCTGATATGGGTGTGACTGAATGCTGGAATCTTTAGGTTGGGGTGCTAGATTTGCTCTCACCTTGGAACTTCTCAGGGATTTCCCTGTTATTCCAACTGGATCCCTATCATCTACTCACCCAGGAGGTTTTAGGCCTTCTAATAATTGATTCATGCCCTTTAAATTAATGTAAAACTAATTTGCGCTTGAAAGCCAATTAGATTCTGAGCTTGTAAAGGACAATAGTATCTTTATCATTTTTGATTCCTGAGTATGAGCATGGATGTGTGACTCAATCAATGCTTGCTGAATGAATCTGTACTAAAGTCAATGTATGGGAAAAGCCTTTTACCATGTCTAGAATATTTCTGCCCTTGCCAATAGTACCTTCTTGGTTTAAAAGCATTGGATGGCAAGTTGGTATTTGCAAGACAGTGTCAGCCTGGTCTGAGGGCAAGTGGAAGCAGGTGGGTTAGAGCAGTCACAGGGGGAGGGTGGTCTCAGAACTTTGTGAAAGATCATTTCCGTTCCACTCATCAGCAAATCTTTGCTGTTATCAGAGACTTGAGCTCCTCTGATGGTGTCTCCCCTGGGCAGGGCAGACAACATTCTTTTCATTCTCATTTTCAGTGTTTCAAGTGGGCCGGTCCGAACTGCTCCGGCCATTGTCTTCTCATAGCTATTTCTAACACTTTTATAGCATTAAAATCCCACATTACCGGGATTATATGCAGAAGACTAGCTTCCCTTGCTTCTGGGAGGAACTCTCGTGGACTAATCCCTTATTAATACCCTGTTAATTCCTGATTCTCTTGGGCCAGAGAATGCCCCTTCTTTGACCTCTGTCTGTTCTATCTTTTGTGTAAGGACTGGGGAAGAAAGTAAATTTAAAACAATTATAATTGTTTTAGCAATGCTAAAATGACTTAAAAATTCCTTGATAATGGTTTGTACAGCATTATAGGCATACCTCGTTTTACTGGGCTGTGCTTCTGTGATTTTGCAAATTGAAGTTTTGTAGCAACCCTGCCTCAAGCAAGTCTGTCAGCGCCGTTTTTCCAACAACATTTCTCACTTCGTGTCTCTGTCACATTTTGATGATTCTCTCAATATTTCACAGTTTTTCATGATTATTGTATTTGTTCTGGTGATCTGTGATCAGTGATTACAACTCGCTGAAAGTTCAGACGTTGGTTAGCATTTGTTAGCAATAAAGTATTTTTAATGAAGGTTTGTCCTTCTTTTTAGACATAATGCTAGTGCACTCTAAGTAGACTTTTACGTGCACTGGGAAACCAGAAAATTCATTTGACTCTCTTTATTGTGATAGTCTGAAGCCGAACCCACACTATCTCTGAGATATGCCTGTATTAGACACAGAGTATATGCAAGTACTACTCAGATGATGGCCAGATGCAAAGGACATTGAACTAAGAGTTAGAATCCAACTTTTCTACTCTGTGTTTGGTTACCTTGAGCAAGTCACTTAATCACACTTCCTCACATTAATCACATTTCCCCACTTCAAAGTAAATAAAACTTTACTTACTACCAGAAAGAAATAATACTGTGTCTCTTTCTATAGGATCCATAAATGCAAGGTACTGTTATTGCATATAACATCTTGATAGCAAATATCCTTGGAAAGACCACTTATAAGGGGACATTCACATTTCTGATCATGGCCAATAGCTAGATGGTGTAGTCTCTTAATCCCTGCCACCACTATTCTCCCTTGCACACCCTAACATTTATAAATTTTGCATTTTTTGCATACACTTTAACATGGAAATTGCTTTTTAAACTGAACCAGGGGTTGCTGGCTAGCTCAGTTGGTAGAGCGTGCAACTCTCAATCTCAGGGTTGCGAGTTCAAGCCCCATGTTGAGTATGGAGCCTACTCAAAAAAAAAAAAAAAAAGATAATAATAATAATAATAATACATAAAGTGAACCAGAATGTATACAAAATTGAAATCAACTGTTTTTCTATTAAGAAACATAAACTGCTGGATTGTCCATTCTTGAAGAAAGCTATTCTCAGACTGAGTTGGTCTGACTACCTGTTTTTCACCAATTCTTTATGGGTAGGAACCATGACTAAATTAGCTCAATATGAAATAAATTCTGACCATCTGGCAGGCTTCCCATATCTAGTAACCCAATCCTTCACAGTAGCTTCAGATATGTCAGCCTCACGTATCCCTTTAAAAGAAGCTTAGTCCTAGTTAAACAGGGTTAGATATTGAGATTTCTTGGGAGTCAGTTGCTAACCAGGCCCTCGAGGTAGATCCCAGAGCAGCCTCTAAAGTCTTGGTCACAATGGCGGGAACTAGTAATGTATCTATAATGCGTTTCCTTTCCCTCGCAGCATGCAGCACCATTTCCAAAGTAACATACGAAGAAAAAAAGAGTTAAGGCATAAAAAAATTGCATGCAATATCCTATCAGTTGGTCGGCTTCAGAGTGAAAAAATACGAGGAAGTGGAGATTTTGCCACTGCATGACAATTTAGCAAAATCATTAATTAGGCTTCGGTTTGTAATTTAGTTCAAAGAAAAATAAGCTAGCTTAATTAATGCCTTGAATCTCCCTGTAGAAGTAAATATGTGAATTATAAGTGAATAAGTGATTAAGGCTGGTAGTAAACATAAAACATAATATTCTCCTGTGTTCTTGTGAAATTTGAACACATTATCTCAGACAAGCATAATGGCGATAATATACTGAGACCACAGTTCAAGGAGGAAATGATTACAGGGAATAATAGGAAAATAAAGATGGCCACTATTAATGACTTTGCAATGATTATTTTCTGTAAGATGTGTTAGAGAGTGTTCATAGTTTCATCTATTCACCATAACATTTTTGATTAGTAAGAGAAAATTATCTCAGCAGTGAGGTTAGCCTTATCAGAAGTTATTTGGCTTAACCTGGCAATTATGTCTGATTTTAATTATGTTAATAAAAGGTAAAGATATTCATAGACTAGAAATTAAAATAGGGCTCATTAGCAGAAACAATTCTGAGTATTTTTGCTAATTATATTGTTGCCTATCACCCAAATAAATGAAAGAACCATGCCAAACAATTCTCTATGGAAATAACCACGAGGAAAATTTAATTAATTCCTATAATAAAACATAAACTGGGATATGCATAGCTCAGGTGTACACAGGAGTGGTCAAAATATTTAACAATAGCTGATCTTGGGCCCTCACCAGAAATGATAGGATGCTAGCCATGGCATCATCCTGACCAGCTGTTAGCCCTTTATATATGTATTTTTAAAGATTTTATTTGTTTATTTGAGAGAGAGACAGCATGAGCGTGGGGGGAGTAGGGGCAGAAGGAGAAGCAGACTCCCAGTGGAGCAGAGAGCCTGACATGGGGCTCAGTCCCAGGACCCTGAGATCATGACCTGAGCCAAAGACCTAACCGACCAAGCCACCCAGACACCCCAGCCCTATATATTTTGGATCATTAGAAATTTCAGTGGAATCCCAGGGTGGACACAGGGAATGGAGGACAACAATTAGTTAATAAGTAATAAATCAATAGGTTAGTAACCAATTTGGATATACCAGTGCACACAAACTGAATATCAACCACGGAAATAGTTAATAACCCATCGGAAAACTTTCGATTCATTTCCCATTAAACTTTACGAATGGAATCTGTCCTGATTCTATGGCCTTCATTGTCAAAATTAATTTGTAAGCCTGGGGCAGGTAACAAAAGACGAAAATGCTGTGTGAACACCCATAGGAGAGATCTGAGAGTTCCATTTCTGGTAATGGGAAGACTAGTGTTTAGCACAGCAACCTCTCAGCAAGAACAATAAGAAAAACAGGATAATTTTTAAAGATCTGTTCGAAAGCACTGAGGAACTACCAAGAAAGCTAAGATTCAGGGGCCAAGTCCCAAAGAGAAGGAAAACACTGAAGTAGGGAAATGGGACCAATAAATACACTGCTATGCTTTCCCTCACGGAAAACAGTACCATTTTTTGATGCACAGCCTCCGTAGTGACTTAGAGCATGCATCATTCCGCTGGGTTTGGGTTTAGGTTCTGGGGTACCTAAGGCAGCCAGGACTTGATGGGCCAAGATCTGAGAGGAAAAAAATAGATATTAAAAATAAACATAAAAAGACTCTGAAACATGGAGAGAATAAGGCAAACCAGCTAGGGATCATGGTACCCAGGGACTGACATGGCACTGAGTTCCTTGGGTTAGTTTGGGTTTTTCTCCCCCCCCCCCCCCGCCCACATGTCACATGGATATTGGAGAAGCTGGCGACCAAAAATTCCAAGACCAAAAACAAAAAAAACAAAAAAAGCTCCAAGAAGTGCCTGTTCTCTCTTGCCAAAGGACCGGGAAATATGCAGGCTAGAAAGGCAGAAGGCTTTCGTCAGTAACCTCCCTACTTGAGTCAAACATCACAGGAAAACACTGCAGCCCCACTCCACCTCTGTCAGCAAAGATGCAGTAGGGAGTCTAGACTTCTGCCCTTGCCTTGCTGAGATGAGAGCCCCACTCACCCCACACCCATACTCGGGTACCATCAGAGAAAGCCAGGTGGGGGTCTGGACTTTTATTTCCACCTGGCAGGAATGAGGACCCCCCCTCCCTCCCATGGTGGAAGTGGAGACGCTTTGGGAGAATGGACTTCCACTCTGCCTCCTACCCAGTGGTAACAAGGCATGTGACCCCATCCATACTGGGTGGTACGAGGGGTGGCTGAGTGGAGAGCCTAGATCTGCATCATCTTTCAGTAATGACAAGCCACCCACTCCACCTGTTGTGTGAGTCGAAGCCATGTGAGTAGGAGTAACCAGGCACTCCTCTCCCCGTGAGCCAGGTTAGTATCAGCAGAGGCTTGGTGGGGAACCCGAACTCCCATCTTGCCTGGCAGTATTGAGAACCCCCCCCCACCTCACCAGCATAGGATGTCTGTGGGGACAGAATGGAGACACTGGGTTTCCACTACCACCTTGCAGCGATGAAATAGCTCCCCCCCGCCCCAGGCCTCATCCCCGTCCCCAGCCAGCAGAGTCAGAGGAGTCCTGCCAAAACAGGTGTAAATAAGATATGGATTGATAATATACCCAAGCTGTCTAGGATCTAACTGAAAATCACTCTTCATACTGAGAACCAGGAATTTTTTTTAAGATTTATTTATTTAAAGATTCATTTATTTAATTGAGAGAGAGAGAGAGAGAGAGAGAGAGAATTAGTGGGGGGAGGGGCAGAGGGAGAGAATCCTCAAGCAGACTCCCTGCTGAGCACGGAGCTGGGCTGGGGCTCAATCCCAGGACCCTGAGATGATGACCTGAGCTGAAACCAGGAGTCAAACATTCAACAGACTGCGCCACCCAGGCTCCCTGAGAAAAAGTCTATTTTATTTTGAAGATTTTATTTATTTATTTGCCAGAGAGAGAGAGAGAGCACAAGCAGGGGGAGCAGCAGGCAGAGGGAGAAGCAGACTCCCTGCTGAGCAGGGAGCCTGATGTGGGGCTCGATCCCAGGACCCTGAGATCATGACCTGAGCCAAAGGCAGATGCTTAACAGACTGAGCCACCCAGATGTCCATATTTTATATTATAATTCTGTGCATTAAAATAGAGAAAGAAGCTAATTTTTATTGTGTACTTATTTTGCTTTCAAACCACTATACTAGGTTTTATAATCATCAACTCATCTAATCCTCATGAAACCCACCTCAGTGAGTGTGATGCCCACATTTAACAAATGAGTAAAGAAGATTAGGAAATGTGTCCAAGTTCCCTTGACTAGTAAATGCCAGAAGTAAACTTCAAGGTCTGAAATGGCTCATCACAAAGACTGCCTTTGAATTAAGATTTATCTGTACATACATGAGGTAGATAGAATGTGATACAAATAATAATTTCTCCATCACTGGCTTGTCACTGCTGTGGTACAACATCTAGATATATGCTAATATGAGAAACCAAACACTTGGTAGTGAACCAACATACAAAGAGGAGAATTTTATCAAAATATCTTTTTTTTGAAGGCCTGATTCAGATTTAGCAAGGAAATTCCAATGGATAAGAAAATAATAAGATGGTCTGTTGAAATTATTTGCGGGCAAATAAAATTAATTTCAATGCAATAGTGAAATAATTCAGGAATACCATGTCACCAACATGTTTCCTTATGTGCATGTAATCTTGAAACTCTGATCCCTTTACCTGGGGAAAATAGAAATTTGAGGTATTACTGGTGAGTTTTTTAGAAACACCCTTTAAATTATAAAGGGATGAATAAATATTTGAGTGCGATCTGTTTAAGATGAAGTATTATACTCTGTCCTTAGACAATGACCGACGTTCATTATTTCCATCTGTAGGCAATGAGTTAAATTGCTTTTTTGATGCAGTCCTTTTATTTGCTAGTCAAAGAATATTACGAATGATTGAAAGGATTTATAAAATGAGGTGGCTGAGATTTGTTCTTATTTGCTTCCAGCTGAAAGCATAGTACACTTAATGTTTTCAGAATATGGAGGAGCTAACAGATGTCAAAAGAGCAGAGAAAGCTATTTCACTAAAGATTGTTCAAAAGCCAAACAAAAACCTTTTCTTTTACCAAAGTCATAAACTTTATTTATCAGACATTAATTATATTTGACATAAAATGCATTTGCTATTTACCTAAAACAGATCTTTTTCCTTTTCAATTAAGAAAATAAAAGTTGTTATGATCAAGGTAAGACCACTGGATTAAAATTAGCAAAACATAAGTTTGTCTTCATCAAATAACCATTTACTGTAAACCTTATCTCTGTAACTCTTTACTGTCCATAGGATACAGACAAATAATTTTGCTTAAAGACGAAAACAAAATAATTAAAAATCAGAGACTGTTTGAACTCTCTATTTTGCTTCTAGCTGATCTGAGTTTCCAGGATTTGCTTTAGGGATCAGAGTTCTGTAAGGCTTGCTAACGAGGTCAACTTGGTAGATTGAAAGAACAACCATAGTGTTGCACGTTAGAATTTTAAGAGCAAGATGGTAGTTTGAAGGAATAAGTTGCTTAATGCTGTTTCCATAGGTCCCATGTAAACAAACAGTAAAAGGTTGGCAAGTTTTTGCAATCAAGGCCAATGTTTAATAAAGGCAGGAATGAATAAAAAATGGAAATATTATTCCTGGATTTACATTTTGCCTTACCTCCTGTCCAAATTCTTACTGTTAAAACAATCCAAAAATATATTTAAGATCTCACCTGGGCTGCCACCCTGCTCTTATAAACATGCTATTTTAATGAATTGGTTTGTTTTTGACAGATGCTCCTTTTGAAATTAATCAAGAATACTATGAATACAGCAGCTGTTTGGCCTCACAAACTTCTATCTTCTTTTCCTCCTTTGTTTTCCTAGCCTCCCCCCTCCCCTCCCCCCCCCCCCCACTGCCCCAGGGAAACTCCTCCCGCACACATGGAGATCATGACCATTTTGGTCCTGCCCCTCTGGCCATGCTTGATTATTTGGGGGTTGACCTAGGATAAACTGGGTAAATACGAGGCTTCACCACAGAAATTTTGCAATTGTAATGGAATAAAGAGTTTATATCCATTGGCTGGAGCTGCTCTGAATTAATTTTTTAAAAAGTCATATTAAATCTATACATCTGTCTTAAGACACATCTTGACGTTAGAAATATGAACATGTGCTTGTGTCTCAGAATAGAAGGAAACAGTGCATGTTAAAAAAGTTTTAATCTGAAGCAGGGCTAGAGTGCTTAGCTAAGTGTCATCTGTGCTCCTCCCAGTCCCATCCAAGTACCGTCAGCCCCATCATCAGGAGGCTCCTGAGGCAGACGATCTCATCCACGGGGCTGGTTGTTGTCAACGCACATGCATATTCCAGTCTTGTTGAAAACCATCCCTTTGTGGGAAGGCTATTTCAAGGGATCTTTCATTTATCTGGCGCCCCTTGTCCTGATTCCATATTCATCAGCAATCTGCTAATTCCCAAGAAGAAAATATGCTGATGGAATATTCTAGACTTAATGTAGCTCTCTGGTACACGTGATAATGATTGCTGATGTGAATTGTTGAAGTCTCTTCTTGTAACTATGTTTTCATGCAGTTGACTATAGGTGGAGATGGGCCAATCATGTAAACATGAATATTTGTGCTTCACATGACAGTTATATATGTTAAGGAGTGGCATTCTGGTATCTATTTCAGTCTTCAAGGCAGTTTGATTTTGAGTGTATCAGCTTTCATGGGACCAAGAGCTGATAAGAACCAGGTTCTGAGTCTTTGAAGCACAAGGCTAGATCTAGCTGGAATTCTCTTAGACCATAGTTCCCAAACTTGTCAGTGTGTCAGAATCACCTAGAGAGCTTTTTGTTAAAGTATAGATTCCTGTGTTTGAGATGCTGATTCAGTGGCTCAGATATAGTACAGCTATTCACATTTTAAGAAACTCCCCAGATGGTTCTAATGCAGAGCCGTGTTTGGGAACCACTGCTTTAGACTCTATTTTCATACGACATTCAGATGTGCTTTCTTTTAACTGATTTTTTAAAAACCATAATTAGATTTAGTGAGTTGCTAGATTTGCCTGCACTCTACTCATAAATTTGGCCCTAGTTGGAATTCCTGGTTGAGCAACCATAGCACCCATTTCTGAATTTGTAGGAGAGGTGGAGAGAGGGGACACAAGACAACACACATGAGAAGGAGCAGTGACTTCTTAGATGTGGTAGAGAGGCAGCCGGGCTCACTACTCCCTTCCCTACAGACTTCAGTTCAGGAATGATTAGTGATGGCTCTACCCTCACCATATGGTATCCTTTTTCTAGTTACTCATCTAATTGGTCAGATTCTGATTCCCTTTGCTTTGTTCTCATAACTACAGAATATTAACAAGGCCATTTGCAAGGACTAGTAACATCCATACCTCTGGCTTCATGTTTGCTGTGGGGATGTCAGCTGTCTATCTGATTATGATCCTGGTGGGCAGAATTTTTCCTTTCTCTGTCTGTTGCTCAGTTGAAAATTTTCTCCTGGACTTCAATCTTTTTTTTTTTTTTCCTAATTTACTGAGATGTGTCTGGTTATAGATTTATGGATATTTTTATTATCTTACTTGGAAATTGTTAGGCTTCCTGAATCTGAGAAGTCATGTCTTTCATCCACACTAGAAAATTCCTCAAATGTGAACTCTCTATTTTCTCCTACTGGAATTCCAGTTGGATGTATGTTAAACCTTGCCACTCTATCTTTCATGTGTTTTAACTTCTCTTTCACATTTTTCAACTCTTTGTTCCTTTTATTGCATGCTGAGTAGTATCTGCAGTTCTGTTTTGCGATTGACTAAATGCCTCTTCAGCTATGTCTGATATATTTAGACTTTCCATTGAGTTTTTACTTTAATGATTTTATTTTTTACTTCTAGAAGCTATGTTTTCAGATATTTCTGATTATCCTAATAGGCTTTTCTTTTTTCCTTATAACTTTGATGCCTCCTTTTATTTCTTTAAACATATTTATATACTGGATCTGATCATCTAATGTCTGAAATATTTGAATATCTGATTCTTTCTTTGCTTTGCTCTGTCTATTTATGGTGACTTATTGCAAGGTACCTTATGTTTTGTGTGTTCTGTTCTTTGGAACTTTGTCAAAATTCTTCATGCCTAGATTGACAGCATATTCCTTTGTGCTGGCTTCTGGTAGACATCTATGACACTTCCACCCTGATGGCTCTTTAAAGGAGTTCTCCTTATAATTTTTGTGACTATCAAAATGAGGTGAATTCAAGCTCCAAATCTGTATGAGGACTGTATATGTGGTTATATATTCTCAAGGAAATTATTTTGTCAGTCTTCATCAGAATCAGAGCCAGGCAGAATTTTTCTTGCCACTGTGCCAATCAAGGTGGATTTTATTTGTAGTTCACCATTTCACTGAGGTCTCACATTTTTTGAGGGGGGGACATCTCAGCTTTTTATGGGGTTCTCAAATATGACTTCTCACCTTGTATAACCCATAGGCTACGTCTTCTGTTTTCCACAGCTGTAGGTCAATAAGCATTGGTGGATGGTTTTGGGGCACCCACTCACTTCAGAACTTGCTCAATTAACTTTTTATGATCTTCTCTCTCTGTTGGGTCCTCCCTTTCCTCCCCCAACCCCTCACCACCACCCAAGGATTTCTTTTATTTTCTTGTTAACTCAGCCATACATTTAAAACATTTACAAAATATATCCTAACTTTTTAAAATGTTCCAGATCAAGAGGGTTTTTCCATGATAGTTACTCCACCATATTTCCATAAACAGAAGTTTCATGTTCTCTCTAAAATGTAATTGAGAATTTTTTTTTCATTCTCCAATTCTCATTTCAAGCCACAGACATTTTTAGCAATCAAGCAATGCAAAATTTTACAGGCATCTTAATATATGTTTTTCTAATACCCTCCTCTTTTTTTCCTGATGAGTAAATGTATACCTGGAGTAGTGTTTCCCGAAGTGAATGCCATAGAACACTCATTTTGTAGTTACGTAGTGCAATAAGCTTGGGAAATACTCGTTTAAACAAAGTTACAGATTTCTTCACTGACGAACTTGTGCCACCGGTGTGTAGCATGTTGTGCATCTCTGAGAGAGGGATAACACAGGACTAGGACACTTCCCTGAGGTGCACTTGAGGAAAGCTGGCATAGAGGTAAAAATGGCTTCCCTAAGACCATAGAGGTAGTTAACAGCAGAGCCAAGACTAGAACATGGTTCTTCTAACTCTCTCTTCCTCTTTATCATCACAATGAAACATTTTGTAAATAGCTCCTTGTGACACTATTTCCAGTAGTACCCCATCCTCAAATTGAAATGCGTTTGGAGCCCGTCTTCTTTCACTAAATGAAAGGGAAGTTGGCTTCTCTCCCAAAAGCAGTTAAATAGGAAAGTTCCAGAAGTTCTTCAAGGAAAATAAAATCTGAAGTAGAAAAGCAAGGGTTCCAGATCTTGACCTGACATAGAAAATCGATGTTTTCATAGGGCTTCCATCCAAATCAATGCAGAGACCTAGTCATCTTGTCTGATTTTTAAGAGGGTTTTTACTCTCCCAAAAAAATCATAGTTTTTAGTTGGCAGGGAACAAACTCCCAAGAACAAGTTGTGACAGAAAACTTTTTTTAAAAACTACTTTTGGATTTCAACCAGCAGAATGTGCAGTTTCTGACTGTTAGTGTATTCTTCCCGCTATTGCCCAGAAAATGGACTGTGAGGACTTGGGAAGGTGAAGCACAATGTTATTTACATTTTTGTGCCAAAACATTATGAAGGGAAATAGTCAAACACGCTGGGTGAGGGCAGCATATGAAAATTAATAGGAACATTTTGAATATGTGATATTTTACTTGAAAACAATATAAATGAAAAGGGTTCTGTTGAGGTACTTTTTTGACCTCTTTTAGATGTTTCTTTCTTTCTTTTTTTTTTTTTTTAACACTCTCAGTTGGTTATAATAAAACTCTTTGGATCCTAGACCTCAAAGTTCTTTTCTTTTAGAATTTCCTTTTCTCTTTCTGTGTACAACAAATACCTTTCAGAGAAAAAACCCAGTGCCTTGAGTCCTCTAAATAGTCAGTTTCATGACATCTACTAGCATTGAAATAGGACGGCAAGGGTGAGTACTGGGTTTGGAATCCAAGTGTTGGTGTCCCATTTAGTCATCAATCCCTGGAAACCAGTGGATATATAGAGATATTCAAAGAGGATGAGGACATTATAGATATTTTAGGGCAAGAACTTCTAATTGAAGGCTAAGGAGCAAGCTAAGCATTTCTGAGATGGTGCTTTAGAAGATGGCAGATTGACAGAATTTGCACTAGCAAAAAGAATATTATACAGAATTCATAATAATGAGAAAGTGGAAGAGGAAGAGAAGAAGAAATATTGAGCTTTTACCCCCTGTCAGATACCAAGTTCGTTACTGTACACGTACTGTGTTACATTTGTACCTCAAAGCTGGGAGGCAGCATCTATTATCATCCTTATTACAGGTGAGGCTTAGGGAGGGAACAAGTTAAGATAATCTGTTCAAGATCTTACATTAGAAATAGCAGATCAGGAATTTGAACCCCATTTTTTTTCTGACACCGTACCCCTGGCCTTAATTGCTAGGCTATATTGCCTCCTACAGCAGCTGTAGCTATGGGTTATATCTTCAAAAGAATTTTTTTTATTATTGAAGCATAGTTGACATACAGTGTTATATTAGTTTCTGGCATATGACGACATGATTTGACAATTCTACACACTATTTAATGCTTACCCTTTCAAGATAGTCACTATCTGTCACCATATTACCAAGATTATATTCTTTTTTTTTATATCTTCACCATTTTGGAGAAAGGGTTTGACTTTACGCAGTGAATCCAAACCAGTGGAAGTCAAACTGGTCACCCCAGTGGTTTGGGCACAACCCAAGTGCTGACGAGAGGGTGGCAGTGAATGGATGTGAACAATAGATGAGCCTGTGGCTGGTCCCTGGAGACAAGCCAAGGGCAGCCTGGAAGCTGAATGTCCAAGGAGCAAGGCAGGGTAGAGCCAGGGTTAACTGGGATATGAACAAGATAGTAAGAGGATCAGAACACTTCTGAAAAAGCATTTTCTCGTGGGCATGGACAACTTTCCTCAATCTGTGGTCTCTAGGGTATCTGGAGGGGCTCTTTTGAGCCTTGTGATGATGCCTTTTCACATGTCTAATAGCATGGAGAGGACAGTAGGTGTTATATGGTTTAATCCCATTCATTTTAGGTTAGTGTTTATGAAACAGCACATCATGAAATGATTTTTTTAACCACAAAACTGACCTTTGATCTCAATATTTAACTTAAAGAACACAGCACTTCATAGTTGTAGTAATAACCCAAGTTGAAATATTTGCCCTATTTTCTCACAAAAAAACCTGCCTATTGAGCAGTTATAAACCAATTTTTCATTTAGAAAATATGACTACTCTCTTCATGATACACAGCTCTTTTATTTCAATTTTCTAACTCAAGGTCTCTCTGACTGTCTGTCCTCTGAAATCTCTTCCTCCTCTTGTGTTTACTCCCTGAATTATTGGCCCCATCAGTCACTGTAGCTGGAAACTTAGCAGTCATCCCTAAGGTGTTTCTTCTCTCTCATCCACATCTGTCTTGTCAACAGAACCCTCCATTCTAAGTCAGATATGCTCTTACACACTCTTAAATGTATCCCTTCCTATCATTTCCTAAATTCCCCATTCTATCTACCTTATGGGCCAGTAGGCTTTCTCGTGTCCAATATTTGGGTCAGACACTGATTCTCAGCCTGGCTTTTCATTGTCAAGCTTGTGGGGTCACACGATCAAAGGCATGGAATCCAGAAGGAATGACCAGGGGAAAATGCTTTGCTTAGAAGGGGTAATGTGGGTGGTAGGTATTTTTAGGGTTCTGGGCCTCTCGATATTAGATTTGTACCCTGTATGGCCTTTCCATACAGATCAGAATTTAAGTTCCTGGAATACGAAGACTTCACAACTGGGACCCCATCAATCTTCTCTCTCTTGCCCCACTCCCAAACTCACACCATATGTGTAGGCCACTTACACATATTGCTGCGTTATGCTCCTGAGCTTGAAGTGTGCACCCCTATCATGTCCACCAAAAAAGCCCTAATCCCTCCTTCAGAATTCAGGCATCAGCAACTCCGATGGAATCTCCAGCCACACACACATTCTACAAACTGCTTTACGCCCCTATGTAGGTACATTTTCTAGCATCTATCAAAATGTGTTATAATAATAATTTGCTACTATTTCTCCCCCTTTACCCAGGGACCTTCTTGAGTATAGACTCATATTTTACTTATCTTTTATCCCTAGTCCCTTGCATAAGACCTGGGTCAATGAATGCATATGTTGAATGAATGATTGTGCTAAGATCAATTAATTATGACAAAGAAATTATGCTGGCCCCTTTGATAAATTTTGTTGTGTTCTGTGGTGCAATCCTTTTTGTGAGATACTTTGAGAACTGTATACCTGATTCAATATAAGTAAAATAAAAAGATTTGTTTAAGACTTCTGAGTTAGAAAATCAAAATATAGAAAAGACATGGGAAATGGTTAAGTTAACAGTAATAAGAGATAAAGTCAGGATTCATTGCTTGCTGACATAGCTTTAATCAAAATAAGAAGTGAAGTTTTAACCAATTTTAGCATATAATATATCCTCCTGCTAGTGCGTAGTATTTCAAAGTATATCACCATCTTGTATTTTAAATAAAAATATCATGTTTTCTTTAATGCTGCAAGTTTCAAATGCCACCAGTTATTTTCTCTGTATTCTTTATGCCCTGCGCATGCTACTTAACTTTTCTGAGCAACATAATCCTTACCTTAAAGCATAGAAAATGATACCTACCTCACATAATTATCACAATGATCCAAGGAGGTAAAATACCTAAGATCCCAAAATACTGGCTGACATAGTTACCACTTATCAATAAATGTTGATTTCTTTCTCTCTTTTTTTAAGTCATTTTTGTTAGATGGTCTCTATCCTAGAAATTTAGGTTCACAAATACATAATAACTTGTTTCTAATTATAAGTTACACTACATTGCACCGTTATAAATCCCTGTAGATCATTGCTTTAGGAAGATTGTGGTAGACTCCATGGATGAATCTCTTTGCTTTGCTGGAGGCCAGTATTCTGGGCTGAGGAAGCCCTCAGCCACTGTGGGCAAAGAGACTCTGTCAAGGCAGAGTTGGCCCTAGGCCTACACACTTCTTTAATCACATTTAAAAGTCCTGAAAGTCCACCAGAACCTCTTCTGTGAAGAGTGTCTTGAGCCAACCCTCCTCTTGTGCACCATGAGCCCCTTTGGATCCCCTAGAATAAATAAGAATCCTCTTATTTAGCTAAACACTCAAATCAAGCCTTTTTTTTTTTTTAACTAACATCAGGGTTGTTGAAAAATATTGATAGTTTTGGTTAGGAATAGCGTACTACATTTGAAACCTTCTAAAGAAAGCATATTAAAAACATTCTATACATTTTCTTTGAAAAATTGACAGAAGTTTTGTTTCTGTTCTTGGTGTTTTTTTTTTTTTTTAAGAAAATTACCCAAACAACTAGAAGAAAAGACAGAGCAAGGGATGGAGAAGGGTTGGTTGGTTGATGCTTGACATGTGAAACCCTTTACCATTCATAAAATATCGAGGTTATTTGAGCTGAGGAGGAAATTGCTAAGGATTAGGCTTATAGCACTTGACCATGTCTCAGAAGTGCTGCTCTGTACAACTTGTCAAAGGCTGAAAAAAAAAAAAGAAACCCAAAAACCAAAACAAAACAAAAAACCAAAAAGCAATCTCATTAGGGAACCCGGGCTTTGCATCCTGTCATTTATTAAATTTGTCAGTTGAAGCAGTAAGGATTATGGCGGTAGATTTATTAATTTTCAGAAAACCTGGCATGGAGAAGCCTTCCGGTTGGCACTGGGCTGGAAAATGCGGAGAAGGGAGTTTAGTGAAACAAGCACAACGCTGAGTACCTGCTGTGAGAAAGTCATTACCGTAACAAACCTGTCACTGAAGGAGCCAGGTAACAAATTTTGGAAGGGTGACCTCCCTGAAAATCAGCAAGGTTTTATTCAGAATCTTTTTGTGCAAAGGAAAATCCTTACGTAGCACAAGTGCTGTGGTGGGTCCAAGAACCGTGGGCCTGGAAAATGACCTTGTGCTCGGGGAGGATGTTTGTTTTCATTTCTGACATTCAAGACTCGATGTCGTGAACGTCCAGATTCATGCTGGCCTACCCAGCCAAAACGCAGGACTTACTCCTTTCTCTTCTCAGAAGGATGGGCGCCGCAGGGCTCTGGGATCCTCTCGCTGACGTTCCCTGCCCTGGGTGATGAGAGTGGGTACGGTCTGGGGCAGGGATGGCCAAGGGGGTTGTACTCTGACCTTTTGAGGTCTTTGTTGATCATGATGGATACCACAGAGACCAATTTTTCTATTTTTTTCTGCCGCTGCTCACCATAGATCCAAGTTTCTCTATTTCTTTTTTTTCCTACCCAGGAAGGTAGACCAGATATACAGAAAGGCTTCTATATTGTGTCCTGAAGTCAGTGTCCACAGTTATAAATTGTTGTTTGCTCTATGTCAGGCTTTATTTTCAACACTCAGATATTAATTAATTGAGTCTTGTCATCTTCACACTAGCCCGGAAAGTAGGTGCTATGATTACTACTATTTGAGGTTTGAGGAAATGGAGACAGAGACAGGTGGCTTGGCTAGGGTCACAAAACGTAGTAAGTGGCGGCTGGCTTCAGGTTCAGCCACTTTGCTAAGCTGATCGAGAGCGGTCACGCGGCGGTGGCAGACAGTGTGGTTCACGTGCCAGATCCACTTGTCCATACGGAGCGGCGTTCCATTCTAAGGACAATTTGATGAAAGGAGAAGACAACGCATGGAAGGAAAGGGACACACAGTAAAGATTTGTAAGCGCTCTCCTGGATAGAGCCCACAGGATCAAAACCTTAGGTGCTCTTTATCGTGCATACACATCACCTGAAGTATTTATTAATTTTCCCCTCATCTGCAGAAATTTCTGATCCGTCAACCCTTGGAGCTTTGAGTCTGCATTAATGTAAGCACTCCCAAATAATTCGGAGCATCTTGAGGGTGTCTGAGAAATAGTTCATTAGAGATTTGTGCCTTGTTCCCACAGACTTGGGGTTATTTCAGAGAGGATAGAAAGATACTAAAATTTTTATCCTGAACGTCTCTCCTATCTTATGGATGTGTCCCAGGTAAGAAACTGCAGAATTCAAGTTCACCTTCACGGGCAGGTTTCACCTGGGCAATGAAGAAGGGCTTTGGAGAAGCTGGCAATAGTGAGATAGAATAAGATCTTAACCATGAATATGAAGACTTGATTTTTTTTTTAAGGAGACGTTGCCCCTTCTTCTGGAAGGTACAGCAGATGGCAGTGTACTCCTCTGAGGAAGTAGGTTTAGAAATAAAAGCTTGTGGGACATTTCAGATAGGGCTGAACTTTGAGCTCCTACTTATGCACCTTGGACACAGGAGTAGGGAAAAAACAACCCTGAAGATACTGTGTCGTCTGTGGCTTATCAGATGCGCTTAAGTCCCCTGTGGGCCAGGGTGGATACAACTAAAAATGCCCTTGCAATTTTACTGGATGGGAATTTGACCCCACAGACCAGCCAATCTACTTCTTTCGAACAAGAAAACAATCCGCATATAGTCTTGCGTCACTTCAAGCAAATGTTAGGCATGGCTACAGATGATTTAACCCAATCATTAAAGTGAAAAGAAAACAGAAACTGTTTCCTATGACATGAATTTAAAGAACAGACAGCCTCCCCCCCCCCCGAATAGAAACAGTGAATTGAAGTGGAGTAAAATTAAGCTAAATAAGAGGAAACAGTGAAATTTTGTAGACTGTGGAATGGTCTCACTGGGAACATTTTGGAAGCCCCATCACTTAGTCATTTCAAACTAGACCAGACAAATGACTTGAAGATATGCTCTAAGAGGCAGGGTTATAGAGAATGGATGAAGGAATTTTTTTTTCTATCCCCTGTGGAAATTTCCTCAGTGGTGTCAGCTGGCATTTTCTCTCTTTCTTTCTGTCACTCACACACACATATAAACACAAACTCATATTATCTCCTTTCTGACTTTTCAATTAGATCATCACCAAAACAACATTTTAAAACCTCAAAAGCCTCCTTCTATTTCTGGGTCTACATTTACTATCTATTCTGATCCCCTTTTCCTTCATTATGGATGAGGTTTTTCTGTTCAGACTGTAAAATCCTTACAAGTTCCCCCTTTGTCATCTTTAAAGCCTTGTAAACACCTTTTCCAGTGAGTTCTGGTGACTGCAAGTAGCAAGCCGGGAACTTTCTCTTTGAGACTCATTGGGGAACAGAAAGGATCACCCAGTTCCTATCAAATGGGGGTAAGCAGAAGCTGTGCATGTCACCAGGCTCATGGAATGTACCCAACCAGAAAACTGCCAACCATTGCTTCCATCCCTTGAGCAACACAACGCTTTTCATGGATAGCTGGTAGAAATCACAACATGGAAGAGCCAACTTCTTGCAAATTTGGAACCGAAAGTGGGGATACTAAGCATAACCACCCCCCTTTCTTATTCTTCAGAGTTTAGCCTGTTTTGTTCCAGAAGTTATATAAATGACTGGATTTTATTTACTTTTTCATTCCACTTTGTGTTTGCTACAATAAGAAATTTGAATGAAATTTAGAGTACTTACGATTCCCTTATGCTTCTATTCCCCAATTATGGGAAATTGGAAATTGGTTACATGTTTCTTTTAAAAAAAAAAATCTATATTTACCTATTCCAAGTAGTTAACCATAGTGAAATAGAATAAAATACAGACTTTTATTTTCCATTGTGATTTTCTTTTTTTTTTTTTTTTTTAATTATAATTCATTCCTTTTCTTCTTCTCCTTGCCGCTCATGGTCAAGATCAAGCAAGATTCTCCATCTGGCTTCATGACATGTAAGAGTGAAATAAAATTACAATGATAGTAATAATAAAAAACAGCAACCATTTATAGAGTACTCACAGCTATGTCAGACCTTGCATTAAAGCATTCATAGGTATTGTTCCATTTTATCCTCATAACAGCTCTGGAAGTAAAATGTTCCCATTTTACTGATAGGAAGATTAATCTTAGAGAGTCTCATGTATGTTTAAAATCATACAACTAGTGTGTAGCAGGAGTCAAGCCAGTTTTTTTTTTTCTGAATCCAAAGCCTGTGTCTCTAACTATCTGCCTATAAGCCTCAGAAAGACACATTTTCCATTTACATCTTAAGAAAATCATTGTATTTCCTGTGATCCTCCCTTCCTTCATGCTGTGTCTTCTTATTCCATCCTCCAGAAGGAAACGAGAGTCCATCTTCCAAAATGATATTTTTGAACCATTAAAAATAGTAGACACTATTGTTATTAATTTTGGCAACTATTAAAAGAGTTACACAAATAAGGCGATCATACAACTAGGGATGGATTCTTTGGGTAAGCTGAAGAAATAAAATAGTGGTTCTGAAGAAAATCAAATGGTAAATGTAAAACCATTTCTGGCATTTGTGCTATTGCATTTGGTATATTTTCAAATGCTAGTTTTATTCAAGAGTATAAAACATATTGTTGCAATCCATAGTGGGAAGGGTGGTACACTGATTACATTTGCTTTTGGAAGAAGAGGAAAAGAGTGATTTATATTACGTCTTCTATCCATCATCTAGAAAGATCAGCTATACGACACAAAGTTTATTCACTTTCCACATGAAAAGCAGTCCATCATAGTGGGGTGACGGAATGGAACATGGGATTGTGAGTTGATGGCATTTTATTCATTGTTTCCAAGATGCTGATCGTAATCACCTAGGAACTGATGACTGCCCCAGAGAGAAAAGCGAGTAGACTCTTCCTGTCTTCCAAAGGCTTACGAATGTTGGCAGCGTCATACACCTTGTGCATAAATATAACATTGGACATAAAACTAGAGCAGGTGTTTAACAAAAATTTTAAGCAAGTGCATAAATGAACAAGAAAGTATTGGTGTATTGATTTTCTCCACTCCAGATAGAATGACAGCTCCATGAGAGCAGTCACTTGGCATTCTTAATCAACCGCTATCTCTGTAGCACCTAGAAAAGTACTTGCCACGTACTAGATGCTTAATAAGGACTTCTTAGATAATGTGAACTTTAAGAGAAGGAATCAAGGGAATGCTGCACCTCTCCCGGCATCCATTTCTACATCCATGAGGGGGAAATAGTGGGATTGTCCACTCTCCTCTTAAGACTATCACCATCTAGGCCATTGCTCTTCTCAGACAAAAAAAACATTCATCTAGTGTAATCAATATTGCGGGTGATTCAAGGACTGACTATCTTAAGTATGAGCATCTGTTAGAAAACATGATAAGGCACTCAAGGACAGAGTCCTTGTCATTTATATGTTCTGAATGATGCCCAGCTTCCCATGGGTAAACAGTGAGTCCTAAATTGCCATAGTAAAAGATCAGTGCCATTGCCATAGAAGTGCGCTGTGTTTCTCCCAGCTTGAGCGCAGAAAACAAATGTTGGCACCATGGGATGGATTTTGCACCCACGTGGAATAATTTAATTCCACTAAAAATGCTAGAAATGTTAAGAAAACATTTTTAGGGAAAAAAGCAGCAGAATATGGGGGCATGCAAACCCAGTCTTTTTCATCTGAACTCCAGGATCCATTTGTTTTCCATTGTTTGCTGTACTTATTCTGGATCTGTTTTCACTTTTATTTGTGGTCAGCCTGATATGTCTACACAAAAGCACACATCAGAAGTAAAATGACTGTGTCTTTTTATAGTATGACTTCAGACAGTTGGACAGTTTTAGGACTCACTGGCTCCTGGATCAGTTTTCCCATGCCTGCTTGAAGCATGCTAGTTAACATACTGCAGAGAAAAAAGGCATGGTCTTTAAAGGCACATGAATCCAACCCACTGAGCCAGGCTCTGGGCTCAAACCCTGCCCTCAGACCTTCATACATAGCCACCCCCCACCCCTCCGCAGCTGAATTTTACTCCCCCGAAATTCTTCCATAGTTTTCATTGACTACAGTGGGACTCATCTGGGTGTGTCCAAGGGCAGAGTCTGGTTGGCTGCATGTAACATACTGTTTGAGTTGGGGTGCAAAGCCAAAAAATCATTGTTTACTATTTATATGGGCCTTCACCAATCTCTGGATGCCAAAAGCGATGAGCTCACTGCTTCTGAATAACTCATTCATCAAACCAGACATGAACAGTTTTCTTCCTTGGGTTTCGTTAGAAAGAAAATCATTTGCTGGTTCATTGCCTGGAAGCCAAAATATGTTTGGGGTTCTCCACTTCAACCCAAGCTGACAGCCCACAAGCTGACAACACCTCAATGCAAGATGACTTGCTTTCGTGTGGAGAGGTGTGTGTGTGTAAGCTGTTATGGCCATGAGGGTATGAAAAAGACTCTGAGATGGACCTGAACCTTCTCGAAGCTTTCCTTTGAAGTTCAAGTTCTTGGAAACCATTTGGGGAACCATCGCTTTGGTATCAACCGAATATGAACCCAGCCTAGGAAACTGTTAATGCCTCCACTGTCAGAAATCAATATTTCTTCTGTATAGTTGATTTAATGGCAGTTGTCATTTGTTTTATGTCCTTGTAAAAAGAGTATATATTCCTTTGGGGTACTTTTTAATATAAAAATGCTAGTACATTGCTTTTGAACATATTAAATGATTCCATGTGTGTTATCAAGCTATTGGAGGATCATGAAATGAGGGTGTTGTTCTGCCTCGGTCTAAGATCATTCTGTGTGTGTGACACATCATCTAAGGAGCCTGAGAGACAAACACCACAAACACAGCAGTGAGAAGAAAAGGCTTCTTAAGTACTGCATGCATCTTGGAAAGCACTTGGGGAAAATCCTAGAAGCAATTGATAGATATACTTCCAAACCCTCAAATATCAAGCATCCAAATATATTGAGTTTAATGAGATCTTTTGTCTGTAAAAGAAAACTAAAAGGTTAAAAAAATTTCAAGTTTACAAGTACCTACAGCTAGATATTTTGAACCAAATTCCAGCTTTTAAGAAGGGGGATGTCTAAACCCTACAACACTGCTGAGGTTTTGTTCTCAAAGGGTTCCAGGTGGTCCTGAGTAGCCAGTGCGTTTCATCAAACTTATGGTCAAAAGTTGCAGATGTTCAACTCCAAATCCATCCTGCTTTAAATCTACTTTATCCTGTCCATGCTTCTATGAATGTTGAGAGTAATTTCCTCCTGGGGAATTCTTTGAAGACTGAGATTCCATTCAAGACAGCCACGGCCTTCTCTAAACCATCATCATTGTAACTTCCCTCTTCAACCTGATTTTCCTCTTCGCTCATTGCTGTTACTCTTCTCTATACACTTTATAAAATTAGAGAAACTCTGATTTAATGCCCACCCTTGGGGAATTTTAACCTGGTTTTGTTGCTCCCTCCCCTTTTATTTGTTTTGTTAGGAAAAACATCATTATGAACGTTTACCTTGAGATAGGGTTCTAATTTCCACAGATTTGGACTCAGAGAGGCTCCACCACTTAACCAAACCATTTTTAATGTCATGGAATCAGTGAAAAGTGATAATATTTGTACAAATGCTGGGATAAGAACCCTGGAGTAAACGAATGGGGCCACTTGAGGCAGGGGCCAGAGGGTCTGGAGCAGCTGCTGCAAGGAGTGAGATGATCAGAAGACTCATGACCTGTTCCCCATGTAGTGCCATGGCACAGCAGTTGGAAATCTCTGGCTTCAATTCTGCATATATCAATCTCTTGATCTATAAAAAGGAGGTAAGAAAGAGATCTACTACCCATTTCTTATAGTTGTAAAGATTAAACGAGTTCATACATGTGAAGCCTTTAGCACAATGCCCATCTCCCAGAAGATACTCATCAGTAGTGGCGATAGTAGAAATAGTAGTAGCTTATCGGCTGTTACAATAACTTCGTTTCTGTATAATCTCGTGAGTTGGAGAGGATCATCGACAAGCCATAGGCCAATCCTATATACATCTTCAAAGATCAAGTATATGATTTACTGCTTAGTGGTATAGAATCTGAGATCTTGATGTGAGGCCTCACATGATAGATCCTCAATAAACCCAGACTAGTGAGGAGGGGGAGGGCAGGTTGCCAAGGCAGGTGGAGTCTGGAGGAAATGACTCCGTTTCTTACTAGAAACAAGCAAATTGCCCAAGGACCAGGCCATACAACTAAAACTTAGTCAATAAGGTGAAATTTAGGAAAGGAACTATGGGCCCTTGAGGAAGAGTCTACAGGAGGAAGCTGCACAGCCCGACAGAAGCTCAGTAGTCTGATGAGGCTAACTTGGGGGAGTTTGAATGGTGATGGAAGGGCTGTCTGGCTACATCTCCCTAGGCCACCCCAACCTTACCCTGTTTTCCAGCCAGAGAAGCACTGGAGTAGGTGGGGGCAACACAGGGGCTCAATTCACAGAGGCATTCCAGGCCAGAGAGCTGGTTGATTCCCAAGTGCATCTGAAGACTGGCCCCTGGCATCATGTGCAGATAGAGGACATCAGATATCCAGCAGCAGAGGCCTAGGCAGTCTGAACAAGTGGGAATGGCCATCTGGAAAACTAAGAAGCCTTAGATTTGTAAAAACCATGTTCAGCCAAGTCTGGATTATCTGCACAGAGGCGTCTCTATGCTGGGGCACGTCTCCTCCCTTCTAGCCCAAATGGTCTACTTCCAGCCATGCTCCCCGGGGACATTGACTCCATTCCCCAAGCCTTACTCTTCTGCAGTTTCACAAAGCCTCCTTGGTTTAAATTCTTTGCCTTCCCATTGTCCAAGCCTAATAAGGAAGTCAGTCAGCTGTGGGTTGGGATAAGAAGCTGGTGGTGAGGAATAACATTCCTCCAAGGGCCTTTTGATCTTTAAGGGGCTATAAGTGGCCCAATTCTCTGCTTTTATGCAAAAATATCTCTTGTATGTGTCATTCAAACAGACTGTTTTCCTTCCCATGAATGTAATTGTTGTCTCTTGGAGATTTTATAAGAAACAGAATGCAGGCCCATCCCAAAGTCAAGCAGAAGAGGAAAGCGTATGACTTGACTTTCCTCGCCTTCTAGACCTGTCTTTTTATTCACTGATATCTGTCTTTAGGAGTCAGGTATTTCAATGGCAAGTGAAGAAGCCCCATGGTAATTCTTGCCTAGTCCTGACTCTGTCTCTGACCAACTGTGTGCCCTTGGAAAAGTGGTTTCACACCTCTGGGCCTCCGTTTTCTTATTTGGGAACTGAGCACATTGGACTTTATGGGATAATTTCGTAGGCAGTGTTATTACTGTTAAAAAAGTGATTTTGACAATGAATACACCTGATTTTAAATCCTGGTTCTGTCACTTTGCAAAGGTGACTCAACTACCTCAGAGCCTCAGTTTTCTTATCTATAAACAAGGTTGTTATAAAGATTTTTAAAAGATAATGCTTATAAAGCACTTACTAATGCCTGAATATTTTGAATGCTGAATAAATTTTAGCTCATATTGTTTTTTCCATCTGTGGTTTTCCTTCTAGGTGTGAATTTTGCATAAATCTATGATTTTCTACCATATATGCTAATATTTCTTTCCCTTAGTTTGGGCACTTTAAAATGAGCAATGGTGACACTTTATTTTATTATATATATATGTACATTTGTGTATGCACATGCATTCTCTCTCTCTCTCTCTCTCACACACACACACACACACACACACACACACACACAGAGACAAAACGAAAAGATAACTGGATTTCCTCTCATCAGCAGAACCTAGGCTAAGAGCTATCATACCAGCATTTGGTTCCTTAAGCTCTTGCACAGATCCTTCCCTTTGAGTCAATGGCTTATGAAGATAGCAGTTTTAAAGCTGAGGAGGTTGTTAAGGGCAATCTTCAGCAGCCCCATTGTGTGCAGAAGCAAAGGCCCTCTCTAATATGGAATGAACAGAATCCTGATGACTGAGGTCATTACAACTCTGCAGTACTAGCTATGTCCATTAACCTCAGAGCCAGGGCCTGTCTTGGTAGAAATATACAAAAAAGAAGTCAAATAAGAGCTGTATGAGGGTCTTGCAGAGAAGGAGTCCGAGAAGGCAATGGGAGTGGAGTGAGGGAGAAGTGTTTGTCCCTGGCATCTTTTCAGAAGAGAGGTTCTTTTGACAGGAGAGGTTTGGAGATTATGAACCAATACCTCCATCATTCAATATTACATTTCCCATAAGTGGAGTGGGTTTTGATGCAATTAGGTAGCTGGAGCGTCTTCATTTTTGTGTATGGCTCAGGTAAATCTAACTTTTATTTATTTATTCATTTACTTATCATCTATTCAAAAAAAATCAATATGTACCTGTAATTGGCCATTATTATGCTAGGTGGTAGAAGTATAGATGTGACTAAAACTGGATCTCTACCCACAAAATCTCACCGTCTTGGAGGAGACAGAGGAAAGCAGCACTCTCAGCATAGTGGGTTGGCACTGTGATAGACGTATACAGAAGATACCATATGAGCACAGAGGAGGAGCATCAGAATCACTGGGGAGGCAGAGAGGGAGGATCTAAAGAAGGTAGCAATGGAGGAGGGCAGTGGTGGAGACATATTAGAGGGACCTTAAAGCATGGAGTAAGTGGACTTAGAGTCACATTTTTAATGGGGGCTATTAAGCTAGCAATGCTACTATCCACTCCTGGAAGGATACAAGACAAAGAACTGCTTGGTGCAAAATAATGGTGACTTTGGGGGGTACCCAGGTGTCTCAGTTGGTCAAGTGTCTGACTCTTGATTTTGGCTCTGGTCATGAGCTCAGGGTTGTGAGATTGAGCCCTGCATCAGGCTCTGTGCTGGGCATGGGGCCTGTTTAAGATTCTCTCTCTCTCTCTCCCTCTCCCCCTCCCTGCTCATGCTCTCTCTCTATTAAAAAAAAAAAAATGGTGACTTTGGTTTTAACCTTGTGGAATTTGAGGATGTTGTGGAACATGCCATGAAGATAAGGTGTCCAGAAGACAACTGTCATTTATGGAGGTTGAAGCCATGAATGTGTATGTACTTCTTCAATGAGAGAGTATATAGATTTAAGAAAAGTAGATCATGGTATACCTGGGGAATACCCATTTTAAGGGTTGAGAACGGGAAAAAGAGATGATGGGAAAGAAAGAAAAGGAATAGCCACATAAAGAGGAGGAATACCAAGAAGACTTGTATCACCTGTGCCAAGAGACAGAGACCTTCTGGAAGGAGATAGTGATCAGCAGCGCCAAATATCACAGAAGTAAGATGATTGCTAGGTGTCTCTATTACTCATGTAGGTTTTTTACTAGCAAAGAATATGTTCATTCAAGTTTTCTTAAGCAATAGTGGCTTTATGGCAAGTACACACTCAGAGAATAAAGTACACAGGAACCCTATTCATGCAGCCGGGTTTGGGGAGAATAGGAACTTCTATTCCTTATAGAGTATGGAATACTGTTTAGAAACCAGAAGCTTGTTCAGGTACAACACAACTCTTGCAATCAGGATATCTTGTTGCCTCTTGAAGGTACTACGAGAACACAGAAGAGGCTTCATGATCCCTCTCCAGGCTTTCTGCCATCAGCCCTAACTCTTTGTTTCTCTATGGAGGTCTGCATGCTTTGGCTCCACAACCATGTTCTATCTCTACTGGTCTTTCAAGGAGAAAATCCAACCGGCCTAGTTCATCCCATTTTTGTAAATGGAGAGGGACCTCATAGTCGATAGATTGTGGAGGTCTTGGGTCACTTGTATATATCTACCCCTTGATTGCAGTCAGCTGTAGCCAAGG
The DNA here is from genome assembly GCF_023065955.2 of Ursus arctos. NCBI lineage: Eukaryota > Metazoa > Chordata > Mammalia > Carnivora > Ursidae > Ursus > Ursus arctos. Next base: position 12,443,320 of record NW_026622985.1, on the reverse strand, counting down.
AGGAAAGGCAATATGGCACCCAGACCATGATTACTGCTTCATAAAGAACCACCAAGGACTTCTTTCCTCCACAAGGGCCAGTAGCCTTGGAAGATGCTTCCTGTTTTAAAGCTTCTTCTTTATTACCATGGACATGGGTAATATGGAAGTCTTAGCATACCAGGAAGAGCAGTTTCAATGGAGTGGTGGAGATGGAAGCCAGAGTTTGAACTTTAGTAGATTGAGGATAAATGGGAAGCAAGCTAGTAGAGACAGGGAATATAGACGAGTCTTTGAGGGAATGTAGGTAGGAGGTATAGTACTGGAGCTATTGGACATTTGCTTCCAAGACAAGATTGTACTATAAGATATAAGATACTTCTGCATATATATATATATATATATATATATATGAGAGAGAGATAAACATAGGGTATGTATGCACAGGAGAGCAAGATTGATAGACTGGGGTCCCTAAAGAACTGGAAGGAATCTAGAAAGAGCGCCATCATTCACTTTGTCCATATCTACACTTGTCATTGGGCTTCCCTATCTGATATTGTTGGGTGTGTAGAAATTCTGAGAGAGAGATGGAGGACTAAAATGACAGTGAGAGCATAAAGAAAATGAGGGAGTACTGTGTGTGGGTAGCTAGAAAGACCAACAGGGATAAGAAAAGAAGAGTGGGAAGGTCAAAGAAAGTGTAGAATTAGTAGGCAGGAGTTTGACCAAATCCCCAAGGGACAGGTTATGGGTCTTCTTGGATGTTCTGATGAATCTAGGGGTTGCATTTTTTTCTCTGGCTGCAAGGAGAAAGACAAAAGCAGGCCTTGGTTATGATGTCTCTCATAACTCACTACCATAGCAGGCAAGTCCCCAGATATTCTAGAGCTTTTTATTTTGCATCAATAAATATTTACTGCTGTTGTATCACCTTAGTGATGATTTTTACCATACATCCTGTCTGAATTTCTTGGAACAATCCCTTTAAAAAATTTTTAATACCAGAAATAATCCCAGTGGATAAGCCAATTAGGTCTTAAAAATAGAACCTTTGTTAAAAAGCCATTACAATTTCTCTTCTGGCGTTGGGCTCTGTCATTGATAAATTGCCCCCAGGCTCCTCTCTTAACGTCTTAGGTTAAGACTGTCTCTAGTACATACATATACCAGAAGCACTAAGATTTGTTCATTTAAAAATAGATCCAAAGGCAAACATATTTCAAGTGGATTTCCTACTATGGGGATTTCAAAAATTAACACTGGAGAATGAAGGTGGGAATCGTAGTTTTACATTTGTACTTAGCAAATACAAGGCCTGCTCCCGTACTTTCTCCATTTCCTCCACCAAACTCTGCTACACTGCTTACTATAAATATGAGTTGTAAGGGGCAGATTTTATAAGCATTTGAGACCTCTGTTTTCTGCTTTGAAAGGAAAATGGTCCTCTTAACAAGCTTTTCTTTTCTTTTTCCTCTCCTCTTCCTCCTTCTTCTTTTGAGGCAAGGGAAAAATAAGTTATTTGCAGGTGAATATTTATATTTAATATTTAATTTCCTTTAAGTATCAGATCTGGGATTCCAATAACCGTGGACGAGAGAGGGGCCAGAGAGCTGTCTCCGTCCCATGAAATTGCCCTAATTCCTCTTGACAGAGTCAAAGCCGATTCGTTTCCTGGTTTATAATCTTATCACTAAACAATAGCCAACATTTTTTGAGCACCTAGTAGGTGCCAAATACTGAGGATAGAAAGGGAATAAGCATTAGTCCCTTTTCTAAAAGCTCGTGCGTTAGTGGTGACTACCGAGAGGTTGCTAGATTAATGCCCCAATTCAGGCGGAGTGGACGCTCAAAAGAAAGAAAGTGACAGACAGCAGTGGATATAAAATCTCTCCCCCTTATTCATTCAGGCTTATGACGAGCAGCTAGCTATATCCTTGACTTCACTCTGTGACTGGAGAGAGCAAAATATATTCCATGCTCAAAAAAATGTTCCCGAAGGAAAGAACTTTACCTGTAGCTATGAAGCTGATTGATGTCCTTAAAGCCCAAGGGGTCTTCACTGACAGGCCTGCTTGCCGTTTCAAAACCAAAAAAGGGGGCGGGTAAAAGGAAAGGGGTGTGTGTGTGTGTGTGTGTGTGTGTGTGTGTGTGTTGGGGAAGCAGGGACAAAGGGGAGAAACAGCAGGTAGGGAGACAGGAGAAGCATCTGTGCAGATGAACTATTTTCCTAATGTTTACCTTAAATGACAGCTATGGGTGAGGCAGGAAATAATCAAGAGAGAACATATGTGATTTAATATAGTGTAAATTAGTTGGGGTCAGTAATGCTAGCTGCTATAACAAGCAGCCCCTGAATCTCAAACAATTATTTCTTGCTTGCCCATCACAGTCCAATAGGGTCATGGGGAAGGGGACATCATCTGGTGCAGTCTTCAGGTACCCACAAGCTTTCTGCTGTGATGCCACCATCATGTGGTCCCAGGGTGACTGAATAAGACGCAGAGATCTGTAATTGGGCAGGAGGAGGGAGGCTGTGGCCGGGTCTGGAAGTGGCATACAGAACTTTGCTTGCATCCCACTGGATGGAATCCAGGACTCACGGCCCAAAACTAATTGCAAAAGAAACTGGGAAATGTAGTCTTCCTGTATGCCCAGAAGGAAAATAAATTGTTTTTGGTGAACATATGGCATTGTCTCTGACATGTGGTAGTACTTTCATCAAGCTAAAATTGACAGTGATGAGAGTCCTAAAAAGCATACAACAAGTGAGGTCTTGCCCTTGTTGGAACACTGGCTGCCTTGTTTTGAGCATTACTTAGAAGACTTTGAATCCATATACTTATTATTTACATCCCTCTATGGCTTGTGTGAAAAACATTTCTGAGGTTTCAAATTTTCTGAGGAAATCTAACTTAAAGCGTGTGGCATAATCTAAAGATTTTCTTTATCCTTCCTTCCTTCCTTCTTCCTTCCTTCCTTCCTTCCTTCCTTCCTTCCTTCTTCCTTCCTTCCTTCCTTCCTTCCTTCCTTCCTTCCTTCCTTCCTCCCTTCCTTCCTCCCTTCCTTCCTTCCTTCCTTCCTTCCTTCCTTCCTTCCTTCCTTCCTTCCTTCCTTCCTTCCTTCCTTCCTTCTTCCTTCCTTCCTTCCTTCCTTCCTTCCTTCCTTCCTTCCTTCCTTCCTTCCTTCCTTCCTTCCTTCCTTCCTTCTTCCTTCCTTCCTTCCTTCCTTCCTTCCTTCCTTCCTTCCTTCCTTCCTTCCTTCCTTCCTTCTTCCTTCCTTCCTTCCTTCCTTCCTTCCTTCCTTCCTTCCTTCCTTCCTTCCTTCCTTCCTTCCTTCCTTCCTTCCTTCCTTCCTTCCTTCCTTCCTTCCTTCTTCCTTCCTTCCTTCCTTCTTCCTTCCTTCCTTCCTTCTTCCTTCCTTCCTTCCTTCCTTCCTTCCTTCCTTCCTTCCTTCCTTCCTTCCTTCCTTCCTTCCTTCCTTCCTTCCTTCCTTCCTTCCTTCCTTCCTTCCTTCCTTCCTTCCTTCCTTCCTTCCTTCCTTTCTTCTTTTTCCCTCCCTCCCTGCCTTCCTTCCTCTCATATTGATCACTATGTCCATTCCATGCAAAAAAGGGAAAAGAGAAAAAGAGAAACCCCACTCTTTTAAAGTACTAACACTCCACATGAGTAAGGGAAAAGGGAGGGTGGCCTCAGAAGTGTCCTCTCCGAAGGAGATACTTCCTCCCAGCTCTGTTGGAGTTAACTCAGCTCATTAAGCAGCTAGGAAGGTGCTCCATCCGTGCCACTGTCCAATGGGTCAAAATAGACAACCGTGGCAGCTAGAGGGGCTGTCTTCTTGGATTCAAATTACAAAGGTACTTTCATTCCCAGCTTGAACTTCCCATAAGCCCCCCGGCATAGGAACCTACCTTTCTAGTTTAGCATTGTTGTAGAGATTACTAAATGACTATAGTAGAAAAAATAAGGAATAATAAATCACACAGAAGTTCCAGCAGTATGTTCCTTTTCCCTTAAAACTTTATTAAGTGTTACAGATGATATGATTAAGGAGACTTAAGCTCAAAATGTAAAACCATAATAAACAACCCAAACACTGTATATTTTTAATTCCTCAGATGGCGCAGCGAGTTGTCTCTTTAAGTTTTAAATGGTAGTTTCTAAAGCCTACCATCAAGGATTACTTTTAGCAAAAATCACAGCTGGCTTTGAAATTAATTTGAAAATGAACATAATCTATAACAGGTACATATACAAGAGGTGAAGTAATTCCTGGCATCCTTCAGCTGATACACTATCTTAAAAGTTTAGGGCAAGGCATTTAGTATTCAGGAAAATTACACATCAGATTGTATTTTATGATTTTTTTTTCCCTGGGAGTGTATGAACAAGCATTACAAACATGCTATACACCTGTAAGACCGAGCATTATGGTGGGTAGCTAGGGAATATCCACTACACCAGAAAGAAGTCTGCACAATGAATCAGGCAGAGAACAGCTGGTGGAGAAATCAGATGGAGGATCAGAGTGATCTGTGGAAGGTATTTGAGTTCACTATAAACATTTTGCAAGCATTGGGTGAAGAAGCTACACTTCTGGGCCTCACAACCCAAGCCCCGGCTTGCTGCAGGCTAGAGAAATGGTTCCAGAAAGTACACAGCTCAAGACAAAGAGATACCATGTTGGGTTTTTGTTTTGTTTTGGTTGTTTTCCTGACTCAGGTGGTTTTGGAACGACTCACAAGGAGTCAGTCTTTGGAAGAACTGGCCCTGGGTTTCTAGTGCCTGGCCTCTTGGGTGCCCTGTCTTTCCACTGCTCCCAACAAGTGCGTTGGCAAGAGACAAAGGAAGGGTATTTCTTTTAAGTCTTAAGCATGTGCTGAGCAGGAAGGAGCCTTCGCCTTTTCCTTAGGGCAAAAATAAGAGCACTGTGGTAAGTAACCGAGAACTTGGCCAAGAAAAGAAATATGTCTGAGGTTAGGGAAAGCGGGATGCTAGTTTGCTTTCCTTCATCTCCAAATCCACTAGATTTTCCATCTTATTTTTCTTTGGCACCTTTTACCTCTAATCTTTGCGTCATGCATAGTTAAAACAACAACAACAACAAAAAAAAAACCCAGATGAACTAAAAGGAATCCCCCTCCCCCATATAAACAAGGGAAGATGCTCCGTGAGCTGGGGCCTTAGAAGGAAGCGTTGGGCAGGGAACGGGAAGCACAGGAAAGAAAAACACAAAAACAGTTTCTGGAGTGAACTCAGAGCACAGGATCCAATGGAAACCCACAAATGCAAATGGCAAAGGATCAAAGGTGAAGGGGTGTGTGGGTGGAAGGTGCTGCCCTGCTCCAAGAAGCATTCCTAGGTGGAGAAATTCCTCAGGACTCAGGCACCTGCTGCTTTAAGTTCCGAGCCTCAGGATGGGGGAGAGAAGCCTAAAGTGGTGCAAGGGGGTGGGAGGTGGGGGAGCAAAGAGGCTGCAGGCGACACCTCTGAGCTGCCCCCACTTAGAGGCCAAAGCATCACTTCTCTGCTTCCCAGCTTCAAGCTGATTCTCACGTGGGGCCTCCTGGCTCTTCTATAATCGCCTGAAATGTGAAAAGTGCTTTATTCCAGGGAAAAGTTAGGCAGAGGGAGCTTCGCTCTTTTACTCACCTTGAGGACCATTCCCCCTCCAGAGTGGGTTCAAGTCCGAAGCTTCAGGCCTGCTCTCCCCTCCTCAACGTAGCCGGAGGACTTGAGCTTTAAGGCTTTTGCCCACGCTGGGCAGTTCACCATCCATCTCTCCTTCGGTCCTGAGCAAGGCTGTCAGAAGGGGAAAAGCCGTGGAAATTAAATTTCACAAGAGCAGTAGCATCAACACTTCCCTCCCCCCACCCCAGGGAAAGTGACCCACCACAGAGGGCCGGCTGGTCTCATGGTGGCCTTGCTTCAATACCTCGAGCCCACAGGTTGCCATCCTGCCACACCCTGGCAGCCAGGTCTTGACAACCAGTCCCGTCCTCCAGCTTAAGCTCCACGAGGACATTGGTCAAATTGCCACTTTGAAATTCACGCCTGGATCCTTATGTGGAATGTGCCCTCTGTCTACCCTCATCTCTTTGGAGCTTAAATCCAAACATTGCCTCTTCTGTTAAGACTCTGAAATAAAAATAAAACAGGTAATTGGACTACGAGAGAGCAGGAAAATAACAGTAACCAGCAAGTATAGCATCTATGTTGACTTTTCACTTTGCTCTTAGAAGTGAATGTGTCTGTCAGTTCATTAATAAAATGAGGCTGCCCAGCATTCTAAACTCCTTGGGGGTGAGGACTTGTCACCCACTTTCAGCTCCTTGTTGGAGATCAAGCAGCGGAACGAGCTGGGGGCTATCAGACCAGATGGTCTGCGAAGCTAGCGTTTAATATTGCTACAACACTGAGTGCGCCCGGCCTTCCCCTGCCCTAGCGGCACAGGCAAGCAGCCAGGTGAAGGGGGACAGGATAGAGAGGGGCTTGGAGAGCAGGTGTGTATGCTGGGACTTTCAAGCACCCCCACCTTTCTCTCTTTGCAGAGAAAAGAGAGTCTATTTTCTCCCCCATTACTCTTACTTTCTAAGCTGTGTCGGACTCAAGAGAAAAATTTTGACACTTCAAAAACACAATATTGAGTGAAAACAGCCAGGTACAGAAAAATATAGTATGAAAATTAACCATCTATGTTAATTTTTTTGAAAAGGTAGAAAACTGTACAGTCCACTGTCATGAAGATCCATTTATGTAATACAAACTAGAAAATGCATGAGGATGTGCGTCAGCCTGATAATAACAATAACAGCCACGTCTACCATGACCACAATGCCCGACTTCATTGAGAACTTTCCATTTGCTGGGTGCTGTTCTCATTAGCTCACTAAAGCTGCTGGGAGGGAAGGGAGGGAGTGGGCGTGAGACTTCAGTTGTATTCAAAGTGAATATAGCAAAATGGCAAAATGGTCACAAATTACAAATTTGGGTGGAGTACGCTTTATTTTCTTTTCGGTATTCAGTGTATTTGAAACGTTTCCTAATTAATTAGAAGAAGAAAGCAAAACCCATAACGAAGGGAAACATGCAGACTTTGGGTTAGAATGTGCCTCTTCGGCCTAAGCACATGCCCTCTTAACCTCCACCCTTGGAATGTGTCCCCACTTACCTTCACAGTGCTGCTGGGGCTGGGTGGAGGGTCCGTGCTTCTCTATTCTCACTCCCCAGACACTGCATCTGGTCCCACACCTTTCGGAGCCTGTCTGATGTGTCTTGCAAGTAGCTCCTTAGTCCATCCCGGAAGAAGCATTCTTAATCACTGGGCCCCACTGAGGCCTCCGCAGCATGTGTCCCGGGCCCGTGTCCTTCTGTACCCCAGGACCTGCCTTACATCACACAGACACCCAAGGGCACATCAAACCCAACCTGCTCCAAAGCGAACCTGACTCCCCAAAACTATTTCTCCCACAGTAAATCCCTACTCCCCTTTGGAGTGAAAACAGCCACACTGATTTGTTGTCAGCTCCCTTCTTTGTGTTGCTCTCCACAACTCACCCATCAGCAAAGGCTCAGACGGGCTCCAGTAGCCTGGCCTTTAGTCTTACTCTTCCCTCTGCCTGGACCCCTCTTTACCTAGCTAGTTTCATGGCTCGTCGCTTTCTCTTCGCTCAGGGCTCTGGTCGGATCTCATCACCCCATTGAACATAACAGCCCTGTCACTTTCCTTCTCCTTGCTGGATTCATTCTTCTAGAACAGTGCCTGACCCATAGTGGACACTCAACACATATCTGTTGAAATCCTGAATTAATAATACTTCTCAAGCACCAGCTGGTCCCAGGCATTCACACACACATTAATCCGTTTAGGACCCACCAAAGCTTTCTGAGGAATCCTATCTGAACAGCACAGGTGACCGACCCTTGGAGAATGTGCACGGGCTCTCACTGGTGCCGATTCTGTGCTGAAGCTCAAACCCCCTCCTCTTTGCTCCAGTCTTTCCCCCGTATGACACTGCGACTCTCAAAGGAGGAAAGCCAGGAGGAACGACATTCAACTGTCTGCTCTGTGCTGCCGGGGATGGCGTGGGTCACATGAACAGAATGATTTTCTTCTTCACAAACACACTCAGAAGTTAACAGTATCTCCATTCTAGAGATCAGAAAACCGAACTTTCTGAGAGGTTAAATAATTAGCTAGAAATCGCCACTTCTACTCAGTGACGGAATGTGCCCAGCTCTGCCTTTTCCACGGCTCGTGCTCTCTTAAAGATATCCATCCTGCTTGCCTCCAAGTTCCATTTTAATTCCCGTAAAAGGCTTCCTTCCCTGGAGCCTGTCCACAGCACAGGCTTCCCAATCCCTGCCTTCTCGTGAATGATTCCAACTCTGTCTCCTTCCCTCTCCTCACTCCCTCCCTCTGCTGCGGGGACCTTTCCCTAGAACTTTCACCCTCCACTCATTGCTTACGCCTGCTGTAGTCTCAAAGGAGCAATCATTCTCACGGGCCACCCAGAAGTTGGACATAAGAAAACAGGTTAGGTCGAAGAGAGCGAGTGGGAGAACATCCAGTGCTAGAAAGCAGATGGTGCCCAACTTGCAAATGGGTTTGTTTGCTCGAATTTCTTTGGAGGACAGTCATAGGCAACTTGAAACACATTTTCCCATGGAGACAATATTATCAATGATGAATAGGGTCTTGGGGTCATCCATGAAGCCCTGAATAATGTCACTGTCTAATCAAGATACTACTAGATACTCCTAGAATTATTGAACCTCACTAGCAAGTCAACATCCGTCACATGGATTCTGTGGAAAAATGGGATTTGAGTTCCAACTGGGGACACCAAGAACACTTCTGCTCACATTATTCATCTCATGCTCCTGTCTCTGTATGAGATTCTCCTTGCTGTGTGCCCCACCCCAGCTGAAAGTCTATAGGGATGGCTGTTGGACTCAGGTAGTAGAAATTGCTGGGCATTTGAAGGAGGGAGGAGAGAAAGAGGGCTCCCAGAGTAGGGGGTCCTTTGACAGGGACCTGTGCTTAGAACCTGAATGTAGTAGAAACAGTTTCCGGGCCCCATGCATGTGGGGAAGTCTTCTGTGACCAGTAATGACAGGACGTTAGCAGCAGGGAGACAGTCACCACTCAGAAGGGGCAACAAGTACAGTTTGTGGCTGCTCCCTTTGTGTATCCTGATGTCTTTGGAGAATACGGATGAACAGGTGGCCGTGCCCAGTGGTGAAAGTACCCAGAACAGGAATCAGTAGGCCCCAGTCCTTGCTCCACTTCCTTAGCTGAGAACTCTAGGCAACATATAGCCTCTCAGAGCCTTATTTTCCTTTCATGTTAAGTGGGAAAAAATCCCGTTGCAGGGTCACAATGACCATCTCTTAGGATATGATTGTGAAAATGCTTTTCTAGCTCATTCAATGCAATAGTAGTATTACGCTTAGCATTATACAATAGGCCACGTGCTCTCCAAAAAATTAATATTGTTTGGTACAAAACCACTAAGAGAAAGACATATAAAAAACTTCCATCTATTCATTATACTTTGCCTTTTTTTTTTTTAACACTCCTAGCAACTGAGAATTATCTAAAGAGGGAGATTTCAACCCAGACACCCATTTTGTTCCAGACTGAGAACTGGCCATTCCTACTCCTTGTCCTCTGTGTCTGTTCCCCTTCATCCCCTCTGACCATGCAACTTAGCACTCTGTGTGGCTTCGTGTTCTCCCTTTAGAAGAATTTAAAGGAGCCCATTTCTTTCTTTTGTTGTCCTGCTGGAGAAGAATCTAATCAACAATCCTTTTTTAAAGCCTAATAAAAATTGAGTAGATCACATTTTAGATGTAGATTTCTGGAGGGAGAAACAAAATCTTTATCCAAACCCACATGTAGGACTGTTGAGATGAGATGGGCTGTATTCCAGGACCCTGCATGTAACGAGGGGACATTAACAGCCCAAGGAGAGTTCTCTATTTGGAAAGCATTTTTTCCCCTACTTGTTGAATTATTTCTCCCCAGTTTGGGACACAACATTCCTAAGTGGAAAGGAAGCATTGACTTGACTGACTCCTTTTAAATGTCTGTTTTCTGTAGCGCAAGTCAACCTATTTAGTGCTTTGCCATTTCAACACGCGTTCATAAACTTATTAGTCAATATGTCTAATGCTCTGTTTTAAAGTCCCAAACTGTATTGCACATTTGAAAACTGAAGCCATGGACATAAACAATTTTCAAGTTGGAGAGACATTAAAAACAATTACGTCCTGCAGTGTTTCTCTAGAACGTTGCCTTTCAGGATCTTGGCACCTGCTACATCATTACTGTATAGCCACCTGCTTTGAGATCAGATGCTGCAAGTTTTCCTCTATTTGTCTCTGGACTGATGAGTCAGCCTTAAGACTTGGTTCTAAAACATCCCAGCTGGACAGTAGTATAGGCAGCGTTTAGAACGCTGAGTGCTTCTCTCCCAAAGTCAGTTCCAATAGTTCTGTACAAGAGGCACAGGACTGTGGGCAATACCAAACTCATTAGAATTCAGGTAAGTAGGACTTCACCTGTACTATTGCTTGAAAATCAGAATCATTAGAAAGGATTCTCAGCATTGCTTTAATATAAAATTCTAGAGTTGCCCATCAGGCCATGCCAAGAATCTAAGTGTATCCTTAGTTCTCCAGGGCCGATGAGTTATTTTTTCTGTTTTTCTTTCTTTCTTTTTTCTTTCTTTTTCTTTTTCTTTCTTTTTTTTTTTTTTTTGTATTGTAAAAGCCTTCCTCCATCATCTTAAACTTAAAAATTTCAGTATCTGCTTTTAGCTTTCTCAGGAATATGAACTATGTTGTAGGAAATTCAATGAAATCTAGATGACCGGGTCTGTCTTTGTGGGTAAAACAGAGAAGCAGGGACTGAATACTACTATGGCTGGACTGACTTGAGAATGGTTTTAGCCACACTTTCATGATTATTGGGCTGGAGGTAAATGGTCGTGAGAGTTTTCCAAGGACTTGGAAAGCATCCTTGATTTCTCTTGTCAACATTTTAATACTTCTACTGGGAAAGATGTAGAAGGTCATGCATTTGCATCCAACACAAAACAATGTTAATGAACTTGCCACCTGAAATACTGGAAAGTACACTGGTGATCCACTTCATAGACACATTAGTAGAAATAAGACACAAAAGATGTCCATTGGCTGCAGCAGTGGGACATATTAAGCAGGGTTTTATTTGACTGAAAACTCTTTGCAAATATATTGATTGGTGGGGTTACTAAAAAGACACCCTGTAATTTCAGTCTGTAAAAATAGAGATATAATGTCTCAAACAAAGGAAAAGATAAATCTTTTATACTCCAAGCACCTGAAACATGCACTTAATTTTGGCACTTTTATGCCCTGAGCATCTTAATAACATGCACAGATATTTGATTAGAGAGCTGGATAAATTGGAATGCAGAGTTGTATCCAGGAGAGAACAGCCAGAATAATGAAAGACCTAAAGCCATAGAACCGTTGCAAAGCACAGAAATATTTCTTTTGCCCTGAGAAAGAATTAAGGAAATAATCATTACTTGCTGCAGGAAAGGAAACATAGACTTGGACCACCAGAAAGATTCAAGCAGGTGACCGCTGTTTTGACATGATGGTGTTAGGATCTTTCCAACCCTGCCCTTTAAGGCTGCCAGGGGTACACTTCTGTGGAGGTGCCATTTTATAAAATTGTGTCCTTTTTAAATAAAAAAAAATGTTTTGAAACTTTGTAGTATTTTCCTTAATCATCGTGATTGGGGCTGCTCAGTACTTTATCGAGGTAATGGAAATGTTTTCTGTAACTGTCCAGTACAACAGCCACTGGCCACATGTAGTTAAGGAGAACTGGAAACTTGCTACTCCAACTGAGGAGCTGGATTTTAATTTTAGTTAACTTTAATTTTAATTTAAATACCCACATGGGACTGGTGGTTATGGTCCTGGGCAGCGTGGGTCAACATATTGCCTTTCTTTTCCATTTCACCTTGCTAACAGCTTTGGCATTTGGTCTTTTGCCTCTTCTAGATTCACCTAAATGCTTAAAAGCAAGTGAGTAAAAGAATTAAAATCTAATATGCAGATTACTAAATGTGAACTCTTTCTTTTTAAAATTCCTTCTAGCTATTTCCTAAGTTCCATATCTAGGTTCTTCGTTTTTTTTTTTTTAATCAAGTGACGTCTGCTTCAGAGCCCCTTCCCCCCATTCCTTGCATGTTGAAATATTGATTGCAGAAATTAGGTTCTGCCAGAGCCTTCCTTTGGCAGCACTTGTATTCTCTTGCAAGTTCTCCAGAAACGGTGTTTTTCAAAAGGACTTGCCTTTTCTGCATTCAGCCCAGTGTAAACTGATTTGTATGACATGGTAGGCACTCCCCCAAGGTTTGCCAACAGTGTGGCAGGAGAACGTATTTGATGGTTGTATTTTATTTTCTCATTTGGTTTCAAAACTTTAAAAACATCATTTTTTTTTTTGAGGCAAAGTTTATTCTTGGTTTGATGCAAATCTTCTTAACCCATTAAGTCCTCTGGTTCAGGGGCGCCTGGGTGGCACAGTCGTTAAGCGTCTGCTTTTGGCTCAGGGCATGATCCCAGCGTTCTGGGATCGAGCCCCACATCAGGCTCCTCCACTAGGAGCCCGCTTCTTCCTCTCCCACTCCCCCTGCTTGTGTTCCCTCTCTCGCTGGCTGTCTCTGTCAAATAAATAAAAAAAATCTTAAAAAAAAAAAAAGGTCCTCTGGTTCAGGAAGATCACTTCCCCAAATCAATACCCCAATTTCAAGATCCATCCAGTTAATTTAGGAAAATACTCAGTATCTTCTATTTGGAAGAAATCATTGATATCTTCCATTTTCTTGAGATGAGTTGTTCAGTATGGAACAACTCTTTTGTAATAAAAAAAAAGAAAGGAATTAATTAAACGTAAGGTATTGCTTTTGTTTGTTTTTGGCCTTTTTTATAGGTTTTTAAAAACTTTTTATTTTGAGATAGCTGAATGCAATTATAAGAAATTATAAGAAATTTTAAAGAAATAAGAATTATAAGAAATAATTCCTTCACCCAGTTCGCCCAATGGTAATACCTTGCATAATTATAATACAGTATCACAGACAGGAAACTTGTATTAATATAATCCACTGATCTCATTCATATTTCTCCAGATTTATATGACTCATTTATGTGTGTACTTAGTTCTATGCAATTTTACCACACATGTAGATTCATGTTAATACCAGAGTAGTCAATGTATAGAACAGTTCTATCACAACGATCCCTCATACTACCCCTTATAGGCAATGTTTGTTCCCACCATCCCACCTTCGATAATCCTTGTCAACGGCTGATGTTCTCCATCTCTATAATTTTGTCATTTCATGAATGTTATATAAATGAATTCATATAATTTGTAACTTTTTCATTCTGGCTTTTTTCACTTAGCATAAATGACTTAAGATACATCCAAAGTGTTGCTTGTATCAATAGTTCATTCATTTTATTGCTGAATAGTAGTCCATATAACAACGTTGAACCATTCACCTGTTGAAGGACATTTGGGTTGTTTCCAGCTTTTGCTATTACAAATAAGACTGCTGTGAACATTTGTGGACAGATTTCTGGGTGAACATCAGTTTTCATTTGTCTGAGATAAATATCCAGGAGTACAAGAGCTGGGTCATATGGTAAATGCACATACAGTTTTGAAAGAAACTGCCATATTCTTTTCCAGTTGGGCTGTAAATTATATTCCCACCAGCAATGTTTGAGTGATCAAATTTCTCTGCATCATAACCAGGATTTGGTGTTATCACTATTGTTTATTTTAGTCATGCTAATTTTAATTTACATCTCCATGATAGCTAACACGATTGAACATTGTTCATATGTACTTAATAGCCAAGTATATATTATATTCAGTGAAATGTCTGTTAAATCTTTTGCTAATTTCCAATTGGATTGATATTTCATGTTTTTTACTTTGTTGAACATTTGATTTACAAACATTTTCTCTAGGTCTAAAATTTGTCTTTTAATTCACTTAACATGATCTTTCACTGAAAAAAAAAGTTTTTAGTTTTAATAAAACCCAATTTATCAATTTTTCCTTTTATGGACCCTGCTTTTGTTGTCAAGTCTAGAAACTATTCACCTAGTCCTAGGTTCCAAAGATTTTTCTCCATGTTTTTATTCTGAGTTCTGTAGTTTTACATTTTACATTTATTTCTATGATCTCTTTTGGGTAAGTTTTTCATAGGGTGTGCAACTTAGCACAAGGATAGATTGCCTGTGGATAGTCAGTTGGTCCTGCGCCATTTGTTGAAAGGCTATCTTTCCTCTCTTTAACTGATTTTGCACCTTTGCCAAACATATTGAGTCTTCCAATCATTAACCCAGTATATCTCTCCATTTACTTTGTTCTTCAATGATTTCTTTCTTCAGCCTTTTGTCATTTTCAGCATACTTATTTTGTATAAGGTTTGCTCATTTTCTATTCAGGAATTGGAAATACTGTTGTTTGTAATCAGTTTCCACTTTTTCCTTGTTAGCATATAGAAATGTGATTACTTTTTGTATTTTTATCTTGTATTCTGTAACCTTGCTGAAGTCACTTCTAGCGAGTCAACCTTACTAAAAGGTGTTCGTTGTTTTGTTTGTTTGTAGATTATTTGGGATTTTTTTTTTACATAGTTATGTGATCTGCAGAGGGACATTTTAATTTTTTTCTCTCTAACTCATATGCCTTTCATTTCTTTTTCTTGTCTTATTGTAGGGGCTAGAACTTACTGTACTTATTGTTGAATAAGAATGGTAAGAGTAGACATCCTTGCCTTATTCCCAGTCTTAAAGAAAAGTATTCATTCTTTAAACACTAGGTATGATGGCAACTATTGGGTTTTGTAAATGCTTTTTATTAAGTTAAGGAAGTACCCTTTATTCCTACTTTGCTGAGATTATTTTTCATAATAGATGTTGGAGTTTGCCTAGTGTTTTTTCTACATCAATTGATATGGTCATATGATTTTTGTTTTTCAGCCTATTGATAGGTGGATTGAATTATTTGATTTTCAAATGTTGAACCAACTTTTGTATAAATGGACTATATCTCACTCGTCATGTTGTATGCTTTCTTTTTACACATTTAATTTGCTTATATGTTGAGAATTTTTTAGATTAAAGTTCATGAGGCATTAATCTCTATTTTCCTTTTATGTACTATCTTTGTCTAGTTTTGAGCTCAGGGTAATACTAATCTCATAAAGTGAGTTTGGATGTGTACTGTAATTTTCTATATTCTGGAAGTGATTATGTAGACTTGGTATTAATACTTTAGATGGTAAAATTCTCCAGTGAAACCATCTGGGCTTTTTCTGTATCTATGGAAATGATCATATGATTTTTATCCCTCATTTTGTTTATGTAGTGCATCACAATGATTAACTTGCAGTTGTTGAGATCCATTCTTGCATCTGTATAGTAAATCCCACTTGATCATGGTGTTTGATCCTTTTATTGTATTGTTAAATTTGGTTTGCTAATATTTTGTTGAGGATTTTTGCATCCGTGTTCATCAGGACCTGTAATTTTCTTTTCTTGTACTTTCCTCCGTCTGCTTTTGGTATCAGGGTAATTCTAGCCTTATAAGTTAGTTTGGAAGCATTCACTCATCTTTAATATTTTGGAGGAGTTTGAAAAGGATAGGTCTTAACTCTTTAAGTGTTTGGTAATACTCACCTGTGAAGCCATCTGGTCCTGGATTTTATTTGTTTGAAGGTTTTCAATTAGTGATTCAATCTCCTTACTAGTAATCTGTCTATTGATTTTCTATTTCTTAATGATTCAGTCTTGGAAGATTGTATATTTGTAGAAATTTATCCACTTCTTCTAGGTTGTCCAATTTTT
Organism: Ursus arctos; assembly: GCF_023065955.2. Classification (NCBI taxonomy): domain Eukaryota; kingdom Metazoa; phylum Chordata; class Mammalia; order Carnivora; family Ursidae; genus Ursus; species Ursus arctos. The sequence continues at coordinate 12,427,409 of NW_026622985.1, read as the reverse complement.
TGACATAGAATTGTTCATAATAGTCTGTTATGATCCAGGGCTCCTGGGTGGCTCAGTCGTTAAGCATCTGCCTTTGGCTCAGGTCATGATCCCAGCGTTCTGGGATCGAGCCCCGCATCGGGCTCCCTGCTCGGTGGGAAGCCTGCCTCTCCCTCTCCCACTCCCCCTGCTTGTGTTCCCTCTCTCGCTTCCTCTCTCTCTGTCAAATAAATAAATAAAATCTTTAAAAAAAATAGTCTCTTATGATCCTTTGTACATCTGTGGTATTAGTTGTTAACTTCTCTTTCATTTCTGATTTTATTTATTTGAGTCTTCTATTTTTCACTCTTAGTGAACTTAGCATAAGTTATATCAATTTTGCTTATCTTTTCCAAGAAACAGCCCTGAATTTCATTGATCTTTTCTATTGTCATTTTAGTCTCTATTTCACTTATTTCTGCTCTTATCTTTCTTATTTCCCTCCTTTTATTAACTTTGGGTTTCATTTCTTCTCCTTTTTCTAGTTCCTATAGGTGTTAAGTTAGGTTGTTTGAGATTTTCTTGTTTATTGAGGTAGGCCTGTAATAATCACTTTTGCTGAATCCCATAGATTTTGGTATGTCATATGTCCATTTTCATTTATTTCCACATTTTTTTAAATTTCCACTTTGATTTCTTCAATGACCCATTGGTTGTTCAGTAGTATGTTGTTTCATCTCCACTTTTTTTTTCAGTTTTCTTATGAAATTAATTTCTAGTTTCATACCATATGGTTAGAAAAAATGCTTTATGTGATTTTAATCTTCTTGAGTTTATTGAGACTTGTTTTGTGGCCTAATGTGTGAGCTCCCCTGGAGAATGTTCTATGCACACTTGAGAAGTGTGTAGTCTGCTGCTTTGAAGTGGAGTGTTCTGTATATATTCATTAAGTTCATCTGGTCTAATATGTTGTTAAAGGCTGATGTTTCCCTATTTTTTTATTTTTAATTTTTTTAGAGAGGGAGAGAGGAGGGGCAGAACGAGAGCAAGAGAGAGAATCTTATGCAGGCTCTACCCCCAGCGCTGAGCCTTAGGCAGGGCTCAATCTCACGACCCTGAGATCATGACCTGAGCCAAAATCAAGAGTTGGATGCTTAACTGACTGAGCCACCCAGGTACCCCCTGATGTTCCCTTATTGATTTTCTGTCTGGATGACCTATCCATTGATGCAAGGGCAGTGTTATAGTCCCCTACTATTATTGTATTGCCATCAGTTTTTCCTTTTAAGTCTGTTTGTATATACCATACATATTTATAAATGTTGTAAATTTCTTTACATAATGTCCTTCATTGTCCTTTAGTACAACTTTTGTTATGAAATCTATTTTATATCAGATGAGGATAGCTGCACCAGCTTTCTTTTCATTTCCATTTTCATGGAATATCTTTTTTATCCTTTCACTTTAATTCTCTGCGTCTCCTTACTTCTCCAATGAATCTCTTGTAGACAGCATATATATGAACATATAGTCTTTTTTTAAAATCCATTCAGTCTTTTGATTGGAGAATTTAGTCCATTTACATTTAAAATAATTATTGATATGTATATATTTATTACTATTTTATTAATTGTTTTTGGTTGTTTTTGTAGTTTCTCTTTGTTCCTTCTTCTCTTGCTCTCTTTCCTTCTGATTTGATAATTTACTGTTATGCTTAGATTTCTTTCTCATTTTTTGTATATTTGCTATAAGTTTTTACTTTGCAGTTACTGTGAGATTCAGATAAATTGCATGTAACAGTCTATTTTAAATTGGTAGGAACTTAAATTTCAACACATTCAAAAACTATACATTCTTACTACTCCCCCCATTTTGTGTTTTTGATGTCACATTGTACATCTTTTTATTTTAAGTATCCCCTAACTAATTATTGAATTTTTAGTTAACTTCACTACTTTTGTTATTTGATTCTCATACTAGCTTTATAAGTGATTAATCCACTACTTTTACTATATACTTTTTTACAGTGAGATTTTTACTTTCATATGTTTTTTGGTATTAGTGCCATTCTTTTCAGCTTAAAGAAATCTCTTTAACATTCCTTATAAGGTCAGTTTGTTGGTGATGAACTCCTTTAGCTTTTGCTCATCTGGAAAACTCTTTATTGTTCCTTCTATTCGGAATGATAACCTCACCAACTAGAAGAGTCTAGATTTGGAGTTTTTTCCTTTCAGCACTTCGAATATGTCATGCCACTCTCTTCTGGCCTGAAAATTTTCTGCCAAAAAATATGCTGGTAGCCTATGGGTTTTCCCTTGTACATAAAAAGTTGTTCTTCTCTTGCTGCTTTTATGATTCTCTCTTTAACTTTTGATATTTTAATTATAATGCATCTTGATGTGGAACTCTGGATTCTTCTTGTTTGGAACCCTCTGGGCTTCTTGGACCTGGATGTCTTTATCCTTCCCCAGATTAGGGAAGTTGTCAGCCATTATTGCTTCAAATAAGTTTTCTGCCCCTTCCTCTCTCTCGCTTCTCCTTCTGGGACCCCTATAATGTGGATGTTATTCTACTTGATGTTGTCTTATAAGTCCTCAAATTATCTTCACTTTTTTTTTATTATGTTATATTAGTCACCATACAGTACTTCCTTAGTTTTTGGTGTAGCGTTCCATGATTCATTGTGTGTAACACCCAGTGCTCTTTGCAATATGTGCCCTCCTTAATACCCATCCCCTCACCCCCTTCCCCTCTAAAACCCTCAGTTTTTTGCTGGAGTCATCTTCACTTTTTAAAGTTCTTTTCTTTTTGCTACTCTGTCTGGGTGAGTTCCATTGCTTTGTCCTCCAGCTCACTAATCCATTCTTCTGCTTCATCCAATCTGCTGTGTATTTTTCAGTTCAATTATTGTTTTTCAGCTCTGTGTTTGGTTCTATCTCTTTGTTGTAATTATCACTGTGTTTAACCATTCTTCTCCTAAGTTTAGTGAGCATTTTTTAAAAAGACTTATTTATTTGGGGGCAGGGGGAGGGACAGAGGCAGAGAGACAGAGAGAATCCCCAAGCAGATTCCCTGCTAAGTGTGGTGCCCAACAGAGGGCTCAATCTCATGACCCATGAGATCATGATGTGAGCCAAAACCAAGAGTTGGGCACCCAACCAACTGAGCCACCCAGGCAACCCCCAGAGAACACTTGTAGAACCATTCTGTTGAACTCTTTATCAGGTAGATGACTTATCTCCATTTCCTTAATGGCTTTTTCTAAAGGTTTGTCTTATGTTTTCATTAAGATAATATTTCTCTGTCTCCTCATTTTTCCAGATTTTCCATCTTTGTTTCTATGTATTAGATGAAAGAGGTACTTCTTCCAGCTTTGTGGGAGTGGCCTTGTGTAGGAGATGACCTGTGGGGGCCACAAGTGCAATCCTCCCTTGCCACCAGAGCCAAATGCTCAAGGTGTATATCCTTGTATAGGCTGCACATGTCCACTGGCCATGACAGGTCTGCAGCTGCAGCAAGGGGGGTGGGTGGAGTGCCCACCTGGCTGGCTCTGGTGTGGCTGTGGCATGGGTTGGGAGGCTGGGGTGCTAGTCTGGATGGCTCGCGTGTGGCTACAGAGTGGGGGGTGAGGCATGCCCAGCAGTGCTAACAGGTTAGAGGGGTCTTGCCAATACGGCATTTGCCTGTGCCCAGGTTAGCAAGGTAGAATAAGGTAGCAAAAATGGTGAGAGTCCCCAGTGAGAGTCCTAACAGGTTCCTGTCTCTTCAGCAGTCAGTTTAAAATAGTAAGTAGGTCTTTACATATGGTCTAGACATTTTCAAAATTACTACTTTTGCACTGGGTCCCAAAGTGAGTGAGTCTGTGTGTGAACCCTAGAAGTGGATTCTCCACTCCCTACACTTATATTGATGCACTCCCCATTGTTTTAAAAACCAAACATTTTGGGGGTTCATCTCTTCAGTGGAGGACCCAAGAGTTGGGATGTCTTATGTGGGGGGCAAACCCCTTGTTCCTCAAGGAAAACTTCCATATTTTTGAAATCCCTCCTGATTGTGGGTTGACACACCTGGCGTAGGATTTTTGGTGCCTCTCCTACCTGTCTCAGTGAGGCCCTTCTATCATTTGTTGTGGATGTGCTGTTCATTAGTTTTCAAGACTTTTTCAGAGGAAATTATTCCATATGTGCTAGGTTTGTTGTGTCCATGGGAAGAGGTGAATTCAGTATCTTCCTAAGCAACCATCTTGAATTGCCTTCCTCTACATACATTGAGCACCACATCAGATGGTGTTATGATTTTTCCTTCAATCATCAAATATAATTTTAAAACTCACAAGAAGGATAGTCTATTATATTTACCTTTACTTTTACCCATTATGATGTTCTTTCCTTTCTGAAGCTCAGAGTCTGCTTATTTTACAATTTCTTTTCTATTTAGAGAATTTTCTGTTTATGAGGTAGGTTTGCTATCAACAAATTCTTCTGGTTTTACTTTGTCTGAAATATCTTGATTTCTTCTTCATTCCTGAAGGCTATTTTTGCGAGATATAGAATTCAGAGCTGACCATTCTTTTCTTTCAGTAATTTAAAAAAGTTCCCCTTCCTTCTGCTTCCATGGTTTCTGATAAGAAATCTCTTGTCATTTGAATTGTTTCCCCCTATAAGTAAGCTGATGTTTTTCTCTGACTGCTTTCAAGATTTTTTTTTTGTCTTTTGTTTTCAGAAATTTAATTATGATGTGTCTTGGCATAAATTTCCATTGGCTCATCCTATTTGGAGTTTGTTCAAATTCTTACAACAGTACATTTATGTCTTTCACCAAATTTTCTGAAGTTTAGTCCATTTTTTGTTTAAAATATTTTTTCAGAAAGTCCCACTTTCTCCCTTTCTTCATCTGAGACTCCAGTGATAGACATGTTAGCTTTTTCGTTATTGTCCTGATTCTCTGTGCAATTATTATTTTTTCAGTCTATTTTCTCTCTTTTGTTAGACTGCTAAATTCTATTGACTGGTCCTCATGTTCATTGACTTCATTATTTGTAATCTGTGCTATGTTGTTGAACACATCAGTAATTTTTTAAATTTTAGTTATTGTATTTTTCAGTTGTATAATTTCCATTTGTTTCTTTTTAATAATTTCTATTTCTTCTACTTTATGTTAAAATTTTATATTTTTTCATTTGTTCCATTTGTTTATGAAGCATTTGTATGTCTGCTTTATAATCCTTGTCAGATAATTCTAACAACTGATTTATCTTGAGTTTGGCACCTGATGATTGTCTTTTCTCATTCCAGTTGTGATTTTCCTGGTTATTGCTATGATGAATGAATTTCAGTTGTAGCCAGGACATTTTGGATATTATGTTATGAGTCTCTCTATCCTTTTCAATCTCCTTTTTTTTTTTTTTTTAAGCAGACAACCCTCTTCTTAGCGTGTAGCATGAAGTCTAGCTGGGTCTTTATGGTTAGCTTTCTACTGGGCTCCCTAAACCCACTCAGCTCACTGCTGGATGACCATGACACTATCTTAGCAGGGTAATTAGTGTACCATCTTTTCCATTGGATGGGGAATGAGGTATCTGCTCCCTATTTTGGTCCTGCTGACCCCCCCAGGGCTGGAAAACCAGAGTGCCATGGCCTGCTTCTGTGGGAGTGGGTTTGGAGTGATAAGCTATAAGATCAGCTCTTGGCTTGGCTGCACTGAAACCACCAGGCAATAATGGTAGAGAGGTCTTGCATTGGTGTTTGCCCAGAGTATGGCAGATATTAACAAAAAGATTTATAGTTCAGTTAGGCCACCCTTTCCTGGATCTCTGGCTTGGAGGAACAAGCTTTTCTTGCCATTTATTTTGTGTCAGGTTGTCGTGCCCTATCCAGGATGTATAAGAGGCAACAAGGAAACTCAGAACTCTCCTCAGTGGAGTTCCTCACGTTCCAAGATCCCTTAGCAATCATCTTTTTGTTTCAACTTCTCAGAATTTTCCTATGATTTTTGTTGCCTCAGGTCCAAAGATTTTTAGTTGGAACAGGGAGGACTTGAGAGGAATGGGGCTACTTCATCTTGGCCAGAACTAGAAGTCCAAGGTATTGTTTTTTATGTAACGCTTTATTAAGATTTCATCTTTTCTAATGGTAAAATAAATAGCCTCATTTCAGAAAGAGTCTCTGTGCCCAGATTTCAAACTAGATCCTAAGCATGAGTTTGAATCACTGCTGGTCATCATGAAGCAGGAACTCAATTCTATTAGCTCTTGCCCCTAAAACCCTGTAATGTTAATTATAATAAGAAGAACGAGAAGAACTAACAATTCTCAAGTGCTTAATATATCCTGGGTTCTGGGTTAAGTACTTGCCAGGCATTTTTAAATTTAATTTTCCAAAGTAGTGCACGAATCGGATATGGTTATCACCCTCATGTTCTAGATGAAGCCACTGAGGCCAAAAGAGGCTAAAATATTTGACACCAAATCCACATAGCTTGGGAGTGGTAGGACTTTTCCAACTTAGTAATGCAAAAACGGCTAATGTTCGTATTCAAATCCAGATGACTAGCCTTACTCCCAAAGATTCTGATTTGGTGGGTATAAGGCCAGCCCCAGCGATATGTAATATTGACTTGGCAGGCTAGAAAACTGAAGTAGGAAGCCCTCTACACACACTTTGACAAACACCTAAGGCACTGAGGCATTTGCTTCATCTTCGGTAAGATGGCTCTCACCAATAAAGGATGAAGAAAAAAAGCAAGTTTGTCTGTTTTAAAGAAGACAAGAATTTGGGGATGCTCTTCTCTTCTGGGTTTTGCCCAAGAAGATGTCCAGGACTTCCTAATACACTCTGCGGGGTTTACTGCACATTCACTGTCATACCAGTGGGCGGGGCAATCGGACTCACTCCAGAGTGGTCACTTAGATGTTTCTTGAATATTCTGTTTCATAGGAAACAAAATTGTGGTTATCCTTAAAATATATATCATGTGTTTGGATGTTTTTGACTTTATAACACTCTTTTTATAGTGTGCCAACTACCAGATCCTTTTATAGTGTATAAAAATAGTCACTTTCCTCACATAAACTGTTTTATACATTGTCATGTAATTTTAAGGTACAAAAACTTCCAGAGAAAGTTTAATCCAGAGAGGACTCTTAATTTACAACACATTATTGTTATAATACTTACCCTTTTTCTTTCACATGATTCAAAATGTCATGTAGAAAACTTCTACTTAGAGTTTTTCTTATTTACTTATTTTTGTTAAGAAATTGACATTTGACAACTTATCCCTGAATCACTGCTCATCAAAGACTTTCTAACTCAGGATAATCTATAATCGGGGACCAGGTCTTCTGGTTTTATGGATCTTGTGAATTTAGAGACCTAGGCATAGTAACATTTTAAATTTGGTTTTCATTAACTTGATGTATGATCATTTAAATGTTTAGATGATCATTTTGAGGTTTATCTTTGTGCTATCTTGTTAAAGACAAATCCCTGAACAAATTATTGGCTTAATTATGATTACACAGGAAATGTTTCAAATGTTCCTAAAAATAAGCATGCTAAAACACAGAAAGAGTAGCCTTGGTAGGCAAAGAACTGATTTGCTATTTAAAATCCACTTGTGTATATTATTAAGTTTTCTTATGGATTTACAAGACATCTCTGGTCTAGTTTTATTTATTTGTAAGAAATGATATTTCGTATTTTTCATTTGCTTAAGCTGGATTATTACTCAGGCAAAATTAATGAAATTCCAATGTGGAAAGAATGTCTTCCCACTCAGCATGGATTGAGGATATCCTCACACATTTCAGAAACAACAGCCAACTCTACCCTTAGCAGAAGAAGAGAACCAAGTTTGTGTTCTTGTAAGCTGTGCAAAGAGCTTTATGTGGGATGAGAATATTGCCCATGCATTTAATTAACATATAAAAATGTAAATGACCATCTTCAAATTTACAATGTAACTGTGAAAATGAAATCAACACTTCAGATATTTAATAGCCCTTTTTACCTTATGTGTTAAATACATTTAAATAATTCAAAAGGTACTAGGAAAGAATAACCACAGAATTAATGTGCAAGAGAGTCAGCAGGGCATTTTGTAAGCACCAATCTAAATAGCTAACAAGGAGAATGTGCGAAAAGAGAAGAATCAATAAGTAAGAAAATGTTTGTATATCACAACAGGCGTGTATTATTATTATGTGAAATTTAAAACACCCACTAGCAAAGAAACATGGGAAACAAAATTAATGTGCAATTGTAAAAATTATAGTCTCATATAAATATAACCAAGACTTATGTTTTCCAAATAGAAAAACAAATAGTCATTAAAAATCCAAAGACCTTATGTTCTTCCAAGAAGGAATTAACATTTTTTTAAGTCTGACAATGTTTTCATGAGCTATTTTACATTGTTCCTAGAGTCCTACATATTATTGTCAAAATAAGAAATTAACTTCTAAGCAAATGAAATTAAGGTAAAATTTGGTATCATTGTACCAACATCCAGATGGCAAAACCTTTCTTTGTATGAACAGCAAAATTACCTTTCACTGCCTTGTTTATTTCTGAAAATATAGGGGTCCTTCTTCTTCATGCATACATTCATTTAACGAATATGTCTTGAGCATCCCAATTTACTGGCTGCTGGACATACGGTGCAAACAAAACAGATATGATTCCTGCCCTCATGGAGCTTTAAAGTCCTCCCGAACACTTGTTTTTATCCAATCTATGAAATGAATCTTGATACTCAAAAGTTCTGCACAGTTGTTGGAATGTTTCATCTTTGGAATCTTGCAGGTGTCTCTCCTCGTGGGTAGTGTAAGCTTAAGTTGTACAATTGGATAAAGCCAGACGTAGTAAGGACAGACACATTGCATTTAACACTTTTCTGTTCATGTGTAACTTTTTGGCTCATAGTCAACAACAGGGTTTTACTTAGCTTTGGGGTCTGTTTGACAGGATTTGTTTTGCTAGAATCTTGAGGTCTGGGGCTCTGAACACTTTTGAGTTTCATTGTTTTAGAACTCTGAGTACTGAATTCAAAACTTAGTTGAATGAAGTCACTCCCTCACTCATTCACTCACTCACCTTCAGCAAATACTTGGTGAGGAAAACAGACAATGCTCCCTGCATTGTCAAGTTTACATCCTCGCAGAGAGAGACAAAGAACAGTAGACAAACATGAAAAGTACTATGGAAAAAAGAGAAAGTAAAACAGAGTAAGGGAGATTGGAAGTGGCAGGGTCGGAATGGCAGGTGGAAATGTTAAATGTGGTAGTTAGGGTAGACCTCATGGAGCAAAGAAGTGAAGGATGTAGATATCAGAAAGAAAAATGTTCCAAACAGGGAGATCAGCTGGGACAAAGGCCCTACGGATGAGCAGGTTGGCGAAGAGCAGGAAGGCCAACACTCCTTGAGCGAGGGGAGCAGGAGTGGGGAGGGCAGGAAGGGAAGCCAGAGGTAGCTTGGTGGGGAGGCAGGCAGATTCTGTAGACTCCCAGAGCCCACTGTCAAGAGTGACACGAGGAAAGCTTCACAGAATTTGGAGTAGAGGAGTGATATGATGTGACTTAGGGTTTTAAAAGGTGACTCCAGCTGCCTTCTTGAGAATATATTGCAGGGGAATCATGCGGGCAGGGAGTCATGATAGGAGGCTCCCAGAGAAATCCAGGCAAGAGGTGATGGTGGCTAAGACCAGGACGTTTATAAAAAGAAGTTGGATTCTGTATATATTTGGAAGTAGAGCCAATACGATTTGCTGATGAATTGGATATGGAGTGTAAGAGAAAGAAGAGTCAGGATGACTCCACTTTTACACCTGACTCCATTTATACACCGTATAAACAAGCCTTAATGTTTCTTTACTTCTGTGTATCATGTATTTTTAGTGGCCTTGTTTCCTTATCTAAGATTCTAGCTCCATTGCTTTTTATCCCTTCTAATCCTGTAGTTATTTACCAAGCACTCACCATGTAGTAGGTGCTATGAGGGCTACAAGATGAGCAGAACATTAATTCTAGTCTCAAAAAAGATCTCGAGAGGTAATACGATTAGAGATTGAGATACATTAGGAAAACAGAGCAAATGTTGTAGGGAATCTGACAAGAGAGATGTTCCTTTGAACTGTGAGGAAAAAAAGGATGGCTCAACATCAGGTTAGCTTGAGCAGAGCTTCAGGAATAACATGGGCTTGAGGACTGCCGTGCTGAGGTGCATTCCGGGTCGGCAGAGGGACCGGCACAGTGTCAGGTCCGGGCGAGAATGAGTGCAGTTTAGCTGGCTGGAACAGCTGGGAATAAAGTTTAGGCAAGCTGTCCTCTTATTTCAGAGTGCTTTGGCCCAAGGAGGTGGCAGGAAAGATGAGAAGTGTGGGAATGTGTGAGAGACACTACAGAGGTAGCACCACTGGGATAGCAAGTGTCAAAGGCCAGGCTGAGGACGAAGGCGCTGTCATTGAGAGGATGATCCTGCCAAAATAGAGATAGGGACATGGGGGGAGGCATTTCTAAAATCTCTCCATCCAGACCTCAGAGGTAAAGTGAAAGGGAAAAACTAAGATCAATTCTTACGGCAAATCATTAACACCTCCCTCTTTTCCCAGCAGCAAGTTTGGGGACCTATTTTTCTTGATCCTCTATTTGCTTGGGCTATGATTGTGGTTTGTGTGATCTCAGCCACTCTTGGGAAAGCAAAGAAGAAGATGGTAAATATAAGGCCGATTCCTTTAAGATAGAGATTAAGAAGCACAGAAAATTTGTATTAAATTATAAAAGACGTTCAGAGGCTTACAGAAGAACTTTTCAAAGCTCATCTGTAGCAAGAGCCACAAATAACCACCTGCTCCAACTCTGTTCAGTTCCTCCCCTCAAAACTGAATCGAAATGCAATCTGGCTTCTCTGACTGGAAACTTCTTCCGGTATTTTCCTTAATGGAGCACAGAGGCAGAGGAGGTGAGGAGAAGGTCACTACTTTGAAGGTCTATGAAGCTTAAAATGTTCTGGCTACAGATTTCAGCTGAACCGATTTTGTTTTCCATGGTGAAGTCTAACCAAACAAAATCCTGGGAATGCGCCCAAAGAGCTTGTATTGGATACTTGAATTTTAGAAGGCAAAGAAGTGGGAGAATTGATTATTTTGGCAAAGAACACATTGTCAGCAAGGTGTTTCTTCACCCTTTTCAGCATTTTCAGAAGTGTTGAAAATAATTAGAAGCAAACACAAATGTTGGAAAAAAGCATTCAGGGGAGTCCTTCCTCGAGTCCAGCGTTTTTCGGAGACCTCAGCCTCAAGTTTGAGTAGCACGCTCCGAGGGGAGATGGCATGTTTGCTAATGAATGTGAATAGCATTTCCTTATGGGCCATATATTTTTCCAGCAGGAAATGGATAATCTACTATGACATTTCAGTGGGTTGGAACAAGATAGATAAATCAAATGCAAGTTGCCCTGTTTCTTTTTCAAATGAAAGATAAATGCCTTAATGGATTAGCAATCATGAAATATATAAGTATTTATAATACGGTGCTGCTTTATAACACCATCTGCCAAAGAATGGTATTTATTCAGCCACTGATATGAGAACAGATTTTCTTCCACATTATGCAGGGAGGAAATACATCCTAGTGTTAACGAGCATGCACTTTGTATTTAGCCAGCCTAAGTAGTAACGAAATTCTTTGGTTGACTGGCTGTGTAATTTTGATAACATTACTTAACCCCACTTCCCTTGTTGATAAAATGGTGTAATAATAATCCTATTTTTTAAAGTCATTTAGTCTATCAAACAAGGTAATATATGGAAAGCATTCCACCAAATGCCCAACACATGTAAGTACTCAATGTATAATAGCTGTTATCATCATTCCAGTGGACAAAATTGGCTCCGCACAAGACAAGAGTTTCAAAGTATTTGGACCATCTGAACTGAATGTTTTTTAAAGGGGTGCTGAGGGGCTGGGTTAAGGAGTCCCTCCTTTGGTCCCAGCAAATAGATCTCTGTATTAAAGTTGAGGCAGATAATCAGTTTTATAATCAGTCTTCATAGGCTAGGTTATGCTGTAGTAACAAACAGTCCCCAAATAACATTGACTTACGACAACATAAATGTGTCTCTTGCTCACAGAAATGTGCATCATGGGTTGAAAGGGCCCCAGGCTGGTGGAGCAGTCACCATCTCACACACTGCCAAGTCGCTATATCAGAGAGAGCTAGAGGGTCTTAAATCAGCAATTGAGTGTTCTGGCCTGGAGGTGGCGTACACAGCCCTTCTGTTCACAGTGTGTTGGCCAGTCACGTGACCTCATCCACCATCAGTGGGGTCAGGACAGGTAATACCAGCGTGCTCTGGGAAGGTGAGAACTGGAGATTTAATGGACCACACTGATGACTACCACAGGGCCATAGCCATCATTGAAAATATACTCTCCCCTTACAGGTAGTGGCTCTTGAGGACTTCTTTATTGAGTTACAAAATAATTACAATTTGCTACAGCAGTAATGACAAATGGTGCCTGTGAACTCTGGATGAGACTAGGGTGATCCTTCCAAGCTGGTGGTACATACCACATGTTTGCCTTGAGTTTCTGGGATGCCTGACCACAAAACAGTGCCACAGATTGAGTTCTTCTGTTAAAGAGGTCCAAAGCCATTTTGATGCTCTGTGGCTTTTTCCCACCACCCATGCGAGTTTAAATGGCTTTATCTGTTTTTATCTCACATCTAATGGGCTTAATGTGTTCTAACTGTGTGGCTCCATTTGGCGCCTTGGATGCTATGGCTGAGAGGCGCCATATAAAAAATATTGTTATTGTTATGATGATGAGTTCAAGCACTGGAGGGGAAATTGTGAAATAACTTGGTACTGGAGCTATCATTATTTTCAGCAAAATGAAGTTTGGCTTCTTATTACACTAGTAAGCCTTGAAGATTAAATGGTATCTACAACATGTATCTTAGCGATGGGCCAAAGAAGTCAAAATAAAAATGTTTGATATAGCATTTCATATATTATAAAACAGATGTTTGCTTTTAAGTATTCTTGATATTTTTAAAAGTTGACACTGGTATCAGACATTAAAAAAGAAAAGAAAAGATTCACACACTTAGTTTTAATTTTCTTCATTCTTGCTTCCATTATGATCAGACAGGCCAGCTATGTTAATTAATTTAACCCTTAGTGTTGATTATTTGCCAGTTTGCTGTGAAGTTGAGCAATGGATTATTTCATTGCTTTAGAAATGCATCATCAAGACGGGAGGTGCATGGAGTTCTGGAAAAAAGGACTGTTTAGGTCCCTTCCCTCATGATGATGTGATATTATGTTCCCATTACTTGAATATTCATTATGGTTTCCCACATGTTTTTGGCTACCTCTGTTTCCTGCAACTGTTTACATTATTAAGTTGGTCTGGATTATAGAAATGTAGCTTGAATTCTGTATATACTTAGAGGACCTTGGGATGTTTGCATAGATTGGGTAGATTCCCTTTTTAGCCTGAGAGAATCATGGAAGTTTTCTAAAAGGAGATGAGACAAAATAGTCAGGGTCTTGTTACTGAAGGGCCTCAAACCACAGATGGAAAACACTACAGGGCTTGTCTGAGGAATTCTCTGGCACACCAGGAACTGGCCCTCCCTGTGCCTTGAACCAGATAACTTTCCACAGGGAGCACAGGGAAGGCTTCATTCCTTTTGGGGCGGGTAGAGGGGAAAGCTTTGGAATACATTGCCTGACTCAGGAACATGGGAAATTGGGAATGTATTGATGGTGCTGTGATTCCAGGGATTCCTACAAGGAAATAAGTGGCATATGACAAACTAATTTGAAAAGATGAGGTAGTAATGAACACATATTGCAGAAGTTATCTGGTAGAACTGTAATCTAGAAAGACAGAGAGAACAGACTGGTCAGAAGATGAAATGTAAAGCTGTTCTTGGCATGTTCTACTCCAAAATGCCTGAGTTCGGTTTCAGACTTAGACAATCCCCTCTTCTTAGGTGCCTCGGTGGCTCAGTTGGTTAAACGTCTGCTTTCAGCTCAGGTCATGATCCTGGCATCCTGGAATCGAGTCCCTGCATCAGCGGGCTCCCTGCTCAGCAGGGAGTCTGCTTTTCCCTGTGCCCCTCCCCCCTGCTTCTGCTCTGGCTCTCTCTCACTCTCTCTCTCTCTCAAATAAATGAATAAAACCTTTAAAAAAATCCTCAGCATCAAGGATGTTGGAATAAATACAGTTGCCATGAAAATATGGTGTTTTGGAATGCAGACATTTAGATGGTAAGTGACTTCTAAATTTATATGTCCTGGCCCAAAATCTTTCCTGAATTCCAGACTTGTATAGCCCACTGACCTCTGTCCTTCGATATCTCATAGGTGCCTCAAACAGCATATCCAAAAGAGAATTTGACTTCTGCTTCCACCAAAACCTGTCCATATACAATTTTTTTCAGTCTCCTCCATCTGGCAAATGGCCCCACCAGTTTTCAACCCAGATACACAGGATTCTTTTTTGATCCTTTCTTTCCCTTCACAGTTCCCCTGGCCCATGTAATCCATCAGCAAACCGTGTCATTCTATCACCAACATAGCTCTCAAACACATCCATTTTTTTTTCAAACTCTCCAGGCACCATCCCAGTCTGGGTCACCACCATCTTTTCTGATCTACCCACAACAGCCTCCAATAGCCTCATTCTCTGCCCAGCAACACGAGTGTTCGTCACTGCTCTCAAAGCTCCATGGAACTCAGAATAAGATCCAACTTCACTACTGTAACTTCTTTATTTTTTAAGATTTTATTTATTTATTTGAGAGAGAGAGAGCGCGCGCGCAAGCAGTGGGGAGGAGTGGCAGAGGGAGAGCAAGAGAGAGAGAGATCTCAGGTAGACCCCATGCTGAGTGCAGAGCCTGATACAGGGCTGATCTCATCCCCCTGAGATCATGACCTGAGCCGAAACCGAGAGTCAGATTCTCAACTGACTGAGCCACCCAAGCGCACCATCACTACCACACCTTCTAAATTCCTGTGCATTCTCTGCTGTCTCTCCCTCCAACTTCATTTAGAACCTCCCTTCTACCAAATTCTGTTCTAGCCACATTGGATCTTTTTTGAGTTTCTTGAACATCAAACCTGTTCATGCTGCCTGGAATCTTCTTTCCTCCACTAGTTGTACTGATAGCTCAGTTTAGAGCTCAGTTTAAGGATTACCTAATCAGTTTGGCCTTATCATGGATGCCATCTAAAACAGTCCTTTCCTGGCACGCTGGCTTCTCCCCGCTCTGCCTAATAATGTTCTCCTCGTTCCAGCTAGATTTTAAATAATTCTGTAATTTCTATAAAATTTTAACTATTTGTTGACTTGTTTATTGTCTCTCTCCCAAATCAGAATATAAATTCCATGAGAGTAGGGTCCAGGTATATTTGCTAATACATACCTAGGTCATACAGCCAAGATCTTGACACAGGGATAGATACTAAAAAATTATATGTTGAATTAATTAGTGGCTAAATTAATTAATTAAAATGACATAAATGGTTTCTATTCAAATATCTTTAATTGTTAGCAATCTTGGGGCACCTCAGTGGCTCAGTTGTTTAAGTGGCTGCCTTCGGCTCAGGTCATGATCCCAGGGTCCTGGGATCGAGCCCTGCATCGGGCTCCCTGCTCAGCAGAGAGCCTGCTTCTCCCTCTCTCTCTCTCTGCTGCTCCCCTTGCTTGTGCTCTCTCTGTTTCTCTCTCTCTGTCAAATAAATAAATAAAATCTTTTTAAAAAATTGTTAGCAATCTTTAGTTCGACAAATTTGTGTCAAATGACAGAGCATGCACCATGGAGTCTGAGGTACAGGAGATCTTGTCCAGGTTCTATTATTTATTTAGCTGGGTAACCTTAGACACACTAACCCTTTAAAGACCTCAGGTAAAAGGCCCAGCTGAGGAAGCTGTGCTTTCTTTTCTGCGTGGCCACCAAAGGGGAAGGGTGCATGAGGCACCATTGACCAAGCCTGCTGGGCAGCAGAATCTGCGGACTAGTCACTGGGCTCTTCAAGATGCAACAGAGCCAATGAGGTGAAGATGAATGAAGGTCCTTCTGATGTTTTCCAGAAACCTCTCAGAGGATGGCTGTGATACCCGGTGATGGGTATTAAGGAGGGCACGTATTGCATGGAGCGCTGGTTGTTATGCGCAAACAATGAATCATGGAACACTACTAATGATGTCCTGTATGGTGACTAACATAACATCATAAAAAAATGTAAAAAAATAAAAAAACACTAGGAGCACAACTGCACATAATGAGCGTATAGGTAACTGCAGATGAATATTCAAGTCAATAACTATCATGGTTGAAATTCTTCATTGCCTCAAAGGCATGCAATTGGAAGGAAAAATAAAAAAGGTCAAGAGGACATGAATTGAAACATGATGAAAATTAATATTTAACATTGATCACCTCACAATAAGTTATATAGAAAAATACATGTTTGAATACTTGTAATTGCTGGGCAGTAAAGTCTATTATCTTTAAAATATATCAAATGTTTAAACAGCTCTATTCTTGTAATCACTAGTCAGACTTGTTTTTAACATACTTTAAGGATAGCATGTTCTTGTCAATAACTAGCTCATTTGTGGGATGTGCCCCCACTTTGAGGGGACAGTCAGCTGGGGAGACATTCTAGTACCTCCAGTTCTCTGGCCCTTTCTTGCCTTAGGGGATTTCAGCCAACTAGATAACCGTGGAGGGCTCCCCTTCAGAACCTGCTATGATACCTACAAAACAAGTATTTGGAATCTCCTAAACACCTTAATGAATTATCCCTCAGTTTTCTGATCCATAAAATGAGAGTTATTATGGCCTATGGGGAGGCTAGGTGGCTCAGTCAGTTAAGTGTCCCACTCTTGATTTTGGCTCAGGTCATGATCTCAGGGTTGTAGATAAAGCCTCACATCAGGCTCTGTGCTGGGCATGGAGCCCGATTAAGATTTTTTCTCCTTCTCCCTCTTCCCCTCCTCCCCCCACCCACCTCACCCTTGTGTGTGCTCTCTCTCTCTAAAAAAAGAAGAGAGAGAGAGTTACAATGGTCTATTTTATAAGTTCAAAGGTCCAATGAGATAATGCAAGTAAAAAACATGATCTACACTCATCGCAGTTGTTTAAGAAAAGATGCTTGCCATTATCTTCATTTTGTAACACAGTGAAAAGCATTGAGGGCGATTAGCAAGCACAACTGGCATTTTCCTGCCCTTATAGGAGATACAGACACTTAAACAGACAATGTAATACACCATGCTTAGTGCTGCGATAGAGGATGCACAGGTTATATGCACTTGAATGTTCTTGGCATCGAGGTCAACTGGGATTTCTTTGTTTAAATTCCATCAGTTACTTAAAGTCTTGCCACATTATAATTTGCTTCGTATTTGGATCTTTATTTTCTTATGCAAATTTTGTTTTTTCTAGAGTTTCTAATTATTTTTTCTTGCATAATATAATTGCATTACTATATTTTTCCAATCTTCAAGTTATTCTTAGTTATACAGTTCAGGCTCTTTTGCTCTCTCAGACTCCCCTTTCAAAGGCCTCTGCCCTCTTCCATTTCTACCTTGTTGACTCTCCAGGTCTGAGTTATCATCCTGAGGTCTTCCTTCCCTGCACTCCCTGGTTGGTTCTCACCGTGTACCAAAGTTCTATCCTTCTATCATTTACTCCCATGTTTTACTGGATTTAACATCAAGAAACTTACTTAGTAAACTTACTTAATCTTTGAAAGTTTGAACATGTCTTCATATTTGATTAATCATTTGTTTGGATATGCAATTATAGGTTTAATATCATTTTCATGTAGAAACTTGAAAGCAAGCCTCATTTTTCTTCTAGTTGCTAGTACAAACTAACAGGTTAGTCTAAACTGACACAATCAATCCTTTTGCTTTCTGTCCTACTTCTCTCCTAAGACCTGTCTCTCTCATAACCACTGATTTTAAGATCAGAACCTCTTGGGGGGTGAAATGGACCATTAACACCCATTTCCTCTCAGTCTCCTTGTAGAATATTCTAGGCTTCAGCTTCCTCTCTCTTTTAACACATCAGCACTATCATGTCCATGTCATTCTTAAATTTGTTGAAATATGTCATTCATTAGTGATGCTACCACCCATTCTCTTCACTCATGAAGTTTTTTATGTTTGTTTAATTTCTAAACTTTTATGTCAGTGGTATTTCAAGAGAGAGTGATTTGTGTTCAAAGCCCCCCAAAATACATTGAAATTACTGTACATACAGGTTGCCATCATTTAAATGCACTGTAATTTATTTAACCAGTGCTCGAGTTTTGACACATTTTCCAAATATTTTTCAATGTGGTAGCTACGTGACCTCTTCATCTGGAAGGAAGGGGTAGGATATAGACCTGTGGGCACAGTATGTGAAGGAATGTGTTGGTAAACACCTAATCCGTAACAAAGTAACTTTTGGAAGCTAAAAAAATTTTTTTTTTAAATGTACAGAATAACACACAAAGAACCCTTACAGGCTATAAGTTAGAAAACTGTGTGGGAAGGAAATAGGTATTAAGAGTATTGAGTATATTTCGAAATTTGTATAGATCCTTGCCTATGGAATTTGTCAACATCCTGATTAAACCCATAGAAGAAAATTTTTAAAGCGTTATTTATCCATTCAAGTGTGGGGACACTTTTAAAACTCTTCATAATTAGTTGACAAAATTCCCGCCAGGAGGACTGTACCGATTTATACTTCTACCACTAATGACCTCTTAAAAACAAGCCAAACTAGCCACAAGATTTGCTAATTTTATAAACAAAATTGTACCTTATCATTATTTTCATATGTATTTCTTTGATTATTACTGATATTGAATATCACCCATATTATATTACTCAGATGCTCAAACCAACCCTCAGTAGGTATTGTCAACCTCATCTTAGAAATGTGTAGACTGAGGCTCAGGGACTTTAAGAATTCTCGAGATCACACAGCTTGCAAGTGTTTGAAAGCATATGTGAACATAGATGTTACGTTGCCAAAAAGTAATTTAAGAACATGTGACTTATCTGCTCATCTTTTTTTAATGGAAGATCAAATTATTCATTCTTTCTGGACCTTAGATGCAAATAATTATGCCAAACATTTTGTGCTTCTTGAGACAAATGTATTTTAAAAGCCCTTTATTCCCTTTGTGCAAAGCCTTCACTGGGAGGGATGTCCCTGGTACATAGGATTCTTGCACAGGGCTGCAAGAACAGGAGATTTCAATGGACTTATAAGAACTTAGCTTTCTCTGGGATCCGGATATCACTTTTATTTGTTCCATTGCATATATATATATATATATTTTAAGAGACTATACATTTTGGTTTTTTAATCAACCACATGGCAAAATAATACTTTATTTTAAAAAGTATAAAAATTACAATTTGAAAATTGCCAGTACAGTACATGTATATACACTATACTTTGATCTTAAATTACATGAACGAACCCCAGCTTCAGAATCTTTCTGAACTCAACTCTATGCAAAATACCTGGTTTCTGAAGGGGCTCAGGGAAAAGTATATACAATTTATTAAACTGTGATATGGCTTCCTTAATAACATACAATTATTTAGAGAAGCATAAGCTTTCCAAAGATACAGTATTTTCCAAGTGCCTTTATGCTAGCAAGTCTAAAAACCAAGCAACACCATTCTAGTTCTTTAATAATACCATTCTAGTAAATGGTAATTAGTACTACCACTCTAAATTCTTTAAGACTTTTTTTTGCGCGAAATGTTCAATTCCCCTCATCTGAAACTGGTGGCAGTCTTCAGGGTAGATCTGGAAGCTACCATGAAAGCATAGTGTGTAGTGGGAGTAACACAGGTTGAACCGCCCTTTAGTATGGCTGGACCTGAAGATTCCCTCCGACCATCACCTCATGGAGGCTCAAAGTCCAGGTTCTTAGTACCGATCCATGCCGCGAGGTGGATGGATCTCCAACATTATGCAATGTGAAAGAAGCCAGACACAAAAGGTCACATATTGTATGATTCCATTTATGTGTAATATCCAGAATAGATCACTCCAGAGACAGAAATAGGTTCGTGGTTGTTGCCAGGGGTTCAGGGGAGGGCCATGTTGAGGGAAACTGCTTCAGGAATAGAGAGTCTGCCTTTGGAGTGATGGAAATGTCTTGCAACTCTTAAATAGAGGTGGTCATTGCACAGCATTGAGACTGTCCTAAATGCCACTGAATTGTTTGCTTTTAAATGGTTCATTTTCTGTTATGTGAATTTCACTTCAACAAATTATTATTTTGCTTAAAAACCCAAGTTCTTGAACCCAACGAACTTGGGAACTGATTGTCAATTCCCCCTTGTGTGATGTTGGGCAGGTTTTTCTCATTCCCTAACCTGAACCCTCGCTCTAACCCTTGTACCCTAAGCCTCCTTGACCTTCAGTGTCTGTCCGGGGTTATTGTGAGGGTTCTCAGACACAATGGCTCAGTGGCTGATACATCCTGAGTTCTGACAAAATGGCAGCTGCTGTGCTGGGACCACCAGCAGCACTCCCAGCAGCATTGCCCAGCCCAGATTCTCGGTGTAGTCAAGCAACTCTTTTCCAGGTGGGAGTCTCAGTCCATGTCATTCACTTAGGAAAAATCACATGACATTGATTCTCTCAGAGGTATTCTTTTGAAAGACACGTTTTAGATTAAAACTATTATTAATTAATCTCAAAATTGGAACTGACTTTGGGAACAGTGAATAAGGATCACATCCCTAAAACATCAAATTATTAGCCTTTTCATGAGAACAGTGGCCCCTGCCTCCCAGTGTGTGCTCCTTGACTGAAAAGAGACCGGCCAATGAAAAAACAGTCTGCACTGGGGCATTTAAAAGAAAGTGTGAGCTTCTATGCAGATTCTTTTTTATTTTTTTAAAGGTTTTATTTATTTATTTGAGAGAGAGAGAGAGCAAGAGAGAGCATGAGCAGGGGGAGAGGGAGAAGCAGACTCCCCGCTGAGCAGGGAGCCGGATGCGGGGCTTGATCCCAGGACCCTGAGATCATGACCCGAGGGGAAGGCAGACGCTTAACTGACTGAGCCACCCAGGTGCCCCTTCTATGCAGATTCTAAAGATGAAACAAACGAATAAACAAACAAAAAGCAGAGACAGACCCATAAATACAGAGAATCAAACCGGTGGTCACCAGAGGGAAGGGGGAGGATGGGCAAAATGGGTGAAGGGTAGTGGGTGGTATGGGCTTCCACATAAAGAATGAATGACTCAGGGGGATGAAAGGCACCGCACAGGGAACATAGTGGTACCATGCTGCTGTGTGTGGTGGCCGATGGTGGCTACACTTGTGGCGAGCAAGCATAATGGATAGACTAGTTGAATCACTGTGTTGTACACCCAAAACTAATATAACATTATGTGTCAAGTCTACTTCAGTAAAAAAATACAATTTAAAACAATAAAAAGAAGGGTGAGGAGAAGAAATGCATTTCACAGAGCTTCAGAGAAGCAAAACTTTGGCTATCAGTTGAACGTTGCCATTTGTCCATAGTGGATGGTGTCTGTCACACAAAAGTGTGGCTTAATAGACTGGGGAGGTCTGTGTCCTCCCTCTCTCTCTCATCAACAGTGGCTTCGACAACGGTACTTTTTATTAATGGAGTTCTCCGTTGAGCTTGAAGCACATTTGCTGCTCTACTCACTGACATGGTGTTACCCACACGCGCTTTGGTTTTGCGTGTTCTTCCTTGTGCGCCCCAAACCAAGAGCAAGCTGGAAAAATTTTTATGAGATAGAAATGCACTGTTTTGTAGTCTTCTTGTGACTATCTAATTTGTTTTCCCGAAGCCTAATCAAATGACATGTGAGGAACAGCCAACATAAATACCATTTATTGAGTGAGGCAGCGAAGGTAACAATCTGCTGAAACAACATGTTCCCCGGCGCCCAGCCAGCCTCTCTGTGCAGGAGTGGGAAAGAAGGAGCAGGCAGCTAGGGTTATAGAGAGTGCAAGGCCCTCAGTGTGAGGCTGTTCGACTAGACGTGGAATGGAGCCCCTGTGCTATTAGTTATTAGCCACGTGACCTTGAG
Source organism: Ursus arctos (assembly GCF_023065955.2). Taxonomy (NCBI): domain Eukaryota; kingdom Metazoa; phylum Chordata; class Mammalia; order Carnivora; family Ursidae; genus Ursus; species Ursus arctos. Next base: position 12,405,337 of record NW_026622985.1, on the reverse strand, counting down.
CAAAACTTGAGCTTTTTGGGCTTTTGTGTCCTTACGTGAAGAATGAGGATCATAAAATCCATTTCTAGCCATTGCTGAAAGTACTGCTTGAGTTACCCTGTGCACAGTGGCAGCGCTCCGCAAACAGCTGGCTAAGTATCCCCTCCGCCTTGCACTGCACATGCAAACCCAGATCTCCCTGACCATGAAACACAGACACATCACCTATTCTCCCAACAAAAGGCTTCAGCAGGGTCTGGCAGAGGTTTAACTGATGTGTGGTCTGTTGAATTAAACGTTCCAGTTTATATAGGAGACGCTGAATGATAAAGGTCTGGATTACCTTCACCTGGGATCAGAGTTCCAGCTGCAGAGAGACACTAGGTACATGTGGTCATGGTTCTTTTGCATCCAGAGAATCGACCCAGCTGAGTGACTGAGCCCTGAGAGTCTTGGCGACAGGACCGGCCACCCCCACCCCTGCATGGGCAGGTCAGATGACCACGGCACAGTCGGATGAAAGCGAGTCAAGAAAACCTCGTGTAAAAATACATTTCTTTCCAACATTCACCACCATTTTGTAACTGGCAGTGATATTCTTGGCATTCATTGAAAACAACCCAGGCTGCTGGGGTAATGAATTTCCTAGGGTTAGTCATTAACAGGCTTCCTGCTTTCCTCCTCTTTTGACAGGCCCAGCTGTGAGATACAGTAAGTTCGAGATGTCAGAGGCCAGGCCACCCCCCCTGCTTGGGCAGCACACGACGCACATCCTGAAGGAGGTCCTTGGATACGACGACAAGGCCGTTGGGGAGCTGCTCGGTGCTGGAGTGGTGACCCAGCACAAAGCCGAATGATGAAAAATGCTCTTTCTCAACACCACAGTCTGAACGTACTTTGCTAGCAAAGGCAATCGTCTTTCTGGACCCTTTTCCCCAGTTCTGATGCCTGCCTCTGCAAAGAAAAGTTAGAGTAATTCCAGATTTCCTGCCTGGCGCCTCCAGAATGGCTCTGGTATCAATGCATCCAGTACTTTCTAAATGTACCCCACCTTCTACTCCTTACCATTCTCCCCCCGACCCCAGATAATAGATTAATTGTGGATTTGTGGGGTTTTTTTTGTAAAGATTTTTTTTTTTCCTGGAAAAATACATTCCTCATTCTAATTACATTAATAGCCTAAACGTTTGCCCCTCCAGCCCACGCAGGTCTGAAAAAGAGCAGATCTCTTGACGTTCTCTACTTGCACATAAAGTCTTCATTTAAACCTTTGTTAGGAAGTCAAAGCAATAAGCAGAATGACAGTTTCAATGATGGATTTTAAACAGCATAACTTAATTTTGAGCTCATGAGTCCTTTGTTAATCTGTAATTTAAACCATGGACTTTGCTGATGTCCATTAGGAAAACTGAGCTTCATTCTCCCCATGGGGGTAAATATTTGCTTCATGTTGTATTGCTCTGATTATTTCATGATCTGTAGCAGAAAATCAATTTCCATTGCTTCATTTTGGGGTATATGGATCTATCTGCATCAGGGGGTAAAGAGTGGCTCTTTAATCAGCACCTTATTTTGAGCCAAGTACAAATGCAATAGGTTTTTAAATGAGTGTCAAATGACTATCTAGGTACTGAATAATGTTTAAGTAAGAGGAGAATGAAAGGAAAACATTCCTTTGTAATCCGAGCACTCACTGAATATATCATGCCTTAATATTAAGTATTTGCATTTAAGTATTAAAGTAGTTGTCGGAGAACTTAAAGTATAGAAAACAGAAGGTGACAACTGATTTGACTCTATTTTCTAGGATAAACTGTTGCTCAGGCTACCAGTCCCCCAAGCCCAGGTACAGACCAAGGCAGCAGATGACGTCATGATCACTATCCCGACATGATCTGAAGTCACGACTGTTAGGCACACATTTTGCAGCCATGTCATGAGAAACCACGTGGCAATTGAAAGTTAAGTTAGAGGTGTTTATCTTTCAGACTGTGATTTAGAGCTGGTTTTCCTTTCATGTTCTTTTTGATTGGGATAATTTGAGCCATTTATCCATGCTGTAAGCCCAATATATTTCCAGAATCAAGGATTGCAAATAAATAGGATATGTGTCTTCTCACAGGGCCTCGTGGGACTTTTTAGAAGAATGCCTACTAATTCTTGGAAGAGCTATTGTCCCCCCTGCTTTGCTCTTTGTGGACACATTATTCTGAGCCACTCCTGCTGTGATTCCGTGAGTTAGACTTTCATTGTACAAGGGTAATGCCTTCTGCAGTGCTCTTCCCCCAATGGCTAGCTCACAGATATACATTTGGAGACGTTTTCTTCAGGCTGGATATCTAAGTGAAATACCTCCATGTCTACACAATCAGTAATGAAAATGGCAAAAGAGGAGATGACAGAGAATTGGCAAAACCACATGATCTTAAAAACCAGAGTCATCATTTCTCCTACTGGTCCAAGTAGATATCTTGAAATGCAAATGACTGATCATTCAGATGGGGTCACAAAATGCCTTAAAAACCTTGAAATCCATCAAGATTGAAGAAGAGTTATCACCAGAGACTGTCTCTAGTATAATTGTGTATCCAGATTCCCACCCACACAATTCAGAATGATCCGAGAGAACTTTGAACCTGTTCATCACCCAACAGAAAGCATTTATTCTCCTGACTTAGTGAGAGAAATCATTTAGAATATATTTCAAGTTCAGATCGATAATTAGTCCTGAAAGAAACATTGCGCTGGCTAAAATTGTTAGCAATATGCCCAGATCAAGTTATGCTTATAAACAAATGTGCTGTTTTAATTATCAGGGCCTATTTTCTTACACATTCCCAAAGCTGAGCACACTACTAAGAGACCATATGTTCAAGTTCAGTGTGTGTCAAGGCCCTCCTTCTGGCAGGTTTGTGTCTGAGGTTGACTTAGAAAATTCTTCGAAACTTAGTGGGTTAATCATTATGGAACTGAGGGTGTGTCCACAAGCAACCAGTCTTCCTTCTCTTGATTTTTTTCCTTAAATTTTTTGCTGCCATGGCTTTCTGGTTAATCAAGCATGATATTTTCCAGCATTTGCTCTGATATTCTGAATGTTTCCCTAGGAGAAGAAAAATGAACACTGACCAAGTGTGTGTGACTACTCCAGTTACTTGAACTAGTCTTTTGTCTTTGGTCCATCTACTAAGAGTTGGAAGTACAATCTTGATTTTGAAAACCACATTTCATATGAGGTCATTAGACTACCTCACCCACCAAGCCCCATACTGGGGGGCTTTTCATGAAGATTTTGTGACCCCTGCTTTTAGCTTTTTTCAGGGAACTTCACCCCATTCCTATGTCACCTAAATTTGATATTTCACCACTGACTATTTCATTCGGGGACATTAGCATATTGTCTACTTGAAAAGCTTTGTAGATGTGAGTCTTGCTTGTCACTCTCCCACATGGCTCAATGCTGCCTTCATCCATAGGACTCTGAGAAAGAATGCCAGCCCCGAGATGAACAGACCATCCAGATCTGCCTCTCTTCTGACTGCTCACCGTGGATTCTGAACTGGCAAAGGAGATGAGTGGAAACAAAGGCACATCACTCACCCTCCATACCCTGACCCTGGGCTGATCATATTGAAGCTTGTTCCCAAGATTATGAGATTCTTCTTACATTTACCTCTAGTTATGGGAGGCTATCTGCTATAGTGAGCCCTTATAATTGATGAGATTCTTAAGATGCGGTGTGCCTTTAAAAAAAATGGTTGTTCACCTTGAACACTGTAGTATCAATGCTCCTTAGAAGGCCAGAATATCAAGTTCACTTCTTCTCCTTCTTGATTCTGAGGTACTAGGACTGGTATATTCATCATTTGATAAGAAAGATGAAAAAGTTCAGAAAAAAAGTTACATACTTCCATTCCAAGCAGCAGTGAGGAAAAACAAAAAAATACATCACAGAGGCTGTCATATTGGTGTGTAGAAGTTCTCTCAGACATCAGGACAAAATTGTATTTCTTCTTACAATTCTAGTATAGCAATACCAGGGTTGAATGTTTTATAAATTGCTACTCTCATAAGATACTTAAATAGTTTCTCTATATAGACATACCAAGCTATCTTCTGAGTACAAATGGCCCTGAACTTTTAAACCAGGCTGGCTATATGCAGGACGCGTTAATGTGGTGGGATTAGTGGGCTGTAAGCAATGCCAACAGACACGTTTCCCCAATACCCAAACGCAAGTCTTCCAGAATCACTCCAGAAGTATTATAGACAAATGAAAGCAAATACTTTGCACTTATATATTTATTCCACACATTAGGGGGGAAAAGCACACAAAAAGGGAGAGTTTTGAAAACAAAATGAGAGTTAGAATATGTCAATTCGATTAGCAGAAAAGGCAAAGAGAAAGCGTGCCCTGGTCAGACAGACCCAAGGGCACATTTGTTCTGGAGACTCTGGTGAAGACGCCCAGAGGGAAGGGCAAGCTCTGGAAGGAGCTCAAGCACTACCTGGGAAATAGACTTCATCCACCTCAGAGTTTTTGTTGAGAAATATCTTTTCCCCCCTGTTCCTTAAGACCTTAACATTAAAGGGCCTGCCCAATCTCTTGCCTCTTTGCAACATTCTTAAAGAGAGGCCTGGTAGGTAGAATGGTGGCCCACTAAAATACCTATGTCATAATTCCCAGAACCTGTGAGTATGTCACTGTCCTTGGCAAGAGGGAATAAATGTTAATCAGCTGACTTTGAAATGGGGAGCTTATCCTAGATTATCCTGGCGGGCTCTGTGTAATCACAAGCGTCCTTCAAATGCGGAAAAGAGTCAATGTCAGAGAGATGTGATGTAAGAAAGACTTTAAAAAACTGTTGCTGGATTTGAAATGGAAATGAATGAAGGAATGTAGGCATATTCTAGAAGATGAAAAAGGGCAAGAAAAAGGGACTTTCCCTTTGAGCTTCCAGAAGGAACACAGCACTACCTCATCCTTAGCCCACTGAGACCAATTTTTGACTCATTCTGGACTTCCGATCTCCAGAACCACAAAGCAATACATTTGTATTGTTTGAAGCCACTAAATGTGTGATATTCTGTTATAGCTCCAGTAGGAAACTAATACGGAGGCTGTTCTGCCTTTGTTTGAACGTCTGGTGTGACAGAAAAATTACTTCTTTGCAAAGTGATCAATTGACACCTTGTAACTCCCTTCTTTCTTCCTTCCTTTCTTTCTTTCTTTCTTTCTTTCTTTCTTTCCTTCCTTCCTTCCTTCCTTCCTTCCTTCCTTCTTTCTTTCTTTCTTTCTTTCTTTCTTTCTTTCTTTCTTTCTTTCTCTCTTTCTTTCTTCCTACCACCTTTCCTACCTTTCTTTTTTCTCATTCTTTGGAGCTCCTGTCCTTCCTTTCTTTCCCACTGGTAATAATATCCTTTCTTCCTCTTTCTGCAGAGTTCTAGATCCCCATTACACAAACATATATCTCCAAACCTGCAACTGACCTTCAGAAAACTAGGACTAGCTCAGTAATTTGGAAGGTAACTTGTGATAATTCTGGCCATGACTTTACCTCCAATAGCAATCCTGAATTAATCTCTAGTTGGGGTGGTTCTCAAATAACTGGCTGCCCCCTTTTTTTCCCTCAAACTCAGGAAAGGAAATGAAGGAGTGATCCAGATGCTACTCTGGGCTGTGGCAGAGCCCTCAGGCTTACTACCTTTCTATCCCATGTCCTCAGTCCTGAGAAAAAAAACTAAAATAAATAAAATACAATATAGAGCAGAGTTTAGACTGTGTGACAGTCCGAGTCCTGCCGTAGTTACTGAACCTTCAGCAGAGGAAGGGGAGGGAGGGCATGGTGGTCAGTGGTTCTGCTCCAGCAACTGGGCTTTGGCTTTTGTTTCTTGCTCTTCCTTAGAAACACTGGGCTTACTCAGTCCTCAGGTGGTGATAAGTAGTTTGTACCTTGCCATTTTAGTCCAGAGGAATGGTGCCTTCATCTCTACCTTGGTTTTGCCATCTGTTAAACAGGGTGAGTGAATCCTCACAGCAACCTTTGCTTTCTTCTTTCAACAGGATGAAAAACACTTTGACATATCCCTCCTCTTGCCCTTTCTTTTTCTTTGCAAATTAACCACATGAGAGTCTGTTCAACTCAAGTTGGTTTCTTTGGCTTCTGACCACACAGATGGGAATAACAATGTTTTCCTGCTCCTCATCCCATTACCGGCACCCTTTTCTCTTGCCCAGAACTGCACACGTGCTCACCATGAAGCAAGACACTCAGCTTCAGGATACACAACTGAATTGTTGAAAGAAATTAACGCGAAACTGCCATAGGAAAATATCTTTCTTTCCACCCCTTTACCTCTTTGCGACCCCCAAGGAAAAGCTCCTATTTCCATAGCCTCTCTTGGTTTGAAACATGGCAACATGTGTAACACACATTCACCCTGAGGGTCTTAGATTTACGTTTTTAGATTTTTACAAAGAACTTCCTGGCTGTTCTTGACAGAAGCTTTGAAATATACTATTAATGAACATTATTGTGTTCTTCCTTTGGAGAGGGTCAAGAAAATTGTAATGTCCATTTTGGGGGGACTGTTAATGAATCACTATTCCTGGGGATAGAACAAAGAAGTATATTTCCACAGCTAGGATTGCTCATGTATACTGCCATTTTGGCTTGTAATGGCATTGGCACAGTCTAGGGGTCAGAACCGAAGTGCAATGACCCACAGGTCACCTCTGGAAACAGTGCCCAGTGATTAGAATCTTCTCAGCCCGATTTGCTGAACTGTGCAATGGGAAAGGTCTGAGATGAGAGCAAACTAGTGTCCCATTCTTAAAAACGTGACAGGGTTAGAAATATCCAATCACTGAAGCTTCCCCTTCTGGGCCCATGTTTCTCATCTTCTGAGTCTCAAACATGAGGTCTGGTTCTCCAGCTTTACTTTCTGGGAGAACTTAAGTGAAGGGATGTGGGCTCAGTGTGCACGCAGAGGCGGTGCTCAATTAGCTGAACTCACCGACAAAACCATGGAGAGATGATGGGAACGGAAATGCAATGTTTTGGACAGCTACCCTCGTATGACCCCAGTGACAGGTGAGACGAGTATGATGGGTCTCTGCATAGCACACTTCTGGGGGAAGGTTTATAAATTTGGCAGCACGGTCACTCAGATCTAGAATAGGCCCAGTTGGGGGAGGAAGAAGACTGCCACTAGTCAGTTTTATCTTTAATTTCCTGTACAAAATGGAAGCAGATTTGCTCTATTCATCCCTGTAAAATAAGAACTCTTAAGGTATTCCTTTTTTCTCTCTTAGGATACATAGCAGCTATAGTTTAGCAATGCTGGCAGATCTGTTCATGAGTTCTGTGACTGGGGTTAAATTTGATGCTAGTAACATCTAGTAAGCATGGCATGTAAAGCACTGTTCTAGGTAGACTTAAATGTACTAACTTACTTAACAAACATGCCTGGGAGGGCCTGATGGGTGCCCCTGAAGAGGGCACCATGTCATGTGGGCCACCCACGTATCCTCCAGTGCACCATATGCAGTGGGACTAAGTGATACCTGCTGTTATTACCATGATGCTACCCTGGGATCACGTCCCTCAAGCTCATGGGCCTGGGACTTTTGGAATCTTCCAAGGGGTGAAGGACAAACACATCAGGAGCAAAAAGACCCTAGTCCAAAGCTTTTCAACCTTTGTAAATGATCTAAAAATAACAAGGTTTCCAAGAAGATCAGCTGAGCTCAGACACTGTCAGCAAAACCCTGACAAAAGTCTTCTCAGGTTGCCACCTCAGGGAGCTATTACAGTTTCTCATGGGTTAAAAGTCCTAAGAAGATACACTTCTACAAAATAGGACCTTAAGATGTTTTCCCCACCCCAGCAGATTTTTCTGTGTGTAAGTTTACAGATACAAGCTGCCATTTCTAGTTTTTTTTAAAGGTTAAGTGGAGTCATAAAGTTGGCTGATGAAATAGGTCAAGGCAACTCTCCCAAAGACCACTGCTGAGAACAATGAGAGAACGTAGAGCTCTTGGATTTAACCACTTAAAGGAGCATCACTTGTGCTAGACAATAGCCAGCACACTTTTGAAATCTAAAGGGACATTCCAGTGTAAATAAGCCATGACTTATCGGAGATGGTTGGAAAATGAGCAACGCATTTCCAGTTCCATTTCAGATTCTTCTGGGAAAAACGAAAGAAGTATGAGAGAGGTCTAGAATGATATCGATGATTCTGGCGGGAGTTAAAAATTATATTAGTAGGAAAATATTCATTTGTGTAAAAATCTACTCAATCAGCAAATTCAGTGAAAAATGTATTCCCCCAAATGAACCCTGGTTCACGGCCATGAGCCCTGAAATTAACTTCTTTTGGTTTGGGGCATTTTCAAAGTATTAGAGTGGAGGGAGGGAGGGAAGTACATCTCGGTGTTTGTCTCTTGACTGGTGAATGAAGCTTCTTCTGATCTTCGCAGTTGGAAGTGAGCCCTGCATCTTGTTCACCAACTCAATCCTCTGTATTTATCTGACCATAAGAGTTATCACATCTGGGCTATAATTACTGGTCACCAATTGCTCTCTTCCATTAAACTACAATATCCTTGTGGGTACCTTCAGCACCATCGTCTCTCCAGGGATTATCACGATGCTTACTCTGTAGGAGATCCACAGTAAATATCTGTTGGATAGACATTCTCTCACCCACCAGATTACATGTTCTCTGAGAAAGGAACTGGTCATATTCATTATTTTCATTACTCATGGTGCCTGTAATAGGTGATCTGCAAAGATGGTCATCATCAATTCCTCCTTCCCTATGTGCACGTGCCTCTGTTGCTATCAAGAGATGCACTTTAGTTCCCTTTTCCTGGAGTCTGGGCTGGCTTGGTGGCTTGCCTTTTGTTGTTGTTGTTGTTGTTGTTGTTGTTAAACTTTTTATTTTAAATAATTTTAGATTTACAAAACCTTTCAAAAATAGTACATCAAGTTCCCACATACTGTTTACCCAGTTTCTGCTAATGTTAACATTTTATATAATCAATGTACAATATCTAAGGCAGAAAATTAGCATTGATATGGTACTATTAATTAATCTACAAATGCTCAAATTTTACCAGCTGTCTCACTTTGGCAGGCAGAATTCTAAAAGATTCCCTAAGATTTGTAGTCCCTGTTGTACACACTCTCTCCTGGTTATTCATTCAAGCACTAATCTAAGTGCTACTATGGAAAGGTTTTGTAGCTATAATTGAGGTCCAAAACCAGTTGACCTTAAGATAGGAAGATTATCTGGGTGGGCCTGACCTAATCACACAAGTCCTTTGAATCTAGGTCTAGAGGTCAAAGGCATTAGACCAAAGATTTGAAGACGTGAGAGAACTTTCCAAAAGGGTATATTTTCCCACAGTGACTCACTTTGATCAATACAGTGAGGTGGAAGTAATGCTATGCCGATTCTAGATGAGGGCTTGAAAAGGTATAACATCTTCGTCTTTTGCTCTTGGAAATCAACCACCGTGAATGAAGTCTTACTATTATCCTCTGAGGAAGCCCATGGCCATTGTCCTCAGAAAGAGAGGGGCCACTTGGAGGAGCACCAAGACACTGGACACATGAGTGAAACTTCCGTGGACCTCCTGCCCACCTCTGCAACCACATGAATAGAACTGAGTAAATGACCACAGCCAGTGCCACATGGAGCAGAACTGACCAGCTCAACCTTACCCCAATTTCTAACCCACATAAACTGATGTTGTTTTAATCCACTCTTTCAACGTGGTTTGTTGTATAGCAATACGTAAGTAAATGTCTAACTCAGAGAAGGATCTCAATAAATATTTGATAAATAGAGCTTGATGAATAGTTTTCATGGAGTCTTGGCTAATTAAAATAGGAAGCAATATGTTATACCTTATTAATTATTTTTTCTATTGAAAGAAGGTAACCCCAAACCTGCTTTTGTTGAAAGTTCTTCTAAACTGAATCGGCTTACTATTGTCACTTAAGGGATGGAGTAGGTTGAATTATTTTGGTTTTGTGGTGCCTCAGGATCATTGTTCTGATGAGATGCAAATCCCTTCCCATCTTCAGGTGAAACTGAGGACACTTAGGTCAGAAATTGTCATGTTGCTGATCTGGGAAGGGGTTAAACTTAGGAAAGTTTGAGGTTATTGAGGGGTTTCCATGGTAGGCAGCTTCTAAGATGGCCCCCAATGGGCCTCACCCCTGCTTCAGACTTTTGTGCTGTCCCTTCTCACATTGTACCAAGGCTGTGGAAACAATAACGTATAGAAAAGGTGAAAACTGAACCTTCTATTCTTTCTCCCTCTTTCCTTCTCTCTCCCTTTCTCTCTCATCCCTTACTCTAGGGGAAGCCAACTCCATGGAGTGAGCAGCTCTATGCAGAGGCCCACAGGACAAGGAACTGAAGCCTCTGGCCAACAGCCAGTGAGGAGCTGACGTTTGCCAAGAGCCACATGAGTAAGTTTGGAAGCAGATTCTCCAGCCTCAATATAGTCTGGAGATGTCTATAGTCCCAGGCAACAGCTTATTGACATCTCAGAGCCATGTAGCTAAGCTACTCCCAGATTCCTGGCCCTCAGAAACTGTGTGAAGTAATAGGTAGTTGTTGTTTTAGCTTTATTTTTAATAGATTAATTTGGCTTCAATTTGGGGCAATTTGTTACACAGCATTAGATAACTAATATAGTTCTCTATTGAATTATGACAAAAAGTTATTTTTAATATATGACTTTCTGTTTTGACCTTCAATGTTGTATTTTTTGTCAGTTATATCCACTCTTTGCTAAGTATGACACACCTGTACAGTTTTGTGGGGGGGGGAGGATTACAAACAATAAAGGACAATGTTGCCTCCAGGGTTGAAATTACAGCAGTAATGGTAGAGTTGGTGGAGTGGGGGAGTGGAATACAAATACTGATGGTAAACCTCTGACAGGACTCCTCAGAATAACCTCCACATCCACAGTGGTTCTAGACCCAGTGGTTCTAAAGGAGAGGGAGCAATTTCTCACCCACGGGACATTTGACAGTGTCTAGAGACTTTTTGGTTCCATAACTGGAGCAGTAGGGGGGACAGTTTGCTACTGGCGTCTAGTAAGTAGAGGCCAGAGATGCTGATAAACATGAGTGATACAGAGGATAGCCCCACAACAAAGAATTATTCAGTCTAAAATGTCAACTGCTCCCAGAAATGCTGTTCTAGAGAAAGCTGGTCCTTGAAGCAGAAGAGCAGGTGCCTGATTGTCACCTCTATGTCCTTTTTTTTTTTTTTTACATTGTGTAAGTTTAAGGGAGAAGGGAGGTGGGCTTACTGAGGTATAATATAATCCCTAGATGAAGCCTACAATTTTTCCATGGAAATGTGAAATCTATTTTGACTTCTTGTGGTAACTGTGTTTTTAAAGGGGATGGAGCAAAACATTCTAGTTAATGGTGGGAACTCGTTAGTTGTTTTTCATAGCTACAGTTACATTAAAGACATAAATCAAGTTGTCGGAACAATTTTAGTCCTTAATATAATCAGAGAACTATAACATGCCCAAGTGACAGTGGCCAGGCCACATTCCCCTTCTGGGTTGTAGTTTATTCTGGAAAGTTAGGGACTTTGATGAGATAATTACTGAGATCCCTGTTTTAAATTCTTCCACTCTATGGTTCTTTCATTTAGGGTCATTCTATGGATGCACATCGTATAGACAAACTGTTGGACAGGTTTGAACAATACTATTTAAAGGAGAAAGACAATTTAAATGAGGAATTAGGAGTATCCCTTTGGGTATCTGGTATTCCAGAAGGATAAGGAAGTAGAGTGTCTGAAAAGTTAACAAATAGCAAAGGGGAATATCCACACACTCCTTGGCACATCTTCCTACCTCCTTGACATATGCACTTTGCAGATGTCTGCTCTGGAGAAGAGTTGGGGTGTGGTGGAGGCTAAGCGTCCTGCCTGGGAAGGGTCTCAGGTCAGCGCTAGTGGATCAGATCTCAGTTGGAGCCTCAGCAGAATCCGGCTGAGCCCTTGATGAGCACATGCCCAGTAATTCCCCCCACATCTCTGAGAGCCTGCAGGTCTGGATGTGATAGGATCGTCTCTATAAAATGGAACTTTTGAGGGGGATCTGAGGACATGAGGAGAATGAGCATGTGTGCAAAGCATTAACCAACACTTGCAGTTCTGTCCAATTGTTCTGACAAGGTTAAAGTAAGGACCAAAAATCTCACTGACAAGCTCCCACTGGAAAAAGTTACCTCGCCAAAGGAAATGATATTTCAAAGAATTGAATGGAAGAAGAACGTTTAAAGGTCATAAGATAGA